>NC_092344.1:79874500-80527526 GCF_963676685.1 Mytilus edulis | reverse complement strand
TAATTCAGGGGCAGCAACCCAACAACGGGTTGTCCGATTTGTCTGAAAATTTCAGGGCAGATAGATCTTGACCTGATAAACAGTTTTACCCCATGTCAGATTTGCTCTAGATGCTTTGGTTTTTGAGTTATAAGCGAAAAACTGCATTTTACCCCTATGTTCTATTTTTAGCCATGGCCGCCATCTTGGTTGGTTGGCCGGGTCACCGGACACAATTTTTAAACTAGATACCCCAATGATGATTGTAACCAAGTTTGGTTGAAATTAGCCCAGTAGTTTCAGAGGAGAAGATTTTTGTAAAAGTTAACGACGGACGACGACGACGACGGACGACGGACGCCCAACGCCAAGTGATGAGAAAAGCTCACTTGGCCCTTTGGGCCAGGTGAGCTAAAAATCTGAATAAAACTTCACCATTCATGATTCTGGCTACAGCCTTTTTCATTGTGTATTTAAGAAAGTATTTACCTTTGAAGTATAAAATGCACTAACTGGTCTGTTAAGTGGAAAAGATACACTTCCTGTAGATAGCACAGCAACAGAAGGCTTCATCACATTCAATGTGGCTCCATAAGGATAAAGGAAAGACAGTGCTCTGAAAAATAAAACAAAAGATAATTTGCCATTTCAGAAACATGTATGAGACAGGATTGATACTAAAATATGCGAACAACTGTTTGTAGACTTAAATACCATAATACTTGAACAACAACAGTCAAAATTTACAAAAAGTTTGGACACTAGACTCAACTTTTAATAATTTAGCCAATCTCAACATAAATTACTCAAAGCATTATATTTCATATAGTGTGTGATATGCTTTCATTTGAGGTCTGGACAATAGCTTACTATAAAATGTTTGTCAATGACAATTCTAATACACAACGTTTGTAACGTTTATTTTGATTGGATAACATCACTTTTTTACATGGCATCAATTGACAATTGATGCTATGGGACCTAGGCGCAAGCACAGACGGCATATGACAGATTTTAATTGCATGTTTTAACGTTGTTTTCTGTCAGTTTCATTAGAATGGAGATAACACTATTGTATGTTAAGCTCCGACAGCATCAATTGGGGATTTGATGTGACCCTTATAATAAGTGTGACTTTACCAAATGATAATATAAATTCTAAAAATCCAGATTAAAAATAAGGTCTAGATTCTTTAAATCAGTCACAGACCTCAATGTCGCAGGTATGGTCTAGTATACCTTAAAGAATCCCAAAATTTTTCTCTTCAATGCTGTTATATAAGGAGAATATCAAGAATATTCAAAAGTCTTATTTAAATACAGTGAAAATGTATTTTTTTTATTATTCTAAACTTACTGTGCATTATTTGAATCATCATCTGTCATGGAAAAACTTTTACCAGCAGCTTGACTAACAGCTCTACAATATGTAAACAGTCATACTGTCATTGAAAATTAGACAAATAGTTAATGCATGTACAAACTCTTGTACATTTTCTGTTTCCAAAGAAAATACATTTTTTATAATTGCCTACAGTAGCAGTTTTCTTGCATATTCTGGAGACAAACAAACTGACAAGAACTGAAACAGGAATCTCAGGAAAGCAGCTTGACAGAAAGTGGAAGAATTTCACACCTATTGTTGCCTGTATAGGTTCCCTTTACCTGATATTATTCAACCAAACAGGGGTCCAGATGAAATGATGCTATGATTTGTTTTAGATATCATCTGTAAATTGAATTCACTATTGACTAATTTCCAGGGAAAGCATTTTTTATTTTATCAAATAAGGAGATGTGGTATGATGTGGTCTTCAACATAGTCCAAATGGTGTGAATTTAAGCTTTAATTTTAACAAATTCATGATAACTAACTACAAATTTTATGTAGCAAGCTGAGACAAGAACATTTATATTTCATCTGTAAATTTTATGTAGCAAGCTGAGACAAGAACATTTATATTTCATCTGTAAATGACTATAAATACCCAGAACAGAAATATAACAATTTATAGATTATATAGAATCTACATTTGTGGACAGTACATTTTCTGACTTTCTGCATTAAACTTGACAATGAAGTAGAAAGTTACAATATATTGAATGATTCCTTACCTGTTCAGTACACCATTAGCTATTAAAGCTTCTTTTGGATGAAAGAATTTGTAATAGGAAGTCCTGACAACAGCATCTTAAAAATATCAAAACTTCATTTAAGGTACAGAATGTGCAGTTACTTATAAAACTTTTAAAAATAAATGTCTGTTTTCTTTGCTGTTTGATTTAGTTGTTGGTTTGCTGTCTCATTGCTGTCTCTTTTCTTCATAAACTCATTTTCCATCTCATGAAACCACTATACAGCTATTTTTAATTTAAATTTAGGTTGTCTTTTCTGAATATACATGCAGACATTGCTGTTGTACCAATGAAAATATTTTTCATAGTTGTTTCAATAATTAGAACATATACATGTACAAAATGTATATTAACCTGCAACTACATGTATTTAGCAGGTGATTATGGTGATGTTTTATAGATGATTAACTTTATGCATACATATGTATTCACATGATCATACAGTGCTCTAGCTAGAAATCAAAAGGGGCAGGGTGCCAGTGGAGGGCAGGGCACTTTTTATGATAAGAAAAGGCACTGCTCATTTTTTTGTCTACGTTTCTGTGTGTATCACGAGTTAACGAATCTCTTCTTCTTTTTTTTACTGTATACAGTCAAACCTGATTAAACCGGACCCTGAATAAACCGGTTTCCTGTACATTCCGGCCGAAAATGAAAGTCCCATTTTTTCCCCTTCAAAGTCTTTGTTAAAATACCCCTTGTAAACCGGACCCTGTGTATTCCAAATTCCGGTCTAATTATGAAGTCCCAATACTCTTAATTACATTAATTATTACCTGTCAAAACCGGTTTGTCTAATTAATTTCAATGATCGATATGCAATCAAAACATATTTGTTTATACAGTATGACTTTTCGTACAGAAGTGAGTTGTATTATTTATTAAAACATTATAAACGTGTCAATTAAACGACAAGACACACCGAATATATCTCGGATTTAATTACGTTTTGTAACTTGGATAAACAAATTTAAATCGCAGCGTAAGAAATTTACATCGTGATGTCGAAACCCAGGGTTCCCTACTGTGAACCCCTAAACAAATGACCTTGATAATGAAAAACCCCCGGATGACAACTATCAATGGGTAAAGTACACTGTACGACAACGTTTCGATAGTGATGAAATTATGTTTGATATTATATTCTGGCTTTTTAAAAGGCCATTCCAACATTTCAAATCAATAATCATGGAAGTAAATCGAAACTCTCGTCTCACAATCCAAACAACGCGAGCATTATGATGCAAATGCAAACAATGGAAATGGAAAACGAAGTGAAAGTATTTTAATTGATCACATATTTTTTACAATCAAAGAAAACTTTTATATGCAAAATATCGGACGTCACAAGTCATTCATTACTTCCGGTCAAAACGGAAACCTGAATAATAAACCGGCTCACTGTCCAAACCGGCCCTTTTTCATAGTCCCGTAGCCGGCCGGTTTATACAGGTTTTACTGTATGTTAGTTTTTTTAAATAAAGATGCTTTTCAACTATAGTCTTTATTTCATTGTTTGTGTAGTTATGATTGATATAGTACATCTTCATCAACATATTATGTTTTTACAGTTCAACTTCACTCTACCCATTATCAAAGAATATGTGTTTTTTTTTTTTTTTTTTTTTTTTATCTATATAGGAACTATAGCTTTGAATACATCATATGATCTGAAATGGAGAGCATTACTAATTTAACAATGTTTAGAACATGGATTGCTAAAAGTATAATTATCAAGTAGAAATTGCAATATATATTTTTTAATATGTTCAAAGACAGTTAATATCTTTAAGGTAACATTATTATGTTATTATATATTCAATTGGTAATTTATTCCTTTTTTTGGTACTAGATAATATTTTTAGAGCACAAATTTGTAATAAGCTAAAACAGGGGAAGTAACTCCAAAATCAATTTCCACCACGTTTGGGTTAATTAAAAACTGTGCTTGTCGCTAACAAGTTGAGATAGAAGGCATTTCTGTAAAGGCATAGTTTTATTTTGATGACTTAAATTCAATTCTAAAGTCATGAAAGTCTTCATTTATATACGCTCTTCCATTAATTGTGACTTGGAGATCGAAATGCCGACCCAAGCTAAACACACTCGCTGACACATTCATCAAAAGTATGACAAAAAGATACATTGTCCTAATTAAATTACCTAGTTATTAACACCTTTGAAGTCTTTATCATTGTAATTGATTGTAATGACATGATTAACCTGGGGGGAATCACACAGGTGTCATATATGTAATTAACTTGGAGATCAGAAATCGATGAAACAAAATTTTACCAAAACGGCACAAGATAATTTTGGAAAAAGACGTCAGGGCAGAAGGGCGCGGATGAAGGCACCCAGGGCGCAGCTGAGGGCACCCAGGGCGCGGCGCCCTTCTATTTTGGGCTAGCGAGACCACTGTCATATTTTGTACGGTTATTTCATTGGACTTTGGTGTGATAAAGAGTAGAGGTAAACACCTTTAACTATATTTGTAATTATAATTAACAAGACATAGAGACAAATCTACCATTATTCACAAAGACACCATATTCTTCCAAAAGAAAATTCAGGTTTGTTTCAAATCTTGATTCTCCCCCTTCTCCTAACATAACTAACAGACTTCCTCCTGTTTCCATGTATGTTTTAATGGCACTAAACTACAAACAAAAAATATACCATAAAATTCTAAATTTAAACAACTAAAATATAGAAGCTAAATATAACATTTAGAATTTATCTTCTAATGTAAATTTCTGCGACAATAGGTATTTTTAATATGTAAATATGTTCATGACATGTAATTTTTTTTGCATTTTTGGCAAAATTTCCTTGTAACGGTATATTAAACTACAATATATGCATGTATATTTATACATGTAATTTCCAATGGTGATATTTTTTCTAGTGTGCTATCATCATGCTCATCTCCATATTTAAACACCACAAGATTACAATGATGTGTATTAATGATGTTAATACCATCTACATCAAAAGAGTTAACCTGCTCTTAAGTTACTACATGTAATGATATTTGAAGTACATTGATTGACAAATAAGTATGGTTAGTCCTACAACAAAACATTAAAGTATTCACACAGTAAGATTCATTTGGTTGAAAGAAGATTGAGTAACCCAAAACATCATTTCTGGTTAATATTTAATATTAACATCATTTCTGGTTAATATACCTCTGCACCAGTAAATTTCTCTCTTGATCCACATAAGGCAAATATACTGGCATTAGACAATCTATCTAATGTGATTTCTTCTTTATTGCTAAAATATAAAATGATAATATACAATAAAATTAAGTACATGTACATCATCGTCATGATGTACATGTGTACATCATCGTCATGATGTACATGTATATTGAATAGTAGTTCAAATAAATCAATGTTCCAAAAATCTTAAATTCTGTCAAAGACTGTTCTTTGTGCAATGTTGTGAGTTTAAATCTATCCAACTTATCCTATCCGATGTCCAATCCCAATAATAATTAATAAGTCTTCTAAAGACGAGAAAGCCTGAATTCATCATTGGTGATCAGTCTTAAAATTTTGGTGTTGTGTTTTGTGAACTGTCGATTGTAGTCTGGTTTACATTTTTTGCCAAGGTCTTGTCAGTTTATCATAAACTTGTGAATTTGCATGTATTTGAATAATGAAAATAAAAGTATAGACAGTCATTAGAATTAAAATTTTCCAGACAATGAAATTGTATAAAATATATGACAAGTTATACATGTTATAGCAGCCAAAAGTTTTAATGTCATTATCCTTCACCAAATGTATGTTTACACAGAGAACTACAGTATATATATATATGCAGTTTAATTTGACCATTCATGCCTTCTTTATCAGATATCTGGCAACCATGCTTGTCTATTAAAATGATTAGGGAATTTTAAAAAGTGTTAATGAATTTTACTGAAATTTTTTTTCATGACAGTTAATAATATCTTACTATGAACATTCATCAGAGCTCCAGATAAGAATTCACAAATTGGGGTTTTTACCCACCATTTTCTTATATAATTGTGTGATAAAGTTTTTTAATTGCATTATCAATTCCAGTTCACCCCTAAGGCAAATATCAAATTGGGTTTTTCACCACCAAGCTCCTTAATGTATTGTGTTTTTTATCAACACAATATTGAATATTTTGGCATGATATAATCAAATTATATCAACCCCAATTTTTTTCCCATCTAAAATATGTTTCTTTCTTTGTATATGTGCTAGCTGTTTTATTTGGTGTATTCACTGACGAACAATTGTACGTTTAATTTGTGTCCCATTTTAAATGTTCTGCCAGTTTTGTATTTTCTCATAACTTATATAAACTGCAGCTGGTGTTACTAGTTGGACAGTAACTTTCTAGATCACATATGATCAGCCTACAGTTTAGTTGGGGTAGGTGTTGCTAAGTGTTTAGATTTTTATGTAATACATTTGTATATATGTGAAATTTAGGTGCTGTCGGAAAGTTTTGCCAGTCCTTTCACCTATTTGCCAGATCTACTTTTTAATAAAAATGATGAGTAGTTCCCAGATTTTAGATATACCCCAAAACCTTGACCAGGTTTATAAGGTGGTTTAATGAAAGAGACCACATTCAACTTAAATTTACAAATAATTCTGCAACATCAAATAAATAAATGACAATGTTATACTGTACTTTTCCAATAAGACAACTATCTAAACCGTACATAACAATAAAACCAAAACAAAGAAAGTGTCAAGCTGCATTGACGTAAAAAACGGATATGTGTATTCACTCATCAACTAAAATGAAAAAAATAATATCTATAATACTAAAATTACGAGGTCCAATTTATCAGCCGGCATCAGGTAAAAACGACATATCAAAGAATTCAACTTTATATATAGCTAATATAGGACAATTGTGTAAATTAAAAATTACACCACTCCAGACCCTTTCGTTTTCCACATAATTAATATTGCCAATAATTAACAAGTTCCGGGTCGAATCCGGTACCGATACCAATAGTATCTTCACCTGTTATCTATTACCTTATCTGTACGTTCCGCATCTAACAGGCGCACCACCAAATATATACACGGGTCATAATCACAAAGTCGACACAACTAAATCAATCATTGTCAAATTGTTCCCTATTGTAGTTTTTTTAATTAGTAAGACTTTCTAAGATAACAATACGAATACTAAAAATTTGGCCGACTAAGGCGTAGAGGTACAGTTTTCAATTTGTTAGCGGGCATGACGTAAAATAGCGAATCAAAGATTTGAACTTTATTGGACAATGCTGTTGATTAAAAAAATACTCAATTCCAGGACCTGAACATTACCAATAATTGAAAAGTTCCAGGTCGACGGGTTCAAACAGAAAGATTTGAAAGCAGAGAAAACTGTGTATCTTATAATAATCGGCACGACTTTATCAGATGACAATACCAATACTAAAATAAGGCTTACGCATAGTTATATACTTTAATTCAGTCACGGACCCGCGATATCACGGGTGTGTTCTAGTATCAACTAAAATTATACTTGAATTTTTTGTTTTATTTATATTAATTATCAACATAAATCTGGGTTAAAATGTCCCTTATTAGAACTTTTTGTTTCTGATGCTTTCTAACTACATAACATGTCATAATAGACCACTTTCGAGTTCATCCGTCACCGGAAAAAACTCGTCAATTATACGCGCCTTTATGACGTCATTTACCAGATAGAAGGGTCGCCTGTATCCCTGCACAGTTACGTTCATCAAGCGACTTAGTGATCGTCATTGTGCAGGATAAACTAGAAATAATGGTTGTTCTGTAGGTACTTAATGGCAATTCCCTAATGACATCAGTGCTGATTGTAAATTTTGAGAATTCAATTTACCAAATAATTCGTACAATATAGAATTATAGTTTTCCAACCACTCGCTCAACATTGGAATGGAAGTGACGACGCCCCTAAACGCACAAATGACGTTCACTGAAACAAGAGTTTTTGATGCGGAAATGCATCGAACTTGAAAGTTGTCTATTGATTTTGCCTTTCACTTTTTCAACTGATTTCATTCTTGACGAAACCTCTAGCAATGTTCTCGTTTAGGTACGCAAACACGCCTGTGCGTTCGATGGACGCTTCCTAAAACACTAGCTTGTCTTGTTATCATCATAACTTTCCCTCAGCTATCTAAAAGAAGCTGAAAACATGCTTCTATTCAATATTTTTACCGGATGTTTGCATTCATTTCAATTCATTGTTTGTTATGATAAATCCCAAGCAGTTCGAAAAAAAATATGAAAACATGACGAACGCTAATTGGATAATCGCCGAGAAGATCGAAATGTTTTCATAAACACGAGTACCTTCTGAGCAACGGAAAATTCAAACAGGGACCCATTTCAGCTACTTGATGCAGGGCTCTATTTTTAGAACGAAGGGACATTTCCATATATGAATATTATAAAAATAGATTGAAGCGACGACTGTAATCAGATAAGGGTAAATAACGCAAACGATAGAGAATCAAAGCGTTAAGAACTCATGGTTTTGGCATATAATTGGGTTTTCCTTTAAATTAATTGGGTTTTTGAACCCTGCAATGTGCAATTGCATTGGGTTTTTAATTATTTGTATTGCGTGATCACGCAAATGCGCAGCTTATCTGGAGCTCTGATTCATTTTATAAAATGCTTATATAGACACATGTGTATATGTATTTGTTGTGTTTATGTACCATTTACTTACTTCATAATTTTCCATTGTGATCTTAATTTTCTGTTTAACGACTTTAGTCCATTGCTTGGAGTGAAAAGTTCACTTTTAGAGGCATTGAATATTATGGTATTTCTTTGCTGTTTGTCCTCCATAGTCTGAAATATAATTTTACATAAATGTTAATATAATTATCAGTGGCAGATCCAGAACTTTTCATACAATGGGTGGGGGTGTCCACTCCAGTCATGCTTTAGTGATTCACTATATAAGCAACAAAATTTTTCCATTGAATTTTGGGGGGGGGGGGGGGGGGCAGGGTTATAATCACATTAACTTAAACTCACATTTTAAATATATGGGCGTTTTTCAATAAAAGCGTAAATTTCAGACCTAAAAAAAATGGAAAATCAACTTGTCTTAAATTTAATTTCAAGAGTTATTTTGAATACCTCTATAACAGACCTGTTTGTAAACAAAGAGTGCAATCTTAAATATTCTTTAAAATGATATTATTTTCATAATTTGTGTAATGTTTCATATGGGACTTTTGTCCCCTACAAAACTTCTTCTAAACACACATATTTTTTGCAATTTTTAATGTTTCCTATAGACATTCCAGTTTGTTTACTTTAAATACTAGAAAAATATCATTTTTTTCTGAATTGGAAAACCATTTTTATCGATAAAGATTAGACAGTACTTCACATATGCAGGTTCAACTCATGTTACATAGTGGACATTTTGATGCGTTTTGTAGTGGACAAAAAGTTTCATAGTTGACATCAACCCTATCATATGTTAATAAAAACATAATAAAAATTATATGAAACTAACCCTTGTTATTTGTTTTGCAAGAATATAATTGAAAAAAGATTAAAATAAAAAAAGACTGCATGGTAGTGGTAGTGTCCACTACGAAACGTTTTTCTCCCATACTTGTTTCGTAGGGGACCGTTTCGTAAGGGACGTATTCGCATGTTTTATTTTTTTCCCACAATCCCTATATTGCAATAGTAACAAAACTGATTACATGTATATTCATCTAAGCATTTATCAAGCTGTACACTGATATTTTTTTCATAATTTTAAAACCAGATACTGAAGGAGATTTGACCCGTTTCATAGTGGACATTATCAAAAATACGGTATCACTCTGGTCCATTTGATGTGCTCAATTTTTCTTACCAACAATTTAATTGCCGTTATAAAAGCATCACTTCTTTTGTAAGACCCTAATGTTTATATCTCTTGCTAACAAAAATTACATTGATTTTATAAAACTGTTTATTGGCAAATTTTAATGACTTCGTTTCGAAGTGGACATTTTGTGAGGGACACACATTCTGAAATTAAAAAAACTATATTGAAAGCTGTTTATTAAAATATGTTGGCTCTGAACATACTTTTGAATTATTAAAGAACTTATTTTTAAGTAAATAAAACATTTATTTCTTCATTTTTTTACGATATTTAAGAGTATGAATGTTGAACAGGCAGTCTAGGGACATGCCATTTTGGTTGTTTTGGACCATTCAGGAGTCAATATCTTATCAATCCCTCTAAAAATAAACTGTTTCTTTGCTTAAAAATGTTAAATCTAATTCAATGTACTGACTGCACAAAAAATTACTTGCAAAGATCAAACACATCTTTTTTAAAGTGGCTGGGACAGGAAAATACGTTTTTATTGAAAAACGCCCATATATATTCTACATAAATTAAACAGGATTTTCTCAATATTGCATTTTAGTCTTAAATGACAAAATCTCAATTATAAATGCTGCAATAATTTCTGAATTTACAGTACCAAACCTGTAAAATATTAAATATTCTCGACTTTAAATAGGGAAGCAGGACAAATCGCCCCACTGGTAAAACGCCCCACTTTTTCACAAACTCGCCCCACTATTAAAAAAATCGCCCCAAACGGGTTTACCAACTGGCCCCACTTTTAAAAAAAAATAGCCTCACTTGTGAAAAGGGTTAAATCCCCGGGGCGAGTTAATTGACACTAGTAAATTCATTGTGGTTTATCTATTTGTCCCGAGTTGGGCTAGTTGGCAAACCTTATTTCAGCGGGATTTCAACCCTTTTCATAAGTGGGGTATAATGTTCAACCTTTTTGCAATGGAGTTTTACCCTTTTTCATAAGTGGGGCGAATTACATGTAGTAAACAAGAGTGGGGCGATTTTTTATAAAGTGGGGCGATTTTTTATAAAGTGGGGCAAGTTTATGAAAAAGTGGGGCGATTAGGAGTGGGGCGATTTGCCATGGATTCTTTAAATAGTGCTTACTGAAAGACTAAGTCTAAGGAGATTTTAAATGTAAAAGGCAATACACTTTAATTGTTGTATTAAATAGTTTAAACTTAAAGTCTTCATTAGCTTCTGGCATACACGGTATCGGATACGTTCGCCTTGATAACATGGCACACACCAACCCATATCATATGACATATATTGAACGTTTGAAATTGTCCCTGACAACATCTTCTGGGTCATTTTATTTCTACATAAGATTACATCAGTAACAGTTAGACCATAGATTTGTGTTAATATACCTTATGTTCAAAAATTAAATTCCTTTACACTGTCAAAATTTGTCAATACAATGAAAAGTCCACAAAAGTCAACAATAATTGGAGTTTACCTCAGCAGTCGGCGCCATGTCTAAACTATTTACGCTATGCATTGTGGGATTTTGTTGAAGGGTCTCAATAATTAGAGACAAAAAGCGTTAAAAGCGACAAGAAAACAAATTACGGATGTTCGATACTCTGTCTCAAAAAAAAAGAGCTCTAAAGTTACTTTAATGAATTAATAAAAAAAATAACCAGGAACCTTCTTAAAAACAGAATGATAGGTCCTTGTCATAGATGTTGGGTTACTGACGTGCACTTTTTTTATTTTGAACTTTTCTCTTTTTAAAAAAAAATTAGAATGAAAATTTTACTGATATTTGTTCTAGAAAATAGAGAGTATTGGGAAAATATAAATGCAAAAACGAATACCTCAGTTATACATACACAAACAGCTTAATTAACTTGATCTGATGAATACTAAAAAATGATTTACAACAAATTTCGAACAAATTAAAACCGGAAAGAATTTAGATGCATACAGAACATGAAATTATGTAACACTGAAAACTAAAAAAAGCAAACAGCCCATTAAAAAAACTTATGACTGACTGTAGCGGCCGTATCTAGTAATGAACAAATGTTGCACCACTCATGAAAATATCATACTTCACGAAGAAAGAAAAATTACAACAAACTAACAAAATATATCTGAGATTTTCAACTTTTTGTCAATGTAGCCACAAATATTGGTGACAATAACATACGGGTAAACGAAAAACGCTCTAGTAAAGCAGCCTTTTCACAAAAGGCCCAAGGTTATCATCCAAGTAACTTATTTTTCCGCCTGTAGAAAACTTTGTATACAAGCGCATAATTAAATTAAATGCAGAAAAACGACTGGTATAAACGGCATATCGCCAAAAAACGGTTTTGGTTAAACCATGGAAGTAATATTTAGAAGGAATAACAACGACTTCACTTCAAAGGTTTCATCTGCGTTACCGCCCATCTTTCAATAACTTGTTAATTGGTTCAATATCTAGCATGGAAGTTTAGCCTCCGCATGTGATCGATCAAATCACTGACACTTATCGGTCATTTTCGTGTTCACGGAGAACTACGAGCAGACAAGTTTTTGTCAAATATACTTGCGAAGTAACCCGAATAGTCAATCGTTACATTCCGTTGATGTACGCTGCCGAAAAAAGTCATTCGTTCAATTTTTATTTTAGTCCAATTTTTCCATATTTTTTGTTAGTTTGATCCTAATAGTTAAAACCGACAGCTTTCACATACGAAATTGGAGAACAAAGTTGTGTCATTTCAATTTTAATATTAACAGACAATTAAAAAACCATTTCCGTATAAAGTTAAGAAGATGATTGTACAAAAATACGTTTGGACCCCCTTTATTATCAATTAAAATATTCACAATTCTTAACGGTTCTATCCTTCAATTTAAGTTCTTGATACATAAACTAATTTGTGTAAAAATGAATTTACCGTAAGACAGATAGATTCAAGCCCATTTCGTCGGCTTGTTATATGTTTTGCTGTATAGCTTATTATATTAATACAAGCATTCCACAATAAACACTTTTTAAATATATATTTACGAAAATATTATCCCCGTTTTAGTTGTCCAGTTTCAATAATGCAATCAATGACATTTATGACATATACATAAATTTAGAATACTTGAAAGTAAATATTATTTTATTCAATCTCGATAAACTTTGCACATTTCAACAGTAAAAAAATCTATGCCTACATTTGCCTACATTATTTTGTTAAACATCATGTGAAACCTGATCGATTCATCGGTATTTACCTGTTTAACTCGGGATCCGCTTTTAACCGGAAAACACTTTTAGAACAGTTTAAAACAAATGGTAAAAAGCAAAAATAAGCTAAATTAAATACAATTTTCCATGTTAAACTGCTGTAGTTTGAATAATTTTCATCCGTTTTTCAAGTTTTTTACGTCATACGACTTCGTTTGGAAGGTAGATGTTTTATATGATACAGCGCCACCTTCTTATTAATTAACCGCGGATGTCACACAGGTACTTTATAATTAACGGACTCGATAAAACCACGTGACTGATAAGAAATTCAAGATGCCAGTTTACAACCGCGGTAACGCAGATAGTAACCAAAGGGGTCTTACCGCTGAGACTATAATTGGATAAAATTGTATGACTTTAGTACAGAGCTCAGCATGCTATAAATACATGCTAATTAGTCGTTGTTATTCCTTCTAAATATTACTTCCATGGTTAAACCTATCACTTAAGAAATTTTGCCATCATCTTCAACTACTTTCCCAGACTCTTTGATCAAGTTGCGCCACATGATCCACAAACAGTTGTATTCTTGAAAATGGGAATTATAGACCCGTTTGTGTCCTATACCTGCTGTATCAAGAATGTTCGGTACATCCATGGAAAATCAACATTCTAAATACCTGGATGATGTCTTTAACCATTTCTTCGCAGCTTTTAGATCAAAGAAGACTGATAAAACATCACTGGATAATGACTGGGACTATTAAACTAACATTATACTAACAGAAATATAGACCCAGATAATAATAAACCGTCTTTAGGAGCAATACAAAATGACATACGCAAACCATTTGACGGTCTACCACAGGATCCAAACTATTGCCTTAGTACATCTCCACTATAGCGGTTAATCAACAGTGTGATGAAATAGGACAAGGTATATGACAAATGCTTAATATTTGTTAAGGTGTTCATCGGGAGTTTAAAGTTGGACCTGTATGATTCAATGTCTTTATTAAAGATAACTATCTACCTGCTTGTCGCTGATAAAAGCCCTTTTAAATCTGTCACTTCTCTGGAATCAGTTATAAAACACTTAGAGAAAGATAGTAAATCCATTATATCGTGGTTCACATCCAAAAACGTCCTGGTAATTCCAGACAATCACAAAAAGCAAACAAAACCACACACACATAAAGTCTTCAACTTAAACGGGCATCAGTATAACGAATTGTAACGCATCTATTCAAATGATCTAACTAACTTTTACTTTCAAACATATATTAATGTCCTTATAAAGCACCTTTGTAGTGGACAATACACAAACAAAAATTGAAAAAATATAGGAACGAACCTTTATATTTATTCATTAAGACTGCAAAAGGTCGTATAACATTCTACTGGAACAGTCCATTTACTACCAGCACTAAAAATCAGAATGGTTAGAACAATGTCATTAGAGACGGTATTGTTTAAAAAGCGCAATATAGTAGGGACACATAAAAAATAAATAAATCCAGTCAGGGTTATTTTTACCCAATTTTTATAATCATTTAAGAAAATAATATAATTTTAGGTACAAAGGCATAGCTGAAATACCACGACCGAAAACAAAAAAAATATGATAAAATAAACTTCGAGTAAAAGGCAGCAAGACGATGGATTTACTTACCAAATGAGTTATTTTTTTTAACAGTTCCGAAAAAATGATAAGATTTACAAAATCATCAGTCGACTCTTTCGGAGAACCTGTCGCGTTTGTCATTATTTCCCCCTCCCCCCAGATTATAACCTGTTTGTTTAAATATTTCTTCTAGTCGCTTTCTGTCGTTAAAATTTAAATTGTCTCAAATTAGTTGCACCAATAGCGTTTTCAAAGCCGCTTATTCATTGGACAATTTAATGTCATACGTTTTCATTGGTCAACATAAAAGTGGGCGTCTGAAGTAAATGTGGAGGAAAATTAAAAAAAGAAAAAGAAAGGTACATCTTTTGCCTAGTGTACCAAACAACAATGTTCACATATTTTTTGGTGTAATGTAAGTGACAGTCATATATTTCGAAAATATATATAATTTTTATGTTCGACGAAGGCCAGCTTTAAATATTCAATTGCGTACAATGGGAGGCAACTCTCATTGTACATAATTGATGACGCCTTGTAAGAATTGCTTCCCTTTGATGCTTCATCCGGGTTCGTATTGCCATGTGGTTTTGGGCGGAAGAGCATGTTCCAGGCCACTTTTATTATGTAATTGATATAAAACTGGCATTCCTGAGATTTTATTGAAACATCACGGAGACTGGAGATCTGATTGTTTTCAGACTTACATTAAACAAGCTAGTGTTGATATGTATCGGGTTACGTCAGCTATGAATTATTTGATTGGTAGTTAGTGTTAGGGCATTTTCGCCGGTGTATTTTTATATTCTTGATTGATGTTGTTGGGTTTTTTGTTTTTGTTTTTTGTTTTTTTTTGTTTTTTTTATGTATATATTATTAACCCCTGTGTTTGGCGACTTCGTTTTGGGTTCAGGTGCTTCATATTCACATTTTGTTCATTGTAGCTTATTGATACCATGCTTGGTATAACTATATATGCATTACTATAATAAAGCACCTTTCGCCAAACACTATTAGTTGTCAATTGCGTACAATGGGAGGCAACTCTCATTGTACATAATTGATGACGCCTTGTAAGAATTGCTTCCCTTTGATGCTTCATCCGGGTTCGTATTGCCATGTGGTTTTGGGCGGAAGAGCATGTTCCAGGCCACTTTTATTATGTAATTGATATAAAACATTTTTTTTTTCTTTTTCTTTTTATTGTTAATTTTTTCTAATTACTTTTATTATTACCCACATTGGGGTTCAGGTGCTTCATATTCACATTTTGTTCATTGTAGCTTATTGATACCATGCTTGGTATAACTATATATGCATTACTATAATAAAGCACCTTTCGCCAAACACTATTAGTTGTCAATTTATTAAAAAATATGTATTTGCAAAATGTCTTAATATGATTTAATGATATTATGACTTAGTTCTTTTGAAGATCGGTGGTTTTCTCAGGCTACTCCAGCCTCCTCTACCAATAAAACTGACTGTCTCAGAATAGCCCAAATGCGGCGTTTAAGAGTGGCGTTAAAACACTAACAATCAATCAAGCATGGTTCAGTGAATACTTCATTACTTGAATAGAAAGTTATTTTTTTGTAATTTTTATTACTTTCTTATAGTGAGCCATAGGATATTTAGTATGTGCATACCTGACAAGGTCATCAGGCCCTTCAGATAGTTTTCATTTGACCTCAACCTCATTTTATGGATCAGTGAACAAGGTTAAAATTTCATAGTCAAGTCCATATATATCAGATACTATAGGCAATAGGTCTACTAAATTTGGTATTTGGAATGATTGTAAGGTGTACATGTCCAACTAGCAGATGTCATCTGACCGTGACCTTATTTTTATGGTTCAGTGGGAAAAGGATTTTAGTTTTGGTCTTTTTTTCTCTGATACTATATGCAATAGGTCGATTATGTTTGGTGTATGGAAATATTTCATGTTGTACAAAAATGTACATGTATCTGTATCTGTATCTGTAGTGGTACGTGTAGAATCCTATTAAGGCTTTTATACACGGTGGAGAATAGCGCCGTTGTTATGGGCGGTGTTCTTGTAGAGCGGTCTTAAATGCCTCTACAGAACCTGCATGCACAACTTTATCTGGTAGTTGGTTCCAGTGAATAGTTGTTTCCACAAAAAATGAATGTTTGTACTGTGGTTTGTTGCTATTTGGTACTTTCAGTCCTCTGGTGTTATTAATAACTTGACGTTCGATGATATTGTCAGTTTCACAGTTTAAGTACGTTTTGGCTTTAATTGTTCGTTTCGGTCTTGCTGGTATGACAAAATTGTCGGCTGGTAGAGCCGGCACCAGACCCTCAACCACCTTGTAAATCAGGATAAGACGGAGGCTGTGTCTTCTTTCCTCTAGCGTCTCCATTTCAAGCTGGCGTCTCATATTAGTTATGGACCCTGTTTCCCGACTCCTGTAGTTTTTCTTTATGAATCGTAAGCCTCTGTTTTGGATACGTTCTAGTTTGTCAATGTCCCCTTTCATATATGGGTTCCAGATTGTTGCGCCATATTCCATGGTTGATCTTACAAGGGATATATATGCTACTTTCCTACATGCTTCTGGTACGTTCCTCAAGTTCCTCCGAAGAAAGCCCAAGGTGGCGTTGGCTTTCTTGCTGATGTTATTTATGTGGAAGCTCCATTTCAGATCGTTTGAGATTTGGAGTCCTAAGTAGGGGTTCACTTGTACTTCTTGTAGGATGTGTTTATTAAGCGTGTAGAATTTGTCTGCTTTTTTGTTTATGGATAGAACATAGCACTTTTTGGCGTTGAATCGCATTCCCCATTTGTCGGCCCAGATTTCTAGTTGTTCCAAATCTGTTTGTAGCTTTTGTTGGTCTTGGCTATTTTTAATTGTTCTGTATAGTAGGCAGTCGTCAGCAAATAGTCTTACTGATGATGTTACACTGTCTGGTAGGTCATTGATGTGGCACAGGAATAGGATTGGTCCTAAGACTGTGCCCTGGGGGACCCCAGAGTCGACTGTTGTTTCGCCAGATGATTCGCCTTCCACGATGGTTCTCATTGATCTTGCAGTTAGGAAGTTCTTAAGCCATTTGTGTGTATTTCCTTTAATTCCATACTGATCTAATTTATGTAATAATTTGTTGTGTGGTACGGTGTCGAAAGCTTTTGAAAAATCTAGTATGCCTACGTCGATTTGATGTCCCTTGTCGTGTTCTTGTAAGAAGTCGTTGATGGTAGTTATGAGTTGGGTTTCACATGAGTATCCTGACCTGAAGCCGTGGTTTAAGTTGGTTAGGATTTTGTTTTTTTCCAGATGTTTAAGAATATGCCTGCATACGATGTGTTCTAGAATTTTGCTGATGACAGATGTTAAGGATACAGGTCTGTAGTTTTCTGCCAGGTGTTTGTCTCCTTTTTTGAAGATACTGGATATGTTTGCGTCTCTCCAGTCTTTTGGTAGTTCACCTGTGTCTAGCGAGCATTGCATTATGATTTGTAGGATGGGTGCTAGTTGTTCAGCACATTCCTTGAGTATGCGGTTTGGGATGTTGTCTGGTCCAGAGGCTTTATTAGGGTTTGTGTTTTTTAGTAGTTTCTCCAGCCCCTTTTGGTCGATCGTTAGAGGTGTTATATTGATTTTTGCTCGTATTCTTGTTGTTGGTAGGTTAGTGTCTGATGTTATTGTGAATACGGACTTGAATTGTTCTAGTAGGAGTTCGGCTTTTCCTTTACTGTCACTGACAAGAGTAGTTCCCTTTTTTAATGGTGCTATTCCTCCTGAGTCCTGGCGTTTGGATTTAATGTATTTCCAAAACGGCTTTGTGTCATTGTTGTTTAGGCCCTCAAAGATGTTTTGGTTGACATATTCATATTCTGCTTTCCTCAGTTGTTTCTTGCATTCCTTTTGGAAGGACCTATAATTTGACCATTTGTTTGTTTTTCTGGCTTGTTTGTATAGCCTCTGTTTTTTCTTTAGCATCTTTCTCTGTTTGTGTTTGATCCATGGGATGTTATTTCTTGATCTTATCTCTTTGTTCGGAATGTTTGTATTCATTGTTTTTTGAAGCTGACTTTTGAAGGTGTCCCAAAGTTGATGTACCTCAGCTCCTTGGTGATGTTTTTCTTTGACCTCCTCTAGGGTGTGTTTAAGGTCTGTGGTGATTTGGTCCCATTTCGCCTTCTTGTAGATATAGCATTTTCTTGGTAAGCTTTTTTGATGGTGTACTTTTGTTTCCAGGTCGGTGATTATAATGTCATGGTCTGATATACCTGGTACGTTATTTGATGATTTAACTAGAGTTGGATTCGTAACAAATACAAGATCTAGGAGGTTTCCTTCACGAGTTGGTACAGTGTGTATTTGTGTCAGATTATATGTTTCAGCTATATCAACTAGTCCTTGTTGGATTTCTCTGTCTGGTCCAAGGGCTGTTGCAGTGTCCCATATGATGTCAGGGCAGTTGAAATCTCCCGTTAGAATGACATTGGTGTTCCCATTAGTCCTGGCTTTCTCAAGTGACTTTTGCAGTTCATTTAGGTGTTTTTGATCTCTGTGTGGCATGTAAAAGGATCCAACTAGCAAGTCTTTGTTGTTTTTAATTTTGATCTTTACCCATTCAATTTCTCCATCAGTAATTAAAGATGTTTGTTCGACTGATGTAATGGATTTCTCTACAAGTACAAATACACCCCCTCCAAGGGTCCCTCTGTCATTTCTGTATACATTATAGTTAGTTGGGAATATTTCGCTTGACATTATGGCGTCTTTTGTTGGATTTGATCCTGGTTTTATTCCTTTTAACCATGATTCTGTGGCGCATACTATGTCTGGTTTCAGGTAGTGGAGTGCTGCCTCAAATTCTTGTTTTTTATCTTTTATGCTCCTGCAGTTGATTGTCATGATGCGGAGGTTGGTTTTTTCTGGTATCTCATAGGGGTTGCTACTGAGATGTGATTTCCTTTGGTTTATGGATGATTGTGTCTTGCTGTGAGATGACATGTTTCCACTCTTTGGGCTGCTCGACTTCAGTGGGCTGAAGACTGATGATATTGAGTCCATGGTGTAGTCCAATCCGGTTATTTGTTCGTATATATTTGATGTTTCTAATTCATAGCTTCTGAAGGTGAATGAGCTTATGTTCATGCTTTCACATTTGCAGCATATCCACTGTACATTAGATTTTTCTAGAAGTTCATAATCTTTTGAACATAGTTCTATGCAAGAGTTGTGGTGCCAGATGTTGCACCCGTCGCAACATACTCCTCGACAGTTCCATGTGACTGGATGCTCGCAAAGACCACAGGGATATACAGTTTCTTTTTTTGGCGGTCCTGGGTTTGTTTCGATGTCTCCACTTAGCGTTATCAATAGTAGGAGCAAGTATTTGGTTTTGGTGTTGCAGATAGGTAGGCAGATTGGTCTTCTACCGGCTGGGTGTAGTTTAGCATTTAGTAATTGTTGTACTAGTTGTTGATGGGTCCATGATTTACTATGTTGTGTTGGTATGGTGAGAAGTACAAATAATGAAATAAGTGTCATTGCAAACATAGTGATTTAGTGTAGTGTGGAAAAACCCACGCTGACTAAATCTGCCTGCAATGAACTTACTTTAATGGTGGTTTGTGTACAGTTTCCCAGCAATCTCTCTTGGCCTGTTCTGAGATTTTTTTGAGCCAGTTTTTTGCTAGTAGCTCGCCTGGATGTATCCCGTCTTGATATAGTCCGAACTCGTAGTTTCTCGTTGTTTTGAGTTTTCTGTCTTTTCCACAGTGATATTTACTGGTGTTGCTTATATCTGAGGAAAATTCAGGTGAGTGGCTACCTATACGTTTGTTTATTTCACGTATTCTTTCGTTTAATGTGTATAGTTGACGCTCTAGTTCTATGTCCTGCTCTTCAAAAGTGTCTGGATTTTTGTGACCCTGTTTTTTGTTCCAGTTTCTAATAGAGTAGATAGGTGTTTCTAATATAGTAATTTTTGATCCTGGATATTTATCTATTATTTTGATAATCTCTTCGTATTTCTCAATGATTTTGTTTACTTCTTCGTCGTTTTCTTTTGTAATTGATATGTATCTTTTGTTTTTAGATGTTAAATTGCATGTTCCAAGCCATGCATATAGCCAAATGTTGCCGTGTCTAATAATTTTGCTTGCAATGTTTTTCTTTAGCCAAATTGTGCTTTGTTCTATTTTTGATCCACTTTTGTTCCACCAGAGTATATCTCGTTCGGCGGTGTTTGCTACATGGCGGTTTATGCTGCCTTTGCTATCGGTCAGCACAACAGGTTTTAATTTCCTGTTTCCTTCTGTAATAAGCCTCGGTTTGCTTAAGAACTTGTTGAGTTTATTCTTAATTTTCTCTGTCATTAGATATTGTAGTGGTTTGTTGTTGTTTGGGTCGATCTATGTTGACAAAAAATGGCGTCTGATTTTGGTTTTACAAGGTGATATGTTGGGGCTGGGTACCGACTTACAAGACCGTATTTAGCCAATAATATTCATAGTACTAGTGTTTATAATGTTCCTGTTACTAATTTCACTTATTAAATTATCGGTTGCACTTCAAGAAATATGAAAATTCGAATATTTTTCTCGGAGCTCTGAATGTTTGACTTTCCCGCTGCGCATGCGCTCTTTCTGACTAATGTAAGTGTCAGTCTCTCAGGTTAAATTTGAAATTGATTTCAGTTTCATGGTTCAATTCTAAGTGTTATGCTTTTGTGTTTTAGTCTGTTTTTCAAAAACTTTTGTAAAAATTCAAGCAATAGGTAAACTATATTTGTTGTATAGAAGGATTGTAGCAGTAAGGTGTATATGTCTGTCTGGCATGTATCATCTGACCTTGACCTCATTTTCATGGTTCATATGCATTGGTCAATGCTAAGTTTTTATTGTTAAGTTTGTTTCTTTGATACTGCAACTAATAGGTCAACTATATTTCATTCATATATTGATTGTAAGGTACATATGTCTGTCTGGCATGGTTCATCTGACCTTGACCTCATTTTCATGGTTCATTGGTCAATGTTTATTTTTTGTGGTTGAGTTTGTTTCTTAGAAACTATAAGCAATAGATCAACTATATGTGGTGTATTAAATGATTGCAAGGTATAAATGTATTTCTCTTTTTGGTTTATCTGACCTTGACCTCATTTTCTAGGATCATGTAAGATTTATGTGATACTTAAAGTAAAATTTTATATTTAGGACTCAACATAAAAACAATGGTTAGCTGGTAAGTAAAGAAGACAAGACTTTGTTGAATTTATGATGTATATTACAGTTTTCTTCCAAATAATACAAGTTTTGTAAACCAACTGTAGATGCACAAGGTGTAATACCACCAATCATAATTTGTTTAGACCTGCCAACTATCCTGATTTAAGCGATATTGTCCTGATTTTCATGCTCGAAAAACAAGTCAAAATCCTGATTTTTACAAAATATACTTGAAGCAATTTTTATTTTGTAAAGGGGCATAACTCTAGAACAATAAAAGTGATGCCACCAAAATTCTTGATAAAAAAAAATGTTTTGTGGTAATAAGCATTGTGTATAAGATTCATACAATTTGTTTGAGGCAAACTTAAGTTAGAATAGTAAATTCAGCATTTTTTTTGTTTGTAAAGGGGCATAACTCTAGAACATTAAAAGTGACAACCCAATTTGCAAATAAAAACTTGATCTGTGTTTTGTGGAAATAAGCAACAATGTTTAAGTTTCATAACATTTGGTGGCGCAACCTTAGTCAGAGAACAGGAACCTATTTGCTTAAATTCTGAATGTTCTAATGTCCGCTCTGCTACAACGGGGGCATAAAAACATATATTAGGAAATAAAATTTGCATACACCCAGGAAGACAATTGCCCAAGTATGCACATCCTCCTTCCCACACAGACATTTAAATATTGTTTACAAAGATCTAATTTTATCCAGTTCATTGTAAGATAAATAATCATTGATTGTTCATATCAGTGTTGTGCAATCTGGCCAAAGGTTACTCTGTTGAACAAAGTGTATTAATAATTGATAACAACCATTAAACTGTGAATATTTGTGTATTTTTCATTTGTATACTGAATTCTTTTCTGTTTTAAATGCAGAAATTGAAAACTGAAAACAAGTCATTGAAAAGTCTTATAGTTTTATAGTATTTCACTGTGGCTTAAACAGACAAAAAAAGTAGGTGAAATATTATATAGCTATCTTTTTATAGTTAGAGTTATCTTCCTTTATGTGATACCAAACTTATTATCAAGTTATCAACTGTGAATAAATGGAATGTCACCTGAAAATGTAAAGTTCTATATAGCATTTAATACTTCAATAAACTTAAAAAAATAAATCAATGAATATCAGGTTTTAGTATTCCAGGGTATATATACATATATGTACATTGGCGGAAAATATAAAATATATTTGTACGAAAAACTTATGAAATTTTTTGGATCCGTCATTGAGAAGCTTATGTATAAATGACTGATGTTGAAATTATAATGTTGAGTTGTACATTGTAAAGAGAGTGACACAGAGAAATATTATTTTTACTTTTAATTACACACACTGATCATGGATTTTTTTTTTTTATCAATGTCCAATAATGTGGTTTAAATTGCATGAAATAGGGTGCAACTATTCCATTAGACATCAAATGATTTATAGGTTACTGATTTGTAGGTAAAACAAAGAAATGAGTATGGATGGACTTGCTGGATCTATAACAGATCATAATAAACCTACCAGTGCTGCCATATCTGACTATCAAACCTGGGAAACCGATAAAAGATTTGTGGTAAATATAGACTTAAGTATAGTCAATCTTAGCACACTTGTAGTTTAGAGATAGAGATAAAGTTCTCACCTTTATGTGTGTCCTCACAGTACAAAATGGATTATACAAAAATCTTACTTACAAACTCATGTCGAATTTCAAGTTAGTTGTTGATCTAAGCATAATTTTTTTATCTGAACTCCTTTTATGCTCAACCTAGGGGCATTATGTTTTCTGGTCTGTGTGTCTGTCAGTCCCGCTTCAGGTTCAAGGTTTTTGTTAAGGTAGTTTTTGATGTAGTTGAAGTCTAATCAAATTGAAACTTAGTACACACATTCCCTATAATAGGATCTTTCGAATTTTAATGAAATTTATTTTCATTCCAATATCACTGTCACTGAACATAGAAGGTTCGAGTACACTGTTACTTCGTAGTGCATTTCTTATAGACAATAAAAATAAAACCCACCTGCTCTTTCTCAATGAGATTTTTTTACAGTGTGTTGTACTACTTTTGGGACAAATTATATCAAAATTATAGAAAACTTCATTGGTTCTTAACTCAAAATATGGACAATTTTATGTGAAGGGGGTCTTGAAATCTTTTGACAGCTTCCGAAGTGCTAATTTCTAACCTTTTTCAGCTGGACCAAATCACTACTTTACTTTAAAATTCATTACCCAAACTTTTTACAGTGTCATTTCACCCCCTACTTGCTAGTTTGAGGCATAAAACATGGAAAAATAAATTTGGAAGGGGTATAAAAAAAAAAATTGGCAAGTAACACACTGACCACACTAGGCACTATATTTGTGGACAACGAAAATCAAAGGACGATAACTGTGTACTCAGACCAGATAATGGTAGTGTGAGTGGGGCATCCTTGTACAATGGACACATTATTGTGCAGAAGATATTTTAATAGCTTAAACCATTTTCCAGATTCACAAAGATTGTTTTTGGTTTAAAAAAAATGGAATTTCTAATTTATTAAATAGGTCTTTTCACTTTTCTGTGGAAGGAAAGATTGATTTTGTTTCTTATAATTATTTTGTTCTTCTTCACAACCTTTTTTTTCTTGTGGTGTAAAGTGGTTTCTCAAGATGTCTCTTAGATTTTTGTGCATATGATATCAAACACTTATCGCGCTTTTAAAACTGACCCTGTAAAACCAAACATTTTATTTGTAAGAGTTATCTCCCTTTAGGTCTTTTGAATTGATTTCCTTGGTCTACCAAAAAGAAAATGGGGTCAAGGTCGGATTCTTAATTCTTATATTGACTTAATATTGCTTCTTTTCAGCCAGACAAACTGTTTTTTTCTCATTTTTTTTTCTCATATGTAAATTGGAATGGAAAGACCTTCAAATGTTTTCTAAACAATTAGTTATTAATTTTTAGAAGGTTTCCTATCTGACTGCTGTCCTTCAGATGTTATTGAAGTGATTACCATATTTAAGAATATGTCACATCTGTTTAGTTGGAAACATGACTCTCATAAGTTTGATGTATAAAGGAAATCAAGAGCGACTTCACTCAGTGTCTTAACCAGACTTGCACAACTGTGCTGTTTACTTTACAATTCATGTCTTTTTTTATTAGCTATAAAACCTTATACTAAGACTGACATGTGTTAATTATATAAGTATATGCAATTAATAATAAGTTTTTGAACCCTTGTCATCTCTTGTCATTTTATCCTTGAAAAATGTTATTTATGAACTCTTTTGTCACTTTAGAACTTTTTTCATGGCAATAAATAATAAAGGGGAAACACTCCAAGCTTATATTATCTGCCAATTGTTAGATATATTTTACTTCACAGTATAGCTATCGAGAGAATTGTAAGTTATATTTTTATCCCAGGCAAGAATCAAAATTGCCACAGATACTTAAAATAAATGCATCTATTAAGATTTGTGAGTTTCAGCAGTTTGTGAGTGTCTTGGCTGGTTGCTGTCTGTCATATTTGTTTTCCTGTAATGTTTTGTCATAAATCAGGCCATTGATTTTCTTGTGCGAGTTGTCTCTTATTTTCTCATGTTGGTGCCTTTTAGAATTGATTATATCAAATGGTTTTTTTTTCTCATTGTTGAAGGCTGTATAGTGACATGTAGTTCCTGACATCCACATCATCTGGACTGTGTTGAATAGTTGTCTCATTGGCAATCATACCACATTTCTTAATTTGTTATGCAATTTGTGTCTTGATCATGTAGATCCTTATTCTAAACTAGTAAGCATATTTCATGTTGACAGACACTGCTTGTATAAAAATGCAAATTGTTTTTTTTTTTTTTTAACATAACGCATTTTTAATAACACATTACTCTCTTCTTGGATATAAAATTGAGAATGGAAATGGGGAATGTGTCAAAGAGACAACAACCCGACCATAGAGCAGACAACAGCAGAAGGTCAATAACAGGTCTTAATCTGTGAAATGTTTCTTCTTTGTAATTTGCAGATGATTTATATCAATAGCAGGTCAGATGAAAAGGACTAGTACAGCATCCTTTTTATAATGGTCAAGCTGTAAAACTGAACATTTAATCTCTGACTTCAGTGTCAATCAGAAATAAATGACCTCACATTATGCATTATTTAAAAGAAAAATTCAAATAAACAAAATTAATGAAAACTACATGTATTATGCAATGTTAGGATCTTTTTAAATTTATTTGCTAAAGAGCATAAATATTGTATGTTACTAAGTAAATAAGAAGCATAAGTACAAGTACATGCTAAGAATTATTTTTGAATACATAAACCGGACTTTTAACCGGTACATATATAACACAAAAACATATTGATGAGTGAATCACATTTTGTTTTAGGTTTTGTTATTCTTCATAATTCATCTTAGTTTTTAAACTTGTTTTTAATTGTTAAGTCTCAGATATTGTTATTATATCATAAATAAGACATAATAAACAAAATGACTTCATATCTTTCACAGGTCAGTAGTTATGAAGATTAAAAGTCCGTTTGTCAAACATATTTTAAGCACTATAATATTGCTGTCAGCATAACATACTTAACAATGTCCACTTCACTGATCTTAAAGTGCTTAGAAGAGATTCATAGATCTTATCACTGTTAGAGTTTGTTGTTTTATTTGAAAACTTTTACAAAAAGTATTATGAATTTGACTTCTTCCTCACCTTTTGGTAACGGGTGAGTGATGAAGGTTTTATTATATTAGATAATTATTGGCTAATCAAGGCATTTAAATTTGAGACAGCTATGTAATCAGTTAGACAAGGTTGGAAAATTAAATGATTATTTAATGTTAAGAATACATAGAGATATCATTACAGTAATATATTACTGTCACTTTTCTTCGAGTCATTTGTTATTTTAAAACATTTTTTTTCTTTCCCTCATCCACCTCTGTTTCTTGAAAAGTTTAGAACTAGAAGTAGCTAAGAGGCGTTTTTACAGTTTTCCAAATGTTCTTTTCTACTTTTTACCTTAAAAAAGGTCATATACAGAGAGGCATTCTTAATTCACAAACTGTTAAATAATTTGCAATTCTCTCTCCCCCCCCCCCCCCCCCCCCCCAAAAAAAAAAAAGAAGAAAGAAGTACTATATGGCAGAGATGCAAATTAATGCTCTTTAAAATCAATCTGTTTATGAAAATTTGTTCTTAATTAAAATGTCAACAATTTACTCAAATAGATTTTATCTTCATACTATAATTTGAGTAATCAACAAGTATATAAGATGCAAACAGACCTAAATTAGGCATACAAATTTAACGTTTTAAGGCTATAGAAACATATATGTAAACAATTCCAAAATACCAACTTAGACCTTGTTACCTTTTCTAATAAAATGTGTTTCTTTTGTTAAATTTTATCTGGATATCAGACTGTAATGTCAGATCCATTATCAGACCACTACATGGACTATTTTCTTTTTATTCAATGCTGATATTTAAAATTGCTTTTATAAAAACGAAGTCCACATCTCATCAGTTTATTGTATAGTCAAGAGGCTTTTCCTCTCTTTAAGGTGAACATTACTGGCTGGTGAAGTCCCTGAGGGGGTCAACCAAAAGTTGACCAGCATTATTACTTTCTATTTATAATCAGAACCCAGGGCAAAGGAAGATTTTTATCAACTTTCAAAACCATATGAATTTGTAAATGTATTCTAAATATAAAATTTATTTAACCATAAATAGATATATCTGCTTGGGGCATTTTAAAACTTCTCATATTTGTCATTGACCGAAGTTGTAAATATTGACCTTGCTTTTGAAATATTTTATTTTCTTTTGACTAAAATAACACTTCATATGACCATAAAATATGAAGGGGAAAATATGAATACCAAGCAGATTTTCTATTTCTAATTATTATAGGGCTCCAAAGGGGGATTTATATATAAAAACATTTAACATGACAACAACACATTAATATTCAATAAAAACAACTCAAAAGAAAGATCATTGACTTGTCAATATTACTTGGATTGGATAAAAAGAAGATGGAGTATAAAACAAATACTAAATTATAATTTTATTGACTTTTGCTTTTGGTAAAATATTACATATTAGATATTACTTTTTTACACCCTCAATAAAGAGAATTACTTATTTTCTTATTATATTTTTAAAACTAGTAGAGCTTTCATGTTAGAGATTCTCTAAGTTATTGAGTCAGCTGAGTAATATAGAAAAAATATTCTTGGTCCAGGATTCTGTCATGGTTTGTTAAATATTGGAAGAGCTAATCAATATTTGACAATAATGTTCAAGGTCATGTTTTACATGTAAATGATTTACACTAAGATGTCATTAAAAGTAACTGAATATCCCACATTTGCATGCTTTCCAATCACATAGGTTGAATTGCTGATAGACCCCATATTTAAATTACGAAAAATCTATCATTTTGCAATACCCTAATATACTGTAGGAAATTAGATATATCATGTAATATAAACTATAGGCCCATTGTCATCCTGTAGTAAATTAGATATACCAGACTAAGACCCTCATGTAATGTGCATGATGTAGGATGATGTAACTAGGCCCATCATCAGTTAACTCACAAATATATTTTGTGTTAACAGGGAGATCATAAAAACCTCAAAGAATGACAAATTTAATTTATCTTTTATTCAAATGAAGACTTATTTTCTGACCGGTAGATATCAAGATAGAATTTACTAAACAGTTTGTTGACATGTAGGTCAGTAGTGACCATGTAGCCTTCACATGATGGCAAGGCCATACTAGGTATTAAATATTCATTCACATAAGATGTATTATGCATGGTGTGGGAGGCTGTTTAAGTGTAAACCTTTCAAGATGCTATGCATATCTGAGGGTTACAGTAATGTGCTTTACTGTCAATCGTCAAATGGTCATTTTCGGCTACTGTGATACGTCAAAATATCCTTATCATGATTTATCAGAAGTCTCAATTATTTATTGTTACCATTTTTTTTGGAAAAAATTTAAGGTGATTTGTGATAATCAATCGATTTTTTTATCGTCTCAAAGAAAGTGCATAAATTATTGTCATGGACCAGAAATTACCGTAAACGTCATTTGGCAAGAAGATTTACAGTTATTCGTCATGAAGGTATCCCCATTACCCCCCTCATATCTGGACCAAAGACAATTCAAGCCGAGTGGATCTATTTCAATATAACTCAAATGATTGTGTAAATTTCAGCACTTAAAAAAAAAGATCTTGATTATTCTTCTTTCTTATACAAATACCAGTACTTAATCATGTTTTAATTTTTTTTATTTTGAAAATTAGAATGAGACGTTTCAACCAAATGGGGATCATGCTGCTTGTGAGCTTATGTTGCATGTTGGTGTATGTCCTTGTTTCCTGTCATTTTTTACAAAGATCGTAGTACCCGAAACAACTGAACCGAATCAAACCAGACTTGGCCACAATCATCAATGGAGTATCTAGTTTAAAAATATGTCCCTTTACTAAAAAAGTTTTGTCTATTATCTTGAAAATGCTGTTAATAGAGAAAATTTGATGAGACAGAAATATTCAGAATTTTCTTATAGTTGTCAGCTGTCCAATAACACCCAAAACTCATTGAAGTTATTATTGTTCTTCAATACTGAGTTTTACCTGATTCAGTTTTGCCTATCAACTTAGCTTGAAGCTCTATAAAAGAAAAAAAAATAACATATTAGTCAATGCAGAAATCTTGGGATGACTTCTTTTAAGTGTTTTTGCCCCAACATATTGTTTTTCACTGTAATAGATAAAGACAACTTTTATGTAAATTACAAAAATGATAAACAGGACAAGAACTACAAATTTGTGGAGACGGCAGAAATTGTTGTTTGGCTCCTTTCATATACAAATTAATCCCCTTTAAAAAATTATTTTTATCAATCTTTTACTTTTTGGCCAAATAAATAGAAGATAAAACAAGAATGTGTCCATAGTACACAGATGCCCCATTCCCACTATCATTTTCTATGTTCAGTTTTTAACTTATAAATAAGAATAAGATGATTTGGTACATATGATTTCCACTGATTCCATTTTTCATCTTTCCATCTGAGTGATCTAAAAACAAAGATATTGACAAATATAGATTACCATACAGTCTTCATCAATGAGCAATACCCATATCATATAGATCACCATACAGTCTTCATCAATGAGCAATACCGATATCATATAGATTACCATACAGTCTTCATCAATGAGCAAGACCCATGTCATATAGATTACCATACAGTCTTCATCAATGAGCAAGACCCATATCATATAGATTACCATACAATCTTCATCAAAGAGCAATACCCATATCATATAGATTACCATACAGTCTTCATCAATGAGCAATACCCATGTCATATAGATTACCATACAGTCTTCATCAATGAGCAAGACCCATATCATATAGATTACCATACAATCTTCATCAAAGAGCAATACCCATATCATATAGATTACCATACAGTCTTCATCAATGAGCAATACCCATATCATATAGATTACTACACAATCTTCATCAATGAGCAATACCCATATCATATAGATTACCATACAGTCTTCATCAATGAGCAATACCCATATCATATAGATTACCATACAGTCTTCATCAAAGAGCAATACCGATATCATATAGATTACCATACAGTCTTCATCAATGAGCAATACCCATATCATATAGATTACCATACAGTCTTCATCAATGAGCAATACCCATATCATATAGATTACCATACAGTCTTCATCAATGAGCAATACCCATATCATATAGATTACCATACAGTCTTCATCAATGAGCAATACCCATATCATATAGATTACCATACAATCTTCATCAATGAGCAATAACCATATCATATAGATTACCATACAGTCTTCATCAATGAGCAATACCCATATCATATAGATTACCATACAATCTTCATCAATGAGCAATACCCATATCATATAGATTACCATACAGTCTTCATCAATGAGCAATACCCATATCATATAGATTACATACAATCTTCATCAATGAGCAATACCCATATCATATAGATTACCATACAGTCTTCATCAATGAGCAATACCGATATCATATAGATTACCATACAGTCTTCATCAATGAGCAATACCCATATCATATAGATTACCATACAGTCTTCATCAATGAGCAATACCCATATCATATAGATTACCATACAGTCTTCATCAATGAGCAATACCCATATCATATAGATTACCATACAGTCTTCATCAATGAGCAATACCCATATCATATAGATTACCATACAGTCTTCATCAATGAGCAATACCCATATCATATAGATTACCATACAATCTTCATCAATGAGCAATACCCATATCATATAGATTACCATACAGTCTTCATCAATGAGAAATACCCATATCATATAGTAAGCAATATAAAAACCTCTCAATAAAAAATGTGAAACAAATTTTGACTTCACGATGGAATTTGCCATGCAAGTTGTATTTGAATGACGCTTGAGACCAAAATAGAAATACATGTGGAAGTCGCTCGAAATAAAATTCAATAAAACAGTTTAGAAAATAAGTCTATTTACGGCAGTCTTATTTGTCTTTGTACAATTTTAAAACATGAAGCATTTGGTTATTTAGGAAAAACAGTGACTTTCCATATTGATTTAATGCAAAAGGTCAGATATTTATATAAACTAAATAATGCTTCGATGTCATGATCTAGGCTCAATTTAACATGGTATATGCATTTTATTTTTCAATATTTTTACAAGAAGAATTTTTGACAAACATGATGCCCACGCTTGTTGAAAAAAGGTGAAACAAATATTTGTTAAATATAATTTATTAGTACTGCCTTGATTTATTCAGAGCTGATTAAAGACATTTAAACAACAATAATAAAAAGCAGTTTTTAATTTTTTTTTTTTTAGGTAACAAAATAATTGTATTGTTCAATTTAATAAACATAGTCTTTAAATATGACAAATCACATTATATTTGGGTAAAAATTCATATCTGTCAGTAATTCACTCAACAATACCTCAAGTTTTAATTAAAAATGTTAACACTGGTTGAAGCACTGTCTGTCAAGGTTACTATTCCTTAATTAGGTAACTAAAGTTTTACCTGTAGAATTGACTGATAAACACCCCTGTGTGGTCAGTAAGAACTATCCATTGAGTTGACAGGGAGGAGAGAGATTAAATAGCTTGACATTCAGTTGTTTATAGTCAGTCTATTGTAATAGTTGTACCAGCTGGTTTATATAGGCCACGGTCTAATAAGTTGATATATTAAGCTAAGGGGACTATAGCTTATCAGAAATGCAAACCTGAAAATCTGTATGTTCATGTGGAAACATTAGATCTGTTTTAGTGGAGGACTACTATTTAAATTCTACTTTTTTTTCTGAAAGCAGAGTATATTTACAATTTTTATCTCTAGTGTGAACAAGTGTGACTTACCATTAGGAAGTGTGTGATCGGGTGTGATAAACAGGTTCCACAAGATATGAACTGATGAGTGGATAAATGATTTCAGTGATTTAGAACTGAATTATACAACCCTTTTTTGTATTTCTTTTTGGACCTGCAGAATGAAATAGAAATACATGCTATATCTTATCATTGTAAAGACATTGGTTTATTAGTAATGACTAGTCACAGTATTAGTACTATTTGATACTATAAACTATGGAAGAACCTAACATATCAGTATCATTAGAGCTTAGTGTCAAATGTAAATCATCGGTCAAGAAGAATATCATCCAGTCCAATTTAATGGGAATCATTAAGTATGTTCTTCCTCTGCAGGTGTACAAAGTAGTGGTCAACGCTGACAATAAGTCGTGGTTCATCTTCAGAAGATATAATGAATTCTATCAACTTCATGAAAAGGTAAGTTTATCATACACAATGATACTTTATAAAGAATGATATAATATTTAAGAGGCCAAATAAAACTCTTTGATTTACCTATCATAATTAATGTTTGACATCTAAAAAAATGTTATGCCTCTTAAATGTTCTATTTTATTTATTCAACAATTCCAATATGCACTAAACTTGCTTATTATGCACTTTTGGCACAGCTGTTTATTATTTTCATAAGTGCTTTCATTAACAACTCAAACAGTTGATAAAAAAAACTTTTGCCCAAATTTCCCAATCTATGCTATGCAGGACAGTTTTCACTTAGATTCACAAACAGATTGCTGCAGTAAAATAACTTTGCAGGTGCAAGGAGTCAATTTGAAAATATTTATAAAGGGATAAGAGTAACCACCAAAAATACTGCTCATCCACTAGAAGTCATAAATTGAAGAATAAGATAATGCTCTTTTAATAAAAAAAAAACAAACTAAATTTTTCAAATAAAAACCCCTATAGATTGAGATACATGTACATGAATATTGCAAAGACAATAGTGTCATAATACATACACTGACTGTGGAATGGTTAGATTTTGCTATTCCACTTATGAAAATCTTGTTACAAATCACACAAAAAAATTAAAATGTATTGCAAAATAAAATGAGATCTACCTGCTGTTCATTTGAGTCAAAACTATCAGAAGACTTCTTATAGGAGTTATTGCCCTTAATAGTTTCATATTTTATCTTTTTTCGTATCTTCTTGTCTATTACCGTATAGTGGGTTATTTTCGCAGGGTGTTCATTTTCGCTCATTTTTCGCGGGTAGAACAAAATCGCCAAAATAAATTCCGCCAATTTAAAAGTGCACATGCAAAGGTATTATTAAAAGTTTAGAATCCGCCAAAATAGTAACCGCCAAAATATTTCGTATACCTTATTCAATGAAAATCGTGAAATTTTACACCTGCGAAAATAACCCGCTGTACGTTTTTTTTTGAAAAATTATAATAGTTATAAAGAAACTTTTATTAAGAAAAATGATGAGCAATACAAGATCTACATATAAGTCATTGGCTGAAATCATTAAATGACTCCTTATTGAAGTTATTGTCCTTTTATGATGACTTTTATAAAAAAAAAATGGTTGCCATTGTTGAAGATGCAGGCGAGTGACACAGACCCTTTAGAGCCTCTTCAGTTAAAACTAAATCGTAGACATGGATGTCATCATTTTATAGGTTTTGACAATTTTGATTTAAAACTTTTTAATTCATTTAAATTTGAAAGCTTTTCCATATCATGTTGATATAGCATGCACATTTTTCATATACATTTTCCATATACATTTTCCATATACATTTTCCATACCAAAACAAACATTACTAATCTATATACATTTATATCCTTGTTTAAATGGTTATGAAATGTTGTTTAATTAATTAACTCTGGTGACTTACATATGTACTTCATCATTTTTAAACAGATTTTAGATAATTACTTATTCAGGTGCCATACAAATTGTTGCCATTTTTTTTAGTGACTAATTCATCTGCACCATGTTTAATCTTTTATATATAAGATTTATGATTCTATTTACATTTACTTACCCCTGGTATATGTATATATACTAACTTGACTGGGATCTAAGTATAAAGGCAGGTAGATAAGAATTATTTCATTTTCTTTTAAAACCATTTATTTAAAATTGAAAGAACCTTGTTTTGTTTGGTACTGTATACAAGTGCTTTTGAATTCAATATGTTGCCAAGATTATTGATTTGTTTTTGTTTTGGTACCAGGACTGAAGGTCAATTTATTATTCAAATAAAGCATTCAAAATAGATTAAGAATTCCAAGCTCAAACTTTTCACTCTCGTTTAATTACTCAGAGCCCAGGCTCAACATCAAATTCTAAAAGTTTCAACAATTGAGGAAATAAACAAATCTGAAATTTCTATTCTGATCTTAAATTCACATTGATTGATTGATTGTATATGGCTAAATGTGCATCAGTGCAAACAGGTTATATATATTGACCTTATTTGCAGACAAGGTCAAAGAGACAAAACTATTGTTAAGACAATATTACTTATGGATACTGTTAAGGTTGTTATTATTTTTTCAGGGTATCAACCATATCTATACATTTGAATAACATATCTAATTGTATATTTGTAATTGCTAGATATGAGTTTTGGTTTCAGTTGCAGATTTTTTTCCAAAATATTTATATTTGTTATTCATATGTCTGTGTAGGCACCTTCAAATAACAAACAAAATCTTTTCAATTATTTAAAAATTTAGATTAAAGTTTTTTTCTAATTTAGGGTTTAATTGTATCTATTTTAGAAAAATTATTGGATGAAAGATCGATTGCTACAATTGCTTTTCCATACATGTATAGTAAAAAATTATTGTCTTATTATGAGAGGTCTTGGATTTGTGAGTATGAGAGTATATCCCCTTCAGAAACCAGATTGTAAAAGACATTTTTGGCCACCTGGGATACAGCTATGATTTCATGAATGTCAGTATAAATGCACTCACAATATACAGTATACTGTATGAAAAATCAATTAACCAGCATTTTTGGAAAAGTACAAAGTCCATATTGATTTTTTTTAGAGTTGTACTTAGTTTTTGTCTGACTGACTGTAACATTTGATACCATTGTCATGTAAATAATCATGCACTGGCAAGATGCACTGAGTGAAAATAATCTTTATTTTGTCCCATAAAATGACAATGACTGGCTTAGATAATAAGATGATTATCCGATGTCACTACAAATTTTGTAACAGTTTCAGTATATGTATTCAATTGTGTCAGCAGTTTCTGATATTTACTTTTGTGGTTGTCTTACCTGGTTGTTAAATTATTACAAATGTCCTCAATTATGACAATAGAATTTGTTTTTCTCTCTATTTTTAGAGAAGAACATGAATATAAATGATTTTTTTTTTAGATTGCCATTAAAAATATATTAATGTTATTAAGTATGTTGTTTCTCTCAACCCCAGGTTCAAAAGTCATGTTATACATTGTTTATTAATATTAAAAGTAAAATAAAGTGTAGATCATGCATAAAAATGAAAATTTTGTCAATTCTTGTAAATGCATTAGGTCAGAATAGGGTTAAAAAACATGGAAGCTCTTGTTTTATATAATCAAAGGTCAGCTTAATTGTGTTAGAACACATGGAACACATAGAGAGCAACATAGTTAGTCAAAGTAATAAATTGACAACACTTTTAGCTTTTTATATTAAACATGATTGATCATATGGCTGTAAGCTAAATGTCCAGTGGCAGAATCATTGACATATATTAGTGATGAAGATTTAAGATGAGATCCTGTAGTAATGAATCTTTTTTTATTGACCTCATTTACCTATAAAGAGCACAAGGGATACAGTGGCTGAAATATATATAGGTTATTTGGGGTAATTTCAATTGATTTTTTTTTTAACTGACAAAAAAACACCATATGTTTCTATTTGACTAATCTCAATTTCAGACTAATATCTAGTAAATACTAAGAAAATATAAAAAGAAGATATAGTATGAATGACAATGAGACTACTCTCCACAAGAGACCAAATGACACAGAAATCAACAACTATAGGTCAACTTTGGCCTTCAACAATGAGCAAAGACTTTATGAAAATAAGGATATGTTGTAAGATTGTTGGTTTGTCTGTTTGATGGTGTTGAACCCCACTTTCAACACTCAATATCGTATGAAGGCCAAAATTAGGGAGAAAATACCCAGAGCGTACCACAACCATAGTTAAATAGCAGGGAAACTGACATCCCCTGACAATTGAGACCAGAATTAAACACACCTTTTCACAAATAGCCCACTGTGGGGTTCACACTCACAACTTCAGGTGATTACTTTAGAGGATTCCACAGAGACAAAAGAAGGAGGATGTAAGCATCAACAGTCTACCTTACAGTTCAACATTAAACAAAATCAATACTTAACAGCAAGCTACATAAGGTGCCAGCATGAAAAAAATTGAAAGGATTCAAGAGAAAACCAACAACCTGATTTATTTGTTAGAATGATAAAAGAAAAATAAATGTTGCAGACAGCAACCAACAATAACCACCATTATAGGCTCCTGACTTGGGACAGGGACATAAAGAATGAGTGACCATTATAGGCTCCTGACTTGGGACAGGGACATAAAAAATGTGTGACCCAGGAGTAAATATGTTTTGATAATTCACCTCATAAAATCAAACCACAAAAATCAATTTGAAAAGGTTGAACTCTTCTGATCATCAAAAAACCTAAGAAAAGACTTAAAAAATAAGGTAACACTGTAAGAGAAATAATAGACCCTGGACAGACGTTTTCTTTTGTGTACTAAGTTCACTTGAAATACAAAGGCAATTACATGTAGTATGATTCTATTAGATTTGACTTTGAATAAGTCAGGTTTTACTTGTGTCATCCAGACTGATGGTTTTTTTAAGACGCAAAAATAAATAGAAAATATATATTTCAGCATACTGAATGACTCATGTAACTTTTTGTTGACATTTTAAAGGTCATTTAAAGGTTAATTAAATCTGATTGTCATGATTGTACTGGATGATCTTAATTAAATCATCTAATTATTTTACTATGATAATGATCTGAATACTTAAATATTTAAAACATACATCAGGTAAAGGAACTAAGGAATTTCATTCTGTTTTGTACAAAACTATCAACTGTGATGAAACAATTTCATTTATATTTATATCATTCCTATAAGTTTGCATGTTTTTATTGTATTCAGTTTTTATATTTTGACCAAGAAAGACATTTTAAATATTAGTTACACCACTTGATATTTTTTTTTATCCAGTTGTTATTCTTAAGAAACTGCAAACTTGAAACAATAGACCACTTTCGAGTTCATCCGTCACCGGAAAAAACTCGTCAATTATACGCGCCTTTATGACGTCATTTACCAGATAGAGGGGGTCGCCTGTATCCCTGCACTATTTACGTTCATCAAGCGTCTTGGTGATCGTCATTGTGAAGGATAAACTAGAAATAATGGTTGTTCTGTAGGTACTTAATGACAATTCCCTAATGACATCAATGCTGATTGTCAATTTTGAGAATTCAATTTGTCGTATAATTCGTACAATATAGAATTATAGTTTTCCAACCATTCGCTCAACATTGGAATGGAAGTGACGACGCCCCTAAACGCACAAATGACGTTCACTAAAACCAGAGTTTTTGACGGAAATTCATCGAACTCGAAAGTTGTCTATTCATGTCTGTGCATTTTTGTCCAGAAAATTAACTAGCCAATTACAAAGCCATTATTTTAAAACGATTAAAAACATGTAGTAAAACCTTGTATGTCTGCTTTGATAATTAAGAACATTGGGTCAGTAGATAGGAAGGTAGTTTAACTATGGTAAACATGAACCCCTTATACTGTTTGCTTAAAAAATCTTAAGAATAGGCACTGCAAATTTAGGCATCGAGGATTAGTGAAAACACATATATGTTTCAAAGGCCTTTTTTTACTGGTATTTTTATATGCCCGTCAAAATTTTGACGGGATGTATTATGATATACAAATCATTATGTCCAGCATCCGACTGACTGTCTGTCTATCTGGCATAAACATGTAACTTGAGAACGACTCATCCAAATTTAATGAAACTTGATATAGTTTTGTTCCTTATGCTGGTCAAACCATCTGTATACTTTTTGGTGAAAATAAGATTAAAACTTTTTGAGTTACGGGGCTTTGTGACTAAACCAAGGGTGTGGGGTTTTTTTTCTACATTTCTCGCAGTATCTCAAAAATGATTATGATAATTGCTTCAAACTTTACACACTTGTTACTTATATTAATCTCAAGATCTGTATAATTTTTGGTGATGATTCCAAATTTTATTTTTGAGTTATTGAGTATTTTGTAAAAAAGGGGGATGTGGTTTTTTACATGTCACACCGTATCTCAAAAACGATTTAAGATTATTGCTTAAAACTTTTCACACTTTTTTGTTGTATTTATCAAAAGATCTGTACATTTTTTGGTTTTGATTAAAAAATTTGTTTTAGAAATATTGAGTTTTTTTGTAAATAAGGGTGGGGGGGGGGGGGGGGGGGGGGGTTTACATGTCACGATGTCAAAAACAGTTTAAAATGATTATTGCTGAAAACTTTACACACTTCTAAGTTATATTTTTCTAAAGATCTGTATACATGTGACGCTGCATCTCGGAAACTATTTATGATTATTGCACACAAGACGACGGGCTTATCATGCACTCATGGCGCAGCTGTTTATTTTTCTTAAATATGAGAAAGGTCTAATTAATATGTGATGTCTTTGTCCCAAGCCAGGAGCTTCTGGCCTTTGTTAGTCTTGTGTGGTATTTTTTATTTGGTATTTAATTTTTATTTCAGGGTTTAGTGTGACATAAATTTTCTCTTATTTAGTACACAATTTTGTTAAGGGCCAGCTGAAGCCCGTCTCTGGGTGCTGTGTTGAAGACCCATTGGTGGCCTTGACATATTCCCTTCTTCCATTCGCAATGTTATATAGAAATAGTGGTTGCGTTTCAAGATTGTAATTGTCATCTTTAATTTTCAAACAGTGTATTTATTTTACTATCACTTATGCACTAAAAATAATCACAAAAAAAACCATAATTTTATATAAAAAAATATTGATAAAATCTTGATAGAAAAAAGTAAGAAGAAGGCTAGCTTTTATTATATATATTTATATATATGATTTTTTAACCTAACTGAACAAACTCAAAGAGTACTTTTAATGCTGATTGTCAATTTTGAGAATTCAATTTGTCGTATAATTCGTACAATATAGAATTATAGTTTTCCAACCATTCGCTCAACATTGGAATGGAAGTGACGACGCCCCTAAACGCACAAATGACGTTCACTAAAACCAGAGTTTTTGACGGAAATGCATCGAACTCGAAAGTTGTCTATTCATGTCTGTGCATTTTTGTCCAGAAAATTAACTAGCCAATTACAAAGCCATTATTTTAAAACGATTAAAAACATGTAGTAAAACCTTGTATGTCTGCTTTGATAATTAAGAACATTGGGTCAGTAGATAGGAAGGTAGTTTAACTATGGTAAACATGAACCCCTTATACTGTTTGCTTAAAAAATCTTAAGAATAGGCACTGCAAATTTAGGCATCGAGGATTAGTGAAAACACATATATGTTTCAAAGGCCTTTTTTTACTGGTATTTTTATATGCCCGTCAAAATTTTGACGGGATGTATTATGATATACAAATCATTATGTCCAGCATCCGACTGACTGTCTGTCTATCTGGCATAAACATGTAACTTGAGAACGACTCATCCAAATTTAATGAAACTTGATTTAGTTTTGTTCCTTATGCTGGTCAAACCATCTGTATACTTTTTGGTGAAAATAAGATTAAAACTTTTTGAGTTACGGGGCTTTGTAACTAAACCAAGGGTGTGGGGTTTTTTTTCTACATTTCTCGCAGTATCTCAAAAATGATTATGATAATTGCTTCAAACTTTACACACTTGTTACTTATATTAATCTCAAGATCTGTATAATTTTTGGTGATGATTCCAAATTTTATTTTTGAGTTATTGAGTATTTTGTAAAAAAGGGGGATGTGGTTTTTTACATGTCACACCGTATCTCAAAAACAATTTAAGATTATTGCTTAAAACTTTTCACACTTTTTTGTTGTATTTATCAAAAGATCTGTACATTTTTTGGTTTTGATTAAAAAATTTGTTTTAGAAATATTGAGTTTTTTTGTAAATAAGGGTGGGGGGGGGGTTTACATGTCACGATGTCAAAAACAGTTTAAAATGATTATTGCTGAAAACTTTACACACTTCTAAGTTATATTTTTCTAAAGATCTGTATACATGTGACGCTGCATCTCGGAAACTATTTATGATTATTGCACACAAGACGACGGGCTTATCATGCACTCATGGCGCAGCTGTTTATTTTTCTTAAATATGAGAAAGGTCTAATTAATATGTGATGTCTTTGTCCCAAGCCAGGAGCTTCTGGCCTTTGTTAGTCTTGTGTGGTATTTTTTATTTGGTATTTAATTTTTATTTCAGGGTTTAGTGTGACATAAATTTTCTCTTATTTAGTACACAATTTTGTTAAGGGCCAGCTGAAGCCCGTCTCTGGGTGCTGTGTTGAAGACCCATTGGTGGCCTTGACATATTCCCTTCTTCCATTCGCAATGTTATATAGAAATAGTGGTTGCGTTTCAAGATTGTAATTGTCATCTTTAATTTTCAAACAGTGTATTTATTTTACTATCACTTATGCACTAAAAATAATCACAAAAAAAACCATAATTTTATATAAAAAAATATTGATAAAATCTTGATAGAAAAAAGTAAGAAGAAGGCTAGCTTTTATTATATATATTTATATATATGATTTTTTAACCTAACTGAACAAACTCAAAGAGTACTTTTAATGGCCAATTTGTTTTTAATTTGCTATATTTGGGGTTACAAATTTAAAAAGTTATCTTTTTGGAGTATTGTGCAGACATGTATAGGCCAATTTTGCAATTATTTTTTGTTGGTTAACAGTATTCAAGTTTAAAGTATGTGCTCTATTGATCTCCAAAATTTATAACCAAGACGTCTTGATACTTTATAGAGATCATCTCCTACTCAGTATCAACATCTTTCCTGTCATACAGTAAAGCCAGGGTTACCTCCCTTCCTATGTTTATTTACATAAGGTGGTTCACATAATATAGAAATCATTCATTTTGAACTGAACTTTAAAACTTATAAAGAAAACTTTAGATAAGAGTACAATAACATTTCTTATCCAATATATAATAATCTCATTCCACTACGGCATAAGTTGACCAAAATTTAGGTCAATGTTAGTCAGGATTATAAATGGCTTGAACGTCAATAAACCTAACGACTTTAGATAGTGTCAAGTACGTTTGGGGGACAGGACCGGTCATGCTAAAGGCCTACTTAATATAGAGTATTTATGTTCCAATAAATTCTAAAAGTGGTAGCGTTTCTTTTATAATAGTGTTTAACTGCAAATAGCATATATGTACACAATGCATATATATCAGAGACGTACATAGTGTAAAATTTGTCTCTTTTTATATAGTTTTAAAGTTTTGCAGTGTAAAATTCACTTTTCTGTTATAAATATTACATACTGTTATTTACCATTTAAACAAGCAGGTTATTTTTAAGTGTTTTTTTTTTTATATTGAAATTCTTTCTCTTTGAACATTGTATTGAACATAACATAAGAAAAAAGTTGAGATAATTCCTGTTTATGGGAACTATTATTAAGGCCAAATAAAATAATATGTGTGTTTCCTGTTTCATCTTTGAAAAAAATAGGGTAGGTAGGTAGGGATTTTTTTTTATTTTACCATTTTTTTTTACATTGACACATGCTTTTTTATTTGGCCTAAGCAAAATGTTAAAAACAAAAAAGCATTTCATGCTGTCAAAACCTAACATCTCTGTTTCTACAGTTTTTATTATAGTTATTAAATGTTTTGGACCTTTTAAGTGGAATGCCACTGAAATATAGGATTTATTGAGAAAGGGATAGTCCACAAAAGTATATTGTAGACATTCCTACAAGTCCACATGACAATGCACATATGTAGTTTTTTTTTATGTACCAGTGTGACAGTTTGACAGTTACAGTAAGCTATTTACATGACATAAGCAACATAAAGGGTGAATTAAGTTGAGCAGGAACTGTTTACCACTCTTTAGCATTTGAGATCATCCTGAGTTTTTGTGGGGTTTGCATATATTAATTTTAAAGTTTGTGTGTGTTATTTTGATGACACAGACTGTTGCTTGTCTTTATTTGTTTTGACCATAATGTTTTCTATTCTTCATATTGTTTTTGGCTACCCCCTTGATATCTTAATCCTTTTTTTGTCTCTTATGCAAAGAATGTCACTAAATATAAGACATAAGGATGTCAATCCAGCTATTGTGACAATGTTGTCCTTTGCTCTTTGTATACAGATTCATATTTCAGATGGTGGACAGCCATATTTGCTATGCATATACATAATTATCTGAGGAATATATCTGGCTTATGTCCATTGACCTTAATCTGATTTTCATGGTTCAATAGCATTTTTAAAAAGCTGAAGTTTTTTAGTCACATGATTTATAATGGGACAACTTTATTTGGTATTTAGACTCATTGCAAAGTATGTATGTCTGTAAAACATAAGATTCACCTAACAACTGACTAATGTTCTAAGGCCCATCTCTCAGATGTTGTAATTATATTTGGTGTAAAGAATAGCTGTATGGTGTTCATGTCTGTCTGATAGAATTCTTCTGACCTTGACCTTATCTTAATGAATCATTGATATTTTATTATATGTTATTCATGATATTAGTAACCTTCAACATAAAATCTATCATCAGTCAAACAGCAAAACATTTTAGAGTCTAGTTTTCAGTACTACATTTTCCCCTATAACTGGCCTGTAAATTACAGATAGTATGCAATATTCTACATGGCTTCTCTACTTTTGACTGGATTACAGAGTAAATTACAAGGAAACCCTACCCTGATCTTTGTTAAAATTGGGTTTGATATAATCATGCACATACATTTCATGCATCATTATGTTAATGAGAAGAATTATCCTGATTTTAGGCAAACATTTTACAAGATTACTTGACTGCACATTTTTTATGGATAACTTGTGCAATGTCGAATGACATCTTTCACCTGGCCGAAACACTTATAGGATCATCCAGGATGTGAAAAAAAACAGAAATTGACCAACAACATATATCTAATCAGCTAAACACCACTATGTACCATAGCCTAGGAATCCCAGCCCAATATAGCTTTGAGCCAGGAACTAACTCAAGCTGGTGCTAGGGGCCATCTTAAACTTGCAGTGAGGTCAGCTTTTGTTTGCTCCCTGTTGAAGGCCTCACTGTGACTGAGATGAACAACAACAAAAAGTGCTAGTTTGTTTTTGCTGTGCATGTACTTATATTGTGTACCTAATATTCTTTGTTTTCTAATAAATGTACCGAAATGAATCAGTGAGATAGATCAGAAAACCAACCAAAGTTTGAAACAACAATTCACAACATTGTTCTTAAAATAAACAAAATCTATCTAACAGCTGAGTTATTTATCTACAGAATAAAGCAATTTAAATTTAGTAATAATCAATTAATAGAAAAGAAAGGATATGGGATATCTATCTCTGACACAAATCAGTACAGGAAAAGTCAAAGGAACAGCCCTTTTATTACTGTTCTTCTTCTTCTCAAAGTCACTGTGAACCCTGAACTTGGAACAAAGAACTCTCATTTCACTCATTTAGGTCTTTCAACAGTATTAAATTGCTGCATGCACAGCTTGAAATTTTTTAACATAAAAAATATAAGCTGCATCTGTATGTTAATCTTGGTTGATTTATCACTTAGCTTTACCTTGACAATTTTATTTTTAAAGATCTAAATCATGTGAATTAGGAGATAACTGTATTGTATTTTAAGCTCCGACAGCATCAGTTGGGGATTTTATGGTCGCAAATTAAGTTTACTGGTGACGCGTAAGTGGAGACAGTAAACGGGTATTTGCGACCATCAAATCCACAATTGATGCCGTCGGAGCTTAAAATACAATATTGTTATCTCCATTCTAATGAAACTAACAGAAAACAACGTTAAATCATGTATTTAAAATATGTCATATACCGTCTGCACGTGGGGGTACGTCCCATAGCATTGTTAATTGATGCCATGTAAGTAAGTGACGTTATCAAATGAAAATGAACGTTACAAACGATGTTGCATTTGAATATTCATTGACATGTGTTTTACTTGTTAATTCAAGTTACTTTTAGTAAAAAATAATGCTTTAAGGACATATTATGGTACCTTGTAAAAAAGTTAAAAACAATAATTTAACATAGGCTATTGAACTACTAACCTATTACTTAGGGGTAATTTTAAAATGTTAGTTATGTGCAATGTCAATTTTCCTACAGAGCAAAAAAACTAGATGAACTAGGCCAAAAATATCAACAATAGATGTCCATTAAATGGGACTATATCATACATATGATTTTCATTACAATCCAAAATGTAATTATAACACATGTATTTGAATGGTTACATTACACTGTAATATTGGTAGCTGTACATTGTAGAAGTTTCAAATAGTAACATCTTTATGTAAGCTACAGATATGAATAGGACACTGTTATTGATTGATTATAAACCAGAACATTTCTGTTTATTTGTATTGGATTGTGAATTGATGATATGTAGTGGACTTGAGATCTGGTCACAATAATATGTGCTCCAGCTTGTCATTTTACTACATGTATTATGATATATTATAGAACTTTTAAATCTGGTAGTCAATTGAGTAAAGTTATGTGAAGTGTTTTATTGCTTTTGATGCACAGGCACTTGTCTCTGATTTTTTTTAAAAACCTATATATATATACCTTAATAAAACAGACACAAAAATAAAAGATTTTGGAAAAAAGGGGGAGGGCTAAACAAATATTGCCTTGTCCTGTTCCAAAGTACCTATGGGAAAAAAATCACATCAGATTTTTAATCATAGCATCATATTAAGGTATACAAGTATTTTTTTCAGAAACAAGTGCTTGTGTTTTGAAGAAACGTTTTAAAGTTAAGAATGGCTATTGTGTCGGAACAAAATTGGACAACTATAAACAGTTGATCTTTAAATAATGTTTTGAATGTTTATAGTGATCGGTTATACAAAGCATGTATTGGTACCCACTCTTGTCTGGTTTTATTTACATAATGGTATTTAAAGTATTACATATTTTCAGCGTATGCATTTCAAGTAGGACTTTTGTAATAAAACGTCACTGAGATTAGAATCGGTGAATGATTAACATGTACAGACCATATAAGTTTAATTTGTGAAGGATTAAAATTAAACAGGATTGATATTTAGGACAACAAGAATTTCAGGCTTATTTTTTTCCTGCTTAAGGTGTTAAATAATTCCAAATTGGATTGGCATAAAAGGTGTGAATAACAGTAAAGAAGTTTGTAATGATATATGATATATAATGATGTCTGTTAATTTGAAAGGTAAGTTACACTCCGAAAATTGTAATGAACTGCAGTTTAATTTATGATTGTATTATTTAAATTTTTGTACAATCATATCATATTAATATAACGGTGTACATCTTTAATATCAGTAGTCTATATTTGTTTATATGAGGTTGCAAATTATACTTTTGTTACTGTGTATAAAATGACTTGTTGATTTGGTTGTAAAACAACCATTACATTGTTGTTAAAGTGATCTTGAATTTCATTTCGCCAAGTACAAATAGGTCCAGTATTATATATATGACCTATGTTTAATGTCCTATATATTGTTTAGTTTACTGAGTGTACACCTGTAAATACTGTGATAACATTACCAACTCTGTAGTAGTAAATACATGTACGCTTGACCTTAGGGTTAACTTTATTGATTCAGAGATGACCAAAATTTTACCTGTAAACATTATATCCTGACTTACATGTACTCATTTCTTTTAAAGTTTTGAAGTCTAAAGGAAACAAAATAGACAATTTTGTTTTTCAGTTAGCAATGAATAATAATTTTGTATATTTTTTTTTTATGGAGAAACATTATATTTTTCAACATATTGACAAATCAAGCATAATTTGTACAGTTTGATTTAGGTGTTGATATGCCTTTACTTTCTTTTTTTATACCCTATGCAATGAAGTTGCAGAGGGTATAATGTTTTTGACCCCTCTGTCTGTCCATCCGTTAGGCCTTCAGTCCTGTTTCTTGTCATCACAACTCCTCTCAAACCACAAAACAGAATTTCATGAAACCTTTTTTAGATAATAAGGCCATGTACTGTAGATGTGCATATGGACAGGAAATTTCAATTCATTTTTTAGCTCACCTGCCCCAAAGGGCCAAGTGAGCTTTTCTCATCACTTGGCGTCCGTCGTCCGTCGTCGTCATCGTCCGTCGTCCTCGTCATCCGTCGTCCGTCGTCGTCAATTTTTACAAAAATCTTCTCTGAAACTACTGGGCCAAATTAAACTAAACTTGGCCACAATCATCATTGGGGTATCTAGTTTTAAAAATGTGTCCAGTGACCCGGCCAACCAACAAAGATGGCCGCTATGGCTAAAAATAGAACATAGGGGTAAAATGCAGTTTTTGGCTTATAACTCAAAAACCAAAGCATTTAGAGCAAATCTGACGGGGTAAAATTGTTTATTAGGTGAAGATCTATCTGCTCTGAAATTTTCAGATGAATTGGACAACCCGTTGTTGAGTTGCTGCCCCTGAATTGGTAATTTTAAGGAAATTTTGCTGTTTTTGGTTATTATCTTGAATATTATTATAGCTAGAGATAAACTGTAAACAGCAATAATGTTCAGCAAAGTAAGATTTACAAATAAGTCAACGTGACCGAAATGGTAAATTGACCCCTTTAGGAGTTATTGCCCTTTATAGTCAATTTATAACCATTTTTTGTAAATCTTAGTTATCTTTTACAAAAATCTTCTCCTCTGAAACTACTGGGCCAAATTAATCCAAACTTGGCCTAAATCATCTTTGGGGTATGTAGTTTAAAAAATGTGTCAGGTAACCCAGCCATCAAATCAAGATGGCCACCATGGCTAGTAATAGAACATAGGGGTAAAATGCAGTTATTGGCTTATAACTCTGAAACCAAAGCATTTAGAGCAAATATGACACGGGGGTTAAATTGTTTATTAGGTCAAGATCTATCTGCCCTAAAATTTTCAGATGAATCAGACAACCTGTTGTTGGGTTGCTGCCCACTGAATTGGTAATTTTAAGGAAATTTTGCTGTTTTTGGTTATTATCTTGAATATTATTATAGATAGAGATAAACTGTAAGCAGCAATAATGTTCAGAAAAGTAAGATTTACAAATAAGTCAACATGACCGAAATGGTCAATTGACCCCCTAAGCAGTTATTGTTCTTTATAGTCATTTTTTTACAATTTTCATAAAATTTGTAAATTTTTATCAACATTTTTCACTGAAACTACTGGGCCAAGTTCATTATAGATAGAGATAATTGTAAGCAGCAATACTGTTTAGTAAAGTAAGATATACAAACACATCATCACCAAAACACAATTTTGTCATGAATCCATCTGCTTCCTTTGTTTAATATTCACATAGACCAAGGTGAGCGACACAGGCTCTTTAGAGCCTCTAGTTTTCCAGGTTACACCCCTTTGAACTTATTTGCTTCAATATACTACTGCAACAGTTTGTCATCGCAATTCCTCAGAAACCACACAACAGAATTTCATGGAACCTTTTTAGATGTGCATATCGACAGGAAATTACGATTCAATTTTTTTTCTAGGAGTTACACCCCTTTGAACTTATTTCCTTCAAAATACTTCTGCAACAGTTTGTCATTGCAACTCCTCTGAAAAAACACAACAGAATTTCATGAAAACTTTGTAGATGATAAGGACATACTATGTAGATATCCATTTTTCTTATACAATTTTTTTTTCATATGTTTATTTTATTTCTCCAGTGACAATGTGGGGACGTGTGGTATGTGAGTGTGCTCACTAAGGTTCTTTAAATTTTTTTTATAATTGTTGACAATTATAGGACCTAATGCCATTTTTTAATAATTTGTATTAAATGTTTTTAATGTGCAACTAAAGTTGACTATACTTTCCAAAAAGTCAGTTTGTCTTTATTGATGACTGTAACAGACGACCAGCTTCTTGTACAATATTTGTATGTTAGTCAGAGTTAAAAGGTGCTTTGTACAGAATAACGTAACAGCAAGTATGTCTTTCTTAAAAGTTCTTTTACTCATAAAAGATAACTTCTTCTTACATTATGCATGAAATGATTAGTAATCTTTTGTTTTTAATTGTCTTTCAACTAATTTGTGACACTGATTGTTTTCTTCAGATTAAGAAGTTGTATCCTGATGCCAATCTCAGACTGCCAGGAAAGAGACTATTTGGTAATCTAGATCCAGACTTCATACAGCAGAGAAGAGATGGCTTAGATGAATTTATACAGAAACTTGTATCTCACCCTAAAATCTCTCAACAGTAAGTAAATCTATACAGAACTTGTGTCACACCCTAAAATCTCTTAACAGTAAGATCATGTATCATGCCCTAAAAGCTCTCAACAGTAGGAGAATTTATACTGAAAGTTGTATCTCACCCTAAAATCTCACAACATTGAGTGAATTGTACAGAAATTATGTATCATAACTAGGTGGATTTTACAAAGCAGTTATAGAGACTTTTCTTTCTAAACACCTTCTTATATTGAGTGGATTTTTAGTATGTGAGTCTACTATGATGAGTTACAGATGGAGTTTATGATTTGGTTGAGGTCTGCTTTATTTTTGCTGAAATAACGGGAATTTGACTTTCAAAATTTTGTGGAAATAACAGTTTTAAAAACAGTCTTTTTTTCTAGATGTCTTCAGACATGGATCTGATATTTTGTATGTGAGTCAACTTCAATCAGTTGCTGATTGACTTTATTCCTGGTTCTGCTCCGCTGATTTGTGCCTAAATTATCTAAACAGTTGTGAGGACTTTTATTCTCAAACTTCCACTCCTAAAAATGGCATCAAATTTTTTGCAGGGAGGGCCATTCGTGTTGTTCTAGTTTTTACTATTGACTTTTAAGGACAAAATTTTTACTACTATCTCCTTCTATTATCAAGCTGAGTTAGAGATAAAAAAAAAACGTCCCTTATAAACTTCTGATAGTCCTGTTCAGGCTGATGCTCAGTATTTTCATCAGAATCATTTGGCATACATTGTGGATATTAATTTTTTTCCATTTTCTTATTCAAAACAAGAATTTATGATATCCATCTATGCCATTTTATGTTTGGTGTAAGAAGTTATATATTTAGAATTAAAAACTTGTTCCTATCCAAATGATTGGCAGATAAATAGTGAACTTGAATTAAAGTTTATATTGTCCAATGCTGTACCTATATTTTGACACCTACAATAGTTCTCACATTATCATACAGTGATCATACCTGTGTCGTCCAATAAGATAATAGTATATTAGGTTTTACATAGTTCTTGTGAATATGATTAAGACAGGAAACATAAATATTGTTTTTATGTATGTGAATGTCACTTACTACAGTGGTGTTATAACAATTGTTACTTGTGTGTATTGATATGTACTATCATGGTTAAATTTACTCTAGCAAAATTTTTCCGTAAAAGTGATTCAACTGAAAGCGAAACTGTAAGGTAAATAAATATTGGTTATTATTTGAATATATAGATATGATAGATGCATTGCTCAATGCAAATCAAAGAAAAATATATTAATTATAAAAAAATCAGTATTAATCTTATATATATATCGTCATTTAAAAAAAAATCTGTAATATAAAATTGCTTAGACCCCCCCACCCCCTTTTTAAATAAATAAAAAAAAAAGATGTAAAGTATCCTTATAAATGTATATCCAATTATTCACAGATAACTGGAAATTTGAAATTCACAAGTAAGAATAAATAAAGAAGTCTTCCCCTTCCCCATATAATGATACTTTTTTCTTTAAAAGGAGAATATTTTAGTCATTATTATAATCTTTCAAAAATACTGAAATAATCTTAGAGTTGATACACACTGTCATCTCAGACTATTATTTATTCATATATCATTTGTTAATTGAAGTGTATTGTTTTAAAAATATTTTGGTCTTTTTAGACATGATATACAAGATTAGCATTAACTACCATTGTATTAATGTATCTAAATTAACCTTAAATTTAATATACTGAAATATACATATAGTTAAGATGGTGTTGAAGAGTATTGTGGTAGCATCTCTTATCAGAATCTCTTATCAGAGTGTTATTTTTAAAGGTCAAGTTCTTCTGTGAGGGAGGATACAAAAATCAAAAGGTGAAATGGTTATAGTCAACACTGTAACGTGATACTGGTTTTACTATTTATAAGTTTCTTTTTGTTATTTATTGTCATGCATACTGAAGATGCCTTTGTTATGGATAAAAGTCTGTCTTGCATCGACCTTGGCAGTGTTGATATATGATCAAATCATGCTATACTTGTCCTCGTTTTAGTCATAAACTTTTATAGCTTTATTATAAGAACAACACTTCACCAACAATTGTAAAGCATTATTCAAGTTTATCTTGCAAAACAGTCAAGTTTTTTTTTAGAACTCTGATAAAATCTTTAAAAGGGAGGTAACTCTGATAAAATATTTAAAAGGGAGATAACTGATGAAATAAGTGTGAAGGTAAAATGTGTCATGAAAGGACAAGAGAATGAAAAGTATGGATTTTAACACTAATGTTTAGCTGGAGGGTAAGAGATGTATGTCTGTTTCTATAATTTTATTACCAGATGAATATATATTGTCCTACAATACTGCTCAGGTGTGAAATTGATGACTAGTTATTGTCTTTTATAGGTCACTAACTACTTAATATTCATTTTAAGTGCTATTTTTGTACAGAGAGTTGTCTGCTCAATGAGGATCTTTAAGCATTGTCTTTAGAATTGCATGAATTTAAAAGGATTTGTTCTTCTAAATGTAAGTTAGTGTTTTGATTTGGATGATAATAATTTAATAAATAGACAGTTTGAAAAAAAGTTCAATTAATTTGGAAAAGTAAAGAAAAATTATGCTTTATGAAAAGTGTAGAGAGAATCGTTGCTATTTATAAAGAGATTTCATGATGATAATTTCTGATTATTTATGAAAAGTCTGTAAGAAGTGCAATTTTTTCACATATTTTCGGGTATTCAAAACTTTTTTCAAATTTTTTAAAATTTCTAGAATTAATAATTTTTGAAAATTAGATATGAATTAAAAGAGATGACCTATTGACCTGGTTGTTGAATGTTACACTTTATGCTGTAATGTTGATTAATTCGTAGAATTCTTAAGAAATCCTGTAAGATCAGACCATAATATGATACGAGCAGTTTGTATCAAATGATTATAGATTTGTACTGTCAATGATGGGCCTGAGGCGTAATGTATCGTGATTTCATGGTATGTTCACCATATCTTGTATATATGGTACTCAAATAAGGTATCATTAGGGTGAATAAAGCAGGGTAAATATACTAATTTTCTCTCTGCCAAGTACTTACAATATAGTTTAAATGATTAGAAAAGATTTTAAGGTGGTGGTACCCTTTCCCTATTTTTAATCATGGTTAATAGCCACCTCTATTTTTAAATGAGCAATGTAAAAGTCTTGTTATAGTGAAAAATAATTGGTAAGTCTTTCGTTTACTTTCTATTTTATGTGAAAATAATTACACTCAATCTAAATGACAGCTGTTATTATGTCTCTGCGAACTATTAGTTTTTTAAACTTTTTTTATGAATATGAACAAAGCCTTTTTACTTAAAGAAAAATAATTATGCACAATGATGATACTTTATATTATGTGAGAAAAATGTGAAATTGTCATTCTAGTAATATATTTTACAAACCATTGTATTAGATCCTACACTTATGTTTGCACCAAAACAAAAACATATGTACTTTGGCATGCTGAAGGTCTCCTACAAACTGTCTGCATGTGCATGCATTTTTTGTGCATATTATCTGCATTGTCATGAATAAAAGAAATATCCAGACAGTCAAATTTATGGAATTTATATTAATCTGTTTGTTTTTGATGAACTTTTGATATATCAGTAGGTATAAAAAGTGTATTATTTAAGTACAAAGCCATGAGTAATTGATGAATTGTTAATGGTTACATTGCTTGAAGGAAGAACATAAATCTTATTACCATGTTCAAAGTCAAATCTTTTGTTGTAGGCAGAGGTTTTTGTTAAGGGAGCTGGCTTCTCAGTTTCAAAGTAATTAACTTTTCAAAACACTAGCATATATTCATAGGGGATTAATAAAGGAATCAAAAGAGCCAAAAAAATATATAGGTCACCATGCTTGTTTTCGAGATATTAGCCATTGAAATTTTGGCGGGAAAATGTTCTCTCTTGACTTTTCATAGCTTTGTCATTGACAAGTTTAAGTCCTAAAAAACTATTAAAAAGTAATTAAAATTTTATAAGACTTTAACAGACAGCTTATCATTATACATGTAAAAAAATTATAAAAAGAAAAATGGGGGTCACCGGGCAAAATTTGTTAAGGTATTCAAATGGATAAAACCAGAGGATTCCAAAAATCTGACCAAAATTCTAAAACATGACAAGCGAGCTTCCTTAAACATGTATTAGGGGTCTACTTAAAATTAAACTTAAACCAAAAGCTTATGTTAAGGAAAATTGTTTGAAATGAAGATTATACACTCTTTAACCTCTTAGTCCTGTAAATGGACTTTAAGGGTAGTAAAAGTAGATGTTAATTAGTGGTCCTTTTGCTAATATAAGTATAATGCTTGCTTGGATCAGCATCTTCACCAGATAAAATTCATTTTCAAACTATAAACAAAGACTAAGTAATGACATTCTTTTTTTTATAATAACTGGAGGAGCCAAAAACACACATAGTGTAATAAAATTGAGAAAGGAAATGGTGAATATGTCAAAGCGACAACCACCCGACCATAGAGCAAACAACAGCCGAAGGCAACCAATGGGTCTTCAATGTAGCGAGAATTCCCGCACCCGTAGGTGTCCTTCAGCTGGCCCCTAAAATATTCATAATAGTACAGTGATAATGGACGTCATACTAAACTCCGAATTATACACAAGAAACTAAAATTTAAAATCATACAAGACTAACAAAGGCCAGAGGCTCCTGACTTGGGACAGGCGCAAAATTGCGGCGGGGTTAAACATGTTTATGAGATCTCAACCCTCCCCCTATACCTCTAGCCAATGTAGAAAAGTAAAACAATAACAATACGCACATTAAAATTCAGTTCAAGAGAAGTCCGAGTCTGATGTCAAAAGATGTAACAAAAGAAAATAAATAAAATGACAATAATACATAAATAACAACAGACTACTAGCAGTTAACTGACATGCCAGCTCCAGACCTCAATTAAACTGATTGAAAGATTATGTCTTCATCATATGTAGTATTGCATCAACAAAGAAATTAGGACTAATACAATTGAGAATGGAAATGGGGGATGTGTCAAAGAGACAACAACAATACCAATTAGCAGAAAACAGCTAACGGCCACCAATAGGTCTTCAACACAGCGAAATAATCTTGCTCCCGGGGGTGTGCTTCAGCTTGCCCCTTATCAAAATTGTGTACTATGTAGTTCAGTGATAATGGAAGTCATACTTAAGTCAGAAGTATGTTGATAAAATTAAAAATCATACAAGACTAACAAAGGCCAGAGGCTCCTGACTTTGCCCAAGTCACTGGACAGGGGCAAATATGTGGAGGGGTTAAACATGTTTTGTGAGATCTCAACCCTCCCCTTTAAGCAGGTATAACACCACATGTAATAATTATTAATATGCTTAAAGAAGTGGCAAAATTCTAATGACGTCCTTGAAGAAAAGTTCAAAGGATAGATTTGTACCCTAAAAAGTTAAGATTAAGTTTGATCACCATTGTGAAATTTCTGAGATTATCGTCAAATAACTGTGATGTGTATACCATTCAGGGTCAATAAACAAGGTGTATGAGATCGGCATTAATCTCGGACACAGATAGGGGAGGTCATGATATTGTGAAACAGTTCGTAGTTTTGAAATTGTTTTTCAAAAGGGTTATCCATACGTGATTGTTTTTCTGGCTGTTATGAAATCCTTTTAAGTTATACAGAACGAGATATGTATATGCTGGCTGGTTAATTCCGAACTAATATAGTTTTCAAATACAATTTCTTGCAACAGGACCACAACCTTTTTAGTCTAATAATTACAATGAAGACTTCTGAAATCATATAAGAATTAACTGATCAATCTACATCCTAACTTTGCTATTTACTACTAGACTCAGGATGGGATTGTCTCAGGGCTTCTAAATGGCTAGCTGTCAAAAACTGGAAAACTGTTTGTCTGCTTTTCTTTCCATAGTGGATTTTACAGCTGAAGATATGTTAATATTGAAGTTTGGTGAACAATTGATATCTACTTCTCACCACTGCTCTTCATTGCAGTGAACTAGCACAACTTCAACATCTATAGAAGGGGAATGATTCCTATCAAATTGGAATTTTTGGGTCAAATTTAGGCTTCATTAATATTGGTCTACTTTAGGCTTCATTAGTATTGGTCAATTTTAACCAAACTTAGCAGGAATGATTTTATTTTAAGGTCTTCTACAAACTATTCTCATTTTGGTTTCAATCTAGCAAAAAACACATCTGCTAGAAGAACTCATTGAAATCTAATTGAAACTGAACACATTTAAAAAAAAAGATTCTCCTTTAACAAATAGTTTTAAATTTTGCATGCTTGATGATTAGAGGGTCCTGTACACTAAGTATACTCATTAAATATTAATATATAGTGTGTCCAGTACCATTCATTTACCATCATATTGACAAAATAATCACTAAATTACAGTTGTTAAAGTCCTTTTCAACTAAATATATAACCCAGGTGAGCGATTCACGATCCCTGTAGTTAATTATTTAGAAAATAACGACAATTTTATTTGTTAACCTCAAATATTTTGGCGGTCATTACCATCATAAATTGTTGTTTTGTATGTAGACTTTGTGAACGGAAATGTAATACAGTAAAACAGTGTTTTTCAAGGATTGCGGGAAGTTTCATTCATGTTTTTCATGTTAATTACACATAAACTAGTAGAAAATCTAAATATAGCAATAAATGATTACTATTTCAGTAAAACATCATCTTCATCAAATGACTACTCCCATGAATATAGACTTAATTAATTATTAAGTAAGACTGACGTAAGAAGGTTGTTGTCCTGCTTTTTATTTTTAAGCTAAACATCAATAATCAATTTTCAAATATATTTGTCTTACTGTTCACCAGAGCTTATAAAAAAACCAAGGACATTTTATAGTTCATTTCTTTTTGGTGAAAAACTTCAATTTATTTTGAATCACTTTTGGATACTCAACTATCTGCCCAAGCTTTTCTTAAAATAGTGATAAGAATAATAGTAAGCAATATTTATGTTGTATAGTTGATTTTTTCACAAATAAACTGTTCAATATTTTATATTTTTATTTGATAAACAAACATTCTACCTAAAGTGTTAGTTATAGGCCTGAGATGTGTACTTAACAAAAAAATTTCCCAACTTATTGACCGAGTAAACATTAGAATTAAAAACAACAATACGTAAAACTATATTCTACGTAAAACTATATTCCACGTGGATAGGAAACCACCTGTTGCTACTGATACAAGGATCGGTCTTTTTTTTACTTACTAATTAAAAAAAATGTAGGGAACAGAATAACATTAATGAAAGGAAACTGGTTAAAAGTATTTTTAAAGGAAACCATTATATATCAATTTAAATAGAGATTTATTGTGATGTAGGTCTATATACTACAATTACTATTTAAATCACTGTCATTTTATAGGATTTTTATTCTGGGAAGCGGAAATATACCAACCAATGGAATTTTATCATTTTAAGGAGGATACTGTTTATAAATATATGTATGGGAAAAATTCTGGTGTAAACAAACTCAACTTTCTATAAACTTATGACAGCAGTTTACGACCTACTTTGATATTGACCATAACAAACATACTATAACTATGAATGGAGAGGACACATGCCTATCAGCTGACACTACGACTCTGACCTAATAACTGGACATTTACTATAATACTGGGATATCTTACTACGATCAACATAACTTAACTTGCATTGGATTTAACTACTACATGTACCATAATGGGTGTTATAATGACATTTTGGACATATTGTTAATCTCTCTACGTACATGGTATTCTTCTAACGTAATTCTTACATAATAGTAGTACACAATTTACGTAAATTTGTGTTTTTATTTTGGTGAAGTGACTCAGTAATTAACAGTTAGTATATTGATACTGAGAGAGTGGATTGAAAGAAAGACTAAAAGGGAAAATCTTTAATGCCGGCACGTATGAAAAAAATTCTCCGATGTCTGAGCAGTCTTTTACATAAACATGTGATGTATGTATATTGTAATGTTTTAAGAATATGATTTTTGGTGGTTTTTTAAAAGATTTATTTAAGAACTAATCATCTGGCTGGAGGGTTTATGGTTCCATTTGTGACCTTGCAGTATTTGAATTCATATCTGGATTGGTGTATTTCAACTTTTTTTTTTTTTTATAGTTTAGTTCAATGATATGTGTTATATGTGTTGATACCATTCAATACTGGAAAAAAACAATTAGGAACCTTGACATAACATCTTGCGATCTTTAATTTTATATGTAGTTTTTTGTAGACTGCTGTTAAATGCCTTTCTTTTGACCATGGTTTTTTAGACCTATGTTTTTGATTTCTCCCTTTAGTATCCATAAAGCACTAGTTTTAGCAGATTTCTGTCTTACATATTGATACAGTGATTATATAAGATCTGTCCTCATGAAATTAGGGGGAATCCAATTTCTAAACATATTTTTATTTATGATATGACATTAAAACAAACAAAAAATAAGAAATACTTTTTTAATTGAATTATCATGTAATGTGTTCTGCTCACAAACAGTTTAGTTGCTGTACATAGTTGTGGTGTGAAGGGGGGTTAACACTTATATATAAACATAAGAAGATGTGGTATGATTGCCAATGAGACCTCTCTCCACAAGATGACTCAGAAATTTTAACAACTATAGGTTACTGTATGGCCTTCAGCCATGAGCAAAGCCCATATCTAATAGTCAGGTCACTTGTTCATCTTTCTGCTCCCTTTATTTTTCATGTTCATATAAATTTTAGAAAGTGTTTACATAATGTTTTTTTCCAAATTTTGCTGCATGTATTCATCAAGTGCAATTATCAACAATTTTGTATAATACTGAAATTGAATGTTGAACATTAAGTTATCGATTGAAAAAAAACATAGATTTTCAGTAAATCTTAATTTCATTTTAAGAAAGACAATTGAAAGTTGTACTTGAATTAAATCATTTTTGCGTTGGTGGATTTTTTCAGTATACGTCACAAGAATTCACAATATGTTGCATTTACATTAACTAAATCAATATTTTTTACATTTGGAAAATTTTAAGTGAAGTACTTTATATGAGTATAATAAGTGTTTTGTTCCTGGAAATGAATGAACATTCTTTAAAAATGATTGAACTAAAATAACATTAATGTAGATAATATTTTAATGAATAAGACTTACGAAAGGTATGTTAAAGTTTCTTTTAAAAAGTTTGAAGATTCAATACCAAATTTGCCATAAATTAAATATTTTCATAAGGCTGTTTATGAACCAATTTGTTAAGCAAAATATGATTGCTTTTCATCTCTTTATTATCTGAGTGTTGTCATGAATTTGGTTATTGAATACTTTGATATCAGGCGAAACCTGAATGATATTATATCATATATAGAGTACTTAGGTTTTATTCTTTATGCTGATCTCAATATTTTTAATCAGGACAGCTTTATAGTAGTAATGTAGGAGCAACTTGATTTTGTCATTCAACCATTTTCAGTAAGGATTTGTCATTGTGTTAACACTATAATAGCCATTGAATGATTTTATATAATAATTGATAACTAAATTATTTCTTGTCAGTAGTTCTCTTCAAAGTTTATGTAATTATAAATCTTAGAGTGTTGTATTGTATACTCTGAGGTATTGACATGTTTTATTCTCAAATGACGTATGTTTCTGATGGATACATATTGAGCAACATTGTCAATATGATACGAAAGATTAATTATATAAGTTAATGAAATTAATTCATGTTGTACATTATTCAGTTACCTTTTGATTAAATCAGTATATTTATTTCAGTATTCCATTTGATAACTCAATGAAAAATATTTGAAAGGAGTGCTCCTGTTTTTATTGTGTTTATTTTAGTTCTGTGTATTGGACCTTCTTCTGAAGCTTCTCACACCATTATTCTCTTTAAGGGACAGGGGTGTTTCTGTGTATTGGACCAAAGCAGTGAGCTTCTTGGTACTTTTGATTCAATGTTTATTATTGTTTGTATATGGAACTGATTCAGACAAGTCATTATTTACGTAATAACATTTTGGGAAATTTTAAAATATAAACTTGGGGTGATTATAATTTTGATGGATTCACAAAATCCATAAATTGGACATGACTTAATAATGTCAGACTACTATATAAATATGTTATATACACAGGCATGCTGTCTATTGTATAGTCCATAAAAATAAGAACAGTGTACTTTAATAGTAATGAACAAGGTATAAGTAAAGACAAAAATCCATCCCATTTATAACTACAAATAAGAGTTGTGTTAAGAATATCTTTTCAATAATTAAATCAGGTTTCAACCAGTGTTGTGATGTGTATATGTTAAGTATGCAATTGATATGGATCATCTTAGCAGTCTGTTAATTATGAATGTTTTTATTATTTCAGTCCAGAAGTACGCTCCTTCTTGTCACTAGATAATCCCCGAAATGCTTCGGAACCAGTAGATACAGACACCTTTGAGGACTCAGAAGCTATGGTAAACATAAATATAAGTTGTAATTTGTAAACCTATGCCTTAGACTTTTATTTATCATCAGTGGGGGACAAAGTGTTGTGGGAATGTTTAGAATTAAAACTTTCTATACTAGAAATCTTGAACATAATAGTTTTATCAAGTATTTTATTACCAGTGAATTAATCAGTAAAATGTGTCCTTTAAATTTAAATATGCAAATGTAAATAAAAAAAAATAATTTTCAAGTAAATGTCTGACTTGAAGATATGATATATGACTTAAAATGTTACCAATATTAAAATCAACTGTTATCTATCATGACTATGGGATAAACAAATAATACCATGAAAATACATGGATGGTACCAGTGAGATTGAAACCCTCAACCTTGGTCATCTTGGGATCTAAATACAGTGCTTTTACCTTCCTAACTTAACCAACTAGACTTCTCCTATTTATAGTTATACAACAATAAGAACATATTTAAAAAAAATCATTGTATATTGACAGTGAAATAAAAAATGTTTATTTCATGTATGTATTATTTACACTCACATGAAAAATATAAAATTGCAAACATTTTTTCTTCTAGAATGGCAAAGATAATAACCCAGTAAATCTTGGTCCAAGTGAAAAGACAAGGTAAGCCTTAGTTTATTGGTGGTACATAACACTACAGGGAGATAACTCTGTAAAAATCAGCTGAACGTTTTAATTAAGTTCTATTGTTTTAAGAAATGTTAAGCTTCTCAATGATCAAAATTGGTGTTAGTCACACTGCTATATGTCTAAAGAAAATTTTCCCAAAAAAGTGTGTGGTTTAACTTTTTTGAAATTTTTGTATTTATGACAAAGGGTCAAAGTAAATATTTTGTCAAAAATCTATGAAAATTAAATGAGCCAAGTTAATTTGAGTGAAGGTGTTTGGTACCACCTTAACTGGTTTCATTAGTGACAATTTTACTGTCATGTGTAGAATGTCATTCTGAAATTTATGTCACTTTAATTTAGAATAGCTAACAGTAAATTTTAATAATCTGTATGTTTAACATGTTACCTTACTTCACGAGGTCATTACTTAATAAATTATATATTTGAAATAATAAATATGGTAGAAATTAAAAAAATTATTACCAGTCTTGCAGACATTGATGTTAATAAATTCATATGGAATGAGTTATTTACTTATGGTAGAAGTTTTGAACAGTTTGTAAAAAAGAAAATATTTATTAATGTTCAATTAACTAATAAATTTTTCTTTGATTTATAACAATTTCATGCCAGCAAATAATCAAATCTTTTTTTTTTCTAAGTTTATTAATTGTGCTGTTTTTGATGTACTAAGATGCTAAAGTGCTTATTTTCTCCTACTTGAGTATGTAAATCATTTCCTTTATCACCAAAACAGTTTGACGCCACCCCCACCTTCTGTTTGCTTTGAACTGCATTGTTTTATGCATATGTACTTTTTATCTATGTTTTACTATTTACATCCTGTTTTGTTTCAGTGTTAAACCAAGTGACTTTGAATTTCTGAAGGTTATCGGCAAGGGCAGCTTTGGCAAGGTGAGTTAACTAGTACTGACTTAAGGCTTTCTTTTAACATGTAAAGAAGTTGACTCATAATTGCTTGATTTGAATCTATACACCCATGGGTGCTGGAATTACACTTTTTATGAAATTGTTAACTTTAAACATTTTACCTATGCATATCTATTTTTACATAATAGAAAGAGTATGATACATAGTTACCTATTTCAATTATGCAATCTTCAAGTTGAGAAGTCAAGCTATCAGTTATGTTTAACATGAATGAATCAGACAGCAGTACACATTTATTATGTAATTTCTACAGGGGTTTGGATGGGGACGAGAAGGGAAGGGGAAAGGGGAAACAATGTTAAAAAAATCAAATTCTCAAGAAATGCTTAACTGTCAAGATAGTTTTTGTGCACATTTAACAACAGTTAGTTTAATATGTCAACTGACTGTTCATAAATAATATAATTCAAACAGACAAGAAGCTAACATACAAATAATTTTAAAAAAAATCCGGAAAAGAAAACAAAATGCATAAATTATGTTATAACATTTTAATTGTTATAATTTATAGGTGCTTTTAGCCAGACATAAGAATGAGAGTAAAATGTTTGCTATTAAAGTCCTTCAGAAGCAGGCAATAATGAAGAGAAATGAAGTCAAACATATCATGTCTGAGAGAAATGTCTTGCTAAAAAACATCAAACATCCGTTTCTGGTTGGACTTCATTACTCCTTCCAGACACAAGATAAACTCTACTTTGTCTTAGATTATGTTAATGGTGGAGAGGTGAGCACTTAATTTATAGCTAATACATAAAAAAAACTCCTCAATGATTCTGGGCTTATGATTTTGTAAGGCAGACAACTGTTTCTTCTACAAAAGACTGATTATATATACTACACATAGTTACTTCCCCTGTAAATTACCAAATCAGCATAACTGTCTTTACCTGCTTTTTCCATTGATTATTTTGATCAGCAAAAGGAAAAGTGGTATTGTCATGCATTCCATACTTTGTTTTCTTTTACTGGTTATACTTGCCTAATGTTAGTAGAAAGGCAATTGCTCTTTTAATGTGGAAACAGATGTGAATGGGGTTCAAATGCAGGATATCTCTCAAAGATTTCACCATTCTGTATATTTATTTATACCTAAGAAATTTAGGACAGAACTGTACAATCCTTACAAGAGAATGTAGTATTTGGGAATGCCAAATAAGGCTTGTTATCTGACTACATGGTACTTGTTTCACAGCTGTTAATGGCAATGAATTCATTAAAGTTGATGCACAGTTATATGTACTAGAATAAGAAGACGTGTGTTTTTAGTCTCAGAACATTATTTATTTATGTAACAGAATAGATATCTTGTTGACTTGAACTTTGACCTTGGTTATTTTGGTATGAATGCTAGACATTTTTGGACAGATAACCTTGTCAAGCTATTTTTAGATTTAAACTTCATAAATTCACTACCTTTAAACATGATACACATTCCAAGAGAGAATTTGTTCTACCTGTTTTATAGACTGTTTCTGGTATTAAATGATTCTAAAAAATTTGTTGTCCTGTTGTGTAGACAGTTTCTGGTATTCAACGATACTGAAGAATTTGTAGTACCTATTGAAAGGGTTTGGATTATTTTTGAAATCACTCAAACAGACACCCTCTTATGGTAGTCACTGCCCCCTTTTTTATGAAAATATTTTGATCCCCCACTGCATAGAAGGTTTTTTATATATGTTCAGTTAATGCATACAGTCTATAACTTCAATGATGTTAACTTACGTATAGTAAGGTAAAAAAAAATGTCCAGAAATACAATTGGCTTTGTTAGAACTTCTCAAAGAAATCATTGTTCATAAATATAAGAGCATATTTTAACATATAATGTTTAGAGACATAATCTAGTAGTTAATAGTTTATCATGATTTATAACAAAACTTAACTATCATTGTTATGCTGACCAAATATATATATATATATTTTTTTGTTATTTCATGTTAAATGATGATGGAACGGTAATACTATTTCATAATACTATTTCATCATTGTTTTTGTTTTGACCATTACATCATCAATGAATGTGCAAAATACATGACAACTATTTGATAGAGATGTTATTTGTGGTTTGAATCAGTACATTATTAGGGTTCAATATCCAAATCGATACATCTAACCACAGACACAGTATTTTTGTTATGCATTTGAAAAAAATAATGTTGAACATGTTTTTATGAGATAAATATAGATTGATTTGTATTTTTAAAAACCAAAATAGCAACATATTACTAAAAGAATATATGAGTTATGTCTAATATGTAAATGTTGTTATGAAATTACTTTAGTTTAGAATATTTTAAGTCCGTCTAAGTTAATTAAACCCTACACTGGCAATGTTTTTTGTTGTAGTATGCATTCACAATGAGTATTCTTTATAAATATTTGTTAATAATTGCCACATATAATTTGACCTATCAAGCCACAAGTTTCATCAATTGATGTTCACCTTTTCGTAATGTCACCATATGTAGCAATTTAATGTTTGTGCATATATAAACTGTTGAAGATTTGTTTACTATAGTTTCAAACTTATTTGTCTTTTTTCCAGTTGTTTTTTCATTTACAAAGAGAAAGATATTTTCCAGAACAACGTGCCAAATTTTATGCTGCAGAAATGGCTAGTGCTATTGGTTACCTTCATTCATTAAATATCATATATAGGTAAATACTTTTGTTATAGTCATAGTAGTCTTTCTGTTCTCTTCACTTCATTATAAACAGAAATAAAAGTTTACTGTTCCATTTGAATATTTCACCAAGTTCATATATATGTTCTTAAAATGTTTAAGACTAAAACTGTGTCTGCACCAGCATTGCAAAGTGTTGTTTTGAAAGAAAACCATCAATACCAAAATAAAAATAAGATTGGAAATTCACAACATAGTTATTTAGTATGGCTTAGTTTCACATGGGAAACTTAAAATGTTTAAGACTAAAACTGTGTCTGCACCAGCATTGCAAAGTGTTGTTTTGAAAGAAAACCATCAATACCAAAATAAAAATAAGATTGGAAATTCACAACATGTATGGCTTAGTTTCACATGGGAAACCTGAGAAAAATACTGGAAATCTGTCCTAAATAGAGGATGCACATATTCATTAAGTATGAAATCACGGTTGAGGGATGTTGAATGCAAACTTAACAACCTTGGATCTGACACTGAAAATTTATAAATTTGACACTAAGGAAACCTAGGAAAATCATTTCTAATTAGCTCAAAGTAGGAGGTGCATGCATTTCATCAATCTGTGTGTAATTATTGTTCTAAGTAATAGCCTGATAGGAGTGGTAACTGCAGTTGCCTCTAGTAAAAATCCTGAAACTTTTGTGTAGGTTTATTTTGAAATACAAGAAGTAAATCTATAGAAGTAAACGTTAACATATTACAAAATTGTTAATTAAAACTGCAAGGTGTTGAAATGTTAACCCAAAAGATTTTATTAATCAAAATGATAATTTCTGTGAGATGACATGACAACGTGTTATAATGGTAGACCACTATTTGTATGATTGATGTACGTTTCCTTCTGTCAGAGTCATTAATGAATGACATACATGTATTTTGAACATTTTCACAGAACATAAATTTTCAGGGACTTTCCGAAACATCTGGTATTTATGTTAATTGCTTCTTCAAAAATGATTTATCTTTAAAAAAAGTTAAATGTTTATAATTTGAAAGCAGTAATTTTAATTTTTAAAACTTTTTTCAGAGATCTGAAGCCAGAAAATATTTTACTTGATTCAAAAGTGAGTATTTTGCTAAAAAAAAAAATCTTGTATTATATTGTAGATAAAAAATAATAGAAAAAAAAGAATATAATGCAACCCTGTCTGCAACTGATATAAATATAAAATTTAGGAGATGTGGTATGATTGCCAATGAGAACTATCAATCAAAATTCAAATGAAGTTCATGTAAGCAATTATAGGCAACTGTACAGCATTCAACAATGAAAATATAAGCCATGGGATAGAATGGAATATCTCCCTCTCATTAACCAATCAAAATCTAACAATTTAAAGCAACCTCAAGCATATCTTTTTAAACAAAAACAAAGGCTGAAAATTTCATTGTTGTTATATACTTATTATATAATAATATATTTTTAGGGTCATGTGACTTTGACAGACTTTGGTTTATGTAAAGAGGGAATAGAAGGCATGGGAACAACTAGCACATTCTGTGGAACACCTGAGGTAAATATACTTATGGATATATTAGTACTTATATTATAAAGGGTAGAAATTGCCTCTTCCCTCAAGTCTCAAATACCCACTTTTTACACTTCTGTTGCCATTGAATTTGCCCTAAAATCTAACTGTTATTTTTTCATATAGTATTGTTGAGCTACATTTAGCCTAAAACTGAAAAATTGTCAATCATTAAAAGTTATCTATACACAAATTTGACCATTGATTTCCAAGTCCCTTCAGTATCATGTGCAGACTTTGGTAAATAAACTAAGCAATAAGACATAGGTCCTGATAAAGATTAAGAAAGACCAGAAATTCCCAATAATACTTAAAACAAGAATTGCCAAAAAATACTAGGCAGTACAACAGACCACAATAAGCACCAACACATCAACAAACACGACATTGTCCCCATAGCCTAGTTACAGGCACAAAATGTGGTGGGATTAAACTAGTTTTCTTGGTGGAGATCTATTTATAGAAAAAAGAGAAGTTTTATAGATTGACTACAGTTACATTAAGCTTATAATACATTTAAAGATCATTTTTGTGATGTATATACATAAGTACCGGTACATGTATGGCAGTAAACTTTTATTTTTTATTAGTAGTAATAGAAAAATACTTATATTGTTGAATAAATATAAAATAAGGAGACATGGTATGATTGCTAATGAGACAACTATCCACCAGAGCCTAAAGGATGCAGATATTAAAACAGCTAAAGGGCTCTGTGTTGTACAGCCTTCAACATGAAAACTAACTTTCTATGTGTTACACGCCTCGAAAACTTTCAACACAAAATATTTGTTCAATAATTTGTAAAAGCTTCTCCGTAATAACTAACTCTTAACATGAACACAACTGTATATAAAAGTACATCAACACTAACTGTTACCCCTCCAGTAGATTGATATATTAATATTTTTAAACCACAGTCTGTCAATCATACTGACAATAAACGTCACCCTGTTATATTTGATTCAAACATAATTAGGATTTTTTTTATGAAAATTAAATTGCAAAGTTCAATGTTATGTATAGTACTGACTAATAGCTTATTTTTTTGTGGCATTTTAATTATAACATGAATTAAGTTTGTTCATAACATGTAGCAATGTTTATATGTAAATCAAAAGACCATGTTTGTATTTGCTTGAAATTTCAACCATTGATTTATTGATAATCAGGATTTTTAATTCCTTATGCTAAGAAAGAGGACTTAATTAAGTGAATAAATTTAAAATCTGAATAAAGCATTAAATTTCATGTAAACACTAGAAGTCCATATATTTTAGGTAAACATTATAATTTATGTTAGTTGTTTGGATCTTTACGTACATTGATAGTGATCTATTGTCACATCATGAACTACGTCATGGAAGAAATATGATAATGAATCACTTATACGTCTAAAAAGTAGAACAACAAACTTTTTATTTCATGTGCTTGGCCAGTGTAAAATTGAAATTAAATATGTTAACTTGCAACGCATAAAAAACAATGACACATATATTTATGATATTAGATGTTTATTTTTAGATACAAGATGTTACAGTCGATTCATTATTTGTATCATGTGATCTGTGATATAGGTCTAGATGTCTTTTATCACCTGTTACAATCTTAATTTAGACAAAAACTGCATTATAAGGTTTCAGATGATTTGTGATCATAAAGATATAACATTAATTTTTCAGTATCTTGCCCCAGAAGTGTTAAGAAAACAGCCTTATGACAAAACTGTAGATTGGTGGTGTTTAGGAGCTGTATTATATGAAATGATGTATGGGTTACCTCCCTTTTACAGTCGTGATACAGCTGAAATGTATGACAATATTCTATATAAACCTCTTCGTCTTAGAACTAATGTTTCATCAGCTGCTAGATCAATACTAGAGGGGGTAAGCATTTACAAAATTAGTATTCAGATATATGACTTTCCTTTTAATTTATTTTTAAAATGAATTCAGATAAAGTACAGTGTATTGTGAAATAATTTGTTATATATAATGTATATTTCATAAAGAAATTAGACTGCTCTTTCATTCTCCCTATTAAAATTTAAAATGCGAAAGAAAATTCTTATACTTTTAATTTAGTTTTTTATTTAATTGTTTGATTAATTATATTTTTGTTTTGTCTTCCAACAGCTGTTGCAAAAAGAAAAAGAACAGAGACTTGGTGCCAAGAAAGACTTCCATGAAATCAAAACTCATTCTTTTTTCTCTGACATAAATTGGGATGATCTTGATAAGAAAAAGATTCACCCACCATATAATCCAAATGTGGTGAGTTATTTTAAAGATCTTATAAGAAATAATAGTGTTACAACCAAAATTGTACAGCTGTGAACCATATTTTCCCAACAGTAATTTATGTTTTAATTTGGTAAAGAGTTGTTTTGAACTATATAAAATGAGTTATCTCCCCTCAAGTTTCTTTATTTCTCAAACACCATAAAGTTACAATGGTACAAACAAGTTCATCAAAAGTTATATAACATAACACAAACACACATGACAAGATGAGAATAAACAGTAAAGTAGCTGATATAACCATGATAACAAAGACACAGAATTTTAAATCAATGAAAACATTTAAAGATGTAAACATTCTTAGGAGAAAATAATTAAATGTTATTCAGTTAAATTAAAAGTCGCCAATAAATGCAATTTCTGCATCAAATTTGCTATAGTCGTATAGATTTGCTTTATTTTGCACTGAACAATTATGTACTACATATAATAACATTAAACAATGTTAAAAAGTCACATCATATTTCAATCTGCTCTTTCAATTTCATATATTAGGATTTTAACAATTGCCATTTGTAGTTTTAATAATATTGACATTGGTAAACAGTGAAAAAAGTTAAACGTCTGTGCATTTTATTCATCTGACATATAAAATTAAATCTTTATTCATATGACATATAAAATTAAATCTTTATTCATCTGACATATAAAATTAAATCATTCTATTTCAACATTTCCAAAGTAATACATATGTATTCATTATTTTCAGAGTGGACAGTTGGATTTGAAGCATTTTGATCCTGAATTTGTCAGAGAACCTGTGCCTGGTAGGTTATACACTAGAAACAATTTATGTTAAATATTCCATGAAAGTTGTGATTTATATCCTATTTATATCCTGAGTTTGGACACCTCTAAGTTGTAACTTGTTTGCATCTATAATACTAAAATTACGAGGTCCAATTTGTCAGCCGTCATCACGTAAAAACGACAAATCAAAGAATTCAACTTTATATACAACTAATACAGTACAAAGGTGTAGATTAAAAATTACACCACTCCAGGCCCTTTTGTTTTCCACGTAATTAATATTGCCAATAATTAGGAAGTTCCGGGTCGAGTCCGATACCGATAACAATAGTATAATCACCTGTTACCTATTACCTTATTTGTACGTTCCGCATTTGACAGGCGCACCACCAAACGGTGTATTCAGGATTAATATGCTATATACACGGGTCATAATCACAGGGTTGATATTAACTGTCAAATTGAATTACCTATTGTAGTATTTTAATCCGTAAGACTTTCTAAGATAACAATAAGAATACTAAAAATCTGGACTAAAAAATAAGTTTCAATTTGTTAGCGGGCATGAAGTAAAACAGCGAATCAAAGAATTCAACTTTATTTATAACTAATATAGGACAATGCTGTTGATTAAAAAATACTCCATTCCAGGACCTTTTGTTTTCCAAATAATTAATATTATCAATAATTGATAAGTTCCAGTTCGACGGGTTCAAACAGAACGATTTGAAAGCAGAGAAAATTGTGTATCTTATAATCGGTATGACTTTATCAGATGACAGTACTAATACTAAAAAAGGCTTGCGCATAGTTATATACTTTAATACAGTCACTCACGGACCCGCGATATCACGGGTGTGTTCTAGTCTAATGAAAATTCGTTGCTTCAAGCTGTTTCATTATGATTATTTATTTCAATACCTGGAATGTTAATAAATACTTGATAAAAGTAAATTGAACTGACCAGTAAACTGTCCAAGCACTAGGAAATTGGTTAATATGAATAAGAAGATGTGGTATGAGTGCCAATGAGACAACCCTCCATCCAAGGATTGAAAAGTTTCTGCTGTAGAATAATATTGTAAATTCAATGAAGAGTATAAAAGTTTGGATGAATTATGTGTTTTCAATACAGCTTCTAAGAATATTTGTTTTTCTTTGTTACTCATAATTTAATGTAAAAAAAAGTTTATAAGCAATCAAGTTGATTGAAATATCAATATATTTGATTATCTCCCCTTATTTCACTGAATTCAAGTTAAATATTACTTTTGATAACCAAAACTTTAAAGGTTGCATTAGAGTTTATCTAAATTTTACAAAATCCCAAATACTAAAAGTGATAATAATCTTACATAAAAAGAATGCCTAGAAACTATACATGTCGTGCATGAAATTCAAGTTTTTGTATTTGTGCTGAATTTGGATTTTTTGTTTATGCATAGATAAAGCTGTCATATAGATTTATTATTATACTTTATGAAACATTTAAAATGCCTTATTATTTTTTCAGCTTCTGTTGGTAAATCCGCAGGGGGAGGTAAAATGGTTAGTGCTAGTGTGATGGAAGCAGACAATATGTTTCAAGGATTTTCTTATGTACCTCCAGCAGAAGATGCATTTAGCTAGTATTTACCAACCTAACTTTCTTTATAAGCATGGTTGTGATATTAATAAAAATCCTGTCCAACAATTTTCCAATTGTGAATTTTAAGTTGTTAAATATTTATTATTTGTACATTATATTGTTTTTTTGTTGTTATATTGTTAATTGATACAAAAATAGACATTTATTGAGGAACCAGTGAATTTTATGATATTCCTCTCTTACAAATTTTGAGGAGACTGTGAAATGGAATGTGTTCATTGATTTATTCTTCAAATAGACTATAGACATAAATATACAGTGCAACGATGGCTCAATATTTCCACCCGTGTAAAGAATGGAACAATACAGGTTTAGAAATAAGAAATGAACAGTGCCCACCAAATGACCATGCATGGACTTTTGTTATAACTTTTGAATAAGGTGCTATATGTTTTTATTGTATATTTTATTGTTAAGACTTATACACCTTAAATATTTTGTGATTTTTTTTAAAACTCACTAGTTTACATCATAGACTGTCATTATATACTCAGTGCATTTTATCATTTTGTGTTTTATACCTGAACGATTTTAACATTAATAATTGATAAGTATCAATGTTATGATTGTGGGTCGTTAATACTTTTTAATATTGTATTTAGATATGAGTTTTAGTTGTCATTCAAGTCATAAGTAAGCTGTTGAGAAATTGTCTCTTTAATTTTGTTTGAACAGTATTTCTACAGTTAAAAATATACTGTATTTCTACAGTTAAAGATATACTGTATTTTTACATTTTAAAAATATATTGTATTTCTACAGTTGAAAATGTGCTGCAATTCCAAATCTAATGTTTACAAACTTCTTGAACCTGTTGAATTTAACAATATATTCATCAAAATTTTATCATATCCTTTATATGTCTTGTTAATGATAAAAAGTTCTGAGTATATGATAGTATATCTTGAATAAGATAGATGTATATGTTGGACCAATAGTGTGAATAATAGTCAGATTTTACCTCAAACTAGACAATTCTCTTAAAAGGGATGATACTTTATCCCCATTACATTCCATAGGGCATATTGTTTTAATGTCAAGATATATATATTATAATATTAAAGTTTGTTATAAAATTATTTTTATATATGATTATAAACTTTTAAATAATAATACCATAAATTCTTCTTGACTTTGTTTCTTCAAATAATCATGAAAAGCACTTTTTCCTAAGTTTTTGAAAGAAATGACCAAACAATATATAGACAGTATAAGTATATCAAATTTAAATTTTAAAAATTTCCATGTTTTTGTTTTGTTTACAAAAAGGTAATGCCAATTATTGTCAAACCAATTCATAACTGAATAATTAAAATTTTGTCTAAAGATTTTGTAGACTTATAATATACCAGTATTGTTATAAATACTGAGTGAAATAGTTATTTAACTTGGTACTGGTAAAAGACAATCAAAATACTTTGATCAAAGGACTTTTTGTGCAATTATACATGTTAAGCAGACTTTATTTTAATACAACGAATAAAATGCCAAAAAAGAAAATTGACTAGTCAGAATTATGCCTTGTATGAGGTGCCTTTTATGTCATAAGCCTTTTTGAAAAATAAATGCCATTGCCACAATTGTTTAAATTAGTCAAACTAATTTGTTGAGAGTAGCATTTACTTCAAACTTTGTTAAAATAATGGTAGTTATTTTAATAAGAGGTTTAAAATGACAAACAAATGTTTTCTTCCTCTGGTATTACCATAGTATGAAAACCGATTTGAGAAAGAAAACATTTCTGTTTAAAGGACTTTCATGTTGTTATGTACAGTTAATATATTCATATGTTTTGGTTACTAAATATGTTATTTTTGTAATGATTAAAGGTTTTGGTCAGTATTTTTCAGCTAAGATATGACAAAAACTTTCATTGAACTTTCATTATACTGAGAATGAATTTCAATTAGAATGAAAAACACAGTTCGAAAACACATTTTGTTCCTTTTTTTTTTGGTATTATTTTTCAAAACATGTAACTACTGTATTTTATATCAAATGCTTCAGTAAATTTTAAAACCCCACAAATCATTGTGGGGGTTACCATAATTCTTTTTTTAACATAAAATATTTAATAACCAAAACATTTCTGATGGTGTCTTCACTGAAAGTTTTAGTCATTGTAATTTTGTTGTTGAAAAAGTATCTTTACTTTCAAGAGTTAACTCATTTTGAGCATTATTAATAAAAGTAAACGAGATCCATCCTTCCTTTTTATTGTCAACCTTACAACATTTTTGTCAGCAATGTTGTCATCCGTTGCATCAACATTTAGGTTCATCCTGTGGTTTTTAACATCAATATTTTTAGCAAATTTCTTTTTATGTAATTTGGAAAAAAGCATTTTTTCATAATGAATAATATTGACAACAGTATAGATGTAACAAACTGTTATCAAGGAAAGATTAGGTTTTTTAGACACAGACGATAAACATATTTGTATATTCATGATTGCTTTGTAAAGTATTTGGAGAAAAAAAAAACATAAACTTCATTTTGTACAAGTATTCAACCTCATTTTCAGTCATATATGTAGCATTTTTAGAACACAAATTTTGTTTGTACTTAACATTGTTTAGTCATATGCTCAATGTTAAAACCTTTTTTTTTTTAAGTCAAAATGACTTTAAATATGTTGATATCTATGCAACTGGTTGCATACAATGATAAAATAAAATTACAAAACCAAGTCTTTATATGTTTTATTTATTTCAAAACCTCTTTTTTCCATCAATTTTTTTTTGTGTGGCAAGTTTGGTAAATGGAAAAATACTTTCCTATAGTATAAACCAAAGTGGCAAGAAAAGTTAATTGTTAGCTTAGGGCAACTGATACAAAAGAAGTCCCTCATTGCTTTTTATGCCCCACCTACGATAGTAGAGGGGCATAATGTATTCTGGTCTGTGGCTCCGTTCGTCTGTCCGTCCGTCTGTGGTTCCGTTCGTCCGTCCAGGTTAAAGTTTTTGGTCAAGGTAGTTTTTTATGAAGCTGAAGTCCAATCAACTTGAAACTTAGTACACTTGTTGCTTATGAGATGATCTTTCTAATTTTTAAGCCAAATTAGACTTTTGACCCCAATTTCACGGTCCACTGAACATAGAAAATGAAAGTGGGAGTTTCATATTAAAGTTTTTGGTCAAGGTAGTTTTTGATAAAGCTGAGTCCAATCAACTTGAAACTTAGTACACTTGTTGCTTATGATATGATCTTTCCAATTTTAATGCCAAATTAGATAATTAACCAATTTCACGGTCCATGGAACATGGAAAAGGATAGTGCGAGTGGGGCATCTGTGTACTTTGGACACATTCTTGTTCCTTAAAATTTTGACACAAGTCTTTGATATGCACTATTTCATATCATTATTGAACTAGAGGCTCTCAAGAGCCTGTGTTGCTCACCTTGGTCTATGTGCTATAGATCATATTAAACAAAGGACACTTTACAATATCAAAGATAAGAATAGAATTCATGACACAATTCTCAGTTTTTGTGTTTTTATAGGGTCGATTGACAATTTTGGTCATGTTGACTTATTTGTAGATCTTACTTTACTGAATGTTCTTACTGTTTACAGTTATCTCTATCTATATCTATCCAGTAGTTTTGAGAAGATTTTTGTAAAAAAAAATACAAAAATTACAAATAATTTTAAAAAGCTGACTTTAAAGTGCAATAACTCCTGGAGGGGTCAATTAACAATTTTGGTCATGCTTACTTATTTGTAGAGCCTACTTTACAGAACATTGTTGTAGTTTATCTCTATTTATTATAATATTCAAGATAATAACCACAAACTGCAAAATTTCTTTAAAATCAAAAATTCAGATAAAGCAACCCTCTTAAGGGTTGTCTGGTGTGTCTGAAAATACATTGGTAGATAGATCTTGACTTGGTGAATATTCTTATCCTGTCGTATTTGCTCTTAATGCTTTAATTTCAGAGATATATGCCAAAAACTGCTTTTTACCCAATGAGCGCCATCTTGATTGATGGACCGGGTCATTGGATACGTTTTGTAAACTTGATACCCTACCCTAAGGATGATTTAGGCCAAGTATGATTTCATTTGGCCGAGTAGTTTCAGAGGGAAAGATTTTTACAAAAGAATACAAAAATTTACGAAAAAATTGTGAAAAATTTACCTTATAGGGCAATAAATCCTTTTTAACTCAAATGATTATTTGGTCATGATTACTTTTTTGTAGAGCTTACTTAGCTGAGCAATTTTGCTATTTACAGTTTACACTTTATCTATTATAATATTCAAGATAATAACCAAACACTTCAAAATTTTCTTAAAATTACCAATTCAGGGGCAGCAACCCAACAACAGGTTTTCTGATGTGTTGAGAAAGGCTCACTTGGCCCTTTGTGCCAGGTGAGATAAAAATGAAAAGAATAAGAGTGTATCCATAGTACATGGATGCCCCAACCGCACTCATTTTCTATGTTCAGAGGATCTTATAATTGGGGTCAAAACTCTTATTTGACATTAAATTGGAAATATCATATCATAAGGAAAATGTGCACTCAGTTCCAAGTTGATTGGACTTCAACTTCTTCAAAAATTACATTAACCTGAAGGGGATAGATAGAAGAAAGGACCAACGGATGGATAAATGGTCAAACGAACATGCGCCGGACTGAAAAACATAATGCCCATAAGTGGGGCATACAATAAAAAATTCCCGAGGCACATAAGTATAACAGGAATTGATTGTCTTCTTGCGCATGTGTAATACATGTACGTGTAGGCGTAGGTTGTAAAGTGACTGTTTTATATAGTTAATTCTAGCCTGTACTTCGTACTGTGAACATCGTATTTTTAAGGTTTTTTTTTTTTTTTTTTTTTTTAAGGAAAAAAGATTTGCATAATTTTGTATTTGATAAATATATTGATTTTTATGTAGGTTGATTGGCTATACAAACGTAATCGTATTTTAGACTTTTGTACCAAAATTTTTCATAGCCCTTGAGTCCTAATGACTCGCTTTCTTTTCTATCGATATTTACAAACAAAATTATGTTTTTCTTTTTCTCATTTGATAAGTGAGGTCCAACACTTAGAGTTTCGTTGGCATGGACAAAAGGACACAGGTTTCCTAAAAGGGTTTTTCCTGGGCGGCCACGAAACATTCATTTATTCAGTTATTCTAATACAAAAGGTCAACATTGATGAGTATATATTTTTGTTGAACGATGATGTTGTTTTCACATTGTATAGTGTATAATTATGTTTATATTGATCATTTGTCTTATTAAATCGGCAGCTCACAATATGCAGTACTCGAGCTAGTCAACAACATAAGTTTGTGTTGTGTTTTTCTTTAAATAGTTTAGATGTATTAAGTGGAAAGAAGACTGATACCTTCATGCCTGTTATGCTTTTAAGAAAGTTTTCAAGTTCAAGACGAAATTATTGTGGAATCATGCATATTTGCATCTTGAAACCGTTCACGTTCATGAATGATTGATTTTTGTTTGGTTGTCGTCCAGTGGCTAATATTTGATGCATGTTCAGGTCGAGCCATAAATTGGACATTTCGCTTATTCGTATCTATACTAACGAAAGGTGAGTTGTTTGAATCCCCCCATAACCCAAATAGCAAAATTGTATTTTATCTGAAATCCATTACTAGAGCCCTAGTTAATTTAGTGTGACGTCATTTTCATTGAATTAGTACACAAGCCAGCAGCGTAACATGCATTTTATATCTGGATGGGCAAATGTTTGAAATTTGGGCAGTAAAAGCCTCATTTTGTTGAAACACGTCAATGTCAATAATGAGTGTACGGTTAATTGAAAATATAACTCACAAAAAGGGGTAGGTGATCACAGCTGGGTGATCATACTCTTGATAGGTCACCTGGTCACACACTAGCAAAAAATTCTGTCTATGAAAAATATGGAATTCTATCATAACATAATATTTCTAGTAAGCATTAAATCAATATGTCAATTTAAAGTTTTCATTTACAAACAGGTCCTGATCAAAACGAAAATAAATTAACGACAGAATTAAATGCGTGACCTCCTAAAAAATTCTTTTGTACAGGTTTTGGGATATCAGTTAACTTTTAAAATCCACTTTTAACTTCATACCATTACCTTTTGAGAACATGTATGGATGATATATTAACTGTGATATATTGCTTATATTAACCAAGGCAGAAGAACTCTACATAAAATGTAGGCACGCGAAGTGTCCTTGGAAAACTTTGTCCATCAAAAGTTTTTATCAGTTTTTCGCAGCGTATACTTTGCCTGTTTAACTTGACAAAGATATTTACATCTGTCTTGTTCATTTTATAAAAGGAAGTTTTCATGCTGTTTACTCGAGGCTGTTTATAGTGAGGAATCACAGGCACTTGTCTCAGAAAAAAAATCCTATATACCTTAATATAACGTTATAATGTTATATTAAGGTATATAGGGAAAAAAATTCGGAGACAAGTGCCTGTCCTGTGTGAGGAATGAGTGAGTAAAGAGTAAAGCAGTCAACATTTGGAACCGTCGTCACTCAGTATAAAATTGAGAATGGAAATCGGGGGAATGGGTCAAAGAGACAACAACCCGAACATAGAGCAGACAACAGCCGAAGACCACAAATGGGTTTAAACAACCAATTTTATATCACAGGTAATATATTATCCATACATGTTATCAAAAGCTAAACGTATGAATTAGTTAAAAGACATATTGAAAGTATACATTTTATACTACATGAATTACACGGTAAATAATTGTCTTTATCTCTTTTTTTATGATAAAATTTTAATGAGGCAGCCTCATTACGCCAATGAAAGCTACACCATTGCCAGCTAAAGTCCGCCTCTGTGTGCGAGATTTTCTCGCCGCTGCGTTGACTGAGACCCGTTGGTGTCATTCGGCTGTTTTCTGCTCTTTTGTCGGGTTGTTGTCTCTTTGACACTGTCTCCACTTCCATTCTCAATTTAATTTTTCTGATATTATTGATAATCATTGCGCTCATATACTTTGTAAAGATTGATGTTGGGATGATTCACGCTGTCTATACTACATGCGTATTTAGTTAGTTATTATGCAGTTTCAATCTGTCACACTTGTGTCGGATAAATCGATATATTACGGTACAAAAGGTTTACAAGGTACGTACAACTTTTGATTGTAGCTCGAGGCAGATTTTTTGTTCATGGATTCGTTTTTTCTATATTAATACAGTATGTCAATGTGTTTTTTTTTTTATGTATGTATGTTTTTCATATTGATAATGTTTAGATTAATAAAGCACTGTAGTCATCGATGTTTAACATATACACGAATAATGCATTTTAGGTATATGTGCATATTGTCTGTTATAATCGGCCGTAGTCAGCACTTGACTAAATTCTCCGATGATCCTTTATTATTATCTTCTTCATATCATCCGTAGGTTAAGTAAAACTCACTTAGAAATGGTTTGATTCCTCAAATTGACACGAAGCACAAAACACTCATATAATGAAGGCAACCGTGTGACAAGAACCGATCTAAGAATAGTCGCAATTACTGAAAACTAATTCAAAAGCCAATTGATAATAAATAAATAATATTCTCCGACACTTAACTATCAATCAGTAACCATCCAATAAATTGAATATAGAGACGTCATAAACAATCCGAAAAAGTATGACATTGGCATGCACGGTGAATTATAAAGGATCGGTAATTCAGTTATAACATAGGCGAATGGCGGAAATAAAGGGAACCTGTGATTTTGGGGAGATGGAAAAAGGGCAATTTTTTCGTTACTTCAGATGGCGGGGATCAAATATTTGTTGATAGTTTGTTCTTATATTGTACTGTTACACACGATGGGTATGGTTGTCCTGCGAGAGAACGTACTGTGCTGGTGATTCGGTCCTGACGGGTGCTGGTGATCAATGAAAAAATGTAAACAAAGACGAAAATGATGATTTTTGACGTTTTCACTCATAAAAAATGGAAGAAAACAGTTGAGATTTTTCAATTTCGTTTCTTATGGGTTCATATATAAACCATTAAAAAATTGACCCTCTAAACTGTTTCAGTAAGCGTAACACAAAAATGCTCATTTTCAGAAAATCTCGAACTGAAAAAATAAAACAAAAATGCTCATAGAGTCCGCTTTCTATACCGCAATCCACACGACAAAACAATTTTTTGAAAAAACATTGCAATTTCTTAAAATTTAGCATTTTCTCAATTTATGCATGTCCTGATACTGTGCTGGTGGGTCCTGTCATTGTGCTGGTGGGTCCTGATACGGTGCTGGTGATTTTGGATAAGAAGTTGGTCATATTTGAAACAAATGTTACAAAATCAATAAAATTGGGCAGATAATTGTTGCCAACAGGATCTATGACTCCTATTTTAGCTCTTGTGCATCCATTTGGCTGTTTAATATGTGTTTTCAAATGATCTTAACTTGTATTACATAATAACATAAAAGGGCAACATCTTTCGTCCAATATCAGATAACAATATATAGTATCTAAAATAAGTTAAAAATCCCACAATACTATATAATTCATTTTATGTGTCAATTTGTTCGAAAAAAGTCGAAAAGAAGAGAGTTTAAGTTAATGTCATGATTATCTGTCGCTTTCTAGATCTATGCTTAGCATTTATTTCAGATGACATGGACTCCTCACCCTGATGACCCTGCTGCCTTTCATAAATTCATCCGTATACATATATTAATAGATAAACGAAAGGCTGCAACTGGTATTTTTGTATTTAAAATGATTCGTTGTAACGAGAATATTTGTGGTGAATGGAAACTGTGAGGGTCAAAATCTTAAATTGCTTATAAATGTTGCTGGACCTAGTTTCGTTATCTGATCCGAATTTTCTGAAATGTGCAAGGTAGATAGACATTTTGATTTGTTTACTCGGTAATGAACCCTTGTGTTGATCCCATGGTAAACATAACACAAATCTCTGTACAAAGGTCTGTGAATTTTCTACAAAAATAGTATTTTATTTTCACTAAATTCTCTTTTTTCTACTAAATACAATAATGAACTATAATAAATAATAATGCTTTGCAAGAAGTTTCCCCTTGATATATGCACATTTCGTAATTGACATTGTCATAAACCGTACACGAAAAGATAAAATATTGATATAAGTACTTAATTTGCATCTTTGAACCCCCACCCCGTCTTGTTTTTTTGGAGCCTGGGGTGTCTAAAAATGGTCGATTACAGACAGCCGAGTACGCATTTTACTTTCCAGGCGTGTTTATGTTTTTTAAATATAAATTAAAGCTACATTTTAGTATAATAATTCTATGAATTCACAATATAAAAAAATGCAGAAAAAAAATGAATGAAGTGAAATATCTTAGTAAGGAGTCATAACTACAGAGATGGTGTGTTTGACACACAAAACTTAAAAGCTTAGTGATATTACCAATATTAAAATAAAAGTGTATTTTAGTTGGGTATTTTTTCCATTTACTCATTTTCAATTATAATCAAGGCACATTTGATTTTTATTCATGAAAAATATTTAAATATAGAAAAGTAGGACACATTGTTCACTTCCTCCCCCGTAGTTCTTTATCAAAAATATTTATTTTGAAATGAAAAAGCTAAGAAATCTTAGGTTTTTTAGTGTTTTCTAGGTTATCTCGTCTTCATTCTCTGACATATTCTAGCTTGCCCTTTCATAAAATAGTGATTTTTTTAGTGTTTTATCGAATTTTCGAAAAACAAATACCTGATAACCGCTTAGACAAAAAAAATATGTTGGAAAAATCTTACAGCAAGTGATTCTTAATAGCTATAGCCTCGGTCACACCTTACCGGATAGCTCGAACGGACGCCTAACGGATAAAAAAAAAGTTATCCGTTGACAAAATTTGTATCTGTTGGGAGTCCGTTGGTGTACTAACGAACATGTAACGAATGCCAAACGGACACACAACGGACACTGAACGTACGTGAAACGGATACGTACCGGACAGAATGGACGTCGAACGTGCATCCAACGGACGAGTACCGGATAAAACAGACACCGCTATGGAAGCGTAACGGATAAAACGGATGAACAAAATAATCTGAAAATTAAAGGCAATAAACCATCTAAAAATTAAAGGCAATAAACCATGAGAAATTTCAATTGGCATTTGTCCATTTTACATCCGGTAGTCATCCGTTTTATCCGTTATCCTTCCGTTAATATCCGTTTTACATCCGTTTTATCCGTTAGGCGTCCGGTAGACATCCGTTGGTGAATTGGTCTACCGGATCTCCAACGGATGCATAACGGATACAAAACGGACGAGTACCGTACAAAACGGATGCCTAACGGACGTTCAACGGACATTTTACCCGTTGGACGTCCGTTCAAAGTTTGAACATGCTCAAAATTTTCCACCGGACAGAACGGACGTCAACGGATAAAACGGACGCTTAACGGACATGCAACGGATATGGACGTACGCCTAACGGATAAGAACGGACGTCCAACGGACATGAACGGATTGAGAAAAAGTTATCCGCTAGGCGTCCGTTCGAGCTATCCGGTAAGGTGTGACCAAGGCTAATATAAGATACATTTTTCTTTTACAATCCACCTTTAAAATTTTACGGGAAACTATTCCAAGCTTTCACTGTAACCTCGCTCTAACTTACCCCCCTCCCTCCCCCACCCTCCCCCCAAAAAAACACCAAACAAACAAACCCGCAACACTATTGTCATTCTTATACAACACTCAATTGTTCACAAACAAATGTGTTTTAAGCTGCTAAAGACATGATTCAAACGCTCAGAAAGTCCTTTGTTCTATATTTATGCAAAACCTTTCACATTTTTATTTTATGGGTTATTGTTGAAGGTCGTACGATGACGTATGGTTGTTAACACATACTTCCTTTGGTTTCTTATGGAAATTTGTCCATTGAAAACAAACATACCACATCATCTACATTATATTAAGTATTGTATAAATTACAACGTATTTTGGTGATCTTGCAAAATGCTCGTAATCCCGAAAATCGTAAACATATTTTCTTATCTTAAAAGGGGGCAATAACAGTCCAATAAATAAGATTACAGTTAATTTCATTTTTTTTTTAAATAGGGGTATTTTTTCTCTCATAATAACAGTAAACGATTCACAACAATGTCAATTTCAAGAAAGCAGACAACAGCTAATTAGTCAACAACAGTACAGCATCAATGCTCTTGAATATATGCCACTTTTAACTAAAATATAAAAGCACAGAACCAGGACATAGGAGCACAGAACCAGGACCGTTTTTCTTATCACCAGCACAGCGTCAGGACAATTCCGTTTAACGAACTTGCACGACTTTTGCAATATAATATTGTTGTAATATACTTTGCATGGTACTTATGACACATCAGAGAAAAATTAAGCAACAAAACAGTCGTTTTATTGCCGTTCTGATACAATGTAAACAAACCCACCAGCACAGAATCAGGACCCACCAGCACCCGTCAGGACCAAATCACCAGCACAGTACGTTCTCTCGCAGGACAACCATACCCACCGTGGTTACACCACTCAAAATAATATCTACGGGAGGAAAACTTGGCATTTTTAACATCTTTCTTTCTTTCTTTTGTTCCCTTTCTGACCTGCAGAGGCGAACTATGCAGGGACACACCCGTCGTTACAACCCCCCAAAAACAAACAAAAAAAGACCTCGCTCAGCGCATTTGTTAAGGTCACAATTTAACTTAATACAAAATACAATAATAAATTCTTGGTTTTCACCATGTTGCTGAAATTGAATGAATATAAAAAAGAAGATGTGTGCCAATGAGACAACTCTCCACAAGAGACAAAATGGCACAGAAATACAATAGGGAACCGTTCGGCCTTCAATAATGAGCAAAGCCCATACCGTATAATCAGCTATTAAAGACCCGAAATGACAAATGTAAACACAATTCAAACGAGAAAACTAACGGCCGAATTTATGTACAAAAAATGAACGAAAAATATGTAACACATCAACAAACGACAACCAATGAATTACAGGCTCCCAACTCGGGACAGGCACATACATACATAATGTGACGGGGTTAAACACGTTAGCGGGACCCCCCAATCTAGAATAGTGATGTAGCAGTACAACATAAAAAGAACTAACTATAAAAATCAGTTGAAAAAGAAGGTCATTTGTATACATGTTTGACATTTACCCATACGACCTTCATTCAATTTCAGCACATTTAGTTCGTTTGTCCGACCCTGTATTGACAGTAAACAGATTATATCCTGGAATAGATTTCTGAGGCCACAATAAAAATATCTCATTTGTTGAACTTGTATTTATGTAATATTTTTTAATGTTGATAAGAAAAAGAATTCTAAGCATTTACAGTTTATTCAATATTAAAGCATAGGTATTGAAAATTTTTAAGGATGGATAAACTATTATGTCTTTGGAAGAGGGGCTAGCACTTCTTATCTTGTTTTCAAAACTAATATTGAATGAAATTGATTCACTGGTAGATAAAAGAAACGCATGATGAAACATATGTAGTAAATATTGACATTTTTGTATACCTTTTCTTGCACATATGTTCCATTGTATATATTCATACATATATTGACTTTTCTGACTAGGGTTTCCTTCAATTATTGTGTAGATGTTTAATTTGGATAATTTTAGGAATGCATCATGATAATAAAAACTGACATAAAAACAATAGAATCAACAAACGGTTTCTTGCATAACGGTTCATCATTCTCGAAGTAAACATTTGTATTATCTGTTTTCGTGAATATTTTATTTTTTTATTTTTTTTTTTATTTCATAAAGTTTTAAGATACTAAAATATTATGGAAACATGGAGAAATAGAGTTGCCTTGGTAACTGGGGCATCAATGGGTATCGGATATATAACATGCAAGAATCTAGCTAAACATGGCATTAAAGTTGTTGGATGTGCAAGATCTGCAGAAAAACTGAAGGTGGGTGTAATTCAAACTAGAAATAATTCATAACGAGGATATAACAGATTTATCAAACATATCAGACTGAACAATTAACATAACCAGCCCCCTTTTTTTATCTACTTAGATTACAGTTCATATTCATGTTAAGAACGGTTAAACAGATTCTTTAGTATACATAGTAAAATAAGAGATTGTATCAGAGTTGACAAAAATAGAAAATTAAAAATTGAAGTTTAGTGCAAACAATGATTTTTTTTATCCAAATCATGTTCCCATGCATATGTGTCTGTGAAAAGCATACACTAACGAAACTTATAACTATGAATTTAAGTGTTGGCTTGCTCTCTCCTATTGCAGATCATTCAGAATTCGGATTCAATAGTAATTTCAATTCCACATCAGAAACGGTACAAATGTATTTCTTAAAACATACATGTATGTCAATTGCAAAGTCATGGGTAATATAGTGTACTAATTTTTGTTTACAGTATAATAAAGTCCAATAAAAGTTTGAAAATGAGCTCTTATAAAATTCCATTATCTGTATATTTTAAAGTGAATCCATGCATTAAAAGTTAAAAAAAGAAATAGCAAGCTGGTGTCAATAAATAGCTATAGTTAATCAAAATACAAAATATCTTATTTAATCGTAGTATTCTCTTCATTTACAAATATTCTAAATACAATAAAGAAATCCACGTTTTGATTTTTGTTTCAATATTTTTTATTGGTTATCTGTATCTACAAAGAGCACAAGAGTAAAACAAAATCGTCACCTTGGCATTTCTCAATATATGTTTTTAACGGTAAAACACTTTCTAAACACTACATTCTAGTCTATTTATTTATATGACGATCGATGGAGAATCATTGCTTCTTTTTGCAAGCAACATAGGAAAACTATCAAAATAGACACCGTACAGACATAATTTGATATTGATTTACTTCGTAAAAAAATACAATTTTCTCTTCATGGATTCTGGTGGTTTCACGAAGTTTAAAGGGAGTGAAGCATCTAATATCTAATCATTCCAATCATAGATTCAAGATTATCTCCCGTTAAATGATTTAATTCAAACTCAGTGGCGGATCCAGAAATGATCATAAAAGGGGGTACTGACTGCTATAAGAGGGGCGGGTCCCGCTCCAGTGATTCCCTAAAATCATAATTTCTGTCTTATTCAATTGTTTATGCCATTGTTCTTTACACAGTATAAACAATGATATATTGTTACACGACTGTCCCAGGTTAGGTCAGGATCCATCTAACATGTTAACCCCGCCGCATTCTGTTTGTATGTGCCTGTCCCAAGTCAGGAGCATTTAATTCAGCGGTTGTCGTTTGTTGCAGTGTTCCATTATTGATCTTCGTTCATTTTTGTGTGTACATGAATTAAGCCGTTAATTTTCACGTTTGAATTGTTTTACATTTCACGGTCATTTTTGGGGCCTTTTATAGCTGACTATGAAGTTTGGACTGTGTTCATTATTGAAGGCTGTATTGAACGGTGACCTACAGTTATTAATTATACCCCACGCAACGAAGTTGCGGAGGGTATAATGTTTTTGACCCGTCCGTCCGTCCGTCCGTCCGTCCGTCAGCCCGTCCGCCCGTCAGTCCGTCCGTCAGTCCGTCAGTCCGTCAGTCCTGTTTCTTGTCATCGCAACTCCTCTCAAACCACACAACAGAATTTCACGAAACCTTTTCAGATAATAAGGACATACTATGTAGTTGTGCATATCGACGGGAAATTGCGATTCAATTTTTTTTTCTAGGAGTTACGCCCCTTTGAACTTATTTACTTTAATGTACTGCTGCAACAGTTTGTCATCGCAACTCCTCTCAAACCACACAACAGAATTTCACGAAACCTTTTCAGATAATAAGGACATACTATGTAGTTGTGCATATCGACGGGAAATTGCGATTCAATTTTTTTTCTAGGAGTTACGCCCCTTTGAACTTATTTACTTTAATGTACTACTGCAACAGTTTGTCATCGCAACTCCTCTCAAACCACACAACAGAATTTCACGAAATCTTTTTATATGAAAAGGACATATTATGTAGTTGTGCATATCGACGGGAAATTACGATTCAATTTTATTTCTAGGAGTTACGCCCCTTTGAACTTATTTGCTTCAATGTACTACTGCAACAGTTTGTCATCGCAACTCCTCTAAAACTACACAACAGAATTTCATGAAACCTTTTCAGATAATAAGGACATACTATGTAGTTGTGCATATCGACGGGAAATTACGATTCAATTTTATTTCTAGGAGTTACGCCCCTTTGAACTTATTTACTTTAATGTACTACTGCAACAGTTTGTCATCGCAACTCCTCTCAAACCACACAACAGAATTTCACGAAATCTTTTTATATGAAAAGGACATATTATGTAGATGTGTATATTAACAGGAAATTATTATTCAATAATTTTTCTTATACAATTTTTTTTTCTTATACTTATTTAATTTCTTCAATGACAATGTGGGGACGTTGGGTATGTGAGCGTGCTCACTAAGGTTCTTTAATTTCTGTGTGATTTTCTCTCTTGTGAAGAGTTGCCTCATTGGCAATCACACCCAATCATCTTTTTAATAATTATTTAGAAAAAACTCGTGTTAGGATCTTCTTATACACATTTTCTGTTATGTCATAATTTTGGCATGCTATTTTTTTTCAACCTTTAGTAGATTGTTGTTATTTTTGAGTAATGGTTGCTTCTGTGAACTCGGCGAATTCTGCCTCCAATAGACCTAACCTTCATATATCAAGCTAAAGACTGGACAACACAAAAAAGGGGTGATTTCAGGTTCTTCGCAAGGGTAACAAATTATATTACTACATTTGAAATACCCCAAAATGTGTCTGTCAGAGGCAATGAAGTTATAAATTAAATAAAAAAATATAAAAAAAAACCTAAAGAGTCGTCCCAGAAGAATAGAAATGCAGACACAAAAGCATTAATGTCAAACAAGGGACAAATTAACGCTTATATCTAGAGACCTGAATTAAATTACTTACAAGACTTAGTGATAACAACCTATCGGGGCCTTTTATAGCTTACTTTGTGGTATGGGCTATGTTCATTGTTGAAGGCCGTACGGTGACCTATAGTTGTTAATGTCTTTGTCATTTTGGTCTCTTGTGGACAGTTGTCTCATTGGCAATCATACCACATCTTCTTTTTTATATTGAGGGGCTTACCAGTATTATGTCAAATATGCTTTATACGACTTTTGCAGATATGATCTGATACATGTACCAGTATTTTGCTGTTGTTGTAAATATCAAAACATACCCCTAAGAAGAAAGCTTGAACAATTTCATCAGTCCTCGATCGTCTGTCTCCCAATCAATCCCAATAAAATAGCCGTTTTAAATTGTTATGACTATTGATGTTACAAATATAAATTCAATATGAAGAAAATGGTCATGCGTGGTGTTGAAATATCACAGGAATAGAGAAGTGTTGTGGTTTTTTTGTTGCTTTTTTATTTATTAAAACCCAAACGTCGAAATCAAGTCGGCGAAAGAGACTTTTTGTTTTTTGCGATTCCTCTATTGTGGTGCGTTTTATTGTCAAACGTTATCCCGCTCTGAACTCGGTCACGAACTGTTTATGTGTTTCTTGCCTTTATTTATACAGTCTTTTTTTTTTAGTTCAGAAGAAAATACCTCCCCTTTGGAGTTAAATGGTTGCTCCCTTAGTCGAAGACAAACGGACAACGCCATGACAGAAAAAAACAAAAATCAACGAAAAAAAAAAAACATCAGTCAATAAATAACAACATAGTGAACCAAAGACTGATCACCACGATTCACAGTAAGAAAAAACGGGATAAAATCAGGTGCTCCTAAGGATAAGTAGATCTTGCTCCACATGTGACCCACGTCGTGTTGATCACAAGTACAAATCATTGACGACGGTTCTCATTTGCCGGCTGATGATGCTTCCTGATTTAAATTAAAATTTAATTTAATTAAAATTTAGAAACGAATTGTTTTTGATACATGAACACGATTTTTTTTTTGATTTTTCGAAAATCAATGTCGTTTTGATTTCTTTTTTAATTAATTCTTAAAATAAGTGGTCGGTGATTAAATTATAATCAATTAACTATGTACAGTGTCAGTTTTAGAGGGTAACCACAAGTGTATACATGTTAATTTTTGTAAGAAAAAAGACACCTCTGCAATTTTGTTTGAGACTTATTATAAATATACACCTTGCCAATGTAAGCGTTTTAAACGCCATATTTTTTTTCTGTTCACTGTATGCATAGTGTAATAATTTGACGCATACCACTTAAATAAGATTTAGTGTGATGTATTATAAAATTTATATACACGGCGAGAATTGAATCAATATGATTTCCTGATCTTCTAGGATTTAGAAGAACAAATTGTAGAAAATGGTGGCCAGTTCCTGTCAATTATTTGTGATTTACGAAAGCAAGACGATATCATGGAGATGTTTGAGATGATAAAAAAGAGATGGGGAGGTGTTGATATTTGTATTAACAATGCTGGTTTGTCACTGGATGCTCCGATTATTAATGGAGATTTTTCTTCATGGGAAAACATGTGGCAGGTGAGTTTATCGTTTCGTGGGGAAAATGTGGTTGGTTATATAATAGAGTATCACTGAAGCATGACTGGGTCCGCCCTCCTTTAGGTCAGTCAGCGCCCCCTAATGAAAAGTTCTGGATCTGCCACTGGGATTTTGCAAATATGTTGATCACTGATCATGATATTAGTTTGGTTAGTGCCGGCTCTGATTGACATATCTTGATTCATAAGGCAAACAAACTTATTTCTATACTGAGAAATGGTTTATTTACTGGCACCAGAAAAATACAAAATGTATTGCCGGCGCCGGATTTTTTGTTAACTTAGGCAGCAACCATTTGATTTTCGGGGGGGGGGGGAGCTTTTTGAAAAAAAGTTTGTTTCCAGTTTTTGGAGAAAAAAATAATTTGTTTTTGATTCTAAGAAAAAACAACTGTTTGTTTTCCCCTCAGCTGCCACTCTATGTAATGCTAAAATTGAAAGAAAAAAAATTGTTTTCGACTTGTGAAAAAAATAGATTGTCCAGAAAAAAAAATCCATAGCCCCCCCCCCCCCCCCCCCCCAGAAAATCAAATGGTGCTGGCATAAGGTAAGTTCAAACTGATATTGTTTACACATATTCAATTCAAATAGCTGAGTGACTTTTATTTCAAAAGCAAGTTTAATCAAATCATTTTTTAACAAAAAATATCTGAAGCTATGTGATTGACTTTGTTATATATGTATAATATTTTATCAAATTTATGATTCAATGAGATTTTTTACAGTTAAACATTCTGTGATTCAAGTTATTTTTATGATACATGTACAACATGCAACATATTAGACTGTCATTAAATTGAGTTGTTTGTTTTATATCTATGAAAGTTCGCATATATAAACAACAAAACATTGTATATAGAATCACTATTTTTTTTTATAAATTGTATATCATAACGAGTCTTTTAGGTGGAAATCGGAAACGTAATTTCCTCGCAGAAACATCTTTGATTTCATTGTGTACCTTTTTAAATCCGAAAATAAACAAAACAACTGCGGCCGTAAACAAAAGTGATAATCAAATACAATAGCTGAAAACAAACAGGGCCACAGACCAATCCCGTTGAAGGCGTAATTTGATAGAACATCACAAAACAAGAAAGCTATCATAAAATTACTCGATGAGGAGAAAAAAGATTGTCATTTTAATGTAAAGTTTTGGTGATTTGTTTACTTAAAAATATTTTGAAGTATTCAGATGTGATAAAAATGATGCCATGCAATTACTTTCTCACCGTATACAACATTTCTTCAAGGGCTCGATGATTACCGAAAAGAAGGTAATTTGTTGTCATTAATTATTTTTATTTTTCATATCTATGAAAGTGCTTTCGTATGTTCTTAACATTGTACATAAGGTGCACTATTTTAAATTAATCGTATATCATACATTTATTTGAATCTCATAGATGGACATCGGGAACGTGATTTCCTCTCAGAAACATCTTTAATTTTATTGTGTACCTTTTTAAATTTTAAAATAATCACAAATACAAACACTGACAACAAACTGGGCAAAAGACTAACCCCGTTAAAGGCATTCTTTTATAGAGCAAAGCAAAACAAGTAAGCTATCATAAAATTACTCGAAAAGGAGAAAAAAGGTTGTCATTATAATGTAACGTTTAGGTGATTTGTTTTCTTTAAAATAATTTGGTGTATTCAGATGTGACATAAATGATTTCATGCAATTACTTTCTCACCAAACACAGCGTTTCTTCAAGGAATCGCTGATTACCGAAAAGAACTGCAACTGCTACATTATTTTGTTTACTATGAATTGTGGTTTTGATTATCTATGCAATTGCTTAGGCATTTACAACCGTACATTGTATAGAATAATCGCTATTTTTTTCAAATCATCTGTCACTAAGTTATACTTTCTCAAGTTCATAGTTTTCAAAGACGTTTCCTTCCAGAAACATTTATGGAGGAAACATGTATGATTTCATTTTGAACCTTTTTAAATTTGAAAATGCACAAAACAACTACGGCCGTAAACATAAGTGATAATCAAATACAAACACTTAATACAAATTGGGACACAGATCAATTACGTTGAAAGACATATTTAATAAAGCAAATGAACACAAGATAGCTATCATAAAATTACTCTATAAGGAGAAAAAAGTTGTCATTTTAATGTAACGTTTTGGTGATTTGTTTACTTAAAAATATTTTGATATAATCAGATGTGACAGAAATGATTTCATTCAATTACTTTCTCACTAACAACGTTTCTCCAAGGGCTCGATGGTTACCGAAAAGAACTACAACTGCTACGGCATTTGTTTACTATAAATTGTGGTTTTGATTATCTAAGCAATTGCTTAGGCATATACAACCGTACATAGTATACGCTATTTTTTTTCAAATCATCTGTCACGTAATTATACTCGTTCTCAAGTTCATAGTTTTCAAAGACGTTTTCCCCCAGAATCATGTAGGTGGGAAACATGTATGATTTCATTTTGAACCTTTTTGAATTTGAAAATGAACAAAACAACTACGGCCGTAAACAAAAAGTGATAATCAAATACAAAAGCTTATACAAATTGGACCTCAGATCAATTCCATTGAAGGACATGTTTAATAAAGGAAAAGAAAATGAGAAAACTACCGTAAATTACACGATGAGGAGTAAAAAGTTTGTCCTTTTAATAAAGGCACTGGCTACGGTTACATGGAAATGTAACAATAATAAAAATATTATTGTTACATTAGAGACTAAATGCCGGAATGCATGGTTGGGTAAGGACCTGTTTAATTACGAATGTAACAATAATTATTGAGGCTACGGTTACATTGCGTTATTGTTACATGAAAAAAAGAAATGTACGATGGGACTAGTAATATGTACTAAAAAATAAAAGTTGAGGACATTTATTACATACATTTATAACATACAAATTTCTACAAATCCAGTAAGTTGTTTTTAAAGTCCGACACATTTTTGATGAACGAAATTACGTCCTGCACGGATACGTGTACATACAGAATTTCTTAGTTTTTAAGTTACAGTTAGCAAACTTTGCTTTTGATTATCAATTTGCGTCAAGTTATAAAGCTGTATGAAATGTATGTCTTGATATTGTTTCAGTTTCGTTTAAAACGCATCCCAAGTTTTATTTTTTCACCATAAACAAAATTGGTCCAAAGTATAATGACAGTAATAAGAGTAGGTGTGCAGTTAAATACTTTAAAAAAGTGAAACCATTGAACTATATTTTTCGCCTTTGACAGTCACACTCCTAATCTTGAGTAGTATCTTTAAGAACATCAAAACCATTAATACGTAGTAAAACTATTCAAGTTGTACACCATTTGTTGAATAATAATATTTTATTATTTATCAGTATTAAATTACAAGTATTGTTTAGTACATATAAAAGAATGAAGCAATACAACTATAGAAGATTTAAGTTTAATGAATCTAGCGTGCATTGCTGTTTTTCATGTAACAATAACGTAATGTAACCGTAGCCTCAGTAATTATTGTTACATTTGTGATTAATCGGTTCCTCACCCAACTTTGCATTCCGGCAATTAGTCTCCAATGTAACAATAATATTTTTATTATTGTTACATTTCCATGTAACCGTAGCCAGTGCCTTTAATAAAACGTCTTGGTGATTTGTTTATCAAAAAAAATGTTGATGTATTCAGATGTAATATAAATGATTCCTTGTCATAACATTCTCACAAATGCAACTTTCTTCAAGAGCTCGCCAATTACCAATATGAACTGCAGTCTACAGAATCAAAATAAACCGAAAAAAGCCCATATGCAAATAGAAAATTTATATCCGATAATGCAAAACACAATACAACATCTTTACTGGGAAACCACTGAGCTGCAAAGAATTAGCAAACCAGAATTTTCCGAAACAGAAAGATACACATTCTGATTTCACATAATTTTTTCAAGTTTGTAAAATCACTTCTTGGGATACGATTGCTTTCAAGCAATCTGTAGACTTATACCAGTGGCTCATGTCTATGCCCTCACGTCAACCGTTTTATTCTAAACACCAAGGAACATCTTATATTCGTATGGATTGTCTTGCTTTAAAAGGTAGAAACAAACAAAGGGATTGAACTTAAACAACTTTCCTATTATGTTCTTTATATAATCTTCATGTTTGATATTTCCCTTGACTTATATGCCTGTTTTTAACAACACGGAAAATCAAATTTGTGCAGTATTTATATTTAGTGTTTTTATAAATTTAGAAACACTTCAGAGGGAATTCCCCAGTTTTGATAAAAATGCGAGAGTTCTCTGAATTCCGATCAATCTATTTCTGTCATATAAGACCTGAAGTGGAGTTTTTCTTATATGTCACCGTTATGAAACTGATATGTATGTACATTTTGTATGTACTGGTAAATGCCTCCGATATCCGAAGAACCCCTCGAAAGCTGCGAGGGTACAGTGGCATCCATGTACACTCCCTATCGGGATTAATGGAGATGTGTCACTAACGAAAAATTCGACAATTATTTTTACAAGGACAACTCAATCCCACCCAACACCAAGGGAGTGCTAGGACACCGGGAAGTCTGTTATTATGGTGGAGGAAGCCGAAGTACTCGGAGAGAACCACCGGGCCACTCAGTGGAAACAGACAAACCAGACAGATATCAGAAGATTGATCTCCAGGTCAAGTAGGGAACAACTTTGACCAACCGAGGCCCCCAAAGTACCCATTCTAGTTTAAACTCCGGTCTGGGTACCAGAGATGTGTGTGAGAGGTTGAAAATTACCCTTCTGATGTACTGATATTTTTAGCACCCCGAGTGAGAATCGAACTCGGGACCTTCAGCACTGTAGCCATCGGTCTTAACCACTAGACCACGAACTCACACTATTTTGATATTGTACTTCAATAAAGAAATAGAGAACCATCTAGGTCGTTTAATTAACATTTAATACACGTTCTCGCTCCAGGGTTTGTTTGGGTAATTGTGCGCATGCATATAGTTTTTCTGACTTTAAGGGGTATTAGATTGAATGATTGCTCTGGATTCCCCACTCAATTGATTCATTTAAAACTCATGGGAACTTTTCTATGTATGTCTGCTATTGAGGGTTATTGTTGTTGCATAATTTTAAATCATCTGCATCATTTAAATTAAAATAAATGTAGTCCACATCGTAGAGCTTTAACTACAACACCCCTTCAGGCGAAATGGGGTCTTCCATATTATCATTTCGATTTGTCTCCCTTCCTGAAGTAAATTCCGTCAATTCTGAGAGACCAAAATATACCGATACAAATTAACTTGTTCTGTCGATAAACGTCGTATTATATTAAAAACAATTGCAATTTAAACCGAGGGATGTGTACGGAAAGGAGTCATGACCACTGACCCAAAGGAAATTAAATGTTTAAAGAGTTAGGAATGGGGTTCCTCCTAGAATTAACGTACGAAAATAGGTGATAAGATTATAAAGATACAAAGTGAAATACCATCTCACGTGATTGCTGTGTAAACTTGGAATTGATAGTACAAAAACAAAACACAATGGGCCTAATTAAGTACATTGTTCATACACTTGTATCCGGGATTGGCTATTTTGTAACTATTCAGATTACGTAAATTACATTTTACATGTGCAGTTGTCTTGAATTAGTTTTGAAAATAATAATATCCAGCTACATTTATACATGTGTCAATGAAAACAATGGCAATCGTATGACTATCCCTCAGAGCAATCTGCTCTTTGATTTATAGTACAAATGGTTACACACCATTATTCCGACGGCCCATTAGTCCGACAGCTCATTCAGTGTATGTAAAGTGCGGATCCTAAAATATCATTTTTACTGTATATACCATAAATGTCTAATGTAGAATGATAAATAAACAGACGAACTTTTTTTAATTTCTGAAGAAAATGAAGAAAAATAGTTAAAATGTATATGTCCAGAAATACATAATACTGTAACGTTTTCGCTCGGTGTTGCTATAGCGTTTTCGTTACCCTGAAGTGAAACTCTGACCCACTGACAAAACTAGACAATTAGCCAGACAAACTAATTCTCCACAATAAATACTGTTTCAAATGACTGCTCCCTTGGGTTAACTCAACCCTGTAATCCAATAGGTATATTTAAAGATGCGTTGTTTCAGAAGACAGAAATAAATAATTCGTTTCAAGTTAATGATTTAATGAAGTGTTACTATGATCAGTTATATATATATATGTCATTCAAACAATTTCAATATTGTATATCTTTTTACATTAGATCAACACAATAAATAACACTTAAATAGTATGCAAGCTAGTGAGTACTCTGGTCAAGTTCTATATACACATGTATTAAATAAACAATCTTATTAACAAGTAATTATAGAAATCTCTATAATTATATAAGTGATGCCGACTTCTCAAATGTATAAGTTGCGACTCCGGGTTTTACTGTACTTTTTGTGAATATTTGAATTCGTAATATATATGTAAAGAATCGTTAATAATTGCAGTTTCTATACTGTTGGTATATCGAGTAAATAATACAAGAATAACTTTAACTGTTACTTTCTCTGAAGAAAAACTCTATTGACGTCTTATTAAAAGCGACCTTAAGACTCGAGACTGCGTCGGTGAGTCTCTGTATAAAATATGGAATATTTTATATTTTCTGACTTTTCTGTACTTTTCAGTATATAACTTTTTGTACGTCTAATGATCTCTAATCTCTAGAGTCCCTTATAATATAAATTTATAAAGCTATGTTTTACATAAAGTAAAACTCTGACAAAATATTTCCTAACCTTTTAAAGTGCAAGACTCAAATTGTAAGTTACAGTGCAGAAAGGATTTATTATTAGGCTTGTGATTGTAAGCAACCTTTTGCCACGGTAGTCCGATCACGACTAACGCGCTCGCTGGTAGTGCAGTATATATACAACAAAAAGACTTAAAAGACTTCATATTGACGTCAAAAGCGACTCGAAAGACTCTATTTCAACGTAATATTGCCGTTCACGACAGTGCACTTTGACGGTTTACGGTAAAGCGACTCAAGTAAACATGGCGGACATTACAAGGAAAAAGAGAGACTCTGAGTCTCTAGAAACTTGACCAGGTTAACTAATTCACTCAATATAAATATATATAGAGATTAAAACAACATAATACAATCATCAACAAATATATAAAGGTAGGTCCAGTATAAGGAAATTCTGTATTTACACTGTACAAAAATAAATAGAAAGGCGACTCAGTTTCAGGGAGGACTTGACGTTATTTTTATCTTTGCTCAAGTTACTGTTCATAATAAATATCTAATATAACTTATTCTGATAAAAAGAAACATATTCAAAAATTTATAAGTATCCAATACGGTTAAACAGAGATTTAATCTGATAAAAAGTAAAAAGGGGGAGGGGACTCAAACTGTTGAACAACGAGGCCGAAATCCGTTACATTGCCCCCTTCTTTAAAAAATTGTCCGACCTCGGACAAGTTGATTTACTAAAATATTTTTTTAGCATTAATAAATATAATACCTTTATAATACACATTACTTCAAAATTGATTCAAATAAATACAATAAATAAATGCATTTTATATACAAATATGCGTACTCTCAACACACAACACTCTAAACTGGAATGAAACATCTAAGTTTCATAAATATATATGTTCGTAATAACCAATCCCTTCCCAAACTATCAAAAACTTTACCCAACCCAAAAATTTTCCTAATTACTCTACCTAAAATATAAATTTTTACATAATAACTAATTTCTAAAAGCCTATAATTGTCCGAATATAAAACTGTTCTAATGATAAAAGTCAAAATCCATGTATTCTTCCTCTATGTCCAGCTCTAGTTCTTCTTCTGTGCCTTTTTCCATTACCACTCTACAATCTTCTGTTTGGACTTCTCTCTCTTTCTTAATAACTCGCCTCGTCTGGGTGGCTGTTGTTGTAAGCACAACCCGCTTATCCTCTGTTTGTGTACTGGTTTGTTGCACTTGACGCTCGTCTGTCTGTATGTCCTTCGACCTTAATATTTGGAAAGATGGATCTGGTACCCATGTTGCAAACAGTTTGTAAACTGTCCCATCTGGCAGAATACATATTTCTTCCTTCTTCACACATCCATAACCTACTGGCAATACACTGCCTGTATATTTCCCTGTCTTCTTTGCCTTCTCGGCCACTAGCATGCACTTTGAAGCTTCATATGAACACTGGAAGCGGGAGGGTGGAGCCTGAAATCTGTCTTCAGGACAGACTTCATCTCCAATAGCTGGCAAAGCCAAATGCCTACTATCCCTCAAAGTAGTAACTATGGAGGGTTCTGGTGTTGGTTTCTCAGGTACAATACTAGCTTCTTCTCTGGGCTCTTCCACAGCCTGTCTTGTAGGAGAGTCAAAAAGATCTACTAAGTTCTTCTTGACAGGTGACACGGAGCTGTAATCCTCAATTCCCAAGGAAATGCTACAAGGAGATATTTCTGACAATGGAGAAATGGGTTTAATAGACCTTGTTAATATAGGTGTTGTTGGTGGTGTTACTTCTCTTGGTCTAGTGACTGTGCAACTTTGTCTTGTATTAAAATTAGAGGTTGTCACTGGTTTTCTTGTTGGAGTTTCTGGGATAATAAGTTCTCTGTTGTTGGTTCTTGGATTCAGAATATGTCTATGGACATTCTTTTCATGCTCATTCAGGCGGAACCTCTTACTTGTTGGTACCATGTAAGAGCAAAATCTGCACTGAAGCATCTTCTTAGGATGTTTGTCCCTTACATGTCTTGTTAATTGGCTTCTTAGGTTGTACTGAGCACCACAGTGAAAGCAAAAGAAAACCATCTGAAGTATAAAAATACTGTTTTGAGAATATATTCAATTTCAACATACAGCACAGTTGACCAGTACCAATCATTTTTTGCTTGCATACTTTGGTAAGTATTTATACTTAAATTTCTGTTTTTCATTTTATTTAAAAAAAAAATGAAACACATTACTTTTTATTAACACACAGCAATAAACCTCGCTATGATTAATATATATATATGAACACACAAAATGCGTTCTTCATTTATTCAAACACATTTACTAGCTTTCAAATTTCAAATACGAATTTGAAACACATTTTATTTATTTTTCAGATTCCAGAGGCAACCACAGTGTTAACAGTATTGTCAGTTCTTTGATTTTCTTGTTCGTTGACCCAGTTTTGAACATCACCAAAGAATGGTTTAAGCCTATCATGATGCACAATTTGCATTTTAGACGTTGCTGTCTTTTTAATTTTATATATCAAATCCGATATAACTTCTATAACAAAGTACGGCCCATCCCAATTCCTTTGTAACTTTGGACTCAGTTTTGGCTTTCGATTAAAAGTATAAAGCCATACTACATCGCCTGTCTTGTATGTGTTCTCATGTGCCTTAACATCATACTGACGTTTTTGTTTATCACTATTTTTAGAAATATTTTGTCGTGCTTTAGCAGACACTTTCCATATGCTTTCCTGCATACTTTTAACATAATCATTGTGTGATACTGTTTCGTCGGGATATTCAATTTCTTGGGGGTGGGGACCATATATTAAATCAACTGGCAATTGTAGTTCTCTGCCTAGCATAAGCATACTAGGACTAAACTTAGTCGTTTCATGTTCTGATGAGTTGTAAGCCATTAAAGCCCAGGGAAGTTGCTCATCCCAATCCCTTTGATTTTTGCTGATGTATTTACTAATGGTATTTTCAAGAGTTCTATTATAACGCTCCACAAGACCATTACTTTGTGGCCTAAATGATGTAGTCCTTGTTTTGTCAATTTTTAACTTAGCACACAGTTCCTTAAATAAACCAGACTCAAATTGTCTCCCTTGATCTGAGTGCATTTGACAAGGTATTCCAAATCTACAGAAGAAATGGTTAACTAAGTTATCAACTATGGTAGTAGTTTCCATATCTGGCATGGGAAAACCTTCTACCCATTTAGTAAAATAATCTGTTACAATCAAAGCATATTTGTTATTTTTATATGAAATCGGTAAGGGTCCTATTATATCCAAGGCAACTCTTTCCATGGGAGCACCCACATTGTATTGTTTCATTTTGCTTTTAGCTTTTCTGGGGGGCTGTTTGCGTGAATTGCAAACAATACAGTTTTGCACCCATTTGGTTATTTCATCTTTATGATTAACCCAATAAAATCTATTCTGTGCTCGTGCCACAGTTTTGTGTATGCCAAAATGGCCAACTTGTATGTCATCATGTAACATTTTCATAATATTTTCTTTCCAGATTTCAGGGACTACGAATTGTAAATTACTTTCTTCAGTGGTACTGTTTATCCACTTTCGGTACAACACATTGTTTATTAGTACAATGCGATCCCACTGAGACCAGTATTTCTTAAGTTTTACATCGTGTAAAGCCACATCGGCCCATTCAGGTCTGTTATCATTATCAGACTTGAGACAGAATAAATTGAACAACACATTGTCGCTCTTTTGAGCTTCAAACATTTCTTCATTTGTTTTATGCTCATACCACATAGCTGAGTCTGTTTTATTTGAACAAGAGGCCTCTTGAGAGTCCTGCACTTTTGCCATTCTTAAAAAGTCAACCGTTTCAAAAGTTTCATCAGAATTATCAATTTCTTTTTGATCCTGTTTTGAACAATGATCACAAGGAAAACATTGTCTGCGAGACAAACCGTCTGCATTACCATGTTGTTTACCAGGGCGGTGACGAATTTCAAAATTATATGTGTTTAAGGTCTCAAGCCATCTGGCCATTTGACCTTCAGGATTTTTGAACCTGAGAAGCCAGGTTAAAGCTCCATGATCTGTTCGTACTTTAAAATGTGTACCATAGAGATAGTGATGAAAATGTTTAAGGCTTAATATTACAGCCAGAAGTTCTCGTCTTGTTACACAGTATTGTCGTTGCGCTTTACTGAGGGATTTACTGTAATAGGCTACTACAACCTCTTTGCCTTCATGAAGTTGAGAAAGGACTGCGCCAATTCCGAAACCACTAGCATCCGTATCTAGTATGAATTGTTTTGTCATATCAGGGTAGCCTAAAATTGGTGCAGACATTAAAGTCATTTGAAGTTTCTCAAAAGCTTCATTACATTCATTGGTCCAATTAAAAGTACAATTTTTCTCTGTTAATTTATGAAGTGGTCTTGCAATTTCAGCAAAATTTTTAATAAATTTGCGGTAATATGAACATGTTCCTAGAAAAGTTCGAACATCTGTCATTGATTTTGGCAATGGCCATGTTTTTACACTAGCAATTTTATCAGGGTCTGTTGCTATACCCTCACTTGAGACAATATGTCCAAGGAAAGAAACCTGTTTCTGAAACAAACTACATTTTTTAGGTGAGACTTTTAGTCCTTGTAGTGCTATTCTATCTAATACATCACTTAGTCTGGATAAATGAGATTCAAATGAATCTGAAAACACTATTATGTCATCAATATAAATGAGACATGTCTGCCAATTAAGGCCAGCCAAAGTATACTCCATTAGGCGTTGAAAAGTGGCAACCCCATTACAAAGACCCATAGGCATTACGTTAAAATGAAATAGCCCTTTTGTGCTGGTAAAAGCTGTTTTCTCCTTATCATTTTCGTCCATCTCAACTTGCCAATATCCACTTGAAAGATCAAGTACACTCAGCCATTTAGAACCTCTCAGAGCATCCAGAGAGTCGTCTATGCGGCATAAAGGATACGAGTCCTTAATTGTAAGGCTATTTATGGGTCTAAAATCTATACAAATTCTCGTGGAGCCATCTTTCTTAGTCACAGGCACTATACAAGATGCCCAGGGACTTTTTGAAGGCTCAATTATTTTACCGTCCAAAAGACGTTGAATTTCTTTATCGACTTCATCCCTTTTTGTTAGAGGTAAACGCCTAGGGGGTTGCTTTACTGGTTTGGCATTACCAGTGTCAATTTTATGTTTAATGGCAGTAGCCCTTCCTAAATCATCTTTATTTTTAGAAAATGTTTGATTGTTTCTTTTTAAAAGAGACTCTAACTGATCAATTTGACCCTCACTCAAAAGTTCAATACTCCTTAATTTCAAATCTTGCAAAAGACTCGGTAATTCATTTACTTCGTCACATGATGATGAACTCAACCGCCTGAGTTTTTCTGACCTTGGTTCATTTGAGACTGAACCTGTGTCAATAAGTTCACATGTGGCAACATGTGTGAAAGGCTGCATTATTTGTTCATATTTACTTAAGTTAACCATTCGTATAGGTACTTGACCACAACTAGGGTCCACTAGTGCTTTAGCAACTAGTAAAGTCTCAGTATGTTTTGATGGTAATGGTTCAACTATAGCATTCATTATACTACTTGAATCACCTTCAACAATTCCTGATATGATAACTTCTGTATTTGGTGGAATAATAAGTTTGTCACTAAGTTTTATTTTAAAAGTTGAACTCATTTGACTCTCTTTTATACAATCTATTTTTGAGTCCTTCAATAATAGTACCCCTTTGCCCATGTCTATGGTACAGTTATTTTTATGTAAAAAATCGTAACCAATTACTGCTGGCACATCAATCTCTGCAACAGTAAATTTTTGAATAATGGTATAATTTCCTATTGTAATAGGTAAATCTACATGACCCATTGTATTTACAAAACTACCATCGGCCAAACAAAGCCGCTGGTTATTTCTTTGAATTTCCGGTTTAAACTCATTTGAAAGTTTTTCAAACTTTCTAGGGTGTATTACACAAATTGTGGACCCTGTATCAATTAAACAATTAACAACAACATCAACAATAAAACATTTAACAAACAAACTGTCTTGTTTATTTGACTTAATTAAACTAATGGACCTCGAGTCCCTTTCTTCAACTGCTGGTGAACGGTCCTTATCCCCAGCATTTACCAGTTTCCCTGTCTTTGAAAACTGTTATTTGTACTGTTAGACTGTGAATTTTGATTATTATAATTTGGAACGTTACTTTTGACACAATTGTGTCTTTTGTCCCATTCAAATTTTCTGCATTCTTTCTTAATGTGACCCTTATTCCCACAATAAAAACACGTCATCCTACTAAAGTTTTGACTTTCTTTATTTGTCAATTTCTCCATTTGTTCACTTATCTTTGCCAAGCGAGTAACTACATCATATTCGGCAGAATCATCATTTTCGGACAACATGCGTGTTGCCGGTTTGGCATTATTTAATCTCTTTTGATCAACAGTGAAAGCTTCATATTCAAGACCAAACCTTACACAATCATCAATTGTTTTTGGTTCTCTTTGAAATATTGATAATTGTATTTTTGGATCATTTATTGCACGAACAAAACAGTCTTTGGCTAGTTGATCCCTTATTTCAATAGGTGCAGTCGGGTAAGCTTGTCTAGTTACCCTACGAATTTCTTGTGCCATTTCTGGCAAAGTTTGACCAGGCTTTCTATAAATAGAATTCATTTGTACTTTGTACATATTTACTTGATTTGCAGGCTCAAAACGAGATGTCAAAGCAGATACAAGATAGTCATAATTTAACCTTTTAGCAGGCTCAATATCGGTCACTATTCCTTGTGCAACTCCACGTAAACTAGTTGCAAGTTCATAAGCTTTCATGCCGTTATCCCACTTATTCACAGTAGATATTAGTTCAAATTGAACTAAAAAGTCTTGCCAACTACCTGTTCCGTCAAACGTAATTGTTTTCTTATTTTTGAAATGAACTGAAGGTTCATTTATTTGAGGTACACAATTATTGACTGTGTTATCATTTATATTAAAAGTTGGATAGGAGTTCTCACTATAATTTCCATTCCCTGCTACTGCATTAGTAGCCCTTCTTACAGGAGGAGTCATGGTGTCTACACACCCGTTTCTGTCCACTCGGACAGTACTGCACCCCTCATTAGTTATGTTGTGAGGTGCCTGCCATAGAGAGTTAGTGCTGGGCCCATAGCACTGGTCACTACTTAGACCGCGGAGATCTGCCTGTTGCCGCCTCCTGTCATTTAGGAGACCAGGGAAAACCTTATTACAAAAACTATCTCCCCCTCCATAGGATTCCCGTGATTTGCGACACTCGTCGCCTGAATGACTCTCCAATAAACCCATTAACATGCTTTCCCTCTCCCTTATTTCATTTAACTCTTGTTTAAGTTTAGGTACATCTATATTTTCTGTTGAAGTCTGCATAGACTTTTCAGTAGCTCCCGCTTGAGCTCGTGGACTAGTGAATTCATCATGCTTTTCCCTATTTACCCGCATTTGAACCTCCCCTGATGGTGTCAAATCAATAAGACTCCTGTTCATATCTGAGTCCAGGTTCACGGACATTGCGGGGAGCCGTGATCGAACCCCAAACGGACTTGCACTATTTTCCTCTTCTTCAATAACAACAAAACTGGGTTGTCTGATATTTGTTTTTGACATATTTATTTATTAAACGGAATTAATTATATTTATTTAAATATTTATATGAATTTCACTTCAGCTTAGTTCGGAGAGCCCCTTAGAATTTGGGACTCCCCACATTGGCCACCAAATGTAACGTTTTCGCTCGGTGTTGCTATAGCGTTTTCGTTACCCTGAAGTGAAACTCTGACCCACTGACAAAACTAGACAATTAGCCAGACAAACTAATTCTCCACAATAAATACTGTTTCAAATGACTGCTCCCTTGGGTTAACTCAACCCTGTAATCCAATAGGTATATTTAAAGATGCGTTGTTTCAGAAGACAGAAATAAATAATTCGTTTCAAGTTAATGATTTAATGAAGTGTTACTATGATCAGTTATATATATATATGTCATTCAAACAATTTCAATATTGTATATCTTTTTACATTAGATCAACACAATAAATAACACTTAAATAGTATGCAAGCTAGTGAGTACTCTGGTCAAGTTCTATATACACATGTATTAAATAAACAATCTTATTAACAAGTAATTATAGAAATCTCTATAATTATATAAGTGATGCCGACTTCTCAAATGTATAAGTTGCGACTCCGGGTTTTACTGTACTTTTTGTGAATATTTGAATTCGTAATATATATGTAAAGAATCGTTAATAATTGCAGTTTCTATACTGTTGGTATATCGAGTAAATAATACAAGAATAACTTTAACTGTTACTTTCTCTGAAGAAAAACTCTATTGACGTCTTATTAAAAGCGACCTTAAGACTCGAGACTGCGTCGGTGAGTCTCTGTATAAAATATGGAATATTTTATATTTTCTGACTTTTCTGTACTTTTCAGTATATAACTTTTTGTACGTCTAATGATCTCTAATCTCTAGAGTCCCTTATAATATAAATTTATAAAGCTATGTTTTACATAAAGTAAAACTCTGACAAAATATTTCCTAACCTTTTAAAGTGCAAGACTCAAATTGTAAGTTACAGTGCAGAAAGGATTTATTATTAGGCTTGTGATTGTAAGCAACCTTTTGCCACGGTAGTCCGATCACGACTAACGCGCTCGCTGGTAGTGCAGTATATATACAACAAAAAGACTTAAAAGACTTCATATTGACGTCAAAAGCGACTCGAAAGACTCTATTTCAACGTAATATTGCCGTTCACGACAGTGCACTTTGACGGTTTACGGTAAAGCGACTCAAGTAAACATGGCGGACATTACAAGGAAAAAGAGAGACTCTGAGTCTCTAGAAACTTGACCAGGTTAACTAATTCACTCAATATAAATATATATAGAGATTAAAACAACATAATACAATCATCAACAAATATATAAAGGTAGGTCCAGTATAAGGAAATTCTGTATTTACACTGTACAAAAATAAATAGAAAGGCGACTCAGTTTCAGGGAGGACTTGACGTTATTTTTATCTTTGCTCAAGTTACTGTTCATAATAAATATCTAATATAACTTATTCTGATAAAAAGAAACATATTCAAAAATTTATAAGTATCCAATACGGTTAAACAGAGATTTAATCTGATAAAAAGTGAAAAGGGGGAGGGGACTCAAACTGTTGAACAACGAGGCCGAAATCCGTTACAATACTAATAAACAAAGTAAGAGATGCGAGCGGGATTTATCGCGCCTAAAGCCATCCAACTGTGAAATATATACCAAAATAGGTGAATTTTTAGGACATTTCACGAACAGATCGTGCAGGTGCTTTATAACTAACAGGTGAGATGTTGTTGCAGAAAACAATATTCATTTTAATACAATTATTAAAGTTGTATAACGTAGAATATGTTTTGTCATTCAGTTTCTTCATATTTAACTAAATTCCACTATGATGATTTCGTAATGCTAGTCATGTTTACTGTCGAATAATGATACTATTCTTTCATTTTAACTGTGGAGCGAATCATTAGTATTGTATATGCGGTGCATTTTCACTGTATAATTATTATTTTTTTTATCGATTACAGCTCATTTCTTTAAGCATGTAGAGCAAGACTTTAGTTGATTTGCTTGCTTTTTTATTGGATAATCATTATGATAACACCCAATTTAATTCAAATATTAAAAATACAGGTTAAACTATGCCTATTCATATTGTTTAAAAATGTCAATCTTATTTACAAAGTTTGTATAAACAATTATACAAACAAAGCAAGCAAGCCAACCAAAGTTTTGCTTTACATGCATTAGAAAATTAGCTGTAAAGCCTTAATTTAGCCGACTTGCTCAAATAATAGATAAAGTAAGAGAAAGATTTGATAAAATTTAACTTACGGATAAAAGTTTGGTTTTAAAACACTCTACTAAATTCAATAGAAATAACATTTATTTCAAATGTATTCCATTTAGTTTCTGATAAAGCGTATAGAGATCTTTATCCTTATTTTTTTTATCCATTTCCATGACACTTCACCACTAATTACGTACATCTTGATATAGATTGCACCTTTGTTTTCCCGTTTAAAAGGTTTTACACTGGAGCCCTTTATAACTTGCTGTTCGGTGTGAGCCAAGACTCCATGTTGAAGACCGTATTTTGACGTATAATGGTCTACTTTTATAAATTGTGACTCGGATGGAGAGTTGTCTCATTGTCACATACGACATCTATATGGCTCAAAAACGAAACGAGACGGGATAAAAAGGGATGAAAAAATCTACGCTACTTTTTTAATATATTTATAATGGGCTTTATATGAGTCAAAATAGAGTAAAATAGTGGGTCGCATTTGGGTACAAGGCCGTAACTAGGCATCTTATTTTAGTGAGGCAAAATAATTGAGCCGAGCGAAGCGAGGCGTTAAATTTTTTTGGAGGGTATGAAATGAATGATGCAAAATCCTGCGTTCTAGGCATTTTTAGAGAGTTTGATAATGTTTTGAATTTGGACAGTTTTTATATAAATTGTTCATATTTAAAGACTTTTACTAATACCAAATTTTTAACAACTTTATTTGAATTTGTATGTAAGATAATCATCCAAATATCAATTTAAATCTGCCGCCAGAACATAGAACAAACATCGATTCAGTAGAGTTTGCCAATTATTTCTATGGTGGGTTCAGTCAAATTGTTTTAGAATCATAACTTTGGTCTGCTGATATCCTTATCGCGATGAACATGGAGCATGGCAAGACCGCACAACCTCTCGCCACTCATGTATGCTCTTTTCCTAGATTTCAGTCGTTTCAGGGCAGTCTGTGTTTCTAAAGGTAGCACATTATCATCAACACAATGATCAATGTCTTCTTCCAATTCCTTCTCCATCAACAATACGGTAGCAGCATCGGTAGTAACAGTTTTGTTTGCAAAAGGGAATTAAGCTTTCCTATAAAGGCTAGCATCATCATACAGTCTCAGTTACAAAATATTAAACTCGCTTGTATGCTGACAAAGAGTAAACAAACTAGAGATAGAATGAGATAAGATACATGTATATGATCTATCTATAGAGTAAGTGTATATGATATGGGTACAGGGGAATTAAAATGGAGTTTTGACGTTTACATGTAGGTCCGTAATTTCAAATTATTTCTGGAAATAGTCGGTGGTATTTTAGTTCCAGAATCTATAAATTTAGGGGTTAGGGGTTGGGGGTGTCTGATTCCGAAACCCCGAATATAAAGAAATGAAATTCCGTAGTCCCGAATAAGTAAAGACAAAATCCTGTGATAAAGGTTCTATACCATTCCTCAATAATGTCAAATTGGAATATGGGATGTTCTTTCAATTTTTAAGGTTAAAGAAACATAGATCATGAAAAACTAATCCATGCATGTTTCATATTATTTATATTTTATTTATCTGTAAAGAGAAAGATTAAAGTTGATGAAACGGAGAAATGAATACACAGACAGGACTGCCCCCTTGCGATGCCCACTACTTGATTTGTCAGTCTATTTATCGTTTTTGGATTGTTCTAATGAAGTTATATGCAATACGCAGACTACGTTCACAAACAAATTAGTTTACTAGAATTATTCCTTCTTTACCTTCAGTGTCGCTTTTCCTTTTTCTGCAAGAGCCTGTTTTTAACCAGAGATCCATGATGATTATCGTTACTAGGTTAATGTAATTGAGAAACATCACCCGTTGAGATGCTGAGTTATATCCAGGATGAATAGTTTAAAGGAATGATGACAAGTTATAGAAATTAAGGTTGAGACAGAACAACAAAAGACTATTTTATTTGTATATATGTATAAAAAAAAATAATCAGTGTCGAAATTTCAGTGAGGCAATTGCCTCACTTGCCTCAAGGGTAGTTACGGCCTTGGGGTATAAGCGTCACGCCGGATTGCCGATTTTTTGCAAGCGTGACAGGTGAAAGTCAAATGATTGTGTAGAGAAAAACGGGAAATGAAATCTAGCGGGACACGGATAATTACAAACTAGAGGCTCTAAAGAGCCTGTGTCGCTCACCTTGGTCTATGTGAATATTAAACAATGGACACAGATGGATTCATGACAAAATTGTGTTTTGGTGATGGTGATGTGTTTGTAGATCTTACTTTACTAAACATTCTTGCTGCTTACAATTATCTCTATCTATAACAGTACTTTCTGTGGAAAATGTTATTGAAAATCTTCAAATTTAAAGAAAATTGTTAAAAATTGACTATGAAGGGCAATAACTCCTTAGGGGGTCAATTGACTATTTTGGTCATAGTGACTTATTTTTAGTTCTTACTTTGCTGTACATTATTGCTGTTTACAGTTTATCTCTATCTATAATAATATTCAAGATAACAAAAAAACAGCAAAATTTCCTCAAAATTACCAATTCAGGGGCAGCAACCTAACAACCGATTATCCGATTCATCTGAAAATTCCAGGGCAGATAGATCGTGACCTGATCAACAATTTTACTTCCTGTCAGATTTGCTCTTAATGCTTTGGTTTTTGAGTTATAAGCCAAAAACTGCATTTTACCCCCATGTTCTATTTTTAGCCATGGCGGCCATCTTGGTTTGTTGGCCGAGTTACCGGACACATTTTTTTAACTAGATACCCCAATTATGGCTAAGTTTGGTTAAATTTGGCCCAGTAGTTTCAGAGGAGAAGATTTTTCTAAAAGATTACTAAGATTTACGAAAAATGGTTAAAAATTGATTATAAAGGGCAATAACTCCTAAAGTGGTCAACTGACCATTTTGGTCAAGTTGACTTATTTGTAGAACTTACTTTGCTGAACATTATTGCTGTTTACAGTTTATCTCTATCTATAATAATATTCAAGATAATAACCAAAAACAGCAAAATTTCCTTAAAATTACCAATTCAGGGGCATTAACCCAACAACGGAATGTCCGATTCATCTGAAAATTTCAGGGCAGATAGATCTTGACCTGATAAACAATTTTACCTCCATGTCAGATTTGCTCTAAATGCTTTGATTTTTGAGTTATAAGCCAAAAACTGCATTTTACCCCTATGTTCTATTTGTAGCCATGGCGGCCATCTTGGTTGGTTGGCCGGGTCAAGCCACACATTTTTATAACTAGATACCCCAATGATGATTGTGGCCAAGTTTGGATTAATTTGTCCCAGTAGTTTCAGAGGAGAAAATTTTTGTAAAAGATAACTAAGATTTACGAAAAATGGTTAAAAATGGACTAAAAAGGGCAATAACTCCTAAAGGGGTCAACTGACCATTTCGGTCGCGTTGACTTATTTGTAAATCTTACTTTGCTGAACATTATTGCTGTTTACAGTTTATCTCTATCTATAATAATATTCAAGATAATAACCAAAACCAGCAAAATTACCTTAAAATTATCAGTTCAGGGGCAGCAACCCAACAACAGGTTGTCCGATTCATCTGAAAATTTCAGGGCAGATAGATCTTGACCTGATAAACAATTTTACCCCATGTCAGATTTGCTCTAAATGCTTTGGTTTTTGAGTTATAAGCCAAAAACTGCATTTTACCCCTATGTTCTATTTTTAGCCATGGCAGCCATCTTGGTTGGTTGGACGGGTCACGCCACACATTTTTTAAACTAGATACCCCAATGATGATTGTGGCCACGTTTGGTTTAATTTGGCCCAGTAGTTTCAGAGGAGAAGATTTTTGTAAAAGTTAACGACGACGGACGACGACGGACGACGGACGCCGGACGCAAAGTGATGGGAAAAGCTCACTTGGCCCTTCGGGCCAGGTGAGCTAAAAATTAGAACTGCATAGTATAAGCGGGATACGGGAATCTGACAAAACAATAAGCGGAATACGGGAATCTGCCAAAACAGTAAGCGGGATCCGGGATCAGAACCCCCCCAATGAGACCCCAGAAAAAGATATTTTTGTATATTCATCCTATTGTTACAGTCATGCCTTCAATAACAAAAGTATCCGATGCATGCATTTTTTCATATTTTTTGTCCCTTTTTCAATTTTGTGGGGTCCAAATTTATAGACAAAAGTCCTTTAATATAGATATTTGGAATTCGTTGACGTGCTGAATCTGACCATGTATCAAGTTTGGGGATTTTTTGCCTAGTTGCTGAAATAGCCCACATAGAGTTCCAAAGGGTCTAAAATCAACAAAAATGAATTGAAGCATGCATTTCGTGTACAATAACCCAAATGTGCATGGTTTTACCTCTGTGGTAGTATCCATTCGCGGATCTAGAATTTTTCATAAGTAGGGGCCCACTGACTGCTTAAGAGGGCCCGCTGCTTTCACGCTCCAGTGATTCACTATATAAGTTAAAATCAAGGAGAAACGTAATCTGAAGAATACAATATGACATTTTGAGAATCGCTTTTGTTACAAGTTTGAAAAGCTATATATTTGATGAAGAATGAATGAGGAGTTTGTATTTCAATTGGAAAATACATGTATCATAAATCCTAAAGTCATCAACTAAGTTTTTTTTCATTTGTTGCAAGTGCATTTATCACATAATTCTACAATAAAAATTCCTCGCATCTTTGAAAATTCTACATTAATAATGACTGCACTAACAGTGATAATTCATCGCATCTATAGTTAAAATGGATCGCTTTCAATAATCGATATGCTATATTATGATGCTTTTATAACACTTATTTGAAGTTTAATGCTATGTTTGTATATTATAAAGACATATCACAATGAAAATATGTTAAAACTTAACTTAAAATCCTTTAACTTGATATTTTCAAAACGTAAACAAATACAGTTTTCCCATGATCCTTTATTCTACAATAGACATACCCGCATATAACAGTAAAAATGAACTAGCTGGATTCGCACTTTATATACACTGTCATTGGTCCGACAACCCATTAGTCCGACAACCCAATAGTCCAACAAGGCATTGCTCCGACAGCCCAATACTTCGACAACCCATAAGTCTGTCACTTATCAAGTTAAGTACCAGGGTATCAGGGTAAAATAAAATTTTTCTGTCTGTATTATTACGTTTAGATATGTAATAACATATTTTAAGAAATAACTCCGTATATATAACATAAGGCTAAGGTAGTTCGAATACTTTCTATATACTCAATTCGAAATCTGTATATAGAATATAACAGAAAAGAATATTTCATTTTCCAAATTCAAGAATCTTTAAAGATCATATAATCAAGAACAGACATTGATGGTACAAGCCATTGATGATACCCCCGCCCAAACATTTCGGTAAACAGGAAGTTTTTGAGTTGTGAATTTGAAAAAGCATCACACAGTATAACTGACTTTTATAAACCTTGAAACCAAATTTCAGAAATCATTGTATTGTCATTCCCCCCCCCCCCCCCCATAATAGTAAAGTTATCTTGACATCAAAAATTTATCATATTTATATCTAACTTTTTAAAGTTCTTACATGTGCTAGAAATATGGTGAAAGAGTTCCTCCCTGAAATTATTATAAATGAAGTGAGCATTGGATTGAAAAATGACGCTCATCCTCAACTTTATCAGCTGTACAATACAATTTTTTTAGTATCTTACATTTTCAATTCTTAGGCAGCTACCATTTGATTTTCTGGGGGGGGGGGGGGGGGGGGGGGGGGCTATGATTTTTTTTTCTGGACAAACTTTTTTTTTCGCCTCCAGCGAAATACAATCTATTTTTTTGGCGAGAAGTTGAAAACAATTGTTTTCTTTCAATTTTAGCATTACATAAAGTGGCAGCTGAGGGTGAAACAAACATTTTTTTCCTCAGGATCAGAAACAAATTATTTTTTTCTCCCAAAACTGGAAACAAACTTTTTTTTTCCAAAAAAATGCATAGCCCCCCCCCCCCAGAAAATCAAATGGTTGCTGCCTTAATGTAATGGAAGAGCACGGATTCTGAGTTAACATATGAACTACCTTTCTTAAAATCAATAATATCCAAATATTTCTTTCTTCTTGAAAACAATCTGTAAATGAAAAATAAGTGTCAAGTTTCCAACAAAAAACATAATGTACTAAATTTTTATTAAAATTAGACAATTTGATAAAGACACAAGCGAGGCAAGAATGACACACATTATCTTAGATTTTTTACTAGTTTGTTATTGGCTTTTATACTGCACTCATTGTACTGTACTTAGTGCCTGCTTTTGATGAATATCTAAGTTACATGCTAATAGCACATGTGACATTACTAGAAAGAATAGCTTCTCTACCTTCATGATAAATTTCGATTTTGATAGGCTCTATGAATTAATGCGTCACAAAACTAAATATGATGCAGCATCGAGCTGCTGAATGCTACATAACGCAGACTATAAAATATCTTATAAACCTGAGTAATTCGAAAAAAACACATGCATGGAATTTTAAACTCTTTCAAATTTGAAGTACACTCTTTGTAAATATTAACTATTTGGTTTATAATTTCTTGTGTATCTGGTTCCATCTCAACATTGTCAAGTCAAATGGATCTCACAGATCCCTCTTTACCAGTGATCTCTATAGTTAGTCTCACATGTAATTGTAACACCTTCTACCTTATGAACTCACTTAATACTATACAATGATTGGTTATTGCTACTTGTAACCCTTTGTCATCCCAGTTCATATTGGAAAGTCATGATCCGAATCATGGCTTTTGTGATTCTACTCCTGTTTTAACGATTTTACATTTATCATCGCTCTTTGACTTTTAATTCCACAAAGCAATACACACAGTACCCACTTTATTGTAATGTTATTCAATAATAAATATTAGAAAGTTGTCAAAAAGCTGCTCTTATTGGTGTTTTCAATTGTTAATTGAATGACATGTATAATTAAGATTATTATTTATCGTTCTGTCTTTCTAGGTGAATGTGATGGCTCTATGTCTTTGTATAAGAGAGTCTGTGAAAATGATGAGGGCCAATGGAGTTGATGATGGTCATATCATAAATATCAACAGGTGAAATCTTTATTTTAAGTGTAGTTTTAAATCAAATATTAGGTTGATATAAGAATTATTTCATAAGCAAACATATACTTTAATGTTTCTTTATCATATATTATATTGTTATTAACTGGCTGTTTCTGTATTGGACTCGAGACCCGTAGGGTCGAGGGGCAATACTTCTGACTCCGAATTTATACCAGTGACAATACAGAAACAGCCAGTTCATAACACTTTTATTAAATAATCCAACTTTTTCAATACAGACTTGTTCTGAATGCTGTATAACATACATCAAGCTTGAATAAAAGGCCAATATTTCTAATACGGACTGGCAATGATGTGATTATAGGGCCAATATTTCCAATACGGACTGGCAATGATGAGATTATAGGGCCAATATTTCCAATACGGACTGGCAATGATGTGATTATAGGGCCAATATTTCCAATACGGACTGGCAATGAATACTTTTTCAGTATTAAGCCGGGCCGAAAAGCAATATAGATCACATGATCTATATGACCAGGACGACGTCACCAGGCCTTGAAGGCATAAAACTTTGCTCAGTGCTCGGAGCACAAAAATCATGCTGGAAACATGAAATCCAGCAATTTGATTGGTTGATTTTCGAGTCTGAGTACAAAAATCATGCTCGAAAGTTTTATGACCGTGAGGCCAGTATGACACTACTGTTTTGGTAGAATTAGGGCTGTTTTAATCGTATAATTTAAGAAACAGTATTAATATGGGACTGCTAGATGATATGATGCACATTTATTCTCTTTGCATTCATTATTGAAAGTGGCAAGATTTTTATTGAGTATTTAATGTTCAGTGGCAAATATAGTTGTGTGTTTATCCATCTTCTGTTTATAACAGCAGGAATATATACAAGATTAAGTTACACAAGCTGAAGATGCATAAAGATACTTCTCTGAAAAATTAGCCAATGAAAATATGAAACTTTAATTGTTTTGGTCAACATTGCAGGATGCATTGGTGCTTTAGATGCTGTTTGATTGTCATTCACGAAAATGTGTTTACTTTATCATTACTATATTTAAAGTTTATCTGGACATCGTTGTGGCAAAGCACACTTTTATTCAGCTACTAAACATGCAGTGACTGCATTAACTGAAGGCATAAGATGGGAACTAAGAGAAATAAACAGTCATATCAAAATAACAGTAAGTTTAGAGCTGTATTAACAAAACTTTGGGCTTATAAAAATCACTATAAAGTTATTAAGAAAAAATATCTTCTATAAGCCACAGTGGCTTCTTAAATGACTTAATGTTTTGTCAATGACATTGTTTAAAATTATGACCCCTTAATTATTCTCATTCTAACCATTAACTGTGCTTTATTTTGTAATTCATTTGATTGTATAGCTCCAATTTTGGGCATCATGGTTGGTTGATAAAATATCTTGTATCTTGTACACCTCACATATATCATGGAATTCATTATCATTTATTCTAGTCATTCATATAAAATATTACAACTAATCTAAATTTTAATGTTGTTAAATATTGCATTGAGCTATAAAAATCAGACATATGACCACACTTTTAAATTGCAGTTTGCCATTCATTATAGGAATCACCACACATTATATAAATGATTGTTTTTTTTTATAACATCTGTATAGTTTATGTTTTAATGCTTCATTTATAGGCATTATGTTTTCTGGTTTGAGTGTCTGTTTGTTCGTTCATCTGTTGAATCATTTGTCCGTCTGTCCTGCTTCAGGTTAAAATTTTTGGTCAAGGTAGTTTTTGATGAAGTTGAAGTCCAATCAACTTGAAACTTAGTACTCATGTTTCCTATAGTATGCTCTTTCTAATTTTATTACCAAATCAGAGTTTTGTCCCTAATTTAATGTTCCACTGAACATAGAGAATGATAGTGCGAGTGGGGCATCCATGTACTATGGACACATTCTTGTAACGTTTTGATATGCATCCTGTTTATTTTATTCATGAAAATTAATAATGCGTTAACTATCGATTCACACATATTGATCATCTTTTTTTCTTGTCACTCTAATTAAATTATTGTCAATTGAATTATTGTCAGTTTATTGTCTCAATACTGCATGCCATAACCATTGAATATAAATGTGTTGGTGAACATAGATATTGTCTATTGTCTATTTATTCACACATGTACATCATTTAGAAATAAACCCCTATATATACACATACTGTGGTACGTGAATCCATATTGGATATCTTTGATGAGAAATTCACAATAATAATAAGTTTGGTGCCCAGATATTTCATTTAACATCCTGGTAAAAAGGGGGAAATTTGAATTACCATCTTGTTTCTTAAAATTCAAGCATCACATCAATAACACAATCTGTATAAAGAAAACCACTTCAGATAGCATCACATTGATGATTATAGCATCACATTACCATGCTACTGAAAGGCCTTTGGGAGAACACTGAGTCCAATTCTGAATTTTGAATGAATATAAGAATATATATTTTTCAGTAACATTTACACTCCATCATGCTGTTATTGTCTGCTCTTTTATCAACACATTTTGTTGGCAACCCAGAGATCCCTTATAACATATTTTATTTGTTGTTACAGAGTATTAGTCCAGGCTTAGTAAAGACTAACTTTGCCTATACTGCAGTTGGAGAAGTGGCAGCTGACGAGTGTTACAGTACAAGACAAAGTCTGGATCCGCAGGACATCGCCAATGCCATTGAAACAGTTCTATCTTACCCATCACATGTTCAGGTGAATGTATTTTGTAGTAAAACAAAAATGAGAATTTGAAACAACGAATTATTAGAAATGTTGCATGGCATGAAAATTGTGTATGTAAAAAAAGGAACTGGTCAATTTATTTATTACATGTCTAGCTTACATTATTTTTTATATTTACTCAATCTTTACTTATCTACAGCATCACACATTTATATAACATCTTGCCTTGTTTCGGAGCATGTGACTAATTGATAAGTGCATATAGAGATGGCTTTGAAATAAAATTTTAAAATATTTTTTTGTAAGTTTCTTTAAAGTTAAAAGAATTAAACTGTAATATTCTATCAGAGACAAAGTTGTTTATATATATATATGTTACAGTAAATAGGTGAAATAAGGAATTACATGTAATTACTAAAATTTAGGAATTACAGGTAATTCCCGATGCACTTAGTTAATACAAGTAATTCCTTAAACGGCCCAGTTATTACCAGTAATTACTAAATTTAAAATGAATATTTACACCTATTTACTGACTGCTAACACAACCATAACTTTTGATCACCTGACCATAATACAACATTGTTTTAGCTAGAAGATCAGTTAGTACTCTTAAAATTTTGAATGGTTGATATGTATAAAATATATCTTGAATAAATATGGACTTTCAAATATTTGGTTAAATCAGAGTAACTTTAGTTTTAATCCAAAATGGTTTAAGTTGAGCATTATAATACAGATAATTTTTGACCAACTTCAGCAGACATGGAAATCAGAAATGGAAAATTCTCCCAAAGCATTATGTCTTAACTTTTTAAAGAACTCTTTGAATTTGAAGAATATTTAGACTTATTACCTTATAAAGATAAGATAACTTTATGTAGGTTAAGAACTGGAATGAACTGTTATGTGCATTAGCTTCGAGATATATAAAAAAAATATCTTTTTTTTGTTGTTAAATCATTTATAAAAATGATATTGTAAAATTATAATTCACTGTTAGCAGCCATTCTGGTTTTATTTTGTTAAATTAGCTGAGAAACAAGGTTGATGAGTTGTGCACTTGCAAGTGAATATTTGGACCTCATTGAATACGTATTCATGTGACCTTCAAATCAACCCCTAGCTGGAGATGGGTTATCGATGTATTAAGCTATTAAAATTGTAAGGGTTTTTGCAGAACAAATAGTCTCGGTTACTTTTGCTGTTAATCGCAGGCTCAACAAAAATGAGGAAAAAATATTAAAATTTTCCTCTAGATACTATCTGTTGACTAGTACTGTAAGAAGCTTCAGTCAAAATTGGGTAAAAATCCAGGATGGTTTATAAAATCTAATGTTTTAAAAACTTTAACTACAGAGTGTATGTAATGTTAACTGGGACAAAACTAGTCCATTAAATTTATAAGTAATATATGAAAAAAAGGATTTTTTTTTTCAAACTTTACTTTTGGATATTATTTTATGATCATAAACATTTAGCTTCTGTTCAAGTTTGGTAGAAATCCAGGATATTTGGAGAAAGTTTTTTTTAAAGTTTTGAACCACAGTGCATGATGGAGATTTTAGTTTGATTTTGGATAGATATCATTGTCTTGCATACATATATTATATTTACGGAGTTTCAAAACCTATAAAACAACCATTTTCCAGTTTCAATTCACAAACACTAAAGAGTATGCACTTTGGATGTGCATTATATTCCTACATCCTTCATTTTGTCCTTAAGTTAGAGCCGTTAAAATCCCTACCCCTTTACTTTCTTATTTGGTATCTTGAATTATGTTTTTAATTTTAAAACAAAAACATCAAGTTAGTAAATAGCTGTAAAAATGACAAAAAAAATCAGTGATTACCAGTAATCACTGAAACAACTAGTAAATACATGTAATTACTAAATTGGCTAGTAATTACAGGTATTTACTGAAGTGTTTAGTAATTACATGTAATTCCTAATTTCACCTATTTACTGTAACATATATATATTGATCTTTGGATATAATTATTATATCATTTTGTTAATATTTTTATTATTGCTTTCATTGGGAAGGATTTTCAAATTTTGGCCCTGCAAGTAAAACAGAGAAAATTGCCATTATCTGTTTGTACTGGTAAAATAAAAAAAACCCAAATAACCTGTAAAAGGACAACAACACATATCTCGAGTCTAGTTTGGGCTGCTTGTCTTAGCACAATTATTCTTAGTCTTGGGTATTAAAAACTGTTACATCATTGGTCTACATACCCACCATCCATTAATGATGTTAGATAGCCAGTTATTACATTTGTCTTTATAAATGCAACTGGCATATGAGGATTGTAATGATGCTATGTCATTACTACAATGGCTTCCATTTTTACAAGTTATAAAACTATTTTGCATAATGGGGAGATAACTTTGGAGAAGTAGACTCCTGACTGTTAATAATAGTGGAAGGAGACTAGATTCATTTATTTCTTTTTGTTACATGAATTTACTAAGCTGAATCTAAAAATATTTACATGTATAAGTATTTTATTCTTAAACTTTTGTTTCCCAACATAATAGATGAGTTCGTTTTTTCCCCAGAGAAAGGTGTTTAGTACTTAATGTCTAGGTTTGTTAGCTATTTTACTTCATAGAGCAAGTATGCTTGTTAAAAAATGATATTAACTTAGTAGGTATGGAGTTCAACTCTAAAATATCCTTTATTTTACAGGTTAGTGAAATGATGATTCGCCCAACAGAACAAGTTGTGTAGGAGTATTACATGAACAAAATATATTATAATAAAAGTGATGATACTATCATATAGATGAAGCTCATTGAGAATGCTTTGCTGTTTGGTAGCAAATTACCAATAAAAAGGAATCCATGATATTTAGATTAAGAACTAATATGAGGCAGGCATTACCTGAAAATGGGGACGAAGTTTGTTTAAATTATTTTTTTTGTATTTTAAATATTTGTTAAAAAAAAGATACGGAAATACCATAACGTTTCCGATTTTGGTTCTGTTGTTAGGGATTTTACTTGTGACGTTATTTAAGTTATGACGTCATGTTCAATGTAAACAAAGAAACGCAATACATCAGGTAGGCCTAACGTTTATTCATACCAAAGACAAAGAATAATTAAAAATGAAATATTGGTATTGTGTTCCTTGAGTTCCTATATTTTACTAGACTAATCAAAGTCTCACGACAACAAGACCGGAAGAAGAAAGAAGAGTTATGTGTTCTGCGCAGATCCGGAAATTAAAAAACACTACAAAAAAAAAATAGACCACTTTCGAGTTCATCCGTCACCGGCAAAAACTCGTCAATTATACACGCCTTTATGACGTCATTTACCAGATAGAGGGGCTCGCCTGTATCCCTGCACTATTTACGTTCATCAAGCGTCTTAGTGATCGTCTTTGTGCAGGATAAACTAGAAATAATGGTTGCTCTGTAGGTACTTACTGACATTTCCCTAATGACAGCATTGTTGATTGTCAATTTTGAGAATTCAATTTGCCGAATAATTCGTACAATATAGAATTATAGTTTTCCAACCACTCGCTCAACATTGGAAGGAAGTGACGACGCCCCTAAACGCACAAATGACGATGATAAAGGCGCGTATACTTGACGAGTTTTTTCCGGTGACGGATGAACTCGAAAGTGGTCTATTGAACGATTTTGAGTTCATTAGTATACTGAAAAATTCGGGAAATTTTCCCGATTTTTTTTTTTTTTTTTTTTTATTGAATTTTCTACTGTAATAGGGGACTTCGTCCCCATATTAGAAACTTAAAAAAACAGCAACTATATATAGTAATGTATGAAATAAGTGTACCCTCTGATTCACTGATTTTCAACAGCAGAAATGTAGAGATGTTGAAGTTAAGGGCTTTGACTAGATACAACATACAGGTTATGCATTATATTCATATGCTAGCTTGATATATGATTATAAATTAGTGTTAGGATCTAGAGAAAATGTTCTGTTTTTGATTCTTTTCAATGAATACTTTGCCTTCTCAGTACCTGTATTGCGCACAATGCACATTTAAATTGTTTCCTCATAGTGCTGTAATTTCATCTCTGATGACAGTAACTGACATGAAAGCTTTCTGTTATTATTTAATCAGTTAGTTAATTTTTGATGAAATCAAGCAAATTTTATTTGTGGATCCTTTAGACCTGTTTGTGAACCGATTGAAATATGGGGCCCAAAGTCCAAAATATAAATACACGTTGAGACTTAACTATAGCATTTAATAGAATCCATCCTAAGAATTCAACACTGAAATTGGTAAAGAAATTAAGCAATTCATCAAAGTTTAAGAACAGTTTTATTTTTTGCCCCTTTTTTACGCCTGTATTATTGTATATCGTTGTAAAGTTTAGATGTTACGTTTCTGAGTGTTTATGTGATTTTATTCATTAAAAGGGGTGCTTTTCTATTTTTCTGATAATGCTTTCAGCAGATATCATAAAACTTTGGTGACTACTTTATATCTATTAAGATAAACTCCCTTTAGTTTTTCACGAATTTTTGATTTGACATTGAGAAGTTATTGAACTTCATTCTTTTAAACAGAGAGGGGGTGTCATGCGCTAATAGCAAATAGTTACAACAAAATAAGTATATTTTTGGTTTTATTTTGTTGTAATTAAATCATATTCAGCTTGTCCGTTTGAAGACCCCATTTGTCAATTTGTAATAAACTCTTGTAATTGTTTACTAATTTAGTTACTGTTTACAAAATTTTGAATTTTTGAAAAACTAAGGCTTTTCTACCTCAGGCACAGATTACCTTAGATGTATTTGGCATTACTTTTAGGAATTTTGGTCCTTAATGCTCTTCAACTTCGTACTTTATTTGGCCTTTTTAACTTTTTTGGATTCGAGCGTCACTGATGAGTCTTTTGTAGACGAAACGCGCGTCTGGCGTATATACAAAATTTAGTCCTGGTATCTATGATGAGTTTATAAGTAAGACAGTTGTGGATGTTATGTTACAAAAGTATACCTTTCAAAGCAACAGTAGTCAACCAATGTTCAAAGACTGGGTATGCGAAAAATTTTAACATGTGAAGTCAAGTTATAGAATAATGGTTATGAATTTTGGACAAATGAGACATTAATCTGATCTCAATGGCGGGGTCCAGGCATTTTCTTATGTAGAAAATGGTGGATTAAACATGGTTTTATAGTTAGGTCAGCATCTCACTTGTATGACAGTCGCATAAAATTCCATTAAATTGATAACGATGTGTGATCAAAACAAACCGCCATTAAAGGGAAAAATGTCAAAAATAGGACAGCAGTCAACATTGTGCTATAATCTTTTAAATTTAACTGGTCCGTCGAACTTCGAGTATAAACAAGAGTCGACTGTACATAAAAAAAACCAAACAAATATATAAAAACAAAATGAGATGCAAGATACATATCAAAGAGACAGCAAAACCAAAGCAAACAATGTTATTGATTCACGCCATCAATCATTGATGATAAAAACAATAACATCTGAAACAGGAGAGCATGATATGACGGTTGCAAGAATATTCTATATTGCACAATTTAATGAAAGGGTCTATGAACATTCAATGAAAAATAAAAAATAAATGATCGCACAGAAAATGTACAAAAAGCTATCCGGTACTAGATAAGAATTACCCTAAAAATATTTGTCAGGTCTGAAAGTCAGCATAATATATGAAAATATTTTGATATCAGATCCGGAAAATCTAAATTCTAAGGAAGACATTATAAAAAGGAACAAAATATCAGAAAGTCATAAGTCGAAAAATAATCTTGGGAATTCCATGCAAAGTATAATAGATCGAAAAAAGACCAAACTGTTGAAGACAGAGTAGTATATATATATACAACTCGTCTAAACATCAACCCAACAATGTTAGATCTGTCAATTTGCTTTCGCAAATTTTTGGTTCTTCCCTCGCCGGGATTCGAACCCATGCTACTGTGATATCGTGACACCAAATCGCCTGCACTGCAGCCGTCCCGGCGTCCCGCTAGACCACACGACCACCTGGGCTCTCAAAAAAAGAGCTTTCGCTGGCCGTGTGTTACCTTTCCTCGTCAGTTTTAATCTAGCGGCGTACTACAGTACATGATATATAAGGCATGAAGATGTTATTGTTACAGATCAGCTAATATATATATATATATATATATACATACTAAAAACAACAACATAAAAAACCGTAGACAGAGCAACACGAAATCAACCAAAAACTGGAGCAGATCTCATGTATCCTGGAAGGATAACATGATTCTACTTTTACCAATCGAAACATCTTAAAGTAGAATCAAATAAAGCATTCCAAGGTTAGCGCACAGCATCTGAAAATAATTCAAATTAAGCATAATCAGGTTAATGCACATCTGAAAAAAATAAGTCGAATAAAGTGATATAACTTTTGAATTATATATATACTTTCATTTTTCAGAAGCTACTGTTTACAAGTTGTAAGTTAAGTCTCAAAGTGTATTTATATTTTGGACTTTGGGCCCCATATTTCAATCGGTTCACAAACAGGTCTAAAGGGTCCACAAATAAAATTTGCTTGTTTTTAGTATATATATATATACAAAAGTACAAACCAAGCCTAAACAGATAAGACGTTACTTTTGTAAGGGTTACGTCCCTTAAATGCATTGTTACTGACTTATTATCGTAACCAAAGAAATAACACAAAGCCACAATACCGTAATGATTATTCTAAACAACACAAACAAACATGTCGTAACTGTGGTGGACAGTACCCGCATACAAATGAATGCCCAGCTAAAGGGAAAAAATGCAACCATTGCAGTAAACTTAATCATTTCAGCAAAGTATGTAGACAGAGGCACAATCCAAGACAAGAAAAAGTTAGAGAGGTTCAAGATAACACGAACAATAATAACTATGAATCAAGTAGTGATGAAGAATATGCATATCATATCAGCATGATTACCCCATCACAAGAACATGTAAGTGTAGTTGGTTCAAAAACACCAAGAGTAAACATTCGCATAAATGACAAACATTGTAACTTTCTTCTAGACACTGGTGCAACAGTTAACCTTCTTGACCAGAAAACTTATCACAAGATAGGAGCACCTAAGATGAAAAAGGGCAATAATCCAAATTTATTACCGTATGGTGGAAGTGATCCTTTAAAGGTCATGGGTAATTGTCAGCTGAGTGTTGAGACAAAAAGTACTATTGACTGTGACACTTTCTATGTAGTTGTAGGAAATCATGGAGCTTTATTAGGATATCCACTTGCAAGCAAGCTAGGGCTTGTGAAGATAATAAACCAAATTACAGATCCTAAAGAAAAATATCCAAAATTATTTCAAGGCATAGGCAAATACAAGGGAAAACCAATCAAATTGCACATCAATGAAGATGTGAAACCAGTAGCGCAGAGACACCGCAGGACACCATTTCACCTTCGTGATAAGGTTGAAAAAGAACTTGTGAAATTGCAAGAGCAAGATATCATCGAGAAAATAGAAGATACACCTACACCTTGGGTATCACCGATAGTGACCCCACCCAAGAAAAACCCAGACGAAATTAGACTGTGTGTTGACATGCGTCAGCCAAATAAAGCTATATCTCGTGAACGTCATCTTTTACCAACTATTGATGAACTTATACATGACTTAACTGGAGCAAAACTTTTCACAAAGCTGGACCTACGGTCAGGATATCACCAGCTGGAACTCCATCCTTCGTCCCGTTATATAACAACATTTAGTACACATGCAGGTCTATTTCGCTACAAACGTCTCAATTTTGGCATATCATCAGCGTCAGAAATTTTCCAAGAAGTAATACGCAATGTTATAAGTGGCATACCTGGAGTTAAAAACATTTCAGACGACATAATCATTTATGGTAGATCACAGGCAGAACATGATAAAGCATTAGATGCCACATTCAAGAGGTTACTTGAAAATGGACTAACTTTAAATCTTGAAAAGTGTGAGTTCAATAAAGATCAAGTAGTGTTTTTCGGGGTTACATTTTCGAAAGAAGGCATTTCGCCAGATCCAAAGAAGGTTAGCGCAATCAAAGACATGTCTCCACCGAAAAATGTACCAGAACTACGTAGCTTTCTAGGTATGACTACATACTCATCTAGATTCATACAGAATTATGCAACATTATGCGAGCCGTTAAGAAGACTAACACGTCAAGATACAAACTGGAACTGGGGCTCCGAACAAGAAGCAGCTTTCGAAAAGTTAAAATGTGAACTATCTAGTGACACTGTAATAACATATTTTAATCCAAAACATGAGATTGATATTTTAGTAGATGCCAGTCCTGTCGGCCTTGGGGCAATAATGTCACAAGAAGGAAAGACTGTAGCTTATGCAAGCAGGAGTCTTACTGACACAGAAACAAGGTACAGCCAAACTGAAAAGGAAGCTCTCGCTATTGTTTGGGCATGTGAACACTTTGATATGTACATAAGAGGTGCACCAAACGTGAACATTATAACAGATCACAAGCCACTAGAGCGTATTTGGCAGAAACCAAAGCCACCACTGAGAATTGAACGTTGGGGTTTGAGATTACAACCTTACAAACTTAAGATAACATATCAACCAGGAAGTGAAAATCCTGCAGATTTTATGTCAAGACATCCATCAGACAACCCTGTCAAATCCCGGGAACAATCTATAGCAGAACAGTATGTGAGATTTGTTATGTCTGAAGCAGTCCCTCGTGCAATGACACTTGATGAAGTTAAAATGGCTTCTTCAAAGGATAAAACTATTCAAAAGGCAATAGAATTCGTAAGAACTGGACAATGGTTTAAAATCAAAAACATAACAGATCTGGAAATTGACATTGAGGAATTACAAGCATTAAGGAGCATCAGTGGTGAACTTGTAACCTATGGTGACACTATTTTACTCAGAGACAATCGTATTGTACTTCCATCTGAACTCCGTGTGCGAGCTGTTAACATTGCGCATGAAGGTCATCAGGGTATCACCAAAACTAAAGCATTCTTACGTTCCAAGATATGGTTTCCAGGGATTAACGACAGAGTTGATAATGCAATTAAAGACTGTTCAGCATGTCAATCTGTTACACACACCAAAAGAATTGAACCGTTAAGAATGTCTGAATTGCCAGAAAAGCCATGGACAAATTTGAGTGCTGATTTTTGTGGTCCATTACCTAGCGGAGACCTCTTATTCGTTATTACAGATGAATATTCACGTTATCCAGTAGTTGAAGTAATTAAATCGGACTCTGCTTCAACTGTTGTTCCTGTTTTGGACAAAGTTATTTCTACTTTCGGAATTCCTAAAGTAATCAAAACAGATAATGGTCCTCCGTTTAACTCTCATGCATTCAGACAATATGCTGAGAATACTGGATTTGAACATCGCCGTGTAACACCATTATGGCCGCGTGCCAATGCCCAGGCCGAATCATTTAATAAACCAATGATGAAGACAATTAAAGCAGCTCATGTGGAAAGAAAAAGCTGGAAACAAGAACTATTTAAATTTCTCAGACAATTTAGAGCAACTCCACACACAAGCACAGGTTACCCGCCGTTTCAGTTATTATTCAACAGGGAACCAGTAACGAAACTTCCACAAGTGCACAAACCTAACATTACCAACAAACAAATGGATGAAAATGCACGACAAAATGATGAAAGTGAAAAATGCAAAATGAAAAAACAATTTGATGAGAGAAATCATGCAAAGCCAAGTAATATTGAAATAGGAAATTACGTGTTGAGGAAGACCGATCTTAAAGAAAACAAACTTACACCAGCTTACGAACCGAATCCGTATAATGTTATGAACAAGAAAGGAAGTATGATCACCGCTACAAATGGCGAGAAAGTAGTTACTCGAAACTCATCAAAATTCGAGAAAGTGAACCGTCCACCGATCCACAATGATGATGAAATTGAAGAACAATTTGAAAATACAATACCGTCAAATATTCAAGATCAACCACCTTCCTCAGGAACGGAACAACAGTCAACTATTCCGCAACAAAGTGAAAGACCAGTGCGACAAAAACATGTTCCTAATTATTTGGAAGACTATGTGCGTTAATTCTAATCAAACCATTGAAATTTATTGCGTGTGCATGGGGCATAATAATCCCCTATAATTATATCAGTGAAGTCAGTGAATGGGGCATAATAATCCCCTAGATTAGTGAAAGAGTAAAAAGGCTCAAAGTTTCATAAAATATGTTTTGTTGATTATATTTAGTATCATTTAGAATAGTATAGTAGTGAACTAGACATTAGTTTGTTAGCAATCAATCTGTGGATTCTAGTCAAGAAACTCTAGTCAGAACATTTGAACTTTATACGATAGAAAATTTGAAATCCATTTTTATGACAATCATAGACTTCATTTCATTCTTTTGATAGATAATTTCAACGACAACGAAAATGTTTAATGTTTAATATTTCAATTACTTTAAATGAAAATTATTTCTTTATCTAAGTTGAGGAGGGATGTAATATCCTAACTTTAATATTGATCCGGAATATATGTCCGTCATTTCATTCCGTATGTTACTATGTACAATGTTTAACACAGTTATCTACCTTGATTAAAGTATCAGAAATCCAGCATGGTTTGCGTCTTTATAAACAAAGACATCTACAATACAATACATAAAATACCCTTATAACAATACGCCATCGCCTTACAGATCATTTCAATTTTGTACAATTAATTGCATATACCACGCCTACGGTTTTACAATTTATTTGTCCCTGAATGGTATATTCTTTGCCGGTGTTGTCACAAAATACATTGGTTTCATTTATATGTGAGCATAATGCACAATGTTTACCACATGGTCCACATCCATTAGTTTGTTTATAAAATAGTAAATTATGCTTTTTGTGCACTAAGATGTCTTTTATGTTGTTATCACGTTTAAATGCCACGATAGGCGGATCGGGGAATATTTTCTTTAGTCTTTCGGATTGATGGAAAATTTTAAGATTTTTTTCTAAGAATTGAATGTACATTTGGAAGCGCTTTGGAAAAAGTAATTACTAAAGGTACCCTCTTGTTTTCTTTCTGAGGTTTGTACTGTAATAGATCTTCTCGGTTTAAATAGTCGACTTTTTTCAATTGAACTTCAGTTGACGAGTTGTTGTATCCACGTTTTCTTAGGTGCGTTTTTATTTCTTCTCTTCTTGTTTTGTAATTTTCTTCTGTTGAGCAAATTCTTTTGACACGCATACCGAGTCCATACGGTATAGCATTTTTTACGGAGTTTGGATGGCTTGACGACACATGTAAGTACTGGTGTTTATCTGTTGATTTCGTATAAAGATCTGTTTTAAGTTGTCCGTTTTCTATGTGTACAAACACATCAAGGAATTCATTTTTTTCAGTTGAGTAACGCATTTCTGTTTTAATTCGCGGATGCAAACTGTTTGACATTTCGTGAATTTTTTTTAGTTTATCTAAACTATGTTCCCATATTCCCCAGATGTCATCAACATATCTCCAATATGAAAATGGTTGTAAATTGCTGTTTTGAAATAAATTTTCATCCCATTGTCCGAGGTAGGTGCAAGCATAATTCATGCCTAGATGGGAACCAATAGCTGTTCCTTCGGTTTGTAAAAAGTGTTTTCCGTTGAAGCTAAAATTATTGTTTTCAATGACTAAATCCATCATTTTAAGAACATTTTCAGTTGGGATTGATGTGTTAGTTCAATTTTCTAGTGCTGCTTCTCGCGCTTCTTTTCTTGGTACGCTTGGATATAATTTAGTTAAATCTAAACAACACATTATTGCGTTGTCTGGTAAAGGCTGTTGTATTGCATTTAATTTGTTTAAAAAATATGTTGTGTCTTTGATATAGGTGGGCAAGTTTATAAATAGTTATAGATCAGATCACTCACCTATTATTTTACAAATAAAACTTAATAACTTCAGAATTGGGAGGGGTTTATGGAAATCTCTCTTCTATTTGATCCAAATTATGTCCATATTGTTAAAGAGGTAATAAATAAAACTAAAGAGCAATATACTTCTCTTGTATATAATCGAGAAAACCTAAACTTAATAGACTCTAGTGAAATTGAGTTCACAATTAGTGATCATTTATTTTTAGAAACATTGTTAACTGAAATAAGGGGGAAACAGTATCATATGCTTCATTTAAAAAGAAAGAAACAAATAAATCAGAACACTTGCTATCTGAAGATATAAACAAGTTGGAAGAAATAACCCAAACAGATGAAATTTTGGAACAGATAGAAAAAAAGAAAACAGATCTTAGAATTTTCAGACAAAATAAAATGAGAGGTCAATACATGTATAAGGTCAAAAACAAAATGGGTAGAAGAAGGAGAGAAACCTTCAAAATATTTCATAAATTTAGAGACAAAAAATTATGTAAATAAAACAATTCCTAAATTAATTGATAAATCAGGAAATATAATTGAAAACCAAAAACGAATTCTAAACGAAGCGAAAAATTATTACAAAAATCTATATTCCAAAAATGAGACAAAAAAATCTGTTAATCTGAACAATGCTTTACCCCATAAAGATATACCAAAATTATCTGAAAATATGAAAGAGTCGTAAGAAGGGGAAATATCATTTATAGAATTCACTGATCATGCTGATGCAATTAAAAGAATGAAAAATGAAAAAAAGCCCTGGATCGGATGGATATACAAATGAATTCCTAAATGATTTTTGGATTGATATATGTAAATTCATACATAGATCAATTAAATATGGCTATAATCAAGGGGAAATGTCTATTACCCCAAAACAAGGTATTATAACTTGCATACCAAAAGGTGACAAACCAAAACAATACATGAAGAATTGGCGGCCAATCAGTCTTTTAAATAATATTTATAAATTAGCATCAAGTTGCATTGCAGAAAGGATAAAGTTAGTTTTAACAATCTTAATTAATAATGACCAGACAGAATTTATACCTGGTAGATTTATTGGTGAAAACACCAGACTAATATACGATTTACTACACTACACTGAAGAAAATGATATCCCAGGCATTCTCCTCCTCATTGACTTTGAAAAAGCTTTTGATACAATATCCTGGATTTTCATAGAACAAGTTCTTGATTTTTTCAACTTTGGAAATTCCATAAAACATTGGGTTAAAACTTTTTTTTACAAATACCAAATCAGCAATAACGCAGAATAATTTTCTATCAGATTTTTTTTTACAATTGAAAGAGGTTGCAGACAAGGGGATCCTTTATCCCCTTACATTTTCTTGTTATGTACAGAAATTTTAGGAACATTACTTAGAAAAATAAAAGGTATTAATATTGAAGACTCAGAATTTTTGATATCACAATATGCTGATGACACCACACTTATTTTAGATGGTTCACCAGAATCCTTAGATGCATCTCTTTGTGTTTTAGAACTATATGCTGAATGGTCTGGTCTCAAGATGAATTTAGAGAAAACAAAGGTAGTCTGGATTGGGAAAAAGAAATATAGCCAAGATACAATGTGTGTAAAGTGGGGATTGGAGTGGGGTTCCAATAGATTTACGCTCTTAGGTATTAAATATTCAGTAGACTTACAAGAAATGGAAACACTAAATTTTTAACCCAAATTTAAAGAGATAGAAAGAACAATGAAAAGCTGGTCTAACAAATACTTATCCCCAATTGGAAAAATTACTATAATTAAAAGTCTTATAATTTCAAAGCTTAATCACCTATTTCTAACTTTACCAAATCTTAATAATGGATTACTAAATCAATTCATAAAAAAATTATTTGATTTTATTTGGGATGATAAACCAGACAAAATTAAAAGAGAAACAATTGCTCAAATATATGAACTGGGTGGACTTAACATGTGAATACAAAACAATACATCAAAGGATTAAAACTAACATGGATAAGAAGAATAATCAAACAAATTAATAATTATTGTAAGTTACTAACTTGTACTGAAAAAATGAATTAAATGAATTATTCTTGGTAGGTCCAAGAACACAAGTAATAAATCCTTTTTGGCAGGAGGTTTTTAATGCTTGGACTGAACTACAAACCAAAATAGCTATTAAGAACGAATACGATTTTATCACATCTAATCTTTGGAATAATAAAGAAATAAAAATTGGTAATCAAACCCCTTTGTATAAAAAATGGACTGAAAAGGGCGTCTGGCTAATAAATGATTTAATTGATAGTGATGCACATTTAATGAATTGGCAGGAATTTAAAAAAAAAACATGATATTGGTACCAACTTTCTTATATTTCAAGGAGTAATGTCAGCTGTTTATTCCTATATGAAAAGTATTAATATTAAAAGTAATCAGCTTATAAAGCCGTATGGGCCAATTATACCAACTACTATTTCTATATTTATGAAATCTACAAAAGGATAAAAAGACATGTACAATGTTTTAAATGAAAAAATAACAAATATCACATCACAGGAAAAGTGGTCCTTAATCTTAAATAGACATAATATTATTTGGAATAAAATATACAGACTTCCGTTTTACATTACTAAAAACTCAAAATTACAGTGGCTCCAATACAGGATTAATCACAGAATTTTGGGAACTAATAAATTACTCTAGAAAATTAAAGTCTCACAAAACAATAAATGCACTTTCTATTCGGACTCAATAGAAACTATTGAACACATATTCTGGACATGTCCAAAAGTTTTTGATGTTTGGGAAGAACTTAATAAATGGATATATTCAAAAGTCCTAATTGAACTACCACTTAATTTAGATATTGTCTTATTTGGGATATTAGAAAAAACAGAAAAAAACTACATAAGAAATCTCATAATACTATTAACTTAATATATAATAATATATATACAAAACAAAAATGCAATGTGGACAAGTAAATAGTGTAGCCTTAAAAAATTATCTTTAAGAAAATTTGTTTATTGAAAAAATAATATTTTATAAAAATAAACCACTGCAAAGACCGTACACCTGCTGGAACCCCTGGCTCCAACTAATAGAATGATTTTATAAGGTAACATTTTTACGTAATAAAAATAACTACCCAAATCCATGCTACCTCAGATTAAGATTTTCTATTTTTTTTAAAACTATTATTAATATTATACGTTTATAGAAGGATTCAAAATATCAGCTTTATGTACTTGTCTCGATTTTGCTGATGTACTATGAACTTATTTACTATTGTTAATATACATGTAGTTCTTTGCCAATAAACACATTACAAATTTTTTTTTAATTTGGAAATCGTCAATGGCAGGGTTTAAGAACATCAGTTGTTCGACCTGTGAGTCAAATGCATTTTGTGAATTTTTTTTTTTACTCTTTTGGTCATTTCGAAAATGTTGTTTGTGCTGTATTTAGACCATTCTACAACGAAATGTTTTACATGCACACGTATAAAAGTTGCGGTTTTTATCCAACGCACTCATAGGTTTGAACGGTGTTTTCAATTAAGACTTGTTTATGTTTATTTCGTTTGGGCTTGTATTATATTTTCCCTCCGGTTTATATAATCCGTTTGTCCTATTTTGACTCTTTAAAAGTCAAGAGTCTACCCTAAATTGAGGGAAATTATATGGCCCTTCCATATACTTTTCGATCCCTAACATCACTGAAGATACATTAGTTGGCGAAATCCGGATATGGTGTAAAAAAAATTAGCACCTCATGTTGTGGTTTACCATCTTTGCCACAAGGTTATTGTTTACTACTTGATTTTAAATTAATATAGAGATCCATTTTGTTACACCTTGTGATCAATTTTTTTGGCAATCGTCAATGGAGGTCAGCAGGGTTTAAGAACATCAGTTGTTCGACCTGTCAGTCAAATGCATTTTGCTAAAAAAAAAATCACTCTTTTGGTCTTTTGGAAAATGTTGTTTGTGCTGTATGTGGACCCTTCTACAACGAAACTTTTATATGCACACGTATAAAAAGTGCGGTTTTTATCCAACGCAATCATAGGTTTGAACGTTGTTTTCAATTTATACTTGTTTAACTTTATATATATATATATCGATTGATTGATTGATTGTTGGTTGCTTAACGTCCAGTGGCAAATATTTCATGCATATTCAGGACGAGAACAAGTTCACAATAAATACAATAGGTAGGTTGTTGTAATAGAGGCCATCTAGGATGATGTTCGGGGAAATTTGGACTGCCACTGTAAAATGAGGGTATATTGGATAGGGACAGAAATTTTGCCTTGCAACAGGCCACCTACGGACCCCTCAAAGAGTTGTAACAAGGGTTCTTAACGTGCAAAGAGCGTGGCACTCTCTTTACACGAGGCATCGGATTTAACGTCCCCTTCTGACGGACGTGACTGCGAACTTGATACATCCCGCACAGCCAAACGGACGCCCCACTTCAGCAAGCGTTTTACTGCCGGTCGGGAGAAGACCAAGTGACCATATTTCTATACCCCAGTCACCCTTGGGGTTATATATATCGAAATATTAAAAGTCTTTCGTATAGTCAAATATATCTAAATAAAAAAGTCCAATATTGCCGGATAATGCAATTTACCTCGGCGAGGACTTTAAACTTTATAATTTAACTATCGAGATTGGATAAATACGACAATTAACGAGCAACTATGTAAGAATCTGTTTCTCTAAAGATTGAAAAAACACTTTTTTTGGTAAACGAAAATCCCCTTCGAGTCCCTTTCTCATTCCACGAAGTTGTCAATTTCATTAACACCTGTTAGCATATTTTGATTCATCCAGTTAGCTAAAAATGTTATGACCCTTAAAATCATCCCATAATGTTTTGAGATCACCGGCAACCACACGTTGATTAATTTTTTTATATACAATGGGTTCGGAAAAAGAAAATTTCCATAGATTTAGAGAAATATATATATATATATATTTATAAGTACGTCTGAGCCAGTGACAACTCTACAACAGATTTATCCATCGGATCACCAGCAGTGATGGTGATACATGGATGTGTACATTATGTATATACAACTCGTCTAAACATCAATCAAACAATGTTAGATCTGTAAATTTGCTTTCGCAAATTTTTTGTTCTTCCCTCGCCGGGATTCGAACCCATGCTACTGAGATATCGTGACACCAAATCGCCTGCACTCTAGCCGTCCCGGTAGGATCCTTTACTATAGATAATTTAGCTGATCTGTAAAAATAACATCTCCATGCCTTATATATCATGTACTGTAGTACGACGCTAGATTAAAACTGACGTGGAAAGGTAACACACAATCACAATCTCGAAATTTATGCACAAAAAAAAAACCAGTTCAAGCGACCATCAGAAACGCTGGTAAAAATTTTGAATTTCGAAACACGACGTAAAGACTGCAAAAGATATGCCAAAAATAAAAATAGTAATTTGCGGTATGAACTGGCACAACTCTAAAATTCCAAAGGTGACGATAGTTATGATGTAATAACAACTACGTGGAAATACAATCCCAATAAACAACCCTGACCGATCTAAGCTGGTATAATGTTTCGAATTTGACAACGGAAGATCAATTGCAACAGAGACTGCGTATTTAAACATCCCAAAAAAAAAGAGCAGTTTGATAATGATTAGAAAAAAATAGTTATACATTTTGACTAAGGTTAAATAATTGAACGTGACTGCGTACTTATACATCCCTGCTAATCCTCTTATTTAAACTAGTATAATTAAAAAAATCCTGAAATGTGTTAGAGTCCAGTACGGAAGCGACTCTTACACATTTCTGATTTTTTTTTGAAATAATATATATAAATAGACTGTTGTGTGTAAAGTGTTTCCCTCCGTTTTGGTTTATGGCTGGGATTTGTTTCAGTTGAATCGATTTATGACTATTGAACAACGGTAAACTACTATTACCTTGTTATCGATATTCTGTTGTATTGCTATATGTATAGACTGTTGTGTGTGTAGTGTCTCCCACATTTTTGGTTTTTGACACGGATTTGTTTAAGCTTAATCAATGTATGACCATAGATAGATGATGTCATGTATCGTCAGAAACAACTCATTAATCTTTTTGATAACTGTTGTTTTTGTTGAGATGCACATGTGACATGTTAAGGAAATTAACACTTCCACAAGGTTAAACACGTTAAATTGTTATTAAGTGTTTTCAGGCAAATTCACGTGTATGTGTTAATCAATTTAAAACATTAACATGCTAACAATTATTAACACCAGTGTTAGAGATTAACATTGTAACATGTAATTAAGTGTTACCAGGAAAGCGCTTTAAAACATAAGTGTCAACACATTATCACTTGTTCTTACAGTGTGTTTTTTGTCAAAGAACGTATCGTCCTTTTTGTAAAACAAAAAAAAGGAGAAAAGTTACAAGACTGAATACACATATTTGTAGTGTCTAATTCAAAAATATTACAAGAGAATCATATATCTTCTTTAGTTTTCCTTACATTTGTCTTCGTGCTAGTATGTGTCTCATAGTCGTTTGACTTTTGACGCGACTCGGTATTTATACTCCCACCATCGGTTTTTATACTTATTTGCTTCTTCACATTCCTGGTTCAGGTGGGTCCTGGACGTGATATTAAGATATAAAGAGATGCACAATGTTCATGATATTGTTGTAATTTTGTTGATCTTTGTATGGATATTTACTTTTGTTTACCTCATTGTCAAATTTAGAATTTACTATCTACTACACCTTTTTTGAGATCACCTGGCCCGAATGGCCAATAGAGCTATTCGCATCACTTGGCGTCCGTCACCCGTCCGTCGTCTTCGTTGTCGTTATCTTTTACATTTTGAACTTCTTCTAGCGAACCACTGAATGGAATGGAATCAAACATAGCACGAATGTTTCTTAGGAGGTGCTGACCAAGTGTTGTTACTTTATAGTCTATCCATCATCTAAGATTGGTCGCCAGCGGGGGACTTAGTTTAACATAGGACCCTTTTGGAAAAAACATAAAAATATCTTCTTTTAGAGACTACTGAATGGAATGAAACCAAACCTAGAATGAGTGTTCCTTATGAGGTGCTTACTAAGTGTTGCTACTTTGTAGCCGATCCATGTTCGAAGATTGCCGCAAGCTTTGAACTTAGTTCAACATGGGACCCTATGAGAAATACATACAAATGTCTTCTTTTAGAGAACCACTGAATGGAATTGAACCAAATATAGCATGAATGTTCCGTATGAGGTGCTGACCAAGTGTTGTAACTTTGTAGCCTATCGATCATCCAAAATGGCCACCAGCAAGGTACTTAGTTTAATATAGGACCCATATGAGAAATACATACAAATGTCTTCCTTTAGAGAACCATTGAATGGAATGAAACCAAACATAACATGAATGTTCCTCACGAAGTGTTGATCAAGTGTTGTTACTTTGTAGTCGATCAATCATCCAAGTAGGCCAGCAGCAGGGGACTTAATTTAATACAGGACCCTATGGGAAATACATACAAATGTCTTCTTTGAAAGAAGCACTGCATGGAATGAAACCAAACATGTCATAAGTGTTACTTATGAGGTGCTGATGAAGTGTTGCTTTTTTGTTGCTGATTTACTGTTCAAGATGGCCATTGGGATTAATTATTAGATTACAGGGCCAATATTTTGATAACTATTCACACTACTGGGTCGATGCCACTGCTGGTTGACGTTTCGTCCCCAAGAGTATCACCAGCCCAGTAATCAGCACTTCGGTGTTTACATGAATATCAATTATGTGGCCATTTTTATAAATTTCCTGTTTACAAAATTTTGAATTTTTCGAAAAAAACTAGGATTTTCTTAGCCGTATTTGGCACAACTTTTTGGAATTTGGGATCCTCAATGCTCTTCAACTTTGTATTTATTTGGCTTTATAACTATTTTGATATGAGCGTCACTAATGAGTCTTATGTAGACGAAACGCGAGTCTGGCGTACTAAATTATAATCCTGGTACTTTTGATAACCATAACACCACTGGGTCGATGCCACTGCTGGTGGACGTTTCGTCCCGAGGGTATCACCAGCCCAGTAGTCAGCACTTCGATGTTGAGATGAATATCAATTATGTGGTCATTTTTATAAATTTACTGTTTACAAAACTTTGAATTTTTCGAAAAACTAAGAATTTTCTTGTACCAGGAATAGATTACTGTAGCCGTATTTGGCACAACTTTTTGGAATTTAGGATCCTCAATGCTCTTCAACTTTGTACTTGTTTGGCTGTATAACTATTTTGATATGAGCGTCACTGACGAGTCTTATGTAGACGAGACGCGCTTCTGGCGTACTAAATTATAATCCTGGTACTTTTGATAAATAATTAAACCAAATTTGTCCTCAAACATTATTTTACTATTTCTTTTATACGATTTCAAAAAACCCAAGCTGCTTTCAAATGATGTTAAAAAATGGATAGTACACTTGGCATGCTTTGCTAAAAAATATCCCCTTTTTATTTGACATCCTAAATTAAGGCAACAGTAGTATACCGCTGTTCGAAATTTATAAATCGACTAAGAAAAAATAAACAAATCCGGGTTATAAACTAAAACTGAGGAAAATACAGCAAACATAACAGGTGAACCACGACACAACAGAAACACAATATTAAAAGGTAACACACACAGAAACGAACTATAATATAACAATGGCCATTTTCCTGACTTGGTACAGGACAAAAAAAATGGTGGGTTGAACCTGGTTTTGTGGCATGCCAAACCTCCCGCTTTTATGGCAATGTTAGATATAACATTTAAATGACAACATAACATGACATTACAAAAAAATTGGAGAACATATAGGACAGAGAAACACACGAATGATAGCTAACAAAAGGTGCCAGGTTTAGAATTTAATACGCCAGACGCGAGCCTCATTCACACAAGACTACTAACTAACCGTTATCTAGGAAATAAAATATTAAAAGAATGAATTTGTCAAATCCTTCTTGCTTTCAGACAGAATTACAGTTGAAATTAAGAATGGATTTCGTATGTTTATTGACAATAGAATATAAATGACAATATGATTGACTCTAGTGATGTACATTTTGTATATATTTTATCAGTGAAGAAAATACCCAAAGATATATAAGTTTATTTTAACATTGTGTCCTACATGTTTATTCAAATGATTTTATAAATGTATCACTATAAGACTAAATGTTTTTTTTATCTGACATAACAGTGTTCAAGCACGCTAATTGTAAACAACGATATACCGCTGTTCAAAAATCATCAATCGATACGAATGTATTCAAAATGATGATCGTGCACTTCTGTCAATATAGACAATGCTATTAACGAAAGAAACTCCCTTTACGACAAAACATGTGCCAGTTTTACTATGACGTTTCGTTAATATGATCCTTGAATGGAACGTTGGTAAGCACTTTTGTTATTTTATTCAATGGCCAAAACATAGGACTGTGTTGCATATTTTCAACATTTATATGTTCATTTTTATCAATTTTCTGTTTACAAAACTTTGAATTTTTCGAAAAACTAAGGATTTTCTTACCCCATGAGTAGATTACCTTAGCCGTATTTGGCACAACTTTTTGGAATTTTGGGTCCTCAATGCTCTTCAACTTTGTATTTGTTTGGCTTTTTAACTATTTGGATCTGAGCATCACTGATGAGTCTTATGTAGACGAAACGCGCGTCTGGCGTATAAAATTATTATCCTGGTACTTTTGATAACTATTTACACCATTGGGTCGATGCCACTGCTGGTGGACGTTTCTTCCCCGAGGGTATCACTAGCCCAGTAGTCAGCACTTCGGTGTTGACATGAATATCAATTATATGGTCATTTTTATAAATTTTCTGTTTACAAAACTTTGAATTTTTCGAAAAACTAAGGATTTTCTTACCCCAGGATTAGATTACCTTAGCCGTATTTGGCACAACTTTATGGAATTTTGGGTCCTCAATGCTCTTCAACTTTGTATTTGTTTGGCATTTTAACTATTTGGATCTGAGCGTCACTGATGAGTCTTATGTAGACGAAACGCGCGTCTGGCGTATAAAATTATAATCCTGGTACTTTTGATAACTATATATGCCCCGAACTTTAAAAAGTTTTAACTTATACTAAATTCTATACTACCCCTCCATTTAATTTTGGTCTTCCTAAGAATATTGCCGCTTTCCAAGTGTATTTACACGAAGAGCATTCAAGAGTAATGGCTGTATGAGATAAAACCTAGATATCATATCGTGGAACTAGTACGTAAACAAAACAAAATATCAATGAAAATTATTTATTTACCCCAAAAAAGGCGTCGTTTGTCAGACAGCTGTATTTACAAGTGCAACCTTTAGACAGAAGATAAATTGTTGTTGATACATTGTAGATGTCTACGGACTTGTTTTATTGGTATGTCATATTTACATTTTCAAGAAACTAAGCCTTACACAATATCTTATGCCTAAAGACAAAAAATGAATATCTTAATTCTTTGTTGATGTTTTTAAAAGAACTTGCTGTATTGGTATATACATTTGTAATATTTGTACTTGGAAGATAACATGCTGTATTAAATAGAAAAAGACAGGAAATGGACATTCTCATTGGCTGGTGTCGGTAACAATTACACTGACACGATCTCCAGTAACGTGACTCAAACAAAGAAATTACATTTCACAAAATAAGAAATGCAGAAATATATGTAACGAATAAAGAAAATACGTTAACAAATTAAGAGATTTATAATTATGGCGGATATTCCCTTTCACATAAGTGTCATTATCTATAAATATTTCGGATAAAAAATATCCTTCATCAGTATGGTTATAGTATAGTATAAAGCATAACCATACTGTTGAAGGATATCTTAATATATACATCATGTATATATATATATATAACAAATGTCTGAATAATAGCCAAAGATACATCTTACAGGGCGATGGATCATATATTTATGATACTGGTACACTACAAAATATAATATTTCACAAGCAAGTCTAAAAGGATTCAACATCACTCAAAAAATAACACAAAAAACTTATGAACAAATGTTAAATATTTCGAATAACTTACATTCTTCATCAGTAAGATGTCAAATTATTTTTATATATAAAAAGAAAGAAGATTGTTGTATGATTGCCAATGAGAAAAATCTCCACAAGATACCAAAATGACTCAGAAATAAACAACTATAGGTCACCGTATCTTTACATATGGTAGTCACACAGTTCTAGTAATCTTGACCGTTATACAAATTATAACATATAAATACGCGGGTAAATATTAAATATTGATGTTTGGTAGGAGGAATGCATTCCTTTAAACTGTTAGGAGTCCTGTACTAAAGCCTGAGTAACTGGAAACAAGAATTGGTAGCGACTCTTTTCTATGTTTCCCTTAATGCCCTTTCGAAAACTGTCCTTAACTCTCTTATCCAAAATATTTCCCGAACAAGTCTGTCGTCCCTTTACCAATCGTCGTTGTGCTGTATGATATTGATGGTCAGGTTTTGAAATCAGTGTGTCCAGGTGATCTCAAATGACGTCTTACGCGGAGGACAGACTTGCAGGTGTAGTCTCGTTTATGACCATTTATGAGTTTGTTGAACGACTGTTCTGTCTCTTCAACATACTGTATGCCGAATCGACACGCATCTTGCAATGTGAGTTTTCATATAAACAACATAATTTGTATAGTTTTTTTAGTTTTCTTATATTTTTCATTTTGTATTTTTTTATGCCATAAAAAACCTCGGATTTTAACTTCTTTTTACATTTTTTTTTTTATAAAATATCAAGTTATTTTATTCAAAGGCATATACAAATTGGATGAAACCAGTATACAACTGTATTTAAAAAAAATCATTGAAGCATGAAACGAGTGAGCAATAAATTGCATTTTATTGTGTATCCTGCTACCATCTCAATCAAAATCATGACAATGCAAAGCTGTATCTAAGCTGGTTAGTAATATAACATATTTGTCACATACTTGTTAGAAATACGTCGGGTTTTGCATATGTAATAAAAACAAATTTGCCCGGGGCAAAAATGAGGTTATTGGTTAATGTGCCCTGGTTACTTGATTAAGTGACGTCAATGCATCTTTAAAGACACTTTTGTGATAAAATGTTTAAGATCTTACCTGTTTTGTTTCATTAAATTGTTATAATTGATTTTTTTTCTTTTCTGCAAAAACTTAAATATGTGATAAATAGATTATACCATGTCTTTTCCATATTGGCCCTGGTATCATCCCTCGACCCATATCGGCTTCGAGGCTTTAGATATATTTATTTTATTTTGACTCAACCTTTTTAAGCTATTGTGCATTAATTCTTTTTGCTATGCGTTATACTATATGTAACGCTTATTAAGTTTCTTTTTCAATTAAAATGTTGCGTGTCAATCGTTCGTCTTGTGTCATAGTTATGAATATTGGCAAGGAATAATATCGCTTAAATTATCATTGGCCTTATTGAGAACATTTAATGAAATTTTGAGTTGAGTTTTCTTGTTACGAGAACAGGATAATAGTTACTGACAGCATAACTAGGCAGATTTACATCTAAAATATAAATTTCACGGAATTTATTTTATTTTGACTTTACATTTTTAAGCTATTGTGCTTTCATTCTTTTTGCTATGCGTTATACTATATGTAACGGTTTTTTAGTTTCTTTTTCAATTTAAATTTGAACCCAACGAAATCGACAGAGTGTTAGCACATAGTTAAGAGCATGTGAATTTACGTGGGAGTTAGATAGGAACAGGTATTAATTTGTCATCTCCGAGTCTGCGCTAAATATAGATATATCAACATTTTATCATGCTGTTTTTACAAAGCGAAAGAAGCACGTCATATTAGATTTAATTGTTTACCAGGCATGTTAGGTAAGAAGATTCAGAAAGGCACACAAAACTGTAAAACTGAAAAGAAATGGTTGTCGCTGTGTTGCCTTTTACAGACGATACACGTTGAACAGTTGTTACTGATAAAAAGAAAAAAAAGAAAAAAAAACGAAAAAAAAAACGCGTCAGAATCATTTAATTTGCAATCATGGCAATGGTTTGTTTAATCTATTTTCATATTAGCAAATAGATGAATCCGTTTTCATTACAGCCGTTGACCAACAAAAAAAAAAGACTCGTCAGACGTATAAATTATAATATTTAGCCAATATAAAGTGATGGAATCTAAAAGAAACCCATATAATAAAGTTTAAACATAATCAGTAACTTAATCCCTTGTGTTTTAATCAATATGTATTCTATGTTTATAGTTCCGCAGAAAAACTATAAAACTTATCTCTCAAAGACAAATAATGGTAGATGATAGGAAAAATAATAATGGTAGTTATCAATTTCAAAGCTAAGAAAATGTGAGTATAAATAATGTCAAAGTATTTTCTATAACGGAAGGATTGCGCTTGATTTTCAAATGATGCAGACATAATTTTTCAATCAGTTTAATTGAGGTTTGGAGCTGGTATGTCTATAACTGCAATTAGTCCTTTGTTAAGGATTAGGTCCAGTAAGACTCCTTTTTGGCCCCCAAAATATAGTGCTTTGACAAAAAATTTAAAATGTAAACTTTTAGCTATCTATTGGAAAGTAGAATACTTCTGTTACATAAATATGGGCTGTTTATGACATTACAATACACATGCATCGAGGACTAGCATCATTAAATTATGCTAAAAAAGTAAAATCACAAAAATACTGAACTTAGAGGAAAATCAATTCGGAAAGTCACATGGCAAAATCAAATAACACAACGCATCAAAAACGAATGGACAAGAACTGTCATATTCCTGACTTGGTACAGACAAATGTAGAAAATGGTGGGACGTTGCGCACGATATTGGTGTCACTTTCGAAATATGGGTTAGATGGCGGGTTATTCAAATTCAAGCTCTTATCCTATACAATAAATAGCCATGTTATACATATCATTTGAAAGGAAATAAACCATAGAAATCAATAACATAGATGAATTTTTATTTTTTCTATTTTTTAATGGAAAAAAATGCTCATTTCGATGCCTATAACGTCATTTTAAGGTTGTCCCGCTGTTACAATTTTGTTTTATGTGCGTCTTTGAAATCACAGTGCGGATTCATTAGTAAGTAGAATGGTTTAAAATTTTACAACTATATTGTATACATTAAACGTTAAATGAAGTAATAGACGTTTTTAACTATAAGAGTAGGAAGATCGTCAGAAAAGTTTTAAAAAAAAAAAGAGAAAAAATGTCCCAATTTGCTGCTCAACCCGTAAAAAAACTTTCTGTCTTCAATTTCATAATATATAACATACGAAAATGGATTTTATTAATATCAGAAAAATTATACATGTTCCGAAGAAGCTATCTAAAGTCATCATTATGTAACTGCGGTCTTATTTTAAAAACTTCGTCATTTTCCCCGTGTCCAATAAAATGTCCCGATGGACAAAATAACACAAAAAATAATTCAGAGGCTTTTTATCAAACGAAACTCTACTATATCTCAAATTTTTATCACCTGTTAAATGATATGAATGGAAAATACATTTAATTTCCTTTAAAATGATATGATATGTACAGTTGTTTGAGTTGCAGGTAGAAAATCCGAAACGATCTAAGATGTCCAATGAAATGTCCCCGTAACTGTAATTTGACGTTCGCGTTATAATAACGTTAAACTGGTATACGACTTTTCTTGCATATTTGGCATAACATAATTTAATGAAATGGTCTGATCTATATAAAATAAAGTTCTCGTTTAATATGCATTAAAATGTAGATATGCATTGTTTCAAGGATATAAGATGTCGAAATATTTAACTGGGATACTCCATAAAGACAAGGCCCCGGAGCTATAACAAAGAGAAAACTTACTAATGACCACACCCTCCACTTTATAAAAGCAAGATACATTGAAAAAGGAAATGCAAACAAAAGTGAGATCTTTTTAATTATCCTCCTCAGCCAGATAGTATCTGTAATTCTTAGCGATGCTATTAAAAAAATCGAAGCTATACACACGAATGAAAATTCCCACAATGAATCTTATGAGAAAAAGTACTCCTTAGTCGTGAACATTTCAGTAAAACGTGCAATCATTTTTTTGTTGTTGCATCGACTAATTTAACAAAAAGTTTTATCAGAGAAATACTCGTATGCCATAAAATTTCATTTTCATTTATCTACTACCTAGCAATGTGTATGCAAAATAGGGTTATTACATTAAGAAGTAGTGTGACAGAACTCGAATCTCGACTCGAATCTCCAACATAATTGCCTGGTAAATAGGCATAATTTGAGCAAGAACGAGAAAAAAGAGAGAGAGAGAGAGAGAGAGAGAGAGAGAGAGAGAGAGAGAGAGAGAGAGAGAGAGAGAGAGAGAGAGAGAGAGAGAGAGAGAGAGAGAGAGAGAGAGAGAGAGTGAGAGAGAGAGAGAGTGAGAGAGAGAGAGAGTGAAATATTTATATGCATTAAAATTTATGCACACGTACAAAAGAAATGTGTTAACGCATGCGGCAGAATATCACAAGAAAGTTTTGTGGGAAATTATGAATGTCTACTCAAATCCAATCTATTGGAAAAATCGAATTGTCATTGAAGAGTGTCCACCATGCATGTGTACTGCACTTTTATTAGAATCGTAGAATTGAATGATATACAATTGGGCGAAAATTATACATACATGTAACTGCTATATACAAATATTAATATAATATATAACAACACATCAGAGTATACTGATTTGTATCACCACAATATAATAGATATTAAAGAAGTGAGGTTGAATTCCCTGTCATTTATTCATCATCCACGCACGAACTTTTCTCAGAAAAAAATACATAAATCTCAGTTTCAGGTATAGAAATGTGATTTTTTTTCTGAGACAAGTGCTTGTGACCATCCACAAGAACTTGCGGTCATCCGATGTTCAGTACTTCAGTAATTTGATTATACTTGTAAAACAATGTAAACTCGAAACCAAAAAGATTGAAATCGAAAACATGAAAATAATCAGTTTGGAAACTTTTTTTTTAAAGTCAAAGAAGATTTAGTGTAAACTGTTATGTGTTAAAAATGAAAGCGCTGAACCAAAAATAACCAATAGCATATAAAAAGTGCATGGAATGCATTCCTGGTCCATAGTTGTTCGCTTGAGAAAGACATTTATCCATGTGAACATGCACATATAGCAATTACTTAAAAACACATCTAGTAAAACGAAAATAATTGTATCATTCAAAATCGGATTTCGACCTGTAGCTGGTAATCTGTGAGGTAGGAATTGGTGTGTGTAAGAATTTTCTATACTTTGCCAAATTCTATAATTTCAATTATTAAAAAAAAAATATTGACCGCAGACCCTTTTTTTTGAAGCTTGAATTTGTGAAAAAAACATCAGATGAAAGGATAGCTCGTAAAATATGTTTCCGAAAGCAAAAACACAACAATACAGAATCACTGTTCTCATAATAAAGTAAGAAGATGCGGTCGTATGACGAGACAAACTTCCATTAAAGATTTTTCTTAATTAATTGGTAAATCAATCCTGATTTAAAAATTGTAATCCATGAAAACATTAAATATTTTCTTTTGAACAAAATTAGTTTAGACCCCGACCATCTTTAAATCATTGAAAGTTGGCGACGGCAGCAGAAGAGCACGTATTTCTTTTTCAAACTTTATGCACATTTTATAAAGCTTTTCGGTAGAAATTTTGTCAAAATATTCTATTTTTAACGTTTTCCATAAAATCGTGGTTTATAATGTAAGTATAAGTCACTGTTTAAGGTTATAAGCAAAGACAGCCAATGTGATGTGTTGTAAGCATGCTCGTCCTAAGAGTAAAGAGATTCGCCTCAGACTTGTCCTGCATTTGTTTCATCATAGTATCAAACTAAGTTTGAATGTTTTAAAACATTGAAGATAAAAAAAACGCCAAAAAATATGTACAAAAGTTTAAGCTGTCATTTCGGGGCCTTTTAAATTATAGCAGACTATGCGGTATGGGCTTTGCTTTTGAAGGCCGTACAGTGACCTATAGTTGTTAATTTCTGTGTCATGTTGGTCTCATTGGCAATCGTACCACATCTTCTTTTTATATATTTCAATCATTTAACAAGACATCAAATCTTTGTTTTGTGTTATTGTTGCATCTATGATTCTTCGCAAAAAATTAAAAAAAATGTTCATGTATTTAAAATTTTGTTCAAATTCAATGGAATTTTGTGTTTGCACCATCTTCAAAAAAAAACATATAAAGAAGCAACTTCGAAAATATCTGTACTTCAAGCGGCATTTTCACATGAGTAGAATATAAGGTCAACGTTTGAAACTTTCCGTGGAACAACGTCAAAATCGTCGTTTTATTAGGAACGTCGTGTAACGATAAGTGACACCAATATCGTGCGCAACGTCTGCCAGATTAAACCTGGTTTTATAGCGCTAACCCTCTCACGTTGATGACAGTCTCATCAAATTCCGTTATATTTACATTGATGCGTTAACTAAACAGACACAATAAATAAAATAGCCAAAATATGGGTACATCAGTCATCATCGTATAACAATTTTAAAAGGAACAATTTAACAGAACACAAAAAACATCTATCTACAAACACATTCATTGATTTGTGTGTGTGACGTCAGATAATTTTATACGTCACATAGATTTGTCGTTCAATGTGCATACACACAATTTCAAAATTTACATAGGCAATGTTAGCATATAGGGTTAAAAAATCAAAAGTATGTAATAATAAATTTCAGAAATAGACCGAGAATGAAAATAGTCCAAAAGTTATATATAGAATTTATAAGAATCCACAAATAGTTAATTCCACTACGCGATTGGATGATTTTGACGTTAATGATTCAACGTATTTTGTAATTCATAATAGAAATATATCATAATGACATAAAATAGAACAATATCATACTGACGGGATCTTTTAAAGTACAGAGTCACGTTTTAAGAACCAGAGAAATACAAAAAGTCGCATTTACAAAACACGCCACCAAAAAATGAAAGACAATACAAACAAATTGACGAGATGTATAAGTACCGAGCCACGTCAAACGGATATCACATAAAACCATTCAACAGTAAAAGTAATATTAATAATAGAACAAAGACAAATGAAAGAACTATAAAACACGTTGTTAAGATGATAAACAACATCAGTACGCATAATCTATACATCAAGACCATCGTGTATTATTTGTGAAGTTGAAACGGAATATTTATCAATAAGGTCTTGGTACCTCCCAATGAACTTTTTTAGAAAAAGGACGAGACGTTCTTTGACATACCCCTGGTTCATCAACTTTCTACTCAGACACTGGTGACGTTTTACAAAGTCTGAGTAGGAGCTGCAAGCTCCTGAATATCGAATAAGTTGGGAAATATATATCCCATATGCAGGTGAAGTTGGTATATTGCTACTAAGGTGGGGGAAATTTATAATTTCAAAATAAAAAATTACTGAAATCTTTACAATTCTAGCATTTGAGTTAAGTTTTAGACAGTTTTCATTTCATTGCCATATGCGTATACTCATATGGTCGGACCATATGAGTATATACTCGTTTGGTTATTAACGGTCCGGACCATATGAGTATTTGGACCATATAGATATTTTTTCAATAATATGTATAAGAAAAATTTATAAAAAAACAATGATTGCTACAAGCAACTGTATTATTTACAATTTAAAGAACATTAAATATTGATGCCAAAGTTAGTTTTTATCGCTGATTGTATTCGTGCATGTATGCGTTGGGTGACATTTACTTCAACACAGCACCATAGCTATTCTTGGGTCCTGGGTCATTCCGATGTATCTACGGTGTTTTTAAAAAGCTCTAGATCTCCAATACCGTAACATGACTGAAGTACATCTTTAAAAAATAGAGTCCTTGCCGGTGACGTCATTTATTTTTTAAAAACTAAAACAAGTATAAGTATAAAAATTCTAAATATTGCACTTCTAAGGCTAATTATATAAAGTTTCAAAAGTAGGCAAATTATTAGACGCTTTATCCTGTCGACTTTTACGTCAGTTTATAGTAAAACAGTTCATTAAGATATTTTTGGAAGATATCTTCCTAGGTCGACATTTGTTGTCCTTAACTCGTAATAACATATCGGTATGAAAAAAAATGTGTTTTAATACTATAGTTTTGACTAGTGATGAAATTTACTGTGTGAAACTGCTTATTATATTTTGTTAACCGTGTTATTATTGAATTTTAATAGATCTATAATAAAATGACATTTGGTAGTGTCTTTTTAATGACGTGACCACTAGAAGGCTCATATGAAGAGTTAAGCATTATAAAATCAAACCTGTCAATTACCCCGACCATACGCGTACGCTTCGACCATACGCGTATGGTCAAAATACTCATATGGTCCGGAACATAACCATTCTAAAATTAACTTGAGATAACGGTCATCAAAAGAACAACTTATAACAATACAGAATGGAAACTTTTATAAAAAAACGAATAGAAAACAAGTGCCATGTTAATGAATTGACATTTCATTTTGCAAATGTTTCAATTGGGTACTCTGAATCGACCAGTTGCGACATGTAAAAATACCTATTAGATATTAACGGGATATGTCACGTGTTCATCATGCAGTTTCCAACAGAAAATCAGATTTAACAAATTACCAGAAAACTATATTAATTTTGTTGTACAAATTCATGATCATGATATAGTTAAAGCCTTTATGCAAGCCTGTTAGAGTTTCAATCATACAAGAGTATGTTTTTTGTTGTTAGGAAGAAAAGGAGAAGTTTTATCTAAAGAAAAAAGCCAATATAGTCACTTTACTGCAAACATTTTTCTAGAAAACTTGGGACATGTTAAGAAACAAAGAGACAAGGGCAAGTTCACCTGATTAACAAATAGGATCTCAAGGTTTGAACGAAATAGGCCCTACAGGGAATATTTTACTATCTTGCAAGACTTACTTGTCCACAATATTCCAAGATTTTAGTTCAAAATTCCAGAACGATTTTAAAAATGTTGGCAACACAACTGACCCTTATATTTGGAACTTTCATTAATTTTTGTCACAGCCAAAACATAAATGGCAATCACATAAATTCCATTCTCAATTTTACATTGGATATTTTGACATTAAGCTTTATTATTAGACTGCCATGCATCTCCTCATATTCGAAACAGAGTATTAAGAACTTTGTTTACCATAAGTAACAATCCATTCCAAATGACTAAAGTTGAGTGTGAAAACCCTCTTCGTGTTCTCTTTGGTGTTATTGTGGACTCCTATAGCCGCTTTTGTGAACTGAGTACAATTTTGAAATCGTTTGGCATCATTTTTTTCAAAATAAAAGGTCGTCAACACGTATCGGCCATAGTTGAAGAGAAAATAAGTACGAAGTTTCTAGAGGATCTAGCCCAAGCTGCTTTCACTGTAGTTTCAAGTGACAATATTGACGAAGGACAGCCTCATGCATCAGCAAAAATTATTGCCCCATAAGAGGTAAACATCTTCAGCTTGTCAGGTTCTACAGCCCAAATCAAATGCTCTCAATATTGATTAATCTGAACCTTTCACAACAGCTAAGGCCACAATTAAAAATATTTTGGTTTGCCCAAACCCTACCCAAGGTTAAGACAGTGGATAGGTAGGTAGGCATTTTTTTTTTTTAAAGAAATTAAAGTATCAGATGTTAATTAGTCTTCATGCCTATCTGATTAAAAAAAAACTTCTTCAAATCAGGACAATAAAAAAATTTGAGTAGGCAGCTTTTTTCTGGGTAGGTAGGGTTTGGGCAAACAAACCTATTCTTTTTTATGGCCTAATCGGTCCTTAATTTTTTTTCTTCAAAATGACGTTATAAATCTTGAAATTACGGATATAAAATGTTTTTTTTTTAAATAATTCTTGCAAAAGAACTGTTTAAAATTCAGACATGTTCATCCCTGACCTTAAGAACTATCCATCTTAATTTGAAAATAAAAACAAATAGAAAAGGCACATGTTGTTTATCTACAAATACTACATGAACCGTGACACGAAAAAAACTATTAAACATTTTTAAGAAAATATCCACAATTAGTTTGATATCGACAAATCCAAAAGTCACATGGTAAACGATGGGGATGCGATAACCTGACATATATTTTTTAGTTAAAATATGAATTTACTGAAGAGCTTTCTTGGGTATTACTACTTCCAGGGAACTGGCATACTTTGAAGAATTTTCCTGTTTTATTGAACTTTTTTGATAGTTGTTTTTAAGAAATCGCGAAAATTACCTTACAGAAGATTGTCAATATCACTGCTACATCATCTTTGCAATTAAATCACAAAACATAAGAATTTGTGTTAGAATTAATAGAAATGTGAAGCAGAACAAAAGAAACTGTGCATCTGAATTACCAACAGTATAACAAATGTATGTAGGAGACATTAATATCAATTCTCTTATGGATGAGTTTGACACACTTTGAATGAAAAAAATCAAAGCAGACGATACGTTCCTATTCATAGAGATTGTTTCTTCTGCATATCTTTATATATTGCTTTCCGTAGTTTTTCGTGTTGAGGACCGTACTTTGGCCTATAATGGTTTACTTTTACAAATCGTGACTTAGATTAGGAGTTTTCTTCTTATATCTATACAAATTTGAATCTCAGATTAGCATCACTTAAAAGCCTTTCCCTCTGCTCCCTATCTTTAATCGGCATATGTACTCGAGAATAATACCATGACATCTGACATATATAGCGTAACTTTTACACTACATTTAAGGTTCATGTGGACCCTATGGCTAAAATGGCCGTATTTTCACCTCAAAATTTACTCTGAGTACAGGCAAACCTGTGCATCTGGAAAAGTTTTAAGGCATAGCATGCCCTACATAAATAGAATTCAAATGCATTGTATGATTTAGAAAATTCATAACTTAACTGGATTTTGCCGTACACTTTTTTTCGTCTCTGCAGAAGATGATAAAATTAACAAACAGTTGAGTTTACCTTGATATGGTCCACTCAGGTACGTATATACACAGTTTAAATAACCAATTATTGTCAGGTATCTATTGTCCATCTAATGTCCATGTCAATTAAAAATGCTCACATAATTTTTACCTGTGGGGAAGTTCTCAAACCTGTTTCCCAACTTAGTTTATTTTGGCACCTTCTGGAGGAATGAAAAAAAATGCACGGCAAAATCCGTTAAAAAAAGTTTGTATTTTTCTAAAACATAAAACATATTTAAAATTAATTTATCTAGGGCATGCTATGCCTGAAAAAAATTACAGATGCGCAGGTTTGTCTGTACTCAGAGTAAATTTTGAGGTAAAAATACGGCCATTTTAGCCATAGGGTCCACATGAACCTGAAAGGTACTTCACATTGGGGGCTTTTCTGACAGCGTTACAGCTTGAGTAAGACATCAGGTTACACTGGACAATGCTCATAAGTCTTGAATAAACCTATTGTTAAGGATTTATTTGGAAACCATCTTCAGAACTTTTTGATAAAATATTTGTTTATTTTTCTTTTCGAGCATACCTTAAAAATATTTTAACAATCAATTGAATCTTTTTTTTTTTTTAACTTTTTTTTGTTTTTCAATAGTCATGATTATGCATGCCCCTTCACTACTTCCTGACAGGGGTACAAAGGGATAAAATATAGAAAATAATTCAGTATACAATATGTATCGCTGATAAATTTTTTATCATTTTTACAATACATTTTTGTAATATTACTATTCAAGATTACATACATGTATAAAGGAGTAGGTTCACTAAGACCCCTGTTTGGCCCCAAAATATAGCAGTTTTAGAAAATTGTGTAAATGTAATCTTTAAGCTATATTTTGGAAAGTCAAATGCTTCTGCTACATAAATATGAGCTTTTCTTGACGATACAATGCACAAATATCGCGTTTTAGCATCATTAAGTCATGCTAAATTACTGAAATCTTCAAAATTTTACCATTTTGGTCATTTTTTAGACGGTTTCTGTCTAAAATGAAAGTGGCCGCATTCGTGTTCATTCATAATATTGAAATGTAAGTTGTATTTGATGATAATACAAAACATATATAAAGGTTGAGGATGAACACGGATGCGGCCACATTCATTTTTGACAAAAACCATCTGAAAAGTGACGTTTTTTGGCATATTTGATAGATTTTTCATATTTAAGCTTGAATCAGAGCGTTTTTATTGACTAAATCAGTTAAAATCTTTCACATTAACTAATCGAATCAATTGAAATAGACACTTAAGTGTTTAAAAAGTGTCCAAAAACTTTCGTTAGATGAACTTGAAATTTGAGGCCAAAATCGGCCCTTACCGGACCTACTCCTTTATTTGGTTAATCTCTCTCTGGCTTTATCTCATATTATACAAATACTCATATACAAACACAATTCATTCGTCTGTTATGAATACATTTCACCATTCTTAAACCAGTTAACACGGGATCTAAGCAGCAAACCTTCAGCCGTCTTTTGTCGTTGTCAATTTACTATTCATTTTTTTTTATCAAGTAAAATTTTGAACCTCATCATTTGAAGAATGGTTTATGATACTTTCTAAATACAAAATAACATTTTCATGTTTGAGAGTGAAGTTTTCCTCCTTGGATTTTGTTTTTTGCTATAACGTTTGGACAAAGATCTACTCTTCATTTTCATTTTTAAAAACATGTTGATCATTACAGGAAAACTTTACGGAAAGAAGACTTCAATATCACATGACAGATGATATTCCTAAGTGCATAATTTAACAATACAATACAATGCGTTTATTTCAAAAACACTCCGTCACATTGACATGTGAAACAAGAGGTAAATTACAAAAAATACAAAATACAATTAAAGAAATAGATAAAACAACTTAGAAGAAATGTAATATATAGAATATTACTTTACTTTACATTATAGTATTTTAATATTATAATATTTTAGTTAACTTTGAAATGAATAAAGACACATTTTTAAGTACGTTAATATTAGTCAATGACAGTAGTCCTTTCATTTTTGCTTCACACGAATATTTCACATAGTACTCTGGAATATGCTGATTTCTGATGTTTTTTACTAATATAAAGTTGCATTCAAATAAATAATGGTATTCATTGCCAATTGCAGTTAAACACAAATTACATGTCCTCTCTTCCTTTGGAATGTTATACCATCTTCCCAGCTCTACTGGAATTTTTACATTGCAGCATCTTAATTTTGAAATAAATTTACGTTCGAATGGTGTTAATTTTAAAAGATATTTTTCTAAGCCAAAGATTGTTTTAAAAAGTCCATAAAATTCTCCTCTGGATAAGTTGTCAATTTGACTATGCCATTGTTAAATGAATGAATCTTTAAGTTTTTCTGTCAGTACGATTTTTAGTTGATTTATACCTAATGGTGATTGCTGAGTCCAAACATAGCTTAGTCCGGCATTATCTAGGATCGATTTAATATAATCCATCCATTTGAAAGTGTGATCATCTTTTAAGTTGAACATAATTTGATAAAGTATACTGCTAAGTTTATTTTCATTGGTGAGAAGTTTGTTCCAAAAACCACACCATTCTACATTTTATTACGATATCTATTGGTGTACGACCAAGTTCTCCATATGTCATAAAATTTGGTGTCGACGTTCTAATTTTCAACACATTCCGGCAAAACTGTAGATGGATTTTTTCCAACATGTAATTGTTTCCGAATCCCCATATTTCACATCCATATGTCAGAATTGGAAGTACAAGTGCATCAAACAGTTGTAATTGTAAGTCGACAGGTATTGAGAGGTTACGTATCTTTGTATAGAGACTAAAAAGAGCTTTCTGCGCTTGTTCGCGAAGACGTTTCTTTGCTGTTGCAAATGAACCATTATAATTAAAGGTTAGTCCTAAATATGGATATGAATCCTGAATTTCAATAGACTGGTTAAATATTTGAAATTTTGGTAATGTTCTTGATTTCCGTTTGCAGAACCTTTGTCTTCGATAAATTAACGTTCAACTTCCATCGGACACAGTATCTTTCAAAAACATTTAAGGCGTGTTGCATTGATTCGGCCGTTTCAGATATAATTATAGTGTCGTCGGCGTACAAAAGAACGAAAAGTTTAATATATATATGCAAATGATTGTGGCAAATATTTTCGATAACTTGCAAGTTCTGAACATCCTTCTCAGCAAAGAAAGACTCCAGATCGTTTAGATAAACAGCAAATAAAAAGGGGGATAAGTTTTCTCCCTGTCTCACTCCAATGTTACAGTTAAAAACGGCTGACACCTTACGCAAGATTTAACATCACTATACATAAATATATTACCTTAAAAATTTTCCCAGAAATATTCGCCTTTTGTAATTTAATCCACAAAGATGTATGGGAGATTGTATCAAAGGCTCTCGAAAAATCCCTTTTAAGGATTTTAACCCTTTGTATATACCCTGCATCTCTTAGTAACTGAGCATAAAATTAAAAAAAAAAGTGTGCCATATTTCTCTAAATAACTTGAGAAAGCGAAAATAATTGCCGAATGGTCAGTTCTATAACCTGGTGTAATTTTAGTATTTTTCCTTAAGCGAAATTAGAATAAAATCAAAATGACTTTGCTTTATGGGTGAGGACTTCATATCTTCTGGATGCCATGCACGTCAAGGCTTAAGTAGCTCAAAAACTTTGATAATTTTAACAATTCTTATTACAGGAGTTACTGTTTCTATTATGTTTAATACTATAAGTATCAATAAATTTATCAAATACAAGGTTCCAGTCACCGCGTATTGATAAAACACTTTTTTTTGTATAACAAAATGAAGGATATCTGTAACCATTCACACAGACAAAGCTCAATCTTTGTGTAAATATTGAATCAAAAATGATGTAACGACCATTATCATCAATAACAGCATTATGTACCACAAAATCCGTCCTTTCTTTAAATATAGAAAAGACACCTACACTTTTACTGCCTTTATGTCTGAAAAAGCATTTACTTCCTCATTCATCCTCCCATTTTTTCAATGTCTTTTTCACTATGAGTTTCCTGGAAACACACTATTCAAGAATGTTTACCCTCTTTTTGGAATTTGAGAAAAGAACCCCTTCATTCATTGATAATATCGTTACATTATCATCCATGCTTATAGATTTTATATAAGTGATGTTTGAGGAAATAGATTTAATCTATGGCGTTTCTGATGAAGGTAAATCCAGAAAAGCGCTTCGGACGCAAGAAATTATTTAAAGTGTTGTTTTCAATTATAAATAAATGTATCAAAACAATAGATGTTTAAAAGGGAAATAGGATTGAATATTTATTTTATCATAAATGTTCAAGTTATATCCCCTATACTGCATAATGACAGTATAATTTATTTTAAACAACAAATGTATCAAGATGAATACCTCTTATACTCTTAAAAATCAATATAGGATTATGTAATTCACAACTGTTACAAAACAATTTTTGTGAGCGATTATCATTTACATTAGAGGTCGGTTATTTAAAGACGTATCAACCGTATTGTTTACGTTGACGTATCCGCATCTGCAGATTTATAAAAAACCAGTATGTGATCTCGAGCTTTAATTTTATGTACTTTCAATAATGCAAATGAGCAAATGATTAATTTGTAATGCAAAAATTATCAAAACAATTAAGAAATATCGAGTTTTTGTGGAACATGTAATCCGACTTTTAAAGATAATCTGGATAGTTGGAACAGTTTACAGGCATGATAGGAGTAAATACGGTAAAATCGTTCATTTGTTAAATATTTGACAAATAGAGTGATACTCAGTACTGTTTTATTAAATGTACATGTATTTATATGACATCTGAAGACAACTCGTGTTTCTATTAACTCTTATGATAACATCGCAAATGACAATATTCAAAGTTCCTTACATGTATATAAGTGATAAGTAGTACATTTGATTTTTTGTGTGTGTAAATTCATGTAAGATCAATATTGTTTAAACTAGATTATTAAAGGATTGTGTACGATATTCGTGTACCTGCCCTACATTGACTCCTTTTTAAGGGCATGTAAAAGAAGTTGATAGACCCCCTTATTATTTTTTTTACAAAACACCACTATTGAAAATTTTGAAAGTGAATGATTGATTGTTTCGAACGCAAAGTGTTCTTAAGCTCGGGATCACATAATATTTTTGGATAAATCTGGAGATGCGGATACGTCAACGTATACGATACGGTTGATACGTTGTTAAATGACCGACCTCTATTTATATATATATATAAAATGTAAGCACCTCATGTTTGTGGTTTACCATCTTTGCCGCAAGTTTATTGTTTTCTGTTTGGCACTAAATTGATATACAGATTCTTTTTGTTATTCATTTTTGTGATAAGTTTATTTGGCAATCGTTAATGGTAGTCAGCAGGGTTTAAAAACATCAGTTGTTCGACCTGTTAGTCAAATACGTTTTGTTAAAATATACTTTTTCACTCTTTCGGTCTTTTTGGAAAATTCTGTTTGTGCTATATTTAAACCCCTCTACAACGAAACTTGTTTTACATGCATACGTATATAAATTGCGATTTTAACCAACAAAATAATAGGTTTGAACGTTGTTTTCAATTAAGACTTGTTTATATATATATATAGTTCGTCTAAACACCAGTCCAACAATGTTAGATCTGTTAATTTGCTTTCGCAAATTTTTTGTTCTTCCCTCGCCGAGATTCGAACTCATGCTACTGAGATATTGTGACACCAAATCGTCTTGCACTGTAACCGACACGCTAGACTACTAGGCCACCTAGGCCTCATAATAATAAAGCTTTCAGTGGCCGGGTGTGACCTTTCTTCGTCAGTGTTAATTTAGCATCGTAATACAGTACATGATATATAAGGCATTAAGATTGAATTGTTACAGATCAACTGAAATATCTATTTTAAAGGATCCTACAATATACCATACCCATATTTTGCTTTATTAATATATAACTTTTTATAATAATAAAAAGCTGTATATATTATCCAAAAAATAATTATTAATTGATGACACTGATGAATTTCTCTCAAAAATTTCTTTTTAATTTTCTTTTACATTATCAATCATATTCTGCTACTTGTTTATACCGCAGTCCCACTGGGCCACGATCGTACTACGATCTGTGAAAAAATGTGCATCGTGCAGATGGCAGTAAGGTTGTAGTACGGTCGTTTTGCGGTCTTCATGATTGTGATGAGCGTGGTCAACTTTGAACATGTTAAAAACATCGTGGTGCGGTCGTGGCGAAATCAAGTCGTAGTAGAAGCGTAATGAGAGCGCATTAAGGTCGTTGTAATATCGCAAAGGTCGCTGTACCAACGTAGCGAGAGCGTAACGAAAGCGAGATACTATTCGTAGAGACTTCGCTACGATCTCACATCTTACATCGACGTTATTACGACCTCACTACCACCATCACGTTCTCACCACAGTGGCGGATCCAGAAATTTTCATAAGTGGGGGCCCACTGACTGACCTAAGAGGGGGCCCGCTCCAGTCACGCTTCAGTGATTCCCTATATAAGCAACCAATTTTTTTCCCAAAAAGGGGGGCCCGGGCCCCCTGGGCCCCCCTCTAAATCCGCCTCTGCACCATGACCCAACTACGCCTTTACTACGACTATACCACGTTTACATGAAGCTGTTGAAGACCATAGCACGATTCTAGCATGCCCATGCCGTCCTCATCACGCTCTTCTTACGACCTGACTACGTTCATACTACGACCATCATGCTCAGTGTCATTTTTACATAAAATATATAAAAAAGGTTTTGTTTGTTTGTAAATGTAATGTGGACTTATTGACTTTTTTCTCTAAAGCCTCAACTATGCTTGACACACCTGTGTCACCTCTGTTATCGTTCAGTAAAACATCGTTAGTCAAAATTTGATGGACCAACATATGGGTGTGATTCAGGTTGGATTGGTTGTACTGTATGACATATCTGCTGGATCAGGACTCGTTACTATCAGTGCTCCTTCTGCTTTTACATCTACCCCTACCACCACGCCCACGTGTTCTGGTAAATTTTGTTGGCATGACTGTATTGTTTCCAAGAAAGCTACGTATTAATGAAATATAATGAACTGAACAGTATTCATATTGAACATGATGTTGACTTTATTGCTGCAAGTGTAGTGAGATTGCGATATGAACGTGCTATGGTCGTATTTTGGTCGTGTTAAGAGCGTGCTATAAGGACAGCAGAAGCGTGGTAAGATCGTGTTGCAATCGGATAAATCGTAGTATGGTCGTAGTGAGGACGTGATGAGCGTAGAAAGATCGTGATAATCATAGTGAGGTCGCAGAATAAGCGTGGTGAGAACGTGATATAATCGTATTGGGATTGTTGAAGACCCGTAATGAGGACGTAGTATTTTTATGCCGCTCATACCGTGAAATCATCACGATCTGAATTTATTTTAGATCGAAGAGAGCGTGGTGCGATTGTGGTCTAGTCGGATTAGGGTTTTAAGTTGCAAAACCATTAATTTTCAAATTTTTCAGTCTTTAGTGTTGCCATTAGTCCAATATTGCGTTATCAAATCCTAATGCTGTACCATTTAGTGACAACATTACTTTGACAGAAAAATCTTTATTTTTCATCTAAACTAATTCAAGAAAAACATGTTTATACCATGTACGTTGGCAAAATCGTAGAGGTTAATATTTTTGGGACAATTCTTAAATCAATAGAGGGTTATCAAATTGTTTTCCTGTTTAAAAACTGAAGGGGTCGTTCATTTTGACTTTATGAACTTTTACAAAATATTAGACAGACATGCATGAACAACTTCATATGATCCAGAATTTTTAGTTGCCCTAGTACTTCCAAACCCGTACAAAGAACTTAAAATTACGTACATTTGCAACAACTAAATCAAAGCAAACCAATACGCATAATACTGATACACAAGAAAAGATACTGCACAACAGGTGCTTGCAAAGTGAGATTGTATTCTCAATGAAGTTGGGGAATTTTTTAAGTAATTACCGCCAGGACATCCCATTCCCGCGTGCTATTTGTATGACAGATAGCTCGATGATCAGATCACCAAGACACAATGTCAGATACAACTAGGTCCCTTTGTGGAAAATACGAGTCAGGTCAATTAGAAAGGTTACCGCAGTCATTCAATGAATACTGTTATTATTGAGGGTATGTTTATGATCAACATTAAATCCATCAGATCCCACCACAAACCATTCAAAGCCTACATATTATATCTGATAAGACGAAGGATCCTACCTAAGCAAAAATTTCAGGCCATGAAATTCAAATTTATTTTACAGACCACATTTTTTAACTAAATAAATGATTAACCATCTTTAAAAGATATTGAAAGTACAAGACGTGACAAAAACCAAATAAAAAACCCCATACAAAGCATAAGGATTCAGCCTCCAGTCCGAATTATTAAAAAGAAATATATTGATTTTTTTTTAAAAAATCGTGAAAACACACGAAATTATATGAAACTTCTAGTTCAAGAACTTCTTAGCCTTGTGCAACCACATCTTAAGGGACGTCAAACTGTTATTCTAGTAGTCTTAGTAATTGTATGGTGTTGGTACTGAAGTTTAAGTTGAAAAGCTTGTCTCTAACCACCAAGAAACTGATACGCTCATCTAGGCCACATGTACTTTTAAACGTTTGTTCCATATTAGTAGTGATCTAGCAACCAAAAACATCATAATGCAGCAAAACATGCTTGGTGATTATGTTAAGTTTGTTCGATTCAATACGCATGTCAATTTTGATTTCGGAAGCAATTCTAAGTAAATTCGGAGTAAATTTGCAAAACCATTCAAATTCTGTACATATGCAGTGGCTGTAATTATATTTCTTTTTTTGTTGGTTTTCAAAAGTCTTTCATTTTCAATATTTCATTCCAGTACACAGATTTCATAACAGGTAACTGATTATTTATCATTAGATAGAGAAGAAAATGGTTTCTTATCATTTGTTAGACTTAATGGATTTCTGTTCTTCATAAAACAATATCCAAGTTAAGAGTATCATACTACGATGAAATTCCTCCAAGCAGAGGTGTACTTCGATTCGAGTGTCACTGATGAGTCTTTTGTAGATAAAACGCGCGTCTGGTGTAAATAAAAAAAAAATCCTGGTATCTATGATGAGTTTATTCACTATCACTGTCTTATTTAAAAATGTATGACTTGTCATCAAACACTATCATGAATTTGCCTACTTTTCCAGCTCATGGTTTTTCCATCAAAGATGTTGGGATGAGAAAACTCACATTACGTCCGTCCCAAAGCATGTTGCTTGGCTCTTACGTGGTTGCAAATGCAAGAAAGTTTGCATAAAATATAATTTAAAAAAAAACAACAAAACAAACCCCCCAAAACATGAATGGTGTCTTGCTTGTTGTTTTATGAACTGTAAAAATTGCAGCGATAATTCTTTCAAACACACTAGCCATAGAACTTGAAGAAGCTGCACTATTTACTAGTACACACTTAAAAATGAGAATGATGATTCTGATGGTGGAAGCATTAGAACTGACTTGGGGAGTTTATGCTGTGTTTTAAAAATAATTCTTGAAGTCAGCTAAACGTTTTAATTACGTTGTTTTGTTTAGGGAATATTAAGCTCAGGAATCTCATTGATCAGAATAAGTGTTTGTCAAACTGCTATATAACCAGTGTATTTTTTCTGATAAAACGGTTTGTTCAAATTTTTTGAAATTTTTATTTTTTTGTAAAAGGGTCAAAGTAAATACTTTGTCAAAATTTTATGAAAATTAAAAAAGTCAAATTAATTTTAGTGAAAGTGTTGGGTACCACCTTTACATCATCTTTTAGCAAATTTTAGTTCAGGTTGGTCAGATAATTGGTATGTCTTATCTCAAAAGTATATGAAATTTAAGCCAATGGTATATATACATATAGGGTATTTCGAATGATTAAAGCTCAGACACATTTTTTGATCTTTTGATTACAATTATTTTGTAAGGATTTATGAATATATGTAATGAATCAATACAAGGCCACCCCATTGTTGTCTTTGTTGTGTGAAATTGAAGCCAACTGAATATAGATAAAGGAAACAGTAGTATACCGCTGTTCAAACTCATAAATCCATGGACAAAGAACAAAATCGGGGTAAAAACTAAAACTGAAGGAAACGCATTAAAGATAAGAGGAGAACAACGACACAACACTACAATGTAACACACACAGAAACGGACCAAGCATCAGACAAAATCTCACGAGAATAACAAATATAACATCAAAACCAAATACATGAATTTGGGATAGACAAGTACCGTATAGAAGTTTGAAGTTTGAAAAATTTAAGTTCATACACTTTCTTGTATGGCGTGTCAAACGTTGAAATTTTTACAAACAAATAAAATATGTCCCCAAAGTAAAATTATTGTTCGTAAAAACAAATGTATGTTTATATAAACAAACTATAGATGCAAAAATTCAAAATATGTGTGCATCAACCTTAAATAGTTGTTCAAAACCATGATAAAACCAAGGATTTCGTAAGGTTAGACAAATCCTTGAAAAAACAATTATTTGGTCTTAAAAATATATGTTCATAGAAAATTGATATTTGTTCATAAAAAAATGTATCTTCATGAAAGTAAAATAAATGTTCATTAAAGTAAAATACATGTTCATAAAAGTAAAATACATGTTCATAAAATTTTAATAGTTGTTCATAAAATTGTAATAGTTGTTCATATAAGTAAGAACATTTTCATCAAAGTAAAATAATTGTTCATAAAAGGTGCAAAAATATTCATAAACACAAAAGGAGTAGGTCCAGTAAGACACATTTTTGGCCCCAAAATATAGCAGTTTTACAAAATTGTTAAAATGTAAACTTTTAGTTATTTATTGGAAAGTAGAATGCTTCTGCTACATAAATAAGGGTTTGTTTTTGACAATACAATGAACATATATTGGGTACTAGCATCATTAAGTCATGCTAAATTACTGTAATCTTCACATTTTTAGCATTTTAGTTAAATTTTAGACGGTTTCCGTCTTAAAAAAAAGTGGCCGTATTTGTGTTCATTCACAATATTTAAATGTAAGTTGTATTTGATGATGATGCATAACATATAAATATTGAGGATGAACCCGGATGTGGCTACTTTCATTTTTGACAAAAATCATCTGAAAAGTGACATTTTTTGGCATATATGATAGATTTTTCATATTTTTAAAGCTTGAATTGGAGCGTTTTTAATGAGTAAATTAGTAAAATCTTTCATATAAACTAATTGAATCAACTGAGATAGACACTTTTAAAGTGTTTAAAAATTCGGCCCTTACCGGACCCACTTCTTTTCTTTAAAAAAAATAAACTATACGTTCGTAGACTAAAATAAATGTTCTTAAAGGGGCACTAGCTACGAGACATATAAAAAATCTAAAGTATGATTTTTTTTGTTCAAACATTAATGAAAGCAGAAATAGTTGTTCATATAAATAAGAACATTTTCATAAAAGTAAAATAATTGTTCATAAAGTAAAATAATTTTTTATAAAGTAAAATAATTGTTCATAAAGTAAAATAATTTTTCATAAAGTAAAATAATTTTTCATAAAGTAAAATAATTGTTCATAAAGTAAAATAATTGTTCATAAAGTAGAATAATTCATCATAAAAAGGTGCAATATATATTCATAAACACAAAAGGAGTAGGTCCAGTAAGACACATTTTTGGCCCAAAAATATAGCAGTTTTACAAAATTGTTAAAATGTAAACTTTTAGTTTTTTATTGGAAAGTAGAATTCTTCTGCTACATAAATATGGGTTGTTTTTGACAACACAATGAACATATATTGGGTACTAGCATCATTAAGTCATGCTAATTTAATGAAATCTTCACATTTTTAGTATTTTAGTTAAATTTTAACCGTTTTCTGATTTAAATGAAAGTGGCCGTATTTGTGTTCATTCACAATATTTAAATGTAAGTTGTATTTTATGATGACGCATAACATATATAAATATTGAGGATGAACACGGATGCAGCTACTTTCATTTTTTACAAAAACCTTCTCAAAAGTGACATTTTGTGGCATATATGATAGATTTTTCATATTTTTAAAGCTTAAATCGGAGCGTTTTTAATGAGTAAATCAGTAAAATCTTTCATATAAAATAATTTGAATCAACTGAGATAGACACTTTTAAAGTGTTAACTATATAAGAATGATTTTTTTTGGATCGAATCAGTCAATCAAATAATTTACCTTTGTTTCACTGTCAATGTTGACATTCTTTTCCTTTAAATAACTTTACACATACAATTCACGTGTTATCCATCTCCAGCTAACGGGTTAAATTGAAGTTGCAAGTGAATAATTCATAATCAATGTTTTTTTGCTTATTTTGACAAAATTGAACCATTCTGGCTGCTCAAATCGAATTATTATTTCATTTTTTACATTTTATTAATGATTGAGCAAAAAACATTAATATAATAGATTTTTTATTTATCTCGTAGCTTGTGCCCCTTTTATGAACATATATTTTGTTTTTCACTATTATTGATGTTTTATGAATATATCTATTATTTTTGAGTACACATATTGTTTTTTTTTCCGCATATATATATATACAAATGAAGAATGTTGCATTTTGATACAAAGATACAAGTTACAAATTGACAATTTACGAATGAAACATTATGAAATTGAATAACCCGACCATAGAACAGAAAAAACTTTGAAACAAATTGACGCCCTCTCCCTCTGACTTGTCAGAGAAAATATCTTGCAATATCGCCATTTGCATGAAAGAGGCTATTATCTCTTATATATGCTTACACTAATTATACCCCACGCAACGAAGTTGCGGAGGGTGTAATGTTTTGACCCGTCTTTCTTTCTGTCTGCCTGTCCGTCCGTACGTCAGTCCGTCGGTCCTGTTTCTTGTCATCGCAACTCCACTCAAACCACACAACAGAATTTCATGATAATAAGGACATACTAAGTAGATTTGCATATCGACAAGAAATTACAATTCATTTTTTTTTCTAGAAGTTACGCCCCTTTGAACTTATGAGCTTCGATATACCACTGCAACAGTTTATCGTCGCAACTCCTCTGAAACCACAACACAGAATTTCATGAAACCTTGTAGATAATATAAGGACATACTATGTAGATGTACATATCGAAATGAAATTATGATTCATTTTTTTTTCTTATACAACTTTTTTTTTATCTTACAATTATTTTATATCTCCAGTGACAATGTGGGGACGGTGGGCATGTGAGCGCGCTCACTAAGGTTCTTTAATTTAATAACTCCACGAAAATATTTGCACATTTATTTTGCGTTTGGCCAAAGGAGTATGTATTTTGTAAATTTTAGAGTAAAACGATAGCCTGGGATCCTGGACGACAGAAGAGGCAGGCGGAATGCACCCTTTTTTTTTTTATATTTGACATGTTAATTAAAAAAAAATAGGTATATTGATTAGCATCGTGAATCATTTCAGTAAATTAACGATTGACAACATGTTAGATTTAGTAAGGTTGCCGGGCTATAAGGAGGTGTGGCACCAGGTGGGGTTCATATCGGGAGTACGGGGCATTAAGCAGCTGTTGAGATCGAGGGACTCGTGAATATTTTGGTCTTTTTGGTTGTACATTTTATTGTAGGAAATCTGGTAGCAGCAATTTTTAAGCTTTTTGACTAGAAAAATTCAGTAGGCATATATATCAATACATAAAATTGAGAATGGAAATGGGGAATGTGTCAAAGAGACAACAACTCGACCATATATAATAACCGACAACAGCAGAATAGAATATATATGTCAGCCCTTTCCTGTCAGAATAAAATGGTCCGATAATAGCATTTTATGATTAATAGAAATCGTTTATTACTAGTACCTGGGTTTTTTCAGTAATGATGTAGCCTTTTAAATCCGACTATATGGTATTAGGTTTTGTCATTGATGAAGGCCGTAGGTTGCCTACAGTTGCTTACATCGACTTTATTTGTACTTCTCATTGGCAATCATACGGTTTATTACCACATCTCCTTACCTGAATAATCCAGTAGTAATATTCCACTGACCAACGACTATTTCATTTACCCCGTAATTAGGAGAGATCAATTACGTTGAGGGACTGAACTAGTCGTTTTTTTTTATATAGATTCCGTTCTCGAACGAAAGTCCACGTCAGTAAACAAAATAACACTGGCCATGGGATCCTGTAAACATGCAATTCTTTTTTGCCTTTTTTAGACGCATTTACTGTTATTAATGGATTAAAATTACTTGAGTATATAAATTCGCACATTGAGGTACTCTGACTTACAGGAGGATTATACACCGAAGAAGAACCTGAGCGCCATCTGTCGTCATATTGATCGTTAGCATAATACAACGATGAAATTTAACACTTCGACATTTCACACATCGACAATTCACGAATCGACAAGTCACATGTTACAAGTTACAAAACATCAATATACAAAAAGACAATTTACCAGTAAAGAATTTTGAAATCTACAAGTTTAAACAAATTGACAATTAACAAATGAAGAATGTTGAATTTTGATACAAAGAAACAAGTTACAAATTGACAATTTAAGAATGAAACATTATGAAATTGAACAGTTACAAATAACAAACTGACAATTTACCGATTAAGAATGTTGAAACTACAAAGGTGCAAGTTACAAATTGACAATTTACGAATTAAGCATTATGAATTTTACAGTAACAAGTTACAAATTAACAATTTACGAATTAACAATTTAGAAATTACACAGTTACAAGTTACGAATTGACAAGTTACGAATTAAGAATTTTGACCCCGTTGGCTTTCCATAGTTAAATGCATATTGTTAGTTGTATTGTGTTTTTTTCTGAACAGAGCCCTTGACATTTTGACGTAAACAGAAATCTTCTCCTGCAAAATTGTCTTTTTTAAATAACAATCAATCTTTTCAATTTTCTTTATAAGCACGAACCATTTATCTTTTGTGCAGAGCAGGTGTTTTTAATCTAATGAATATGACAAAAGTAGTTTTGTTTCTGATAAACATTAGAATAGCTAAAGAGTTTGTCTTTAAGACACGAGATGCCCAACTTGTTTATTAAATATCGTAAAAGCAAAAGTATACAAGAGTTGTTCGAGTGTAGGTCAGAGATACATTATTAAGAGTAAACCATTTAGTACTACACTAGAACTATCCGCTGAACAAATAGCGATACCTTACCTTGTCTAGCATATGAAAACTGAATTTTAAACGCTAAATCGAATCAGTCATTCTTGCATAAAATATGGATCAAAGTGATTGTTAACTATGTAGTATCACTCATGACCTATCCACTGACCAAATATCAATGATACACCATGTATGAGAAATGGACACTAACGCAGAACTTAACCAAATGTTGCGACGTACGGACAGACAGATATCGATGAAATAATATACCCCTTTAACATGCGTGATCGGAATATACAAATATTCAACATTATGAAAAGAGTTTACCAAAAAAACATAATTATTTCAACAAACAAAACCATGCTGTCCATCATGAATGAATGATTGGCGCCTATATCTCCTTTTACCAAAATGAACATTACTAATAACCTAAATGAACAATGAATGACAAAGTTTGCATTGAAAATCATTTCATGGTCCTTTTGTTGTAAGTCAAATTACTTAAATGGATCAGTGGATATAAAAGATTTGTGCATGCATTATAAAGGTGCTGACATGTTTTATCAAATTTTAAGCTGAGTCTTTGAAGTAGGTTCCGTAGCAACATTTTGATATATTATTTATACATCTCAGTCAGATTCCAGGAGCGGATCTAGCCAAGGTTCCGATGTTGGACCTGTTGTTATGAATACTCAAAGTAATACATCAGACGAGACAGAAAGAAAGAAAGAGATTTCTGCGCAAATGCGGGAAAATAAAAAAGTAAAAAAATAGTTAACGATTGTGAGTTCATAAGTACATCGGAAATTACATTTTTAGCTCACCTGGCCCAAAGGGCCAATTGAGCTTTTCCCATCACTTGGCGTCCGTCGTCCGTCGTCGTTAACTTTTACAAAAATCTTCTCCTCTGAAACTACTGGACCAAATTAAACCAAACTTGGCCACAATCATCATTAGGGTATCTAGTTTAAAAAATTTGTTCGGCGACCCGTCCAACCAACCAAGATGGCCACCATGGCTAAAAATAGAACATAGGGGTAAAATGCAGTTTTTGGCTTATAACTCAAAAACAAAAGCATTTAGAGTAAATCTGACAAGGGGTAAAATTGTTTATCAGGTCAAGATCTATCACCCCTGATATTTTCAGATGATTCGGACAACCTGTTGTTGGGTTGCTGCACCTGAATTGGTAATTTTAAGGAAATTCTGCTGTTTTTGGTTATTATCTTGAATATTATTATAGATAGAGATAAACTGTAAACAGCAATAATGTTCAGCAAAGTAAGATTTACAAATAAGACAACATGACCGAAATAGTCAGTTGACCTCTTTAGGAGTTATTGCCCTTTATAGTCAATTTTTAACCATTTTTCGTAAATCTTAGTAATCCTTTACAAAAATCTTCTCCTCTGAAACTACTGGACCAAATTAATCAAAACTTGGCCACAATCATCTTTGGGGTATCTAGTTTAAAAAATGTGTGGCGTGACCCTGCCTTCCAACCAAGTTGGCCGCCACGGCTAAAAATAGAACATAGGGTAAAATGCAGTTTTTGGCTTATAACTCAAAAACCAAAGCATTAAGAGCAAATCTGACGTGAGTAAAATTGTTTATCAGGTCAAGATCTATCAGCCCTGAAATTTTCAGATGAATCGGACAACATGTTGTTGGGTTGCTGCACCTGAATTGGTAATTTTAAGGAAATTTTGCTGTTTTTGGTTATTATCTTGAATATTATTATAGATAGAGATAAACTGTTTACAGCAATAATGTTCAGCAAAGTAAGATTTACAAATAAGTCAACATGACCGAAATGGTCAGTTGATCCATTTAGGAGTTATTGCCCTTAATAGTCAATTTTTAACAATTTTTCGTAAATCTTAGTAAACCTTTACAAAAATCTTCTCCTCTGAAACTACTGGGCCAAATCAATCCAAACTTGGCCACAATCATCTTTGGGGTATCTTCTTTAAAAAAATTGTCCGGTGACCCGGGCATCCAACCAAGATGGCCGCCATGGCTAAAAATAGAACATAGGGGTAAAATGCAGTTTTTGGCTTATAACTCAAAAACCAAAGCATTAAGAGCAAATCTGACGTGAGTAAAATTGTTTATCAGGTCAAGATCTATCTGCCCTGAAATTTTCAGATGAATCAGACAACCCGTTGTTGGGTTGCTGCACCTGAATTGGTAATTTTAAGGAAAGTTTGCTGTTTTTGTTATTATCTTGAATATTATTATAGATAGAGATAAACTGTCAACAGCAATAATGTTCAGCAAAGTAAGATTTACAAATAAGTCAACATGACCGAAATGGTCAATTGACCCCCTAAGGAGTTATTGTCCTTTATAGTCAATTTTTAACAATTTTCATAAAATTTGTAAATTTTTACTAACATTTTCCACTGAAACTACTGGGCCAAGTTCATTATAAATAGAGATAATTGTAAGCAGCAAGAATGTTCAGTAAAGTAAGATGTACAAACACATCACCATCACCAAAACACAATTTTGTCATGAATCCATCTGCTTCCTTTGTTTAATATTCACATAACCCAAGGTGACCGACACAGGCTCTTTAGAGTCTCTAGTTTTAAATTGATTTTTATACTGTTATAGGGAACGTCGTCCCCTTATTATGTTATAGTATAAATTCAATAATAAGTTATGATTGACATAAAAATTCCGTAAAGAATCCCAGAGTTGATGAGATTACCGAGCCCGCAGTTCTTTTAATGTCAATATTAACTTAATTGTTGAACTTTTACTGACTTATACACCATCAAAAACATATTTCGCTGGCTATTTCCCCCCCGCCCACCATCCTATTTCGAGTCTCCTGATTCTATGGGGTGTGTGTAAAATTAGTCATGCCCGATTTACTTCAAGTTAATTGAACCTCAATTTTAAGACCTAAGAAATGAGATCGTCCCAGGTATCTGAGATACTTTTGTTGCACTGAATAACAATGAAAATAAGTAAAGATGAACTCTTTTATACAACTATTTATTCTCTCATATTGTTATAACATGTCAATATAGAAGCGGAGTTCATCAGTTTTGTTGATGACGACCGTTTAGTTACTCCAGTATATATTTACAAATTCGCAACAAATACCATTGATTCTACAGAATTAGTAATGAAAGGATATAATTTGGAATTACCAAAACCAAAAACCAAAAAGGAATAGAAATTCTAAAACTTACATTTCACCAGAAGACTATCCATAAAGCTATTATCCACCATATATAATTGGAGGAACTATCTTGACAAATATCAAAACTGTACGAACATTAGCAATTGAAGTAGCATTCATAAAAGTTGTTCCAATAGAAGATGTATATTTAGGAGTAGTAGCATTGATGGCAAATATCAAACGGAAACACTATCTTTATTACTAATTGGGAAATGTATTAGATACAAAAACGACCAAAATGACACAGAAATGCACAACTATAGGTCACCGTACGGCCTTTAACAATGAGCAAAGACCATACCGCAAAGTCAGCTATAAAAGGTCCCGAAATGACAATATAAAACAATTTAAACGAGAAAACTTACATTGTTAGCTAAATTATCATTGTTAAATTATCATATATTCTTTTGAGCTTTCTGGATAACTAATTAATTACAAAGGGGGAAGGGATGGATATACAAAAAAAAAAAAAACAGTTGGCTACAGTTTCATCATATGTAACAAAAGCCTGAAAATGCTTAACAACAACCCCAAAAAACTAATACCTTTTGATAGATAATGGATATTGTGGCTTTGTAAATGTTTGAATGTGTAGGTCGCACACGTTAATAATAAAATCACAATAAAAAAGAACTCCGAGGAAAAGTCCAAGATAAAATGGCAAAGTCAACAGCTGAAACACATCAAACGAATGGATAAGAACGATATAAGCGACCGTCTCTTGATTTTAAAACATTTTTAACCATCGTTTGCCAAGTCATCGTAGAAAACATTTCTTTCCCTTTAAGATATTCTTGATTATGAATTAATCTACAAAAGAGGGATGAAAGATACAAGAGGGACAGTCAAACTTATAAATCGAAAATAAACTGACAACGCCATGGCTAAAAATGAAAAAGACAAATATACAAGATGCATTTATCATACAGCAACCACTATTAAACCACTCCCCTATAGCCATGCGGATCGTCTAGTTTTTAACTGATTCCTTTAATCTCACCTGTCCTGACGATGTTACATTGGGGCAGGAAAAATCGCATGATTTGACAGGTCAGTTAAATAATCAAGAGAAAAAATTATCCAAACACATCCCGGACTGGTTTTATTGCCATTGAGACATACTTTTTTCTTTTTCTTTCCACGAATGATGAAATATCAAGTCAGGTAATGATATAATGCAGATCCCTCATCCGTTGTAGATACGAAATTGAGGAAGCACTTATTTACTTAATAGTAACCTCGATATTAATGTTTGACAAAGCAATTCGTACCATCCAAAACAATTGATTATAAAACTACAAAAAAATATAAATTATTGTTTGTAACACCAAAAGGTAGATATTGCCATCGGACGTTAATGAAACAACAAGTCCACCATTTTTATAGGAGCTAAGAGGTGAACTGTTGTATAACGAATAGGCAGTAGACGCAACGTCAGATATTGCTACCATTTAGTGTAACAGAAAAATGACGTTAAATTGAAAACGCGCACTATCTAATTCTTCCTGCTTTCCTTTTTGGGTAAATGCAAAATATAACACACAAGAATAAATGCCGTGAGAATCCAATCCAATATGATTTTATAATTAACATAGGATATTCAATTTTACTGCTAGCAATTATGTGTTTTTGGAGGAATATTGCTGCATTATATATTCAACCCGAGTATGATTTTATTCAAGCAGTGACATACAATAGCTTATTGTTATGATACTGAAGTTTTATTACTTTTTAATCGTCTTATAGATATGTATTTTTGTTATGTGTGCATCATTTCGTTTTGTTGAAAGCAGGACATTTAAATTTAGTGGAGGAAGGAACACACGAATGCAGTCCATGCCGTCCCTAGCATACTACACTTGTGGCGACGTCAAATTATGATAACGGACAAACTTGCAAGACATTTCCATTAATCCGTATTTTTTTTTATAGATAACCCTGTAATCTTAATGCTATTTGGTGTACCAACTTCAACTTTAAAAGTACTTTTTATTGGTATAGTTACCAAAGCCGAAAAACAATCTTCACGAAATCAAATATCTGTTTTTGTGGCCTTAAAAGTTTTGTGAAGGCATGAAAGTTTAACTCGGACATTTCCACAAGACATTGCAAATCTATTGTTTTGAATTGAATATATAGCTCAATTTATTTTTCAATTCGAATTTTGGGAGCTTACACTTAGTACAAAACGATCGTGCTTACAATTTAATGAATTATCTGTCAAAATTTTATTTTTGAACTGAAATGTTTCAAGTTTCAAAATTAGATTTCCGATGGGACATTTCCGTACATCATATTCTTTTGAAATATGTATGCAAATTTTAAATGGAGACAGTCATGTTAACCAAAACTGAAATATATCACGTCATAGAATGTTCATGCAGAATTTCGAATAGTTGCGTGAACATTTCGCGAATAGTTCGACTTTTATGTTTCGAGTTTGTTTCGTTTTTCGGATAATCTGTGTCTTCCTAAGCCTATGAATATTATATTTTTATTCTTTCTCTATCATAATGTGAAAATTTAAGAATCAATCTTTATTTTCATATATAATTTTAAAAATTTATTTCAGCATTTCTATAAAAATTTTCCCGTCAAATATTTACTTAAAAAATTTTCCCGTCAAATATTTACTTAACGCTATTTTTTGTGGTAGTAGCAATATCTAACGTTGTATCAGTAGTAAATATCATATTTTAACCAAAATATTCTATAAAAGAGGGACGAAAGATACCAAAGGGACAGTCAAACTCATAAATCTAAAACAAACTGACAACGCCATGGCTAAAAATGAAAAAGACAAACAGAAAAACAATAGTACACATGACACAACATAGAAAACTAAAGAATATACAACACGAACCCCACCAAAAACTAGGGGTGATCTAAAAATGATTGCTGCTGGACATTGAGAAAAGAGAACGATATTGTTTTCTCTGTTTTGTAATAAAATCCCTTTATGCTGTTATTCTTTTTTTTCAGTTTTCGATTTTTAATTGGATTATTATGTGGAGCTTTTTTAATTCGAATAATATCATTTGAGCAGTTCAAATCGAATTTGATAGTGCCTGCTACTATTTCTAATATAGAGAATATAGTATTTGATATTGAAAAAAATGGAAGTTCTAGTGTTAATCCATTGAACGATTTCGATGAGAAATACGTCTACAGAATCAACCCTGTCGAATCAATGTGTAACACTTCTAATTGTGATTCATTGCAAATAATATATATTGTAAAATCATATGTTTTGAACTTTGGTCAAAGAATTGCTATACGGCAAACTTGGGGAGGCATGACCACTCTTCGATCCAGAACAGTATTTATTATTGGATACCTTGACGGCATTGATCATTTGGTTCAACAAGAGTCAAAATATTATAAAGATGTTTTACAGCTTAGCATACCAGATCAGTATGATAATTTAGTTTATAAAACTATTTATTCTCTCTTATGGTTATTACATGTCAATATAGAAGCGGAGTTCATTCATTTTGTTGATGACGACCGTTTAGTTAATCCAGTACACATTTACGATTTCGCAACAAACACCATTGATTCTACAGAATTAGTAATGATAGGATATAAATTGGAACTGTCGAGACCAAACAGGAATAAAAATTCTAAAACTTACATTTCACCAGAAGACTATCCCTATAGCTATTACCCACCATATTTAATTGGAGGAACTATCTTGACAAATATTAAAACTGTACGAGCATTAGCAATTGCAGTAGCCTTCATTAAAATTGTTCCAATAGAAGATGTATATTTAGGAATAGTAGCATTGATGGCCAATATCAAACTGAAACATCATCTGAAGTTTTTGCCATATAAACAATCGCCTTCTAATTTATGGAAAACAGCATCATCTCCTGGTTATGCAACGACGTACGCTTTACTTAGGGACTGGCATTTAGTAAGCTCAACGAACAATATAAAAAAAATAAGTCAAATGTGACTTTTGCCAGTGCTCGGTATATGTGCATTTAGATTTCGGGGTTTTCTTTCTATCATGCTGTTTTCATTCGATGTAACCTGGCATTCATATTTAACTTAATTTATTTGTGATTAATTGAAGTTTAAAATTGTCATTATGTTTTACTATACAACACAAGATAAAAAATAAAAGATCTGTTTTTTTCTGTTGACTTCTTTGTCAGATTAAAATGTATGCGTGTTGGATTATTATTTTGCTCAATATTGTATATGTACGATGTATGTTTACACAATGTTGGTCGATTTATTCTAATTAATATCAATTGTAACAGTTATGTCAGTATTTGTTGGTTGTACAATTTTGTCCATATCTCTAGATAATATACTAATGTCTTTCAATATAATTTATCATGCAGTATTATCTTCTCCTTTTATAGTGTAACTTGAAATTTTGTAAGAACATGTTTTGGTTGTGTTTCTTATACAAACAAAGATATCTGACTTATTTTGGAATAAAAATCAAACAAAATAAACGCAATCACACAAACACCTACGTCGAAATGCATCGAATTCAATCTTTTGAATGAACATTTCAATCTTAATTACACCAACTTATCGTTTTGCTTTAAAATATTCAACAAAAATTGCAGCATCTAGAGATCGATATTGTATACGCAAGCACAAAGCTGCACTGGAACCATTTGATTCCAGTCGTAATGCTGCTTTTGCATAATATGATATAGAATTTATACGTAATCAATCAAGGTAATTTCTACTGGAATTATCCATAGAGACCACCAATAAATAACAAAACACAGGCCATGTGTCTAACCAGTTTCGATAAAACTTGTTGATTTGAGTAAAAAAAGTTTGGCAAAGGTGTCAATAGCTTATAATTAATACAACATAAGCTCGTTTCATCTACATAACACTAATCAGAAGAGCAATAAGGACTCAAAATTCCCAAAAAGCGTGCCAAATACGGATAAGGTAATCTAAGCCTGTGATAAGAAATCCTTAGTATTTCGAAAAATTCATACTTTTGCAAATAGTAAATTTATGAAAATGACGCTATAATTAAAAGAGAGACGACGAATGATACCAAAGAGACACTCAAACTCACAAGTCGAAATAAAACGACAACGCGATGGCGAAAAAAAAAGATTTACTACAGTACACAAACAACAACATAGATATCTAACGATTAAGCAACACGATACCCACAAAACACTCGATGTCACATATCCAGCTTCTCTGGAAGGGTAAATAGATGTTGCACCAATGTTGTCGCTCATGTTAGTTCAAACCTAGTGTTAGTTAAATTCGGAAGGTCACATTCGTGGAAAAGTGGACAGGAGTGTAGTTACGACATTTGGGTTATATACCGTACATACAATTACTGGAATATCATTTCAACTAGACTTTACATGCGCCGTTTGTAGGTGCTGTTGGAATGTTTCTACATAGAAATAGGAAATATCGCTGAAGTCATCTCTGTTGTCCGTAATGTTTTTTTTCAAACAACCCTCATTGTCAGTTTGTAGATGTAAGCCAGGATATGAGGCCAAATGAGCTGTATCTCCTGTACCATTTATATCATATACAAATGGATAGATGCGTTCAATATTTAGCGACCACATATTTAATTATTTATTGAAAAAACATCATATGTATAAAAAAAAATCACAAAAAGTAGGGATGTGAAAAGGTCGGAAAATTAATAATCGAATACTCGGTCATGATACTCGCTAGTACTCAAGTACTCGGATAAATCTTAAATGTCCATTTAAAAGTTTAGATTTTTGTGGATGCGGTTATTTTGTTACTACCTTTAATAAGCCTTGCAGGACTTTGCCCCCCGCAGAGCTATAGAAAAAACAGTACATTAACGGGTGTTACACGGACTCTTTTTATATGATACACGGACTCTTTTTAGTTGTTACACGGGCACTTTTTATGATTAGAATCACTCGTGCATGATCAGTGAGTTCATGGGCACTTTAACTTTCAATAAATAGATTTGAACTTTTTGGTTCACCGACTTATTGACAAAAGATAAAATCCCTATCAACTCACCAATGCACGATTGATCCTATAAACAAAAAAATGTTCATGTAATACACGTCCAAATAAGCAGCAAATCCAGAAGAAAATCATCCAACTTCATGTCATCAATTTTGGGCGGTAAGCTGCGATTGGATCATAATGTAACACGTGTTTATTCCCGATCAACACTTGCAGATCTAGAGACGAGCATGAACTTTTAAAAAATTAAAGTATATGCCTGAATATATATAATATTAAAACAAAATCCTTTTTTTTCATAAACATTTCATTTACTTATGAAGTAGGAAATAAATTCTTTTGATACATTTATATTGTTATCGAATTTATAGCAGTGGCGGATCCAGGTCCAAATCCAGGACAAAACAGGGGGGGGGGGCAACTTTATGTCCCCATTTAAATGTATTGATCATCCAAAAAGGGTTGTTCTAACCCCCAGGACCCCAACCCCCACCATTTAATATTAAATTCATGTATTTGGCAACAAACACGCGATTTTTACGATTTTTTTTAAGGGGGGGATGGGGGAATGGAATGGCACATCCTGCATTTTTTCATAAAAAATAAAAATCACAGCCTATTTATTTTAAAATGAATTAGCTCCCCCCTCCCCACTTTCCGTTTCATCCATAAAAATCAAACGTTATTCTTCTTACTACTATCAATTTTATTACTACTAAAATATTTCTTTAATGTATTACTTTATTACGAAGTTGCATTTTACAAAGTCTTAAATGTGTACAACATTCATCTTTTACTTGAAATGGTTCTTTTTTTTTATCAAATTATTAGATTCCTGATTTTTTTCTTGAAAAAAATCTCCTATGAAGGGAAATGAAAAAAAATTGTGTTTATACTATAACTTACATTTACTGCTTTATGGCTATCTAAGTTTCTCAAATGTTTAGTCTTGGAAAATGTATTATTTCTTTCTTGGAACGTCGTACAAGTCAGATAAAAAACAAAAGTAACAAAAGAAACAGGCCGGTAACAACCAGCCGAATAGTTTTTCTGCACTTGTAGTCAGGTCAAGGTTCTCGGCTATCGCCTCGGACCTTGACCTGACTACTCGTGCAGAAAAACTATCCGGCAACGGTTGTTACCGGCCTGTTTCTTTGTTAAAATATTATGACATCACTTGCCATCTTAACGAAAGACACACGTATCATTGCAGAACTCAAACTGTATGACTACAAAAGTAACTTGATCCTCGGTGTATCGCCTCTCCTTTTTTGTGTCAATTAAACAATGAATTGCTGCCCAGCGTTTCTACGAATAACCTATCATAATTGCAATTATTTTGTGTGTACGTGTTAATGAACCGAGTTTAAAATTTATCAAACTTAAAATTACCTGTCCGAAACAATATTTCTCGTTCGTGTTGCTCAGGCTTTAGTTTTTTGCATTGTTTGTTTGTTTGTTTGTCTTTTTCTTTTGTTCCATGGCGTTGTGAGTTTATTTCGACTTATGAGTGTGAATGTCCCTCTAGTATCGTTCACCTCTCTTATAAATTAAACTATAATTAACTTTCAAATATTGAGTAAGTAAATTTAATGTACATTATATACCAATAACATTAACAAAAAAGTCTCGATTAACAAACAAAGGTAAGTTCACGGATTGTGATGAGTTATTAATCAATGGGTTCACCAATCAATGAAATATAAACTGGTTCACAACTTCACATATAAACTCAACGGCAGTAAAGAAACATATTTGTAATAAACGTAACAATAATATGTATTTCACCAGTATTTTTGAATTGATATTACAATAACAACAAAACATATTCAGCTTTCAACAGACAAAACAATGCACCTGGTGGTCAATATATAATGTAGTTGACGAGTCAAAGGATTTATGGAGAATCTTATGTTATTTTGCAGGCTCTATTTATGTATTTTTGCACTAACGATGGCGTAAGATTAAACAAGCAACGAAGCAGCGCATACATTTTGCACGGGAAAATATCCACTTTTTAATATGGGACGAGCTCTGACGTCCCACGACCCAAGCTTGTCTGGCAAAACAGCCGTTGAACGTCAGAGTAATATAGGACTATTTCATATGTAACTGTTCCAGACCATATGAGTATTTGGACCGTACGCATACGTTCTGGACCGTATACGTATACTCGTACGATCCATGTTTTGGGATCATTTGATTAAATATTTTTTTTCTTCATAAAAATCTTTTTTTTTCTAAATTGTTAATATTAAAATTTGATTAATAAAGTAAATATCGAACAATTGAAATTAAATATTTGTTTATTATATGTCGGTATCCTATTTTTCTTCCACAAGGCACGTCATATCTTTTACATTGACATGTTCCGTTCATGCATGTTCCTTTACATGAGCATTTTTTTTGTAAGTTCCTAAATATTCTGAAAAGTTGTTTTCCCACATAATGTTTTCTTCTGATAACTTCAATTTCAGTGAGTATAATTAAATTAATATCTTAGTGACTTGCTAAATACCGGAGAAATGCAGATTAAATTAGCGTGACTTTTTTTGAAATGGTTTAAATATTAAGTTTCAATTATACAATTGAACTTTTTGAATTAATTTGAGATTCAAGTTATGTTGATTTTTACTATAAATTTGTTTCTAATAAACTTTACCAATTTCAAAGTATAAGCCACACCATACGCGTACGATCCAAATACTCATATGGTCTAGAACATAATTATTACCCAGATATACATATATTGTGGTTAGTCTGTAAAAAATACATCAATTAGAGAAGGCAATATTATTGGGACATTAATTTAAGAACTTACAAGAAGATGTATATTTCAGGGATATATAATTGGTCATACAAAAAGATCTAAAATCTAATTTTATTATGACGTCAGGATTAGGATGTCGACTTCAGGAATGAAGGGTCGGTTAAAGGCTCAATCCAAATAATATTTGTATAAAATATGTTAAATCATTAGTCTGATAACATGTTATAGTTTTATTGTTCGTTCACTGTTTACAACTATTTGGTGGAAGTATCTTCTTTTTTCAATAAGAGGGCACTCAGCAAAAATGATTAATTACATGTACTGCATGAACTACTTGCTAGAATCTGAATGTTCAACCACAGATTTGTATGTTTAAACTGGAATATGTATACGTTCATATTATACAAAAAATCATGTCTTTTTCAGGACTTCTGCTTCATGTTTGGCATGTGAGGTGGCTATGAAGTCCTCTATTAGAAAGTATATCACTGGGTTGAGCTTTTTGTCAAAGTGTATTATTAAAGCGCCTTGCTTTGAGCTCAGTTTATTGTTATGCAAATGCATCCTTTGTGAAATGAAGATTCGACAGACAACTCACATCTTCACACGATCTAATGCAAGGTAAGATAATAAGAACTGTCAGCACAAGGAGTTGTGTTATCCATTCAATGTATTAAAGGGGAGATAAAAGCATTATATTTAGCGAACATTTTTTATCCAGACGTTAAAAAAAATCAAATTTACCAAACAATGCTACTCGTGCTACTAACGATATCATGCTCGGTGGTTTTGTAACATTTTCGTAAAAATCTGTGCTGCATACTGGTAATGTAAGTGAGTTTAACTGTTGTTTTCAAATCATTTTGTCCGTCAATCCTGTCAATATCTGAAAGAATTTTAATCAGTGTGAAGGAGTTATGAGTATTTGTTTTGAGGAAGAATCTATTTCTAAGTTGAAATGTTGAAAGGAAATCCTCCAATGTAATATTGCACATGTACGTATTTATTATTTTGTACAAACATGTTTATATTAGATACATCTAGCACTCACAGTACGTTGGCCAATATGTACACAATGTAGAATTGATATTAAAAGCAATGTATAGCTAAATAAAGTCTATAAACTGTCAGCACTCATTTAAAGTAGTGTTTCTTCATAACAGTCTTGAAAATTAAAACTTATATTAAATAAAATACGCTGCTGTATTTAGTGTTTGGTGCAGGTTGGCTGTCACTATGCACAAAATAGATCCATATGGAGACAACCCGGAAAACACTGTCAACATCAATGTATACTATCCACACTGATCTGTGTTCACACTTGGTATATAATATAATATGTTTAAATCGTAACACAATATTCTTATAAAGAGCATTATAAAGTCAAGCATAATTTCAAAATTGAAATATTTAAATAAAGGCAACAGTAGTATACCGCTGTTCAAACTCATAAATCCATGGACAAAAAACATGAGGGAAGCGCATTAAATATAAGAGGAGAACAACGACACAACACAACAATGTAACACACACATAAACGGACCAAGCATCAGACAAAATCCCACGAGAATAACAAATATAACATCAAAACCAAATACATGAATTTGTGATATACAAGTACCGTGACACGTCTTATCGCAATGTCAATTTACACTCAAAAATAAGAGAAAACAAACGACGCAACGTTAAATTGTAACACACACAGAAACAAACTATAATACAACAATGGCCATATTCCTGACTTGGTACAGGACATTTTTAAAGGAAAAAATGGTGGGTTGAACCTGGTTTTGTGGCATGCCAAACCTCCCCTTTTAAAGCCATGTGAAATGTAACATTAAAATGACAACTCAACACCACAGGACTATAATATAAATAAATTGGAGAACACAATTGACAAAGAAACACACGAACAACAGCCAACAAAAGGCAACAAGTTCAAAATTTTAATACGCCAGAAGTGCATTTTGTCCACACAAGATCTAATAGTGACGCCCAGATACAAAAGTTTGAAAGCCGAAACAAGCACGAAGTCGAACAGCATCGAGGACCAAAAGATAAAAAAAGGTTGTGCCAAAAACGGCCAGGGTTTTCTGTTAGTTACCAGAGCATCCATATTATTTAGAATAATTTATACTTTTGCAAACAGTAAATTTATAAAATTACTATCCAAAAGATTTACATGATGAAACTGAAGTATTAACTAATTACAGGAAACAACTGAAATACATTACATAACCAGACATTTGCAACACAAAATGTAGACACATCCGAATAAGTTTAAACCTCAACGCCAAGTGACGTCATATTTGAAATTGTAAAAAATGACAAAAAAATGACGTCATTTGAATTTGTAAAACTGATCATTAAAAAATGAAAAATGACGTCACATTTGAATGAATAAGATAGAATTAGGATTGATTTAAGATTATATTTGAACTAAATACTGATATTGCATTTAATAACAATATCAGAAGGGGCAGAGGGTATGTTACTGCTGAGAAATGGGAAATTGATAATTGGGAAGTTGAAATAGTCTCGTTTATCATAGATTTTCGTGTGAAGTCGTCCATCTTCGTCAATATTGAGGAAAAGATCAAGGTACGAAGCAGTCCTTCTAGTATCAGTAGTATCCTTAATTTCAAGTTCACTGGGATATATGAGATGTAGGTATTGGCTGAAATATGGGTTATTCAATGATAGAACATCATCAATATATCGGAAAGTAAAATTAAAGAATTTCTCAAGGTGCTTTTTCTTTTTGTCTTTTAGAAGGTTCTGAATGAATTCTGCTTGATACGAGTACAAAAACAAATCAGCCAGCAGGGGTACCCATTGAAATACCGACTGTCTGTTGAAATATAAATCCTCCAAACTCAACAAATACATTGTCGATCAAAAAGTCCAGCATTTTGATAATATCATCTTCAGTATATTTTCTGGACGATTCAGTGTTATTCTTCACAAAATATGAATTATTGTAACCCAAAACAAGAAATTTGTAAAAAAAAAAGCTCTGTTTTATGAGATGGCGAAGTCGATCTTTCAACTGAGCATGGGGAATAGTAGTATATAGCGTAGAAAAATCAAAAGTTTTTTTATGTTGCTGCAAAATTGCAAAGATTGTGATCGAAGGTTAAGCAGTAGATCTTTCGAATTTTTGAGAATCCACATCTGGTTAACACCACTGGTAGAATATATCTCCTCACAATATTTTTGAAGCCCAACTTTAACTGTAGAAAAAATAGTAGTCAGTACTTTAGAAAGATGTTCAGTTGAACATTTTGAAGACCCAGCTATGTATCGTTCTTTATATGCAGTTTTGTGTAATTAAGGTATCCAGTATAAAGAAGGCAAGTTTTCTTCGTTTTCTTCGATGCTGATACCAAAAGAAAGAAGGACAGATTTATGATTTTGTAAAATTTTGTCCTTGGTAAATGATGTTAAAGAATATGTAGGATTACCAGTAGTTTGATCAATTCCAAGCTCTGTAGTGAGACATTGCAAATAATGTTTTTTACATATGAAGACAATATTATTGGAGGCTTTATCTGCTGGAACAACGACATATTTGTCATGCAAAGAGGATAAAGCATCCACAACCTCCGGATTCTTGAAAGGGTTAGAAACTCTAGTTCTCCTCGTAGTTTTTGTATGCGCCTCTGAATGCATGATCGAATAGCTTTGATCCATTCAGACAAAGTGTCCAGTTCTGGTTCGTCTGGTTCGCGCTTTACCCATTTTCTTGCATAGTTCTCAACTGCATCCATCAGTAACTTGAAATTCTTTTTCCAGTTGATGGGCTGGGGAATTCTATATTTTGGTCCCTTGGCTAACAACTCTCTTAGTTGTTCATTGGTAACGATGCCAAGGTCACCAGTAATAATATGACCAGCTGGACTGTAATTGTATTGTGACGATGCACATGAGCAATTCATAGTCACATTTAATATATACTAATGAAAAGTAGTTAGTCAGAGTAACAAGATCTAAGCAACTGAATGGAAAAATACTTGCAGGTACAAAAGGACAATTTTCATAAAAAATAATTGAGGTCCAATTGCCAGTATTTGTCGTCATGTGAAGTTGAACTTCATAGGCAGTTTATAAATTGATATAAAAAAATATTTATTCGAACTACATTCGAACTTTGTAGGCAGTTTATAAATTGATACAAAAAATTACGAAAGTCCTTAGTACAAACTGGTCATAGTTATAGCATTTAACTTTTATTTGCCTGGTGTTGGTGTTAGTTAAGGTTTGAACGATATCTCAGTAGCATGAGTTCAAATCCCGGCGAGGGAAGAACAAACAATTTTGCGATGGCAAATATACAGATCTTACATTGTTGGGTTGATGTTTAGACGAGGTATATGTATATACAAGTCTTAAATGAAAACAGCGTTCAAACCTTTGATTGCGTTGAATTAAAACCGCTATTTTTATACGTGCGCATGTAACACATTTCGTTGTAGAGGGGTCTAAATACAGCACAAATCAACATTTTCCAAAAAACCAAAATAGTGAAAAAATATATTTTAACAACACGCATTTGACTAACAGGTCGAACAACTGATGTTCTTAAACCTTGTTGACTGCCATTGACGATTGCCAACAAAATTTATCACAAGGTTGAACAAAATGGATCTGTATATTAGTTTGATACCAAGGAAAAAACAATAAACATGCGGCAAAGATGGTAAACCACCACATGAGGTGCTAAAACTTTTACACCATATCCGGATTTTGACAATTAATGTCTCTTCAGAGATGTTATGGATCGAAAAGTATTTAGAGGGCAAATTTACTTGTGGTAAAAAGCATTTTCAAATAATGCCTATTTTTAAATGTAGACGGGATGAAACCTATCGAAAGGAGATGGAACGTTATGTTCCGATCAAAATTAAATCCCGAGGACTTTTAATTACGAACAAGCCGGAACGTCACAAACCTCCTTAACGACATCGCCCATAACGACGCTAAATCAGTTATCCTGAAGAGACCGAATGGAAAGATGAAATTGATTGAACTAGAACTGTTAACTTGTTTACTTATTTTACTATTTATGTAAGAATATACATGTTTATATGTATCACCATCACTGCTGGTCTTCCGATGGATAAATCTGTTGTAGAGTTGTCACTGGTAAGTACGTCTGAACCAGTGACAACTCTTAAACAGATTTATGCATCGGATCACGAGCACTGATGGTGATACATGGCTGTGTACATTCTGTATACACAACTCGTCTAAACATCAGCCAAACAATGTTCTATCTGTAAATTTGCTTTCGAAAATTGTTTCTTCTTCCCTCGCCGGGATTCAAACTTATGCTCTTAGAGATCGTGATACCAAATCGCCTGCACTGTATCCGGCGCGCTAGACAACTCAACAACCTTTGCTTCACAAAAATAAAGCTTTCGGTGGCCGGGTGTTACCTCTCCTCGTCAGTTTTAATCTAGCGTCGAAATACAGTATTTGAAATATACGACATGAAGATTGTATTGTTACAGATCAGCTGAATTATCTATAGTAAAGGATCCTACAAATTAATGGAAGATACAGTCACAGAAATAATTATATTTAGAAGTACGTCTGAACAGGTGACAACTCTACAACAGATTTATCAATCGGATCACGAGCAGTGATGGTGATACATGGCTGTGTACATTCTGTATACACAACTCGTCTAAACATCAGCCAAACAATGTTAGACCTGTAAATTTGCTGTCGCTATTTTTTTGTTCTCCCCTCGCTGGGATTCGAGCTCATGCTTCTGAGATATCGTGACACCAAATCGCCTGCACTGTATCCGGCGCGCTCGACCACTCGACAACCTTGGCTTCACAAAAATAAAGCTTTCGGTGGCCGGGTGTTATCTTTCCTCGTCAGTTTTAATCTAGCGTCGTAATACAGTACATGGTATATAAGGCATGAAGATGGTATTTTTACAGATCAGCTGAGTTATCTATAGTAAAAGATCCTACAAATTAATGCAAGATACAGTCACAGAAATAATCATATTTATAAGTATGTCTGAACCAGTGACAACTCTTCAACAGATTTATCCATCGGATCACCAGCAGTGATGGTGAAACATGGCTGTGTACATTCTGTATATATATAGAGTTTAGACGAGTTGTATATTCATTATGTACACAGCCATGTATCACCATCATTGATGGGCGAGGGAAGAACCAAAAATTTGCGAAAGCAAATTTACAGATCTAACATTGTTGGGTTGATGTTTAGACGAGTTGTATAAACATTATGTACACAGCCATGTATCACCATCATTGATGGCGATCCGATGAATACATCTGTTGTAGAGTTGTCACTGACTCAGACGTACTTATAAATATAATTATTTTCTGTGACTGTATATTACATTAATTTGTAGGATCCTTTACTATAGATAATTTAGCTGATCTGTAACAATAACATCTTCATGCGTTATATATCATGTACTGTAGTACGCCGCTAGATTAAAACTGACGAGGAAAGGTAACACACGGCCAGCGAAAGCTCTTGTTTTGAGAGCCCAGGTGGTCAAGTGGTCTAGCTGGACGGCTGCAGTGCAGGCGATTTGGTGTCGCGATATCACAGTAGCATGGGTTCGAATCCCGGCGAGGGAAGAATCAAAAATTTGCGAAAGCAAATTTACAGATCTAACAATGTTGGGTTGATTTTTAGACGAGTTGTATATATATATATATATAAGTGCCTATAAATAGCAGCACATGACATACAAATCTATGGGAGTGTGGATTAATCAGTACAGAGATAAATTCAATTACACAAATAAAATTATAGATTGCATAACAATGTCATTTTAACACACTATTTAGTATGTAAATATATGAATGTTTAAAATATTTACAAAATATTGAAAATAAACGCAATATTTCGCTAGACCAACTAGCTTTATCAATCATGCATCTATCCAGGTGAAATCCGATTTGTCATGTACAAAGTTATATGTCATGTACAAGTTGCGATTTTGTACAGGTTATAACATGTTCAAATTGTTTATACAAGTTATAATTTGTACCAGGCAAAAGTTATAACATGTACAAATGTACCTCGTACATGTTATAACATGTACAAAATATTGCTTTAAAATTGGTTTAACTTGTACAAAATTTGAAAATAAAAAGATGTTTATATTTTAAAAGTGGAGTAAATAAGGTATATAATTTTCAATGAAATTCTTGATATGTCGAGGGAACATTTCCTCTGCAACAAATTTCCTGTTTTCAAAGGAGAGGATAGAAATTTTGAGAAGGAGTGTTAAGCAGGCAATAGATGCAGGTAAAACTACTGACAAAGAAAGAAGCTTTCTGAAATAGTATGAGATATTGACAGCTGGAACCCTAGAAAAAATAATCAAAAGAAAAAATGGGATGGTTAGTGCTATGTTGAAACAGTCTGTTGAAAGTATCTCTTCAAAATTCTGGGTTCTTATGAAGGGTACATTTCTATTCAAATTGCAGAATTACTACATAATGTTTGCAGTTTGATCAATTGTTACAGTCACATCGCTGTAGTACATCAAAATGACATTTGTTTCATGCAATGATCTATTTAGTTATCCCAAAAATATTGCTGCATAAGTGTTGCATACTCATCAGTTACGCATAAGGTCAAAAATATTGAAAGAGCAGATTCAATAATTCCATAGCTATTTATATCTAAACTTGCCATTGGCGGATCCAGGGGGGCTTGAGGAGCCCGTTCCCCCTTTGGTGTTAACAATTTGGTTGATTATATAGGGAATCACTGAAGCATGACTGGAGCGCCCCCTTTAGGTCAGTCAGCGGACCCCCTTATGAAAAACACATGTTATAACCTGTACAAAATCGCAACTTGTACACGATATATATATATATATCTGCATGTTGATTAAGGCCTTTTGATAATTAAAAAAACTCTTGTTTTTTTTATCGAATATTTTGTATATTCAGATATAATTTCCATGTATTATTAAAAACTCTATTAAATCACTAACTTTCTCTTTTGCCTCTGTGTGCATCTAGATTTTTTGACTTTAACTAACTAATTTCTCCAGCTATATTAATTGATTGGTTGTTTAGGTTTTCTATAATCTCACTCACCTCAGGATACATTTTATCACTTTTAAGCATAAACTCTAACAGTCAATATTAATTCCGAACAAATTTCTTTGTTTTATTTTCACTTATGTAGTCTATGAATGTAGTATTCAAAGTTTTTGAGATCAGATATTAATACCGCTCCTTGATTTTTGATCATCTTGTTCAAATACAATCCCCCCTTAATGTTTAAGGACATTATATATTCATTCATCAAATAATTGTGTTACATTGTGACTTCAAGAAACCAAGCTTTCCTTTTGTATCCTGCGATATTCCACTTGATTACGAAGGTCTGCTGTCAGCTGTTGATGTATAAACATGTGTACACATTTCTTGAAATACAATTGTACACCAGTTTAATGCGTTATGTATTTGTCTATTCAATCGTATTTACTTCTGGTCAATCGTATATACTTCTTTTAAGTGACTTCAGTAATGGATTTAATTTCATTGCTCAGTTTTTGTTATATCGTTTCATGTATTATTGAACAAAATTTGATAAACATTTACATTTGTCAATTTCTGATTAGATACATTGTATGATATGCGTTGTATAAAAAAAACTTAAATTGATAGAAAATAATTCAGACCAATATGATATTTGTCAAACAATCTTATATTTAAGACCAGTTCTTAAACGATATTCTAAAATTTAAATTTGATTTAATCATACTTTTCCCGAAATTTTTCCAAAAAATCGAGAAGAAATTAAAAAAGTGGTTGAAATGTTATTCTTCTTTTCATACATTACAAAGACCGTGAATCTTCTGTTTCCATTTAAATAATAAGTGTTTTGTTGGTAACATGAATTATAAAGGTTTCCATCTATATATTTTTTAACTAATTCTCTTCTAGATAATAAAACATGAAAACATATAATTTATTAATACTAAGGTTCTCATTAATATGTAAAATACGCATCCATTTGCTAAACACCAATTGAATGTCCAGTTTTATCTTGTATGACATGTTTTTTTTTGGAAAATGTGAAGCCTCAATCTCAATGTATTTACTTTTCCAGATCAATTTATGTCTAGAAAAAGTTACAATTCTCTTTTCCAATTGTCACATCTGAAGCTAGTCTTTTACAAATAGAAGTTAGAGTGTGATATCTTTTTTTTTTTACTTCCCAGCTCTTTTGGACTTTATGAAACAACATGTGCTTTTCAAAACATCTAGTTCTGAATGCCTAACAATAGTTCATATATGTTAAATAAACAACTTCAATTCAATTCTTTATTTACACTCAGACACAAAAAATGTGTCACCTGAGGATAAATTACAAATCAAATACAATAAATGACAGAATAGACAGGTAACTAATAACAGTATAATTTCCAAAGATCATCAAACTTGTAAATCCATGCATATTTCTAAATTAAGGTAGATAGTTTCTTGATAAATATAACTAAATTATACAATAATTGTTCAAAATATATTAAATTAACATATAGTAGTCTGAGTATGATATCCTTTTTACTTCCCAGTTCTTAGGCTATATGAAATAACATTTACTCTTCGAAACATCTAGTTCTGAATGCCTAACAATAATAATATAATACTTTGATATTACTATATAATATACATGTATATCGATAATGAGTTCCGGGTACAATGTTCAAATATGTTTAATTAACAATTTCAAATTAATTCTTTATTTACACTCCGACACAAAATATGTGTAACATGAGTACAAATTACAAATAAATACAATAAATGACAGAATAGACAGGTACATAATAACAAAAGTGAAATTTCTAAAGATAATAAAACTTGGAAGATCCATGCATCTTTCTAAATAGAGGTAGATAGTATCTTGATAAATATAGCTAAATTATACAATAATTGTTCAAATATATTAAATTAACATATAGTAGTCCGAGTATGATATCCCTTTTACTTCCCAGTTCTTAGGCTATATGAAAAAAGTAAAATCACAAAAATACTGAACTTAGAGGAAGATCAATTGGGAAAGTCCATAATCACATGGCAAAATTAAATAACAAAACGCATCAAAAACGAATGGACAAAAACTGTCATATTCCTGACTTGGTACAGGCATTTTCAAATGTAGAAAATGGTGGATTAAACCTGGTTCTATAGCGCTAACCCTCTTACTTTAATGACAGTCTCATCAATTTCCGATATTTTTACATTGATGCGTTAAATAAACAGACACAATAAATATAATCGTCAAAATATGGGTACATCAGTCATCATCGTTTAACAATTTTAAAAGGAACAATTTAACAGAACACAAAGACATCAAACAAATGGAAGTTTTTAACGACCTTGACTGACTATACAGCCCTTGCACGGTCAGCCAAAGACATCTACTATCTACGAACACATTTATTGATTTGAGTGTCTGACGTCAGAAAATTTTATACGTCACATAAATTTGTCGTTCAATGTGCGTACAAACAATTTTAAAATTTTCATGGGAATGTTAGCATACAGGGTTAAAAAATCAAAAGTATGTAAGAATAACATTTACTCTTCGAAACATCTAGTTCTGAATGCCTAACAATAATAATATAATACTTTGATATTACTATATAATATACATGTATATCGATAATGAGTTCCGGGTACAATGTTCAAATATGTTTAATTAACAATTTCAAATTAATTCTTTATTTACACTCCGACACAAAATATGTGTAACATGAGTACAAATTACAAATAAATACAATAAATGACAGAATAGACAGGTACATAATAACAAAAGTGAAATTTCTAAAGATCATAAAACTTGGAAGATCCATGCATCTTTCTAAATAGAGGTAGATAGTATCTTGATAAATATAGCTAAATTATACAATAATTATTCAAATATGTTAAAGTAACAGTCAGCTCGTATCCAGTCGTCCTGGTGTAGGTCTATATATATGCTTAAGGTCTGGAGTTCGATTTCCCACAAAGACATTAACATGTGATGGAATATTTCTACATTAGACAACACAAATCTGATTATAAGTTCTCGGACAAAAATTCCTAAAAAATATGGGGCGAGCGAGCGAATTTTTTTAATGTATTTATTTCTTGAAAATGAGTTTTGTTGAGGCGGGAGCTCTACAGATGGAGCGAGCGGTATTATTATTTTTTAAATTGCGAGATTTATAATTTTATGTACATGTTAAAACTGGCTTACTTCAAGGAAAAAGGAAGAGAAACATACTCATGCATATAATTGATGTATTTATAACTGTAATACAGTTTGTATATACAATTCCCAACTTTCTGGTTCGGTTAAGTTTAGTATAATTTAGATTATTTTCGTCAAATTAACGTTGACTGTGTGAATTTTGATTTAAATTAATACATGTTTGTCTACGAAGAAGCATTGTAGATACAGTTTAGCAAGAGGAATTTATTTTTAAAAAAATGTCCAAATATCAAATATCTTTTGATATAATTGTTTTATATATACACCTGGAAAAAAGTATTGCAACACCAAATTGAAATTGAAATTAAAAAAAACACTCTTTATTTTTTTGTGATATAATTTGGTAAAATAGAACTAGTTAAATATTATTTAAGTATCACATGAGTTTAATCAATAGATATCGACTCGATAAGTTTTTATCTGCACATGCAGCTACTGTACCCGTAAACAGCAAAACAGATGTTTTCATCCTCATTGTTTTCAACACTTAAAAATACGGATTTTTTTTTTATATTAAAATTTACTATTACAAAATGATAGAAATTATTATAAATTAAGGAATGTATCTCCCTCATGCAAAGCTCTGATTCCTTTCACGGATTTGGCTATACTTTTTGGACCTTTTGGATTATAGCTCTTCATCTTTTATATAAGCTTTGGATTTCAAATATTTTGGCCACGAGCATCACTGAAGAGACATGTATTGTAGAAATGCGCATCTGGTGCAAGAAAATTGGTACCGTTAATTTTATTACTACCACTGGGTCGATGCCTCTGATGGTGGACTATTAGTCCCCGAGGGTATCACCACCCCAGTAGCCAGTACTTCGGTACTGGCATGAAAATACGGATTTTTTGTGTTATTAAAATTTACTGTTACAAAATGATAGAAATTATTATAAATTAAGGAATGCATCTCCCTCATGCAAAGCTCTGATTCCTTTGACGGATTTGGATATACTTTTTGGACCTTTTGGATTATAGCTCTTCATCTTTTATATAAGCTTTGGATTTCAAATATTTTGGCCACGAGCATCACTGAAGAGACATGTATTGTCGAAATGCGCATCTGGTGCAAGAAAATTGGTACCGTTAATTTTATTAAAATAACCAAGTTTTTAAAGTTATGTGATTGACACCTTGTAATGGGTCCTTGACAACTCTTTACTGCAGCAAGATGGCAGATTATCAGCATAAGAGAAGCAGGGATGTCGCTGTAACAACTGCACGTATTGTTGGTCATCACCATTCCACTATAAGTCGTTTTGAGAATAAAAATCAGGCAATAAACGCAGTTAAAGACCTTCCAAGATAATGAAGACCCCCTATACCATTTGCTAGGGAAAATCAAGCATAATGAAAGTTGGTCAGAAGGAAACCCATTGCAAACAAGACAATCCTAAAAAGAGAGTGGTGGCCATACATGAGCCTTTTAACAAGAACTGCTTGACATCGACTCATCGCTACTGGTTATCGTGCGACAAGACCATTTCGGAGACCTTTGCTAACGAACAGACACACAGTTTTCCGTATCACACGTAGTGCAGAGCTCACCAAAGTTGGAAATTAGCATCATGGAGGAAGATCCAATGTTCAAATGGAATTCGGTTCATCTTCCTTGGCCCGATCGTAGCCCGGATTTGAACCATATCGAGCATATTTGGGACACTATTGGGCGAAAAGTGCGCGAAAAGACACCCCAGTTCAAACACATCATGAAATAAACAATGCCCTTCATCAGAAATGGTTGCTGCTACCTTAGCAACAAATTAGTCGATTTATGGCAGTAATCAGAAGACGTTAAGATGCGGTTATCTGTTTGAATGGAGGCTGCGCACAAAGTACTAATTATTGGGCGTATAACGAACAACCATGATGTGAACAGTCATCTGAACATTAATTTTGAAATGTCTGACATTGTAAAGTTCGACTACAGTAAAAGTTGTAAAATACATTTTTTTGTACAAAAAACACTTCATTTTGTTATCAAAACTGTGGTTATATAAATCGTTTTTTTTTCAAACATTTTTTGTTTGTTTCAATGCCAATGTTATCATAAACTATGTTTCAATAATATTATACATATATTTTATAATTTTTCATCCAAAAAAAGAGGCTGATTTTTCAAGTTTTAAAAAATCAAGGTGTTGCAATACTTTTTTCCATGTGTATATATTTAATGATTGTTTATTGGCTGCTTGACATCCAGTTGGATCTTTTTGTCCATTGTAGGATCAACATTATGAGTGAGATGAATATTTTAACAACATCCCGAGTAAGCTAGTTATATTGCTATGCATATAGATTTCACTGTATTAAATCATTTCCTTCAAATACCTTGAACCACATTCACATGCATTACTCAGACTTTTTCCTTTTGCCCCTGAAACCTGCAATCATGGAATTTCAAACTGGAAGTAGGTGCATCAATAACATATCCCTGATTATTATAAGCATACCAATTCGTATACCACCACTTTAGTCTCGAACGTTGGAACTCAAAAATTTTCCCTTACAAAAGAGTTCTGATTGCATGCCAATAGACTAACAAGGGGATATAAGGTTTTCATCAAAATAAGATAAATCTGTCATTTTTGAAAAATTAATCCATAGCTCTATCTATGTCTTTTGTAGCCCGGGATAACCCTAACGTTCAACGGATGTTTTGCCAGACAAGCTTGCTTCATCTTGTCTGCCAAAACAGCCGTTGGACGTCAGAGTAATCTCGGACTATGTCTGTTGAAACCATGATCGGGGATGACAATGGTTCTTAAAGTACTGATGTGATCGTGGCCATCAAACAAAAGATTGTTTATGTTTTGTCTCTTAGAACAGGTCTTCATAGCTATAAGTACCACGATAATCATTTCAAATAACTGTGTGTTAAATAAGCTAATTAGTTCATATCTGATTTTTACATTTTTTGTTAATTGTATCACATCTTTTATGGGTTAGAAAATGAATTTGTGCTGACAGACATGATTAACCCTACCATATACTGTACGCTCCAATGAAGGATTCTTTTATATCGCAGTTGTTGTTAGTTACTGTTTGCCATTTTTGTTTATCAATATTTCTTTCATTTTCCCTATTGTGCTCATTTCGTTATTGTGATATTTTAGCTGATATGGGTTTCGTCTACGTTAGATGAAAGCAAAGAAGAATATATAGAAAATATGGCCTTTTTATTAAAATTTGCAGGTACATGTACAAAATAGTTGAAATCCTTGTGAAAATGACTATGTTTTTGGTTCTTTGTTCAGGTTTAATTTATTTTGGTCTTTTGTTAAATATCAGTTCTAAAAATGTATGGGTTAAAATGTTTATTTTCGAATGATTTTGCCCTGTGCATAATTTTTCAAAATGCGCAAGTGGTGCAGTAAAATTGGTATTATTTGATTTATTACCGTCCTCTTTGTAAAATTAATGCAAATTCCTATGTGTTTGTTTGATACCTTAGATTTAATGACCAGTAGGGATATTTGATTTAAACATCAAAATACTGATGAATGATGCATCTAGCTGGTTAAGTATTGTCTTCTGGTTTCTTGTATATATTTGTTTGATTTCCTTTTTATGCACATCACTTCAATTTATTAAAAATAAGATAGTATGACATGCAGTTATTTTGTTAACCTCTGACAAATATTCCCTAAATAGAACCATGATTCACCCTTTCCTGATTTTAAAATGTTCTCGTCAAAGAATGGTTGAATGGGTACCCTCGGCTGAAAACATAATATATTTCTCGAATACATTGCATACAATATTTGCTGATCAGAGTTCATTAGATTCATTCCCATCAAGGTTTCTACTGCTAATTTATAATCCTCGATGAACAAAGAGAGATATTCTGGTCGTCCAATGAAAAGTCCACCAGCTAAATAATATTTAGTTTGATACATTATTTCTTTTAGAGTAAGCATAGGTTTGAAATAATCTACTTGCGAAAATGATATATGATCATCTCTCATATTTTTGAGCGGTTTCATAACAAAACAATCAGATATTTTGCTTCTGAAGTAACCTATATCAATCCATGCAAGATGTGTCGTCGTTAAGATATTTTCTTTTATTACATTTCCTATCAGTTCATACTTAGCATGCATTGCAGATGAATAAGCTGGTTTACCTGGAGTTGGGTATCCTTTTTGGTTGTAAATAGCTTTGATTCTTGATTTCAATCTAAAAGCCCAAAGACTTGTTTGACGCCGAATATAAACTTTTGTCATGTTAACTGGGAAATGTGTACGATACGATTTGAATAACACAGATAGATTAAAGTCATCCGTATAAAGTATAACATAATTATTCACAAACTGAAAATTTTTCATCCATTTATAATATGTGCTTTTAGAATAAATTAAATGCGGAGTTTTGTTAAATGAACCTATGTTAAAATATGCTGTGACTAATGTTAACTCGTCTCCATTACCTCTGTGCTGGTAAGTTGCTTGACCCGACAACTGAGTTGATGAATTTGACTTGAACTCTGAAACATATACAAGGTGCAATTTTACAATTATATATGAACACTTTTCGATCAATTTGAAATGGTTCCGTAGTGAACTGAACATAAATGGACTTAATTGCATTGGCGTTATCTTGTTTATGGAGAATGAAGATAAAACACGCTGATATATGTATATCAAAAATATCAAACTATGATCTAACAATGCACGCAATTATAGTTTTCGTGAAAAAAAGGTTCAGCTCTTTTGAAACGGCTGTTAATTTATTTTGCGCATTTTTATTCTTTTAACTCAAGAAAACTGGTTTTCATTATTGAGTCAATATGGGGCAAGAGAACGCTAAAGAATGTAATAGACATTTAGAGGCTTCATACTGTACAACATCTATTACTTATGTCATAGAAAATATCGTATAGCGGGTTATTTTCGCGGGTGTAGAATTTCGCGATTTTCATTAAATAAGGTATACGAAATATTTCGGCGGTTATTATTTTTGGCGGAATTTATTTGGCAATCTACGAAAATAAGCGAAAATTTGCATCCCGCGAAATTTGAATCAGGTATTGAATCCCGTCTACACTGGTATGTCTTCGTATCAATGACATTTCAGTCATGGTGTCAAAGGGGAATTTGTAGCCAAAATCACATTTCCATCAGATTTACATTAATTTTTACCGTATGATAGTTCCATCTTAGTATATAATTTCTAGAAAATATACTTTCATATGACTTCATTAATACTTTGTTGCACATTCAAAAATTCGTTTGAAACGGTGGACTTTTGAGAGAAAATTTAATATACGACCTCCAGTGGCGACACGGTTCATATAACATTGAGAATGGAAATGGGGAATGTGTCAAACCGACCATAGAAAAGACAACAGCAGAAGGTCACCAATAGGTCTTCAATGTAGCGAGAAATTCCCGCATCCGGAGGCGTCCTTCAGCTGGTCCCTAAACAAATATATATACTTGTTCAGTGATAATGAACGACATACTTACTCCAAATTATACACAAGAAACTAAAATTAAAAAATAATACAAGACTAACAAAGGCCAGAGGCTGCTGACTTGAGAAAGGCGCAAAAATGCGGCGGGGTTAAACTTGTTTATGAGATCTCAACCCTCCCCCTATACCTCTTTCCAATGTAGAAAAGTAAACGTATAACAACAGACTACTCGCATTTAACTGACATGCCAGATCCAGACGTCTATTAAACAGCTTGAAAGATTATGTATTTATCATATGAATATCAGGCACAATCCCTCCCGTTAGGGGTTTAGTATCATACCATCATAACATATATGAAAAGAACATAACCCGTGTCATGCCAACAACTGGTTTTTAAATAAAATGTGTTTAGTTCCAATTCAAAGACCCTATAAGTGAATCAATAATAAAGCTTACATATGCAATCTTTAAGGACCTGACAACAGTGTCGTAACTATATCCCTTCTTAATAAGTATATTTAAAGGTTTTGTTAGTTTCTGAGTGGATACTGACACTTTTGTGCATTGTAAAGAATATTTCCATAAAAGATTGGATGTAAAATACCTGAACAAATAAGAAGTATGCATGTTGAGCTATATTTACGATTGATGTCCTTGTACCGATGATACAATTTAGTAAATGTTTTGACTAGTTTGTGATATCGAAAATAATAATAATTTTCAGTAAAACATAAAGTTCTCTCGTTAAAATCTAAAACATTGTTACAAACACTAGCGAATCGTACAAGTTGATATGTTTAAACACCGAAAGATGGTGACAAGGGAACGTCACCATCTATAGATGGATAATAAACGATAGGAAATAAAAAAAAATCATCTCATTTATCATAAATGTTAGTATTAAGTTTTCCGTTAATGATATAGATATCAATATCGAGGAAAGTGCAGTGGTAATTGTTAGTATTAGTTTTATTTAAGGTAAGTTCAACAGGATAAATGTCTGCAGTATATATACTGAAGTCGTCATTATTGAGAGCCAATATATTATCAAAATATCTAAAAGTATTATTAACTTTTTGTATCAAATGTTTTTTCGATGGGTCTTTGCAGATTTTTGTCATAAATTGTAACTCATAGCAATACAAAAACAGGTCCGCATATGACTACTTTCTCTTTTAATATGAAAACCCCATGCAAGATTGAAAAGAGGGACGAAAGATACAAAAGGGACAGTCAAACTCATAAACCTAAAACAAATTGACAACGCCATGGCTAAAAAATGAAAAAGACAAACAGAAAAACAATAGTACACATGACACAACATGGAAAATTAAAGAATAAACAACACGAACCCCACCAAAAACTAGGGGTGATCTCAGGTGCTCCGGAAGGGTAAGCAGATCCTGCTCCACATGCGGCACCCGTCGTGTTGCTTATGTGATAACAAATCCGGTAAATAGTCTAATTCAGTAGGTCACATTCAGGAAAGGGAAGGGGATTGTAGTTACGACGTAAGGAACTTATCCGATATCATTTGTGATACGGTTATTCCATAACGGTCAACCAACTCGTAATGGCGTCCGTAAAATTTACGAAGGGATGATTTCAACTTCACCATTTGGTACTCTTGGTTTAATAGTTTCCTTGTGAGCAGCAACCCTCTATCAAGAAAATCATGATAGGAAATGCAAGCACGGGAATATCGTATCAATTGGGAGATATATATTCCGTATGCAGGTGCTGCTGGAATGTTGCTACTTAGAAATGAATTTAGGTCTTAATATTTCATTTTCTACGATCTACATTTTCCTGGATGTTTTTGCCATTTTTACACGATATGCACTTCCATAAAGCATGCATTTGAACGCATTTTTCTTGGTACAATGCCTGATATCACTGCGTCATATTGAAGCTCTATATTGCATATGCTTATGAATTAAAAAATGTCCACCTTTTCTTTTTTGTAAGTTTTTTTTTCCAGTTTTCGCTGTCTGAATTGACTTTGGACTGATATGACCTTATGTAGTTCTGATGCTTATCTGATTACGCTTATATCATGATTATGTTACTTCTTGATATATTAAAAAAAAATACACTATATGTTGTCGTATCCATGATACACAATCAGTAAAATCAAAGCAAAAATTAAAAAAAAACCCACAAAAATAATCCACAAAAATAAAAGGAACAGCGCAAAGGAATAACCTGTTTTAGATCTAGTATGCAAATTATCAAGTATTTTGGACAAGTTAATGCAGGATTCAGGTTGCAAAGGCGCAGCCCAAAATGGGTATACAGCCCAAACAAAATGTAGAAATTCCTACACATAAGTTTTTTTTTTACTGATTATTGTCTGTTCTTTTGTCCTTTTATAAAGTTTCGGAGCCAATATAATATTTACACTATTGTTCAAAACTAGATGGATAAAGCGCTTGTAATCATACCCCCCCAAAAAAACCCAACAAAACAACAACAACAAATACCCAGCTCACATTCGAGGACATATGATTCTGTGGTAACAAATGAGTACTTGCTATGTGCCACACTTATCACTCTATTTTTTGGCGTAAATAAGGCATTGGTTTTCCATTTTATTTGTTATAAAAATTTGTATATGCCGTTGTCTTTTTAAAGAAAGTCGTAAGATACTAAAGGAAAATTCAAACTTATAAGTCAATAATGAACTGACATCGCGATGGATAAGAAATAAAAAGACAAACAGACAGACAACAGTAAGTACACAAAACACAACATAGAAAATTGTAGACTGAACCTCATTAAAAAAAAACTGGGGTTGATCTTTTAAAGCTTGCTTTAGAGTATTGGGTTTGTTCATTGTTGAACGATATTATAATAATTATTAAAAACTTACATGTAAGTCATCTTGTATTAGGTGTATAGTTTTCGTATTTGTAATTATGCCACAACTCATTAGTTTTAACTCTTAATCTGACCTATAGAAGACAGGATTAACACTTCAACAAGACCGAAATCGTTGAGTGAGTTATTGCTTTTTATTGATAGTTTTTACCAATCATTACGTTTTGCCCTCTAATTCGGAAAACTAAAATATATAAAGAAACTCTTTACAATGAAACTTTTGTACCTGCTCTTTCAGAATCTAAATGATAATTTTTGCTAGGAAGTTCAATCTGTTGCTAAGGGTTATATACTTTGTACATATCTGTTGTTAAAAAATAAATATTCATTGAAAGTAAAATTCACATTTTTATTAAATATGTGTGTATTAATGTTCATTAATTAAAGTTTATGTAAGTGTTTATTTCCTTGCAGCTGCCATTTGTATCTTTATCTCTTATTCTTGACTTATTTATGATGTCTGCAAATTGTTTAACCGCAGTGTTTTGAAATTCTACTTTGTCATGTTATCTGATAAATCAGACGCGTCAAACTGGAGGTCACTCCTTCCCAACATCGTCTATAGCTATCAGAAATTTTGTAATAGTAGCAGTTGACACTTTGTATAGGATAGATATACATGTTTATTTTTGTAATAAGTTTATTTGTATTTATTGAATATTTCAACTACAAGTTACAAGTACCACCATTGATCACTTTGTTGATCTTTCACGCTAGTTTCAAAAGTTTATTTCTATATACAACATTTTAATTGGAATATATGCGGATGTACACGAACTGCACAACAATACTTATTACGTTTATATTACAATTTTTGTTCGCTGTTAGATCGCGGAATATATTGTGGATATAACATTTGACGTTTACATTCTCAAATATTCACAGCTGAACATGCCTCTATAGTACCTTTATTGATACTTAGTAAAGTGAAATGGATAGTGTGTGTGTTTTTATTCATATCTTTATTGCAATAACTATCGTTTCCAATGTTTTCATTTAACAAATAAACAATGTGTACTAGTATCTGTAACATACAAGAACTGTTCGTCATTAAAAAAAATATATATGGATAGTAAGTGATCGATCTTCGGTCATAGTCGATTTATTGGTCGACTCATCGCCTATTACTGCAGAATAGGTGGATACAGTCTTGACGATATGGATGGAGGCATACAGAAGTTTTGAACAGTTCAATGATTAAACTGGTACAAGTTTATTTTTCCAAGACAGGTCAGTTTATTGTACATTTTTTAATTTCTGAAGACAATCAAAATGTGGTTCATATTACTTGGCTATTTGAATAGTTACTAAATAAATAATCATATTCATTGCTTGAAAATCGAAACGTACAATTCAATTATTGATTACAAGAATCAGCTTAAAAAGCTTCAGTGCACTTGATGAGTGTAACATATTTGGATTATCATATTCAACAAAAAATATGAATGTATTTTCTCTCGTTAGATTATCGTTAGTATGCACCTTAAAATGATTTACTTTGGATTTACTATATCACAATAAATTTATTATTTTGCTTCCCTTTATTGTTGCGGACGTACACATACATGTATCTACTATTTGAGTAAGAGGCAACACTCATCATAATTATTGATTACATTCTTAATATTTCACCTCAATATATCATACATACACATTGACATGGCCTAGAAGTGGCATACATTATCTGGATCTTTTATACGATGTAAATAACGAACTATGAAACAGAGTTGCATCAGGTTGTATACTATAGTTTTGTTCCCTGTTTCTCAAAGCCCTTTACCATATGAGAAGTTTATCCTGTAGTCATACACTATTTGTATGCATTTACCTTTAACGTTTATTAAGTTCTTATTATATATTCTATGGCTTGGAATATCACTTCAAGCATATGTTCGGATCTTGGCTACAAGTTAACTCATTTTCACGTACGCATTTTAATAATGTACAGCTCATGTTATATATATTTGCTTTATGATTAATGGTTCATATACGCATGACCATTCACAATTATATTTTATACTTTCTCCCTGATGTCACACACAACATTATTTACCTCATTTATCACAACTATAGAGAAAGGTATAATAGACATGTAAGTATGTAATGAGGAGTGATAAAGACAAACAAATCTACAGCATCATCTTTTCTCAACACATGCATTGACCTTATCCATTTAATTTTGTCTTGGACAATTAAATATTGCATTACAGATGGGGAAAGGTTAAGGAGTACAGATCTACGACGATTTAATACGATAAACAAATGTTGATATTTCTAGCTTATGAAAATCACCTGTATTGTCTCTCTGTGTTTTTTGAAATTACAACAATGAGTATATAGAAAAGAAGTTGTGTGGATGGAAATTGATAATAATCGTCCCAGTCATGCAATATATATGTTAGCGGCTATTTATACATTGTTTTGAACAGTATTTTATTTATTTTCATATTTCGACTACGGAGAAAAACGTTTGGTGCTCACATAACTTACCAGATCTGCGATACTATTAAATGACGAGTTTACTTGAAACAAAGAACTAACACCAATTGAACATGTTAGTCTAGACACAGAGTTAATTTTAACGGAACAAGATCGCTTGAAATCAACATCTTTCCTGATAAAACGTTCATACATCAAAGTTTATTTACACAACACGACAATATTGAAAGGTTGTTTCTTCAAGAAATTGGTATCATAAACAGTTGTACATTGTTTTCTATAACATCTATCAACACAGTATTAATTCCATAGTGATATCTGCTTATTCATCTAGCAAATAGAATGACATGTGTTAACTAACTCAAGTGTGATACGATATATAAGTTAACTTTTACAGAGAGGTTTGCATTAATTCCATAGTGATATCTGCTTATTCATCTAGCAAATAGAATGACATGTGTTAACTAACTCAAGTGTGATACGATATATAAGTTAACTTTTACAGAGAGGTTTTTTGATCCGCACTTATATAACAATGAACTTCAGTTATAATGAGATGTTTTTTGATACCTGCTTTATTCCGAATATACAGACAAAGCTAATTGACTGTTAAAGTAATAGTTTTACATTGTTTTATCTGACTGCCATTTTGTTTTTTACCAACGAGTAATTATTCATCAACGTATTATAAATCATATTTGTCTATAAGATCAGTTGTATAAATATGTGATTCATTGGTTACAGCAGCATTTAGCTTTACATAAGCACCATTTATATTTAATCAAAGATACTATTTATAATGGTTTTTATCGCATATTCAAATTTGGGTGCGTCAGATATCTGACGGAACACCCGTTAACTAATAATTGAAAGATAACAGGCATCAAGATCTGTTGAATGTTACGAAATCATATTCAAAAATTGGGTCTTTTATTTCTTTATTGAATTAGTAGATGGCTATTTATAATTAATTACTATGTCAAGTATTTTCTTATATATATATATTTTTAGAAGGAATATTTTTTTTTACAATTTTTTTAGCACAATCACTATCTCGGAATAATTTTGGGGATACTCAATGCGTTACAAGGACAGCATGTATGTGTAACACATTTTGTTTGGGCAATGTAATAATCGGTTTTACCCATTCTTTACTTGTCACAAAATTATTACCCGAGTTCTCAGGCAGCCCTGAATAAAACGGATAACTAGGCAGCCCTCTCGTCGGGTGAACGAATCATTTGTTTGTCCATTTGACAGTTCTTTTGGATACATGTTTTAGTGTGTAAATGGTTTTTTCACTCGAGGTTATCCGTCTCAGGTTGCAAAGTGAGCCCATACCCTCTAAGCATGGGCTGGGCCAGCGCTCAACAACAGGTATAAAATTTAAGAGTAGATATTAATATACTTGAGTTACCTATGTTTGACATGGGATGGGCCAGCGCTCAACATGTCACGCGTAGAGAGGTATAATATTTCGAAGTAACAAGTCTTCTTCGAATTATGCTTCAAGCTCTTGTCAATACTCTCTTTTAAAGGCTCTCTTTACTATTAAGTTCACGTTGTTGAGGGTTTCATTCAAAACTCTACGAGTTATGTTTCTGATAGATGTATAATCAAGCGGCTCGTAACTTTCTCCTTATGGTCTAAGTTATTTGAAGTCACATTTATACATCTACACTCTATCGTCTATTGCAGTTGCAGCGATAGATGCTCGAATAATGTGAAGTTAATTTCTTGATTGATATATGTATTTTATTTATTTTTTAAATACATATCAATCATAAGCATGTTGCTCGTAACGCCAATTTTTATATATTTTATATTTGTATTTATTGTGTTTTTATGTTGTTATGTATATATATTAAATATTTTTCATTTTTGATTTATTTTGATTTTCCATCGGATAATTATAATTTATTACTATTAATTATTATTATTATTATTATTATTATTATTATTATTATTATTATTATTATTATTATTATTATTATTATTATTATTATTATTATTATTATTATTATTATTATTATTATTATTATTATTTTCTTAATTGAATGTACTTCATCAGTCGTTTTGGGTCTGTTTACATAACAGGTTTGATTAATACCACCGAGATGCTTCCAACATACATTTAATCTTAAATCAGCTGAGGGAAGGTTATTGTTCGTTCATATCTTGGATTGAAAGAAACTAGCACATAAATAGATGTTAAAAGGGATTTGAGGTTGCGGAATAGATATATTGAGATTCTTTAAACATGAGGGTAATTTAATTTAAATCAACCAAATCATTTATCTGTTGCCAAGGATTTCGTTTCTTTTGCTACGGAAAATAGTGCATCGTGGTTTCTAGTTACAAAACTAAATGTAAACCAAATTTCATGCCAAAAATTGGAGTTCAAAGATACCCTCAAAATTATCTATCGATGTTCATATAGAAAAAAGCTTCTGCGTAATAACGTTTTATCGAACCGCGGGTAAATCATGACGTTTTGATTTGTTTAACGCCGTCACGTGGTGACCCCCTATGAGACTGTAGGGGACTAGTAAATTTCATAGGGGGTTCGTGACGCGTTAATGGTGACATCATCTATTAATGTTGTTGTGTTTCATTGTTTATTGTTAAAAAAAACCGCAGCATAAAACGGTTGGGAAGCAGGTCACGGTTTGACCTTATTTCTATCAGTAACAATAGAGTTACGTAACAGTGAAAATCAGTAAAACCACGGACGAAACAAACCTCATTTTACTCACTAAATACCACTGTCGTAATTTAAACTTATGGATCCAAATAATCTTGAATATACATATTTTGTTTTGTCGTCCATACTTACACATCAATTGAAGGTCCGTCATTCTTTATTTTATCTTTCAACTAAAAGTTTGTGTGAAAATTCTCAAGTCTCGAAATACCTATTGAAAAATATTTTCGAGGAAATTAAAAATGATGGACTGAATTTAAATTTAATAAAGTGTCTCATTAAGAAAAACACTCGATAGGAATATAGGCAATAGAATCTTGGATACGCAAACATCAAGTTATTTTCAATACGAACAGTCGAATTTCCAGTGACACTAGAACAATAGAACAGTGACTTTTCTTATGAAATGGATAGAAAAGGTAAAATTATATAAATAAAGGTGTTATGTAGTATCCAAACCGATTCTTGGGGTGCACACACCATTTTCAAAAAAATCTCGCGGCCTGCTAGGTGACTTTATTTGTTTAAAATTATTATAAACGAATTCTGTTACATGTAATGCAGTACAAGCTAATGTTGATTTTTTCAGAACATGTATTGTTATACGAATTTCAGTTAATTTCATGCATCTAAGTGAACGACTATATAAGGTACAAGTCATAAATTGGACAAATACGCCATTGAAACATATTTATGTGACAAACCAACATTAGCTTGTACTGCATCATCTGTAATAGTATTCGTCCATACCAGTTTTAATAAAAAAAAAAGTCTTTTCAGGCCTCCAGATTTCAAAATGGTTTTAGTGTGCACCTTAAGAACCGGTTTGGCCACCACATAATAATTTCAAGTTTACTTACAATTTACACAGTGTATGTTAAGTATGTTTAAATGAACATATGTGCCCATAGGTTATGACTTTATTCATTATAGGTTGAAAAATACACGCAAAGGTAATATATATGTTTGTGTAGTGTCCTATATTTTGACTTTAGTAGAACTTTAAGCAGTTTGTTAAAAGGCCCCTCCGTAACTGTTGGATTCTATGACAGACTTCCATCCATACAAAACCGATGGAGCTGTAAAATTATTTGAAAATTCAATTAAGGTGATAATAATATTATTTTGCAATCCAAAGAGAACCTGAAAATATTAGACCAATGTTTGAATAGAGAAATGTTGTTGTTTTTAAAGCGGTATTTTGAATTCCAGTGATGTTATTGCCAAATTTAGCTGCCCCCTAATAATCTAATGGTTGTTACCACAAATAAAAATCATCTAAATTTCGTAATATTTTCAGTCGACCCCCCCCCCTTATTTGTTCAATTAATGGTGGTTTTACGCCTTTCAGTATGTCATATTGTATATCTTTAATGAACATTGCATTGATTATATGAATGTAGTAAATTTCCACGATATTCTTTATCATTTGACAAAATACCATGCATCTGAATTAAATTGTTTACTATTTGAAAAAGCGTGCCTTCTTTATCTTTAATTTACCTACCTTTATTTTACGTAGCAACCAAAATAAAAATTACCTGCCAATCTTTTTGTATATTAATTTGTCCCCCCCCCCCGATAAATATATATATCATGCAACATAATCAACTTTATAAATTTGGAAAAAAATCAAGGTGTTCCGACCATTGGATACTATTAAAAAGAATATAGAAAAGATGGCATGATTATAAGTTTGAACTTTGATGACACTGAAAATCGAACATTCACACGTTTACCTATCATAGGAAATACGACGAGTAGGTGATAAACTTAACGATCAATAATTTACATGATTCATTATCATATTCACATTATGTTGACACGTCTTAGTTCGTCTGTACTAGGTCATTTCAAACAAGCAAAATAATTACACCATCATCCGTTTTTCTTTACCGATCGCCTCTTGCTAGGGAAGCGCACTGTTTACAGTAGAGGTAATATTTTATAACCAGTTCGCGCACCGCGAAGTGGTGTTTTTTTGCCGATTTGTGCAAGTGGTTATCACCCTTTGATATCACCAGTCAAAAAAAAGAAGAAACCAAGAAACCCAGCAAAATGCATAAAAAGGAGTTTACTTTACAAAAATCAAAAAGTAAATAAACGAAATCAGATTTACAACTATGTTATAATAATATATTACATTGGTTGCAATGAATTACATTGATTTCCTAGTGAAATAAATAACGATAATTTCACATGCGAAATAAACGTGGTTTTTTCACTCCTCTACATGTAGAAACCTAGCTATATTGATATGAATTAGCTCTGGCTGATTGAATATACTTTGTAACCTTTATATTGGTAGAATAGTAAGATTTTATTTGTATACATTTCTGATGATGTGTAATGCAAAAAAATCATTTTTCATACAATTTGAAAAATCTCTCTGAAAATGAAAATAATCAATAGTACTGATCATTTATATTTTATATTCTATAATTTGAGATCAAGAGTCACAATAAGTTTCATCAAAGTCAAAGAGCCTTTAAAATCAAGCCTATGTTTCTTAGTTGAACAGTAAAATACTGCCAAGAAAATATCCTACAGAAAAAGGATAAGTTTACCAAAATTATTGACAGAAATTTAAACAAAAAATAATGCTTAAAATAATAAGTGAAAGTGACACAATTTTTAATTTTAAAATCATTTTTATTGTAAATTCAACTATTGGATTAGCTATCATAGCCTTGTCTAATTTCCCAGGGTATTTTATAGATTATGAAAGTATACTTTTTGAGAAAAAAATGAGGTTTCTTCTCCTCAGGTTGTTGTGTCAGCTAATTAACATATTTATAAACAAAATATTGTATATTTAACCTGAATAATTGAATATTTATCTCTGAAATGAAATGAATGTTGTTGGGAAAAATCTTATGCATTTTACTTTATTAATGATCAATGATGACAAAATTTTACAATAATTTGCCATTTGAATGATCACATCTCTAATGACTTAACTAACTTTATATGAAAGTATACTTTTTGAAAAAAAACATGGGGCTTGTTCTCTTCATGGAGCTTTATCAACTTCTTTACATATTTATACACAAAATAGTGTATATTTTACCCGAATAATTGGATATTTACATCACAAATGAAAGTTGGTGACACAAATCTTGTGCATTTTATTCTAATAATGATCAATGATGACAAAATTTTACAATAATTTACCATTTGAGTAAATTCAATTTCTTAAGATCACATGAATTAACTTTTTTTAGTTTTTGCTCTTATTAATGTAGCTTACTAAGTAAAATAAGCAAGGTTTTTAACTAATAAAATATGAATATATAATTAACTGACCTTATTTCCTTTTTTTATAATTTTTTTTCCCTCCAGAATTTTTCTTTGCAATGCATTTTCAATTGCTATTTTTTGAGCTTTTGACCATCCATAGCCTATCATAAGGGGTGTGGGAGGGAGGTTCGAGTGAAAATATTAAGAAATGTAGATGATTTTTATTTGTGATAACATTTGATTATCAGGGGGCAGATAAATTTGGCAATCACAACACTGGAATTCAAAATACCGGTTAAAAAAAATAATCTAATATGCATTTACTTTTTTTATATTCACAATTAAAGGGACATTTGACTAACAAGTTTTTCAATTTCATAGTCTAGCAAAATTACTGTTTTTGTGGCATTATTCTGTTGAAACTTTGGTCTGCTATTTTCCGGTTCTCTTTGGATTGCAAAATAATTTTATTATCACCTAATTGAATGATCAAATTTTTTTACAGCCATCATCGGTTTTGTAAGGAAGAAAGACTGTCAAATAATCCAACAGTTACGGAGGGGCCTTTTATTTAACTGCTTTACATCAAGATCAATGAAATATTCAAGTACCTGGTCCAGCGCAAAGTTGTAGACAGTTTTTCCATGTAATTGTGGCAGATACACAACTAGCCCCAAGCTGGGTAATAGACAGTTTCTGTCATTCAATGATATCAAACGGATGTTTTATGGAATGATTCCAAAGTACATATAACGATCATAAGCATAGAAATGTGGAGCTGTTCTCTTTCATGCAGCAATTTGTAATTCCCAATTTAAACTCCAAAAAGATAACAGCAAAGAAATGAACATCAATGAGAAACAGTTTCTGTGAATAACATCTGAAGGCTTTTTCGGTAATGTTTTGTAAATCTTAAAGATTTCATCAATCAATACTGTTGCCACCATTGTCAGTAAAACCACGTCTTTCAATATTTTGTTGGTGGTTTGTTTACATGTAAATTCTGAATGCTCATGTTTTAAATTTCTATTGATAAAGAAAGTGAACAACTGAGCTTTGTAGAAAGATGTCAAGATAAAATAAATGAGTTTTCCTAAAGTTTGTGCATTGTTGCTGGACTGTTAAGAGGCCATTTCCTTTGTGCTTTAATTTGGCAATTTCTGTCAATACAGCATCGAAGTACGTTTTTAAATGAACTGGCTAGGTTATTTTTTTAGAAAAATGGTCGTTTTTTTTTCTAGGACTGCCACTGATTATACTTTAAAATACATGTTAATGAATTCGCATGCGGACTTCTAAATAAACGCCTGCAAAAGTTGTTCAATTTTACACAAAGAAAAATTAATACATTTTTTATTTGTCTCGGACAGATATTTTCATTTTGCACATACTCCAACATATTACATGAACTGGCAATAAATATAAATCAAAGTTAGAGAAATAAGAATATTTAAATAAAAAAATTACCAAATAAAATACTCCGGCCTTATCCCCTATGGATTTTACTTACCCTCTATGGATCCGCAGGGGGTCAGTAGCGAACCATATAACTTATAGAAGGAAGGCGTCAAAGAATAATAAAATGAAATAGCTCTTAATAAAGACTTCATAATCATTTTGACTAGGCATATAACTTGAATTAATTGTTTTTATGTTTTACATCACTCATGTGAGCGCTCCCCAACATATCTAACCCTGCAACACTGAGTATATGTCTGTCCCAATCCCGATTTCTGTATTACTATGCTCGAGTTTGCCTCTGTCTACCATAGTTGTTCTCTAATTATTGCTGTAGTTTTTGTCTAGCTTTTTTCACATTGCTTTTTTTCGCCTCGGACCTTTTATATCTCCTTATAACATATAGATTGTGGTCTTATGTGATAAGGGTACGTCGAACAAACATGTATGATCTGACAGACTCATGATGTCTCCTTGGAAATCGTATCACATCTTCTACTTTTTATATCGGCGTGTCTCGAATAAATAAAGTATGATTGGGCAAATGCAATCCATTCTCTTCTAATCAAAATACATACCTTGAAATATCTTGACTTTTACCAATATGTAAATTCCCATGAACAAAATGCAAATTTCTTTCGAAACGGAATAAATCTTTTTGCAGCATCTCGACCGCCTCTGAAATGATAGTGTCGATAAATAAGCGTTTGTGTTTCAAAATATATCGAGAAATTTAGAATTGCAATTACTCTGCAGTAAAAGAAAATATCATGATCTTCATTGATTTCCTTCTCAGTCAAAATATAAACAGAAATTTATTCTATCATTAAAATTATGTGCTTGTTACATTACCATCGTGTCATTTATTTGATATGGTGGATTACTATATGAAAAAGTTATGCATGACAAGATTTAGTTTTTAGTTTTAACTATTTGAATATGTTGATACTATAATAATATGGATTGGTAATTTCTCGGTGCAATTACAATTCCCGATTTGCTGCAAAATTGTTTCCGTTTCACCTACTTTGTAATCACTTGTTAAGACATGACGTTTTAGACATTCATGCACAAACATGTAATGTGTATACCTAAACATGAATAGTCATGAACAGTAATCCTTCAAACGTACATGTCTCAAGGTGTAATAATAATCGTAATTATTGAATAATCGGATGAATAACCAGCATTGTTTGGATTTCTAAAGGAGAACTGTGCATATGTAAGAGAATGCTAATCCCTTTCTTCATGAGTAAGTACGAGCGTTAGTGAGTACTTATCATGAAGAAAGGGGTTCTCATTCTCTTACAAACTTAGAATATTGTAAAGTGCTCAAGGCTCGAATGATCCTATGATTGGTTTCATTGTCAGCATGATCAATGTAAATAAAATGTTTGTTATTGATGCATGACTTCGTTTTTTCAGCAGTTCATTTATGAGTTAGTTTTAGTGATGTAAAGACTATTTTTTAATTTGGGAAATATTAAAAAATGCGTTATAGACATTAGGTGACACAAGAGTACAAAGAAAAGTTGGTAATAGTAGTTGCTTCCTGATTGTGAGTATGAATGTAAATCATGTAATATTTTAGAGAAGAATTATCCGTTTGAAAGCTTAAGATTTATGTTATTTTGTATTTTAAAACATGTTTTTTTCTGGCATTACTTTGGTATTGTCTATTTATTTTAGTAATTTGAAGTTAATAATAAATTCATAATGAAATTCGAGGTACAATTTAACTGCACTAGTGATATCTTTTGGTTTGTTTTACATTGCAACTTTTAGTCAGGTTCAATCACTGAGATCCATCCTTTCAATCTGATAAATGTGCTTCGAGGCAGTTGTACCTCATTTATAGAACCTCGTAGTTTTGAACTGTAAATATATACAAATAAAAGGATAATCCCCTGCTAAGAATGATTTACATTCATTCTTCACAATTAAATCCTACAATTTCATTGGTCGAGAGCACTTAACTATATACTAACACGAAATACCAAACTAGGAGTGTTCAACAGATTAACTACTAGTTCCGATGCATCCACGTCGCTGGTATAGAATGTCTTGTCTGAAAATGAGAAAATATTTATTGACACATTTTTGTTTTTTACTGTAAGTAAAATATAAAAAGGCCTATAAACTGTCAAAATCATTATGTCTCTCTTAGTTCGTCTTTCTTAATATTTTTCGTCAATCTTTGTTTCCGGCTCCATGTTTGTGCATGCATCTGCCATATGGTATCAATTGTATCAACGACACCGAATTATGAGTGATGAAACTAGAGGCTCTCAAGATCCTGTGTCGCTCACCTGACTCTTCTTTGGTTTTGGAAATTATTGGTTCTCTACAAAAGGACATTTGTATGTATTTTCCTTAGGGTCCCATGTTTAAATATTCTGGTGGTCAACTTAGATCAGCTTCAAAGTACCAACACTTGGTCAGCACGCCATAAGAAACATTCATGACATGTTTGTTTCCATTCTATTCAGTGGGTCCTATGTTATATGAAGTCCCGTGCTGGCAGTTATCTTCTACATGTTCTATGATGGATCAGATTCAGAGTAATAACAATTGATCAACACCTCACAAGCAACATTCATGTAATATTTTGGTTCCATTCCATTTAGTGGTCATCAAAAAGAAGACTTTTGAACACAATTATTATGGATGTAAGCCTTAAATATAAAATGACAGTAAGATACAATTGCGTAAGTCTCGGTCACACCTTACCGGATAGCACGAACGGACGACTAACGGATGAAAATAAAAGTTGTTCGTTTGACAAAATCGTTATCCGTCTGGAATCTGTTGATGTACTGACCAAATGAAACTGACGCGTAACGAATGCAAAACGGACACACACTGGATATGCAACGTACGAGAAACGGAAAAGTACCGGACAGAACGGAGGTCAAACGTACATCCAACGGACGAGTACCGCATAACGCGGACACCTAACGGAAGCGTACCGGATAAAACGGTTGAACAAGATATACGGAAAAATTAAAGACGACAATAATAATACATGTAAATCGCATCAGTATTCAAAATGTTTTTGTGTAACTGGTTTTGGTTTGTACTTCAAAATGACAGCAAAGGGCAATGTCTGGCCTGAATAAGAGCTGTTTTAGATCGATTATGAATAATAAGAATTCATGGCACTCAAGAAATCTGACATACCAATAATTTGGCAAAATTTTTCAATTGGCATTTATCCGTTTCAGATTCGTTCATCAGCCGTTGTATCCGTTATACGTCCTGTAGAAGTCCGTTTCACAGACCTCCAACGGATGTATAACGGACAAGTAACGGAAACAAAACGAAAACGAAACGGACGAGTACCGTACAAAACGGACGCCTATCGGACGTTCAACGGAAATTTCATCCATTTGACGTCCGTTCAATGTTTTGAACATGCTCAAAACTTTCCACCGAACAGAACGGAAGTCGACGGATAAAACGTACGTTAAACGGACATGAAACTGATATGGACGGACGTCTAACGGATAAGAACGGATCTCCAACGGACATGAACGGATTGGAAAACGTTATCCGTTAGGCATTCGTTCGAGCTATCCGTTAAGGTGTGACCGAGGCTTAACGGTTAACTTTTTTCAATCCGTTCATATCCGTTCTTATCCGTTAGACGTCCGTCAATATCCGTTGCATGTCCATATAAATGTCCACATAAATATAAATGTAGGTGCAGACACTTGCAAGCAGTCATACAGATTTAACTGATATAATAACAGTGTATAAGAGAATATACATTCAGTATTAAGTTTTTTTGGTGTGCTTTTTTACACAAATGGTTGTTCACCATAGGTGATTCTGCTATGGTAATGAGACCTAGGCCTATCCTCCTCAGGTTTTCCTAGCCTTTATGTTTCCTTTCTTGTAATATGTAGAATAGTTCAAATTTGATACGACACCTGTTTATACAAACTAGTTGAGTAGTCTCTATTTTAGTGATTATATATGTTGTTGTTATTGAGATGACTTGTATTACCAATCTCCTTTTTAGAGATGAGCGTTACTGTTTTTCAAAAACAAGACAAAACAGTTTTTTTCTTTCTTACAGTATGAATGTTGTCTGCTTTATGGTCGAGTTGTTGTCGCCTTGACACTTTCCCAATATCCACTGGGGTAAAGCTGAAGACCGTAACTGCATTCACGGTCATCCCAAGATGTCGGATGAAAAATTAGGTCAGTATCTGTATTGTCTGTTACAGTGTTTCTATATCATTTTCTTTACAAAGGAGACATTGATACGATGTAAATGTATAAAAGATTCACACAGAAATCACAAATTGCTACCGAAAAATGTTCAGGAAACGCGAAATCAATTTGAAAAATCGCTAAGATGTCCGTAAATCATTATCAAAATATTTTCAAGATGACCGTAACATAAAACAAGGATGACCGTGATTGGTAAACAGATGACCTTAACTTGTAAAAAATGACCGTAATTTGTAAAGATTGACTTTAATTTATAAAGGATGATCGTAACTTTTAACTATTTGCCGTATTTTGAGTTCATGACAATGATAGTAAATTGCAAATTTCTCGTAAACAATGAAATATTTATAGATAACGACTTTTAAATTTTAATACAAATTGACAGAGATACGACGAAAAGTTGCTGTATATACAAATTGACAAGGTTCCCCTCAGTGGGGGATCCAAAAGGAGGGGGGGTGTCGGGGTCTCTTTTTATTTACCGATCAGTGCATTTGAATGGGGACACATAGTTTGAACCACCTTTACCTTGGGTTGGGACCCCCCTATTTTTTTTTAAATGGCTTTATCCGCCCCTGCCCCTTGTGATACGCTATACGCACAAGACTATTTTAAGGATCTATTTTGCTGGACCTCGCCTTCACTGGTTTGGTCGTAGTATTTTAAAAACAGGTTCTGTTATTTTACTTGCTAGACAAAATAGAAGACAAATCAAAGACAATATAAATTAATATCAATGGGTGTACATCCATTGGCATTTTAAAAAAGTGCATTTATTATATGTCATTACAAGGAATTCCAGAAATAAAAAAACAATCTTTTGGCTTTTAGTTGGAGGCTGTGCAGCACACTTTTTTTTATTATACTTGTAAGGTGTCATTTAATCGCGCTTTTGTTGCATGTTTTCCCCACTTTTTCATGTGCATGTCTTGTTGTATGTTCATTTTAAAAATTATACTCTCTACCGTAAAAACAGATATATATGGTGAACTTTGTATTTATATCAGGACTTTAATTTGTCTCGTAAGTTGTTTAGACGGACCTGTAACTTTGCCGTAGTTTGGCTTTGGGTGGGACTGTTTTAGCTGTGAATAATAGAAATAAAGTTTCTAATATTTTAATATGCCGCAACACCGAAGTCATGTATTACTATTAACAATACATCATAATATATATACAAACATAACAAATATAGATAAAGAATAATTGAATAAGTTTCAATAATATGTATATAAATAAGCGGTTGACCTTATGAGGTTAACATCTTAACTCAAATGTAAATAAGTTGCCCATTTAAACTTGATAATAGAAAGAGAATTTATGACCTTTAACATCATTAATCTACAGTGACCGTTATATCGTAACTAACTTTATTAAGTATATTTATAAATGAATTTAATCAATTCTTGACAACTTCAATTTAAAGTCGCTTTACTGTAAAATATTCTCAAATTATGGATTGTCCGTTTTACCAAAAATAAAGTAAAATTTATTTCCTCACATTTAAAGCACGTCTTATTTTCTCCTACCTAGGATAATACTCTCATATAAATAAGTTTTATATCAACACCATCAATCATTTGATACAAAGAAAAAAGTAGTTATACAAATACGGATATTTCTTAGAATTGACGATCATTCTATAAAAGTTACGGTCATCATTTAGAAATTACGGTCATTCTTTACAAATACGGTCATCTTTTAACCAATTACGGTCACCCTTGTTATGAATTGCTGATTCTGTTACGGTCATCTCGATTGTGATTTACGGTCATCTATAGCCATTTTTTTAAATCGAATTTCCTGTTTCATGCACATTTCTCGGAAGTAATTTGTGATTTCCGTGTGAATCTTTTATAAATTTACATCGTATCAATGTCTCCTTTGTAAAGAAAATGATATAGAAACACTGTAATAGACAATACAGATACTGACCTATATTTTCATCCGACATCTTGGGATGACCGTGAATGCCGTTACGGTGATCAGCTTTACTCCAGTGAATATCCTTTCTCAATTTAAGATCCTACACTGTTTGATATATACAGTCCGCCACAAGTTAAGCACCGCCGATATATAACTGGCAATATTTTTTTAACTATTGCGAAAAAAATATTTATGTTTAGTGTTATGAATTGCCTTTAACATACACTAAGAAAATTCATTACGACCATAATGATTGATCTCCGATAAAGCAGTCAAGCAACTTTTTATTAAAGGGCATCTGCGCGTTTACAAATACACTGTTTCTCCAGGTGGTCGTGTTAGTGTGCGAACATTGGTCCGTCGACTTCACAGAGGCAACCGAAGAGCAAGTCGTACTGTCAAAAGACATGCCCTAACAGACAGGCACTGTAAAGGCAGGTTTCAACAGGATAATCTATGATCGAACATGAGAAGCTTACAAAACACTCATTGGTCAGATAAGAGTCGGTTTATGATTTGACCAGTAGTCGCCATAATACGATTTTTGCGGGGAAATAATACGACCAATGACCAAACCAACATTTGCCCAATGATTTCATTCGGTCCTGGTTGTGTTACTGTACGGGGTTTCTTCTTATACCGTTGTAAGCCGGGTATGCATATCCTGCAGGGTCAAATAAACAGACAGACATACAGATATTTAGTGCCTAAAAATATTGTAGTCTTTCATTTGATAATTCCCCAATTGCGGCAACATGGTCACGACCCTTGTAAAAGGACGACAACGCTAGACCACACAGGGCAAGGATGGTAACCGAGTCCAAAGAGCAAAAAGCCATTTACACTATATTTTGGCCTTTCGTGTTTCCATATATAAACCCTATCGAGCATGTCTTGGATATTATTGGCAGAAATCTCAATCGCAGAGATCAACTTTCACAAAATTTTGTCGATTTAAAAGAGGTAATTGTTGATGAATGGCTTAGATTTCCTCAACTCAAGTTTTGAATGCTTGTAAAGCGTCTCAGACGTCGTGTTATGGAACTGTTCCGGAAGAGAGGTTGTTACACATGCTATTGACTCAAATATTGACATTAAATTTGGCGAACATTTCGAAGATTATTTCTAAGAGATTTTATTGATATTTAATGATAGTGGGTGATTAATTGTTGTAAAAATATAAAATCACAGTGAAACTTAAATTCCGTTTCTGATTTGTGTAATTTACACTTTTTCTATGAACGTAAAACCTAAATGCATAGAACCTTCATAAGTGACCCAAATTGTATGTGTGGTTTGTTTATGGTATATGTTAGCAAACTTGCTACATGAACGTTTTCTTTTTTTCGAGGAATAATCGATTTTCTAAATTGGAAAAAATGTCGATGCAATAAAAACAGGTGGTGCTTAACTTTTGGCGGACTGTATATATTAGTGTGCGTGTCAGTCAAATATTTCTTCCACGTGATTACAAGATCTTGTATGCTGATTAGTTGATTCTATATAGGTCACAGATACTCGAATGTATATTTTTTACCTAAACTAACTTACACTTTACCTTAAAATAGTTTAGCAGTGGCGGAACAGATACACACAATAATGTATTATTTCCTTCATGTGTATCGATATTACGAATGAAAAATAAATATGAAATCCTTTACATACATTGTATGTATATATGTTAGCGGCAATAAGTGAAATTAGGCATTAAGCATAAATCCTAGGCAATAAGCTAACGCCTAGAAATTAATTTATTGCCTGAAATTTTCAGGCATTAAGGTTATTTCCTGAAATTTGAAGATGATTATTCATCCTATTGCCGAATATAATTTTAGGCAATAAATAACTCTGGAATTTATGCATATTTGGTGATTTATTCTTGATATAAAGTCGTTTCGTAATTATATTTTTAATATTACATATACAAATATACATTCATTTGACAGATCTTCAAAAGTAAGTTTAATTAGAGATTTTAAACAGTTAAAACAACAGAATTAACTCATACTTTTTCATGTTTTTGTGGTATTACAAAATATTAAAAAGATTTAAAATAAAAAAAAGCGATTATATCCAATTTTAAAAGGGGGGATATTCTATATAATAATAATAATATCTATTTGAAAATTTGTACACTTCACTACATTTTGTAGTAAAGATGGTTTGAACTGCTCAAAAGTAGACAAAATTAAGATATGATTGTTTGCTCACACCATTTTCCATTTTTTTTATTGTAAATTTTCTTTGTTAACAGTTCCACAACTTGTGATAACAAAACAATTTCAACTCAAGTTTTCATATTTTTAAATATTAATTGATACGTTTTAAATTGAATAACACATTTTATTAGTAATTCTATTTTCGGTCTCTTCTGGACAGTTGTCAAATTGGCAATCATACCACATCTTTTTTTTTTAAATTTACAATAACACTGGGCCCTGTAGTTTTGCAACAGTAACATTATTTATTTTTCTTTTGCAGTAATAAAAAAAAATATTTTAAGTACTCAGTATTTACATGAAAGATATTTAATTTTAACTATTTACAATTCAATTCTGATATAAAACGTAGTTATATTTTTTGTTTCAAAGAGTTTAAACGTACAATTATATCATCAACATTATTTATTACCCTTGAATATTACATTAATAAATATTTTCTAATAATTAATCGGTTTTTAAATTAAAGTTGTTGGTTAAATTTGATACAATATTTCAATTTTTTTATTTGCTGTCTTATACGCCAATACTTAGGAATTATATTTTAGGCATTAAGCTTAATGCTCGCACACATTTTTCACGATTTTAGCTTAATCCTAGGATTTCAAACTAATGCCTAACATCATTTAGGCAAAAGACTTACTACCTAGGCGTTAGCTTATTGCCTAGGATTTAAGCTTAATGCATAATTTCACTTATTGCCGCTAACATATTTATCTCAGATCTCTATCAAAATAATAGAATTATTTACTAGTTAAATTGAGAATGGGAAAAGGGAACGTGTCAAAGAGACAACTACCAGACCATAGAACAGACAACAGCAGAAGGTCACCAATAGGTCTTCAATGCAGCGAGAAATTCCAGCATCCGGAGGCGTCCTTCAGCTTGCCCCTAAACAAATATAGATACTAGTACATTGATAATGAACGCCATATTAAACTCCAAATTATACACATGAAACTAAAATTAAAAATAATAAGACCAACAAAGACCAGAGGCTCCTGACTTTGGACAGGCGCTAAAATGTTATGCCCCATCCCCATTTTGAGCAAGATTTCTGCTTGGACCGGATTTAAAAATCTGAAAATCTTGCACGCTCGTTGAGGAGGTTGTGAGGGAAAAATGGGTGGTTGGGTCGATGGAAAATTTGCCCTTGTAAAATAAAGAAAAGAAAAAAAAAACCCACACACAAATCCACAGATAGAATAAACACAATGTATTTGTAAGTTTACAAATATGTCTGATCACAGAATGAATACTGCTCATGAGATAGATATCCTGGCAAAACTGGCCACTGTCAAGGCCAAGCGTGAACAGCGCTGCAATGATGAGGAAATTCTCAAATGGAGAGAAGTAGGTTAGGACTTACCATGGATTGTAAACGACATAAAAAATGACGAAAGGGGAAACTATTCGTACTTGGGGATGTGAAAGACTAAACAAGCAGCTGGCCACCGTTTGGGCAAAGAGAGATACCAATGAAACTGCGAATCGTGAGCTATTGGATGAAAAAATCCAGGCGCACTGGATATGATTATCATGACTTTCATATTTTCTGTTAAGGACGGTAGGATTGGAAGTGTTAGGATTTGATTATTTAGGCCCGAAAAAAATCGGGTCTAAAAAAACATTGCATTGGGGGTAGTGGGAAAAAACCCTAAGAGGAACATTTTGACAGATTCTCGCTAAAAATGGACGTGGGTTGCCGCTGCTGATTTTTATCTTTGTAGAAGTTTTTGAGGCAGTTGACGACTTTCCCGAACTTAGTATTATCGATCTGTTCATTATCAGCCAAAGCAGAGCTGATACATTGCTCTACCAAGGACTTTTTGGACTGCGGTGTTTCTTTTTCCGTTTGGTTAGATGTCTTAAGATAAGTGTAAGAACCATTACAACGGTAGCATTCAAGCAAGCTATGAACACCAGGCAAAGGGTGGCTATAACACCTATACCAGTCAAAACAGAATCCAGGAAAAGGATGGCTATAACACCTATACCGGTCAAAGCAGAACCCAGGAAAAGGGTGGCTATAACACCTGTACTGGTCAAAGCAGAACCAAGTAAAAGGGTGGCTACAACACCTATACTGGGCAAATCACAACCCAGAATACCGCTGGTTAACAACAAACTGCCCACAGAACAAGCGCCCAATGATACAGATACAACTTTGTCCAGACGTTTATAAGTGTTCAAAGTACGTTGATACCTTCGAATTTCTGCATCAAGTTGATACTCCACACATTCGACTCTAGTCTGCCGGAACCCAAAATATAAGTCATCCATTTATTTATAGAAGCATACAGAGGAGAGGAATGTCTTTGTTGGGACTATAAACACAAACGATCAGACCGGCTGCGTCGTGGAATTGCTGACCACGCTTCCATCACCATAGGTGATCCGGGCGTTTGAGGATTTGAGGTAGAGAACGTTGCCACTAGGTTTCACAGTGCAAACGCATCCACCACGTTTCAGGAACAATCCAGATCTCAATGCCTTGTTGATGGCTTCATAACCCAAACCGCTCATGGCTCCAACACCCAAGGCAGGTATAATGGTCTTAGCTACCATGGGAAGTGCCCTCATTGCAAGCCCTGATAACATGTGTAGGAATCCACATACTTTTTGCATGCTTTCTTTCATTTGGGTGAGACTTAGCTCCACATTCATACCACCAGTACCTTTTTAGAGAAGATTTGTAATGTTTTGAACCTGACGAGAGGTGAGCCACATCTTGTTTTCGCCTTACATGTTTGCATTTTTGGCAGCTCTTTGTAGTTCATAGCTTGACCCTTTGTCAAGTTCAAACCATGTTCGTCATTTATTTATACTTCTCGAAGATGAAAACGGACGATGAGGTGTTCGCTGCTGCGGAGATCGATGGGAGTACCATCCTGATCGATGAGATAAGTGCACATGAGATTGAAGGTTTTCAGGGTCACCGGTAAGTATACCAGATTTTTATGGGATTTGAATAATATTCATACAAGGATCGACACCGGGAAAGAAACTGTAGATGGCGGATTGTTGGATATCATTCACATAGCTCCCATGTATGATATCGCTGTTTATCAGGATGCTATTGATGCTGATGATATTTACAATTTATTTCCCTTCTGTATATATAACTGTCTCAGACCCTATCGAAGGTGTAAATTTCCTGCTCGAATCCAAAGACGGTGTTGATGCTATTTGCAACGTTGAAATCTACTTGTTAGTTTTGCTCTTAGGGTTGCCCGATTGGCATCGATATTGGTCTTTGCTTTGTGTTTGTTGAGCTGTAGCTGCCGCTGGATTTCATCGTTGATGTCTTCAATGCCATAGGAACCTGTGCTCAGTGAGATGATAAACCAGTTAGCACCATCGTCGGGGGAGTAGCGAAAGGAATTGTTGCCTGCGTGAATGTTGGGGATGGAGTAGTATGTATCCAGATTTACCAATGCCATCATATAATCCTTTCCATCTTTAAGTTGCATAGATGGATTGAAGCGGGTAAGAATTTGGCTATGGTTCCCGGATATTATGAGCGAAAAAAATCTGCTTTGGATTGGTGTTACTTACGATTTGCTCCAAAGTAAGTCGTTCATTTATTTAGGCTTAACACGATTTTCATCTTCTAACCGTCAGATTCGAAGTGAGGAACTCTGTCGGAGATTGAAAGTGCAAATGTTTCGGCGTTGGCGGGAACATTGCGCTCGAATTCTGCTAGAATATGGATATCCACCGTGGATTCTTTTAGCCGCTCGGACTGATGATTTACATCGATGACAAACAGCGGTTATAGGTCTATGAAATCAGAGGAGTTGACGCCGCCGTTACTGAGGAGGTTGTTCACGTTGTAGAATTTCTTCTTGAAGTCTGCAGCCTCCTTCAACACTCTGGCAACCCTGTTTTGGGTATTAAAGTCGAATGCTGGGTAGCGTTCAGCGTTTAGAGTAACATGAATGTTTCGTAATCGACAGTGATCGAACACGGCGGCGTTATGGGTCTGATTCCCACTTTTATCGGTTTGGAAGGCAACGATGATGTATCTAGGCTTTTCGCAACAACTTTTGGCAGATAAGCGATACGTGAACTGTGCTTCAGGGAACGGTAATAAAATCACACTGACTCATGCAAAATCCACAAAGGAGTAGGTCCGGTAAGGGCCGATTTTGGCCTCAAATTTCAGGTTCATCTGACGAAAGATTTTGAACACTTTTTAAACACTTAAGTGTCTATTTTATTTGAATTCATTAGTTGATGTGAAATATTTTAACTGATTTAATCATAAAAAACGCACCGATTCAAGCTGAAATATGAAAAACCTACCAAATATGCCGAAAAATGTCACTTTTCAGCTTGTTTTTGTCTGAAATGAAAGTGGCCGCATCCGTGTTCATCCTCAACCTTCATATATGTTATATATTATCGTAAAATACAACTTACATTTCAATATTAAGGATGAACACGAATGCGGCCATTTTCGTTTTACACGAAAACCGTCTAAAATTTAACTAAAATGCTAGAATGTGTGAAGTTTTCAGTAATTTAGCATGACTTAATGGTGCTAGTACCCGATATATGTGCATTGTATTGTAAAAAACAGCCCATATTTATGTAGCAGAAGCATTTTACTGTGCAATAAATAACTAAAAGTTTACATTTTAACAATTTTGTAAAACTGCTATATTTTGGGGCCAAAAAGGGTCTTACTGGACCTACTCCTTTACTTTTACTTTGTATGGTTTTGTACAGCCGCATCTTGTTTTCGTCTGAATGGGTGACGCGAGGTACGAACCAAGAGATCTTTCTCAGGATAATTTTGCCACATCGTTGACAGCGGCGGCTCTAAGCATGGCATCGGTGTCTAAATCACGCACTAGTAACAATTCATGCTTGAATCCGTAGACGATTTTGTCGTAATCGTCTGCAAAGCCGAAAATGGGTCTCAGGGTTATAGTGAATGAAAACGATCCTTTGTTGGCAGGTTTGGTGATAATGTACCCATGACGTGCTGTAAACCCTATGTTTTCGGCCTCGGCTTCGGTAGATGAATATTTGTACCATAGTTGGTTGCGACCTTGGGATTTGGAGAAATCGTCTGGACATGTCAACATTCCCAACATGGTGGTGGCAACGCCTGGGTTGTTTATATGTTCGATCAGTTGGTCTGAGAGCTTGTTACTGATGGTCTTGAAGAGAAACATGATTCCATTGTGAATGAGAGACACTAGATCTGCATCAGCATATGCACTACCTTCGTTCTTTTACAGGCGCCCCTCTACCAAGAGATAACTCTCAGCGGGATGGAGGAACAAATATTGGGTTTTGATGTTGATTCGGATTTCAGTACCGGAATTGTCAGCCCTACGGTGATTGTAAGGATGTCAGAAAAAATATATTTATTTTTAGCGTTGGACGAAGTCGTGAATGGTTTTAATACCAGAGCCGAATATTAGATTGTTCAACCGAACTTACTCTGGCTTCTTGTTGAACACTAGGCTGTTGGGGGCTTGAATTACGTTTTCTGGGGCGGATCACTTTACCAACCACATGATCGACGGCCTTAGATGCCCCTTTTTCAACACCTTTAAAGGCTGCATTGGTGGTAGCATTCATGGCTTTACATCTTAGGGTTTTGGCGGTAGAGGAAGTAAACATGCGTCAAGCCACCGTAGGCGTACTTTCGAGCGTAACCTTTGTTGATTTGCAACATTTATTTATAATAGGCATGGCAACGAGTGATCGAGTTCTCGGATACTCGCTCGGAATGCCGAGTACTCGAGTTCAGTTTCAGTACTCGGATACTCTTTAGTCTGGTTACATTTTGAGATATGTCCTTCACTTTTCCTCTCACTTTAGTTCCGTTGAAATATTTCTTCGCTTTACTAAATAAAATCAATCAAAAACATTTGTTATAGTAGTACCAGCAAAGATTTTTTCATTTGCACAACTTGTAACAAAAAAAAAAGTCACACAGTCTTTTATTTAAAATTGTTGACCAGATCATATTTCTAAACAAGAATAAAATCAAAGTGACCTGCGGTGAACCCTTAGCAACTGATAAGAGACATTGTTTACGGTGTTTTTACACGGATCAACACTTTCATGGATTAATAAGTAACTCATCACAAGCCGTAAAAACTGACCTTGTTTTTTAATCAAGACTTCTATGTAAACGTGATTGGAATGAAATGTACATTTAAAATAATTTAATTACTTTGCATTTGAAACCCAACTATCATTGTTTAATTTACAATTTAAAGAAAGGCGGGAGTACGAGAGCGGCATTCAAACCCAAAAGTCAAACATAAACTGACATCATCGCTAAAAAAAACCCAGACAAACGAAAGTGCAAAAAAAAAAAAGACTGAGCATCACGAAAAACAGTACAATTTTGTTGTTGAAAAATTAGTGGACGTCGTATTATAAAAAAATACCAGCTCCTCAGAAAAAGATGATTCATATTTTGTCTTCTTTGTCGGAATTTATATGCAAATATTTTTGATTTTATTGGAATTTGGTAGAACACATACACAAACAATAATTGCTATTGTGAAAGGTTATTTGTAGAAACGGCAGTCGGTAATTCATTGTTCAATTGACACAAAACAAGAGAGAATCAAACTATGTTTGTAGTACGTTTGTCTTTCGTTAATATGTTTATGAAAGGTAATAACAAAAACACTGCATCCCACCTAAAATTTAGACTTTCAATAGACGTTTAAGATCCAGTCGAATATTCGCAAGTACTCGAGTATCATGACCGAGATCTAAAATTTCAGATCTTTTTATTTATAGGATGCTCCGATGTATCGCCTTATATTCCTCGATGCTGATATGTCTACCCTTTTACATAGCATCGATAATCGACACAATTTCGTTAGGCATACCATTATTTCCTGCTCGGTATGCTGCAGCACACAGTTTCTAGCGATCGAGAAGCTGCTTGTAGTTGGAAGGAAGAAACACTGTCTGCAGGCAATTGCAAAGCTTATCCCTATGGTAGATGTGGGACACGATTTCTTTCCACTTGTAACTCTAATTCGCCTTCGGGGTTCTCGAGAGGGTGGGATTGTCTTGATACATGGCACCAGAGAAATCTTCAAGATCTCTGTATAGTCGTCAAGGTCGTCAGGCTTGAATGATTCAGGTTTCTTTTCACCAGGAGTTCCCAGAGGCCAAGGGTTCCTTTGTACCGCACACCATCCACGAAAATATCATCGCCGTCAAAAGTAACTGGTTTGGTCGGCAAAAGGAATCATACTGAGCTGCAAATATTGCTGTACTCGAGGCCCTAGAACCGGTGGTGGGGGAGGGAGGGCTGGTACTGATGGAGGTAAATCAACGATTGCTTTTAGGTGATTTTTGAAGCTACTTACCATTGAGCCTCAACCACAGGCTTGAATACTTTGGAAAGGTCTCGGCTGTGTCCAATCTTGTCAAGGCGGTGCTGCATGTTGCTGGCGTGAATGCTCCGCTTAGTTTCATGCAACTCCTTTGCAAGTGCCCCACGCTGCTCAGGGTCGGTAATCTTGACAAATGTCCTTTATATAGAGGACCGAACGCTGTTTAACGTTTCTGAGCGTTGGTGCGAACGCCCTTCAGTGTTATGTGAAACGCTCTCAAGCGTCTGTGGGAAGGTTCAGATGCATTTTCCAATCACTAGAGGTATCGCCAGTTACCGTTGAAGCCCCAATTTTCTTCGCAAAATTCGAGTCTGAGGCATAGGTCTTTACGCGGTTGGCATGGGTGTGTGCACTGGTGGCCTCGAATCGTCTTGGTAGCACATTGGGGTTGGGGACAGCGCTTCACTTCACCATACTGTCGGCCAGATTTTTAATGCGTCGAAATCACCTCCACCGCTATTGATCGGGTGGGTGATCACGCAACTACACTTCCAACACACACTTCTCATTTCGACTAGGTCCCACTCAAATTTACATTTGCAGGTCCATTGAAACTTGCAGGGCTAGGGTTCCTCTGTGTCCAGATATTCTTCATTCTTCAGTTCCAGGAAGAAATTTTCGAACTGATCCATTCTTTTTCTTATACCTTATAGAACTCATATAATTTGCATCGGTATTTCCCTGCTAACGTGGGGCTAACAGATCGATGGTTACAAATCGATAGGGTTGGGAACAGCAATGCTTACACAGATGTCAAATTGTTCCTTCGTAAGATCGTAACTGTGATCGCGCCGAATATCTTCGAGATTCTTTGCATCTCGCAGAAAGAGACAGATACAGATTGCATTTTCTCGGATCGATTGTCGGGGAAGTTTGAAGTAATTCTGACACAGGTAAAAACAATCGACGTTTTTGTGCTGACCGCGCACGTAGTAGTCTTCACACGTGTTCTGTTTGCTCAGCACCAAGTCGTCGATCACCATAAGGTTCTTGCGGCTGAGATCGAGTTCCCGGGGTCCGGTACATCGCTTCCTTGCTCAAGGAAAAAAGGTGTCGATACCACTCAGGTATCGTGGTGGTTGTAAGGCATTGACCACATCAACGAGTAGCGTGACTAGCCCTTGCACTGTAGGAGGTCTATGATATCTTCCTTAGGAAAGCCTTTTCCCAGCGCTTGCTGCAACAGCTGGTAGATTGGTTGGTGAATCGATTTTCCGAAGACGTACAATCGATCGTAGTCGAGCCATCCATCGCGCAGGAGTAGGCGGTTCACCAGTGTCGTCTTACCACAGTCCAACTTCCCAATGATCAACGCTCTGATTGACTGCTGTGGTAGGAGGTAGTGATTGCTCCTATTGGGGGCCTTGGCACTGTAGGAAATGTCGTATATTTTTTTTATACCATCTTATATCGATCAGTACCGTTGTGCAAGATTTTAGACTCATATATATATATTTATATAAGTACATCTGAACCAGTGACAAATCTACAACAGATTTATCCATCGGATCACCAGCAGTGATGATGATATATGGCTGTGTACATTTTGTATATGCAACTCGTCTAAACATTAACCCAACAATGTTAGATCTGTAATTTTTCTTTCGCAAATATATATATATAAAGTTGCTACTGCCCCTTCAAAAACATAATTGATACGCAAAATTGCTCGTTATCAGGACAATTGTGCACAGTTAATCTTAAAATATGTAACGTCCCAATGTCGGAAACATGTTTTAATAGAATAATCAAAATGCTACAAATTTTATAAGAAAAACGCATATTCATTTTCAAAACAATTGCCTATCCATAGCATTGTAGTATCATAATATTTAAATGCTTCTAGTTAAATAAAGATCGCTATATAAACCTTGTTGAAGACCTAACATATCAACTAGCTGACATTCTTATAATAGAAAATACACAAAACATATCTGATTAGAGAGTTCTGTAAGAAGACATAAATGATTTCACCTATATTCTGAAATAAGTAAAAATGTTACGGAGGCGAACTCGTTGCTGCTCAAAGACTTATTTCGTTCTAACAGTCATTTGCATTTTTTACTTTATTTACATAACCGACATCAAAGTAACTATTTCAAATAATAGGACGAAGATGACAGTTGTCTAAGTATGTCTTACTCAACTGAGAATGGAATGTTTTGCGACTGTTTTAGCTTTCATCCACCAATTTTATATCGGGAAATGCGTGTGGTCAGTTAAGAGTGTGACAGTTGTATTCCATTCGTGTGATGAGTTTTAGCTTTTGATTTTACTATTTGACTAGGGACTTTCCGTTTTCTTTGGGACTCGGTGATTGTATTACTTCAATTTTTACTGATCTGAGACACACACTGTGTTTGTTATTTTCAGTGCCCGGTAATTTAGGAACGATCAGGGTAAACTTATCGACCCTTTAAATACACTTATTATAACAGGTTAATAACTCAACACTGTAATGAGATCTTTGAATATTGTTTTATTGGTATAAATATTGATGTTGACATCCATAAATTGAAAGCAAACTTTAAAGTATTGTTATGTACACCTGCATATTCATGGCTCTCTAATCTGTCGATACCTGTATCTTGTCATAACACAAGGTCATGTTTTTTACTGTGACTGTTTATGACGTTTATATACTAAACCCATTTGATGTTAGATATACAATTATTGATACTTTAGATTTAGTTGTAATGGTTTTGAACTAGCTGTCAGAATCTGCGATTAGTGCCAGATCTATACTTGGTATCCTTTTGTTATTGGGATGTACAATAGTTATCAAAGGTACCAGGATTATAATTCAGTACGCCAGACGTGCGTTTCGTCTACATAAGACTCATAAGTGACGCTCATATCAAAATATCAAAAATACAAGTACATGTCAACTCTGTGGTTGTGCTAGATGTATTTCGATTTGTATCCATCTGATGAGTTCAGTCTTTTTCAACTGATATTTATAGTTTGTTCGTATGTTGTACTGTAACAAAACTGTCCTAGGTTATGGGAGGATTTTTGCACCCTCTAACATGTCAGGGGCCTGTAATTCAGTTGTTTTCGTTTGTTGCTGTGTTACATATTTATTTTTTGTTCACTATTTTGTACATACATTAGGCCATTTTACTTCTTTTTCAATATTATTTGTTAGCGTCTTATAGCTTATAAAGCAGTATTGACTTTGCTCTTAAATAAAGACTTTACTCTTATCCTCTTATCGTTGATGTGTTCGATTTTGCTTTTCGACCGGATTTGTATTTGCTTAACGATTTATTACTATTAAATGTGGTATGGGAGTCTTAAATAAAAATGATAGAATTTGTTCATACTTTGCCAAAACGTAGTATATATTGATATACGTTCAAAAATATAATAAAAATGATAGATCTCCGTGCATTTTCTCAAACTCACTGACACTGTATGGATTATACAGGAAAATACACCATTTTCTTATTGGAAACTTAACTGAATGATAGAACTGTAAAACAAATTACGAAAAGATAGCTTTTAGACAAGTCTTTGAGAATATCAAAAGAAAAGATAGCGTCACCATACATTTTTTTTCTGGCTAAAATACAAAATAGAAAAAGTCCATGTAGATTCAATAATTTCCTGTTCCAAAGTTACCTCCTCTTAAAATGCCAATTTTAAAAAATAAATGTCAACCAAAATATTATACACTTCTAAAAATATTATACATTTATTTCCCGTGCCTCACCTGAGAATATTCATATTTTACGAGGGTTTTGCCCGAGGTGAATATGATATTTCGAGGGTTAACAAATAATATATATATATATCCATGCCTTATATATCATGTACTGAAGTACGACGCTAGATTAAAACTGACGTGGAAAAGTAACACCCGGCCACCGAAAGCTTCAGTTTTATGAAGCCCAGGTGGTCGTGTGGTCTAGCGGGACGGCTATAGTGCAGGCGATTTGGTGTCACGATATCTCAGTAGCATGAGTTCGAATCCCGGCGAGGGAAGAACAAAAAATTTGCGAAAGCAAATTTACAGATCTAACATTGTTGGGTTGATGTTCAGACGAGTTGTATATGCATAATGTACACAGCTATGTATCACCATCACTGCTGACGATCCGATGGATAAATCTGTTGTAGAGTTGTCACTGGATCAGACGTACTGATATTTATTTATGTGTGTATCAGAAACATATATTTTATTATTTTTAAAACCAGTATGAACAAACATGTATATATTCAATTTTATATATCTCTAAACATAAGTAATATCATACTGAATCAGTCAGCCTTAACACTGGCTTAAGAAGTGCTAACAATATTAATGCAAGTCATAAAACATATGATTAAATATTGACCATACTATTAAATGTACATAGGTTATATATTTTTTAATCTGTGGTCATTTTAAATTTGAGAAGTTTAATATTTCTCATTTTATATCTTTGTTCTAAAACATATCCCCCTTTTGTGACCATAGAACATGAAGATTTATTCAAACTATTTTTAACAAAAAGATATCCAATTTGTATACAGTTTTCAAAATACCCTATTGATTTAAAATAACAGAAATAATTTAAATTAAGGGACAATAACTCTTGGACTATATATCATCATATACTTAATTACCAATTATTGTCTTATTAACAATAGCATGTTTATAGTTAAAATGTCAATTTCCTTTTATCTATTCTATTTTTCAAAAAAGAAATTATGGTCTTTTTATCATTTTAGACAGACATTTTTACTTTGATGCAGCTTTTTCCACATATCAATTAAATCCATGAATTTGAAAGCAATGCATCAAACTGCCAAACAATCTGGAACTCTGTAAGATCAATATGTAAATGAGATAGCTGTAAAGTTATATGAAAATCCAAGTTGATTTGAAAAGTTATAATATTTTTCAAAGACAACTATCTGGAATCCGGCTGAACTGGAAATTTAACCTTTTTTTTTAACCTATTAATTAAATTCCATAAAAATGACAACAATACACCAAAACTTCCAAACAACCTGTAATTTTGTAAGATCAATATATAAATAAGATAGCTGTAGAGTTTTATGAAAATTTAAGTTTATTTGAAAAAGTTATAACAAAATTTAAAGGTGACGATCTGAATTTAGCCTAAACTGAAAATTTTAGCTTTTTTCACCTATTTATTTAATCCATAAAAATGACTGCAATACACTAAAATACTAAACAAACTGTCATTCTGTAAGATCAATATATATATGAAATAGCTGTAGAGTTATATGAAAATCTAAGTTTATTTGGAAAAGTTATAACAAAATCTAAAGGTGACGATCTGAGTTTAGCCTTTACTGAACATTGTAGCTTTTCCCCCTATTGATTAAATCCATAAAAATTACAGCAATAAACCAAAGGACTAAACAGTCTGGCTTTCTGTAAGATCAATATATAAATGAGATAGCTATTAAGTTATATGAAATCTATGATTATTTGAAACAGTTATAACAAAATTTAAAGGTGACGATCTGAATTTAGCCTTAACTGAAAATTGTAGCTTCCCCCCTATTCATTACATCCGTAAATATGGTCGCAATGCACCAAAGTACTAAACAGCCTTGCATTCTTTAAGATCAAAATATAAATAAGATAGCTGCAGAGTTTTATAAAAAGCTAAGTTTATTTGAAAAAGTTATAACAAAATTGAAAGGTGATTATCTGATTTTAGCCTAAACTGAAAATTGTAGCTTTTTTCCCCCTATTTATTTAATCCATAAAAATGACAGCAATACATCAAAGTACTAAACAACCTGGCATTCTGTAAGATCAATATATAAATGAGATAGCTGTGGAGCTTTATAAAAATCCAAGTTGATTTGACAAAGTTATAAAAGAATTTAAAGACGACTATCAGGATTTAACCTAAACTGAAAATTATTGTTGAGACCATGTCCCTTATGTTTGGTGTGCCTTCTAAAGAATTCCTACACACCGATAAAATTGAAAGCAAATATTTTCCAATAAAATAAGTTCTGGCCCATCCACTTTACTGTGTATTAAAATCACTACAAACCATTAAAGTCTGAAATGGCCTATATCTGTATTCGACTGTACTGATTTTTACTCGACCAGTCTGAATTGGTCTGACTTTTACTTGACATTACTCGACCCTAGTCTGAACCATACTTGACTGTACTGAATCATACTTGAACCTTATCTTTGCCGTTGAAAATAGTCTGAATATTACTCGACCAGTCTGAAACAGTCTTAACCCATTCTCGACATGTACCTGACCTATTTTTCCAGTCTAAACCATACTTAACCAAAGGTCAATACTCGACCAGTCTGAACCATACTAGACCAAAAAACCTGTACTTTGTTAACTGTTAAAATTAATTTCTTTTTAACTGACATATATAATAACAGCCAACAAAATTTATAAAATAAATTTAACCTTATAAAAGAAATATATTTTTTAATTATATTTAGGATAAAAAAAAAAAATTGTATATAACTTGTATCAAAAAGGGATAAAATTAAATAAATAAATAAAATTGTTTTTCTGATTAGGGATGAAATATAAATCATAACCTCTGCTTGGGGGCAAACTCATAAATAAGATCACACCTGGACAGAGGTATTAAATTCTAAATAACATTGATTCAAAATTGCAACATCCTGTTTAAATTAAATAACAAGGCCTTTCGAATACACATGTATGTACTAGATAGGTAATACACGAATTTAAGAAAATAGGGCTTTCTTTTTACCTGTAAAACACAAATGTACTGAGGTAATTAGAACATATTAAAGTGCTTTATGTATGCCATGTTAATTTGACAAAAAAATACTTAAATTAATTGAAATTTTTTTTTACTGTTACTTTGGAATATATTTCCTTTTTTAAAAAGGTTATCAAGGACTGCTATGGAAATTCTATCATCATGATTATATTAAATTCTTGGTTTAAAAAAACAAAACATTTCAGCTCTCATTTTTTAAAAATTTATTAAGTTTTTTTATATATTATTTTATATATATCTTAATAAAAAAACATTCACTGCATTATTACCTGAACTCAACTGACACCATAAATCAATACTAGGCTTAAGTCAATGGTGAAAATAGTCCAGTTACCATAAAATACTTCCGGAATATTCATAAAATTTTGAATAGGATTGAAAATATTAGTCACAATTCATTTTTTTAGATTATTTGATCAGCTTGTTTTATTTATATTTAAAAAAAAAGAGGGACGAAAGATACCAAAGGAACAGTCAAACTCATAAATCTAAAACAAACTGACAACGCCATCATAAAAGTTGATATATATTATTATGTAAGTGTTGATAAACATTGAGTTGAAGTTATATTATGATTTATTATTGTGAAATTTTAATTTCAATACTGTCTTGAATACATTTTTAATTTCAAGTTGTTGTTCAAATTTCATTTTTTATTAAAAAAAATTCCTAAAGTGATAAAATTCAGTTGATAGACAAAAAGAATAGATCTCGGTTGGTTAAGACTTGGTCGAGTATGGTTCAGACTAGGTCGAGTATGGTTCAGACTAGGTCGAGTACGGTTCAGACTAGGTCAAGTACGGTTCAGACTAGGTCGAGTACGGTTCAGAATCGTATACAATGGTTAAGTATGGTTCAGACTACAGTCGAGTATTATCAAGTAAATCTCAGACGAATTCAGACTAGTCGAGTAAAAATCAGTACAGTCGAGTACAGATATAGGCCATTTCAGACTTTTAATGGTTTGTAGTGTAATGTTTATTTATTAAAGTTCATGAAAGTGGTCATTTCCTTGCAGCTGCCATTTGTATCTTTATCTCTTAATCTTGACTTATTTATTGATGTCTGCAAATTGTTTAACCGCAGTGTTTTGATTTTCTACTTTATCATGTTTATCTGATAAATCAGACGCGTCAAACTGGAGGTCACTCCTTCCCAACATCGTCTATATCTATCAGAAAGTTATAGTAGCAGTTGAAACTTTGTATAGGAACAGATATACATGTTTATTTTTGTAACAATTTTATTTGTATTTATTGAATATTTCAACTACATGTTACAAGTACCATCATTCCAAAATGGACTTAGTTACCCGCACTTTGTTGATCTTTCACGCTAATTTCAAAAGTGTATATCTATATACAACATTTTAACTGGAACCTAAGCAGATGCACACAAGCTGCACAACAATACTTATTACGATTATATTACAATTTTTGTTCGCTATTAGATCGCGGAATATATTGTGGATATGATATTTGGCGTTTAATTTCTAAAATATTCACAGCTGAACATGTCTCACAAGTACCTTAATTGATACTTAGTATAGATATTGAAATGGATAGTTTGTGTGTATTTTATTCATATCTTTAGTGCAATGACTATAGTTTACAATGCTTTCATTTAATGAATAAACAATGTTATTTTTATCTCTATAGAAGTCGCTCCTCACTATCCTACTATCTGTCGATACATTTATTTTTGGCATTGCACAAGTCATGTATTCTATGACTTTTCATGACGTTAAAATGCTAAATCCCTTGGATGTGTTTTAGTTGATTTTAGTCTCTGATGCATGATTTTTTTTATTATTAATTGTTTTTGGCTTTTAACCAGCTGTCAGTAACTGCGAGTACTCTCAAATCGTATTTTCTTGTTAATTCGACCTGTTGATAATGTTTATAATGCTTTTTTGTTGTTTTATATTTATATGGATCTTGTCTATATTCCAGCTTTGATTATTTGGAATATCACTTCTTCTTACTACATTTGTATAAACTTCAAGATTTACCTGTATTTTTTTAAAACCTTTTTTTTTCTAAAGTGAATATTTTCGAAGGGTTAAATATTTCGCCGTGGTGTCTTGACATGGCTTTGTTTGGACTTGTTTGTTTGCTTTTTGGCCTTGAATGTTGTTCCTAATATTTTATTAACTGTGCATTTGTATTCAGATATCGCAGATCAAATTTATTCGTTTATAGTGTCACAGTGTGGGAACGGAACTGTACGGTTTTCTAATAATTTGGTCATTCGGGAGACTGTCAAGCGGTGCTCCGACATTTGCAAAATAACAAGTTGCTTGATGGAAACTTTGACGAACTCTTATGTTCCTATATAACGTTTCTGCTTCAAGTTTTGATAGCTAAAACATTCTTTATGTAAATATAAACCAATAAAATAATAAGAAAGATATATGCATCCAAACGTTTTCCTTAGAATGGTGGAGCTCCGTGTAAAACGATCAAAATTGTCACACAACAGCGATCAAAAATGTCAAATAAACATCGAAAAATCAATGTTTCCTAACTGAATTTCCACATGTACCTTTTCTGATATTTAGTCTTACCTGTCTGAAAGTTTCAAAGCCATTGTCCCAGTAGAAATCTAAATATATTCATTTTCTCCATGTCGGATATTTTTATTGACTGTACAATCGCTTGCAAGTTTACTGTAATATCACTCGGAGCCTTCCTGTACAATCGCTTGGAGCTTTCCTGTAGAATTGCTTGGCCAAATTTATTAAATACATTGTATATGCATTGCATTGGTTGTTTCTTGCTGTCCTATTAAATTCATCTATGGTATTTGAAGTGAAAATAAGTACAAAACCGGTCAGTCATTTTGACAATTAAGATTCTATCAAGGAACCCTTTTAAGGTGACTATATCAGAGACAAAAACAAAATTTGTACAATAGATATAAAAATGAAGGTGTGGTATGATTGCCAAAGAGACAATTCTCCACAAGTGACCAAAATGACACAGAAATTACGAACTATAGGTCTATAGGTCACCGTACGGTCGTCAACAATGAACAAAGCCATAGTCAGCTATAAAATGCACCGAAATAACAATGTAAAACGAGAAAACTAACGGTTTATCTATCAGTTTATGTACAAAAAATGGACGCAAAACAAACATGTAACACATAAACACAAAACCACTGGATAAATATACAAAACAAAAAGAAAAGGACAGTACAAAATATGTAAAGAATCTAATCTATAATAAAACTGAAAATAATCCTGTTACAAAATAAATATTTATATATACCGAAAAGGTGACTAGATTCTCTTGAAGGGTAATTAGCATATTTTGAATTTTACTTAATATATTATTTACCAGCAATTTAAAAAATAATAATAAATACATATTTGAGCAATACAACAAAATATTTTTCATCACAGGGTCGGGATATTGTAACTTGATATGTAACATAGTTTGTCTGATTTTCCATTGAAAAAGTGTGAGGGTATCGACACATACACCACAGTTCCATATCGACCCTCTGATTGGTTTACCAGAAGATTGAAAATGGTCATGTGGTGTATGTTAGATATCAGTTGTTAACTTTGACACATGTAATTTACCAAATAAAAAAGTGATTGGCTATGTGTAAATACACCATAGGATGAACTAAATTTACACGTACCCAACACTTTTTAATTTGGTAACTATAACAAGGATTTCGAATGTGGAATGGTGGTAGCTAACCACTGATCCAATAAAAGACACGTATATGTCAATAAACATGATATTAGAATAAGAAGATGTGGTATAATTTCAAATGAGATGTCTGTTTATTACAAGCTATAGCAACTGGTAGAAAAAGCTCCAGTAAAATTAAATTGTATGAAGGATGGGAAAGGACTTGTTATCTGAAAGACAGAGAAAACACAAAATCCTTCAACATGATTTTTTTTATATCAAAGTCACGATTCAGCAACTTTTCAATATTCCCCAATATAGCATCCGACAAACGAACGAAACAGTTGTTTTTTTTTTAGTAAGAACAAAATTTTTATCAAACCACATTTATATCTTCAATATAAAAATAAGGAGATGTGATATGATTGTCAAAGTTCAAAAAATAAATGGATTTAAGCAATTATTATAGTCGGCTATAAAAGGTCCCGACATGAAAAATAAGAATCAATACCTTTCGAATTTAAACTGACGGCCTAATTCATAATAAAACAATTTACGAAAAATATATATATGACAGACATGAACCAACGACAACCACTGAACTACGGGCTCTTGACTTGAAACAGGTACATAAAGAGTCTGGTAGGGTTAAAAATGTCTGTGTGCGCTCATTTCTCCCCAAAACTAGCACAGCACAAGACCAAACTATAAAAAATCAGATGAATGATCGGATCATCATACTATTATTGACGATATCAGACCAGGTGCGGATCCCGTCTTTTTGCAAAAGGGGGATCCAAACCACGGAACACACTGAAACGTCCACAAAATAAAAAATATAATTGGAAAAAATGGTGTTTCAACCACCAAAACTCCCTCTCCCCGCATACCGGATCCGCTTATGCAGGCTGCATCCATTCAAATAAAAGCTTCAAACATCGTTAACACTTTTAAGTGTGTAATTTAGGTTTTAAGAAAATGAAAAAAACAATACCAAATAAGTAACAGTTAAATCGTAACAGAAAAAAGGAGAGAAAAATCATGCCAGACATATATTGTATTGGATTGCAGTAGTTTTAATAAATATTTATATGATAAAAGTATCATGGAAAACATAAACTGATCATGAATGTGTCAGAAGAGATAGTAGTAAGCATTATCTACTTAAGAGTTATAATTAGTCATATGCCACTAGAAACTATTACAGCAAAATGCAATGAGTGTGTAGGAAAAAGTAATACCTTTGACTAGCTTGCTTGCTAGCTGGACCGTGAAGTCATAACAAGGTAAAGTAGGTTACCTTCCTTCCGGAGTAGCATGTCTAGTTGGCCAAACGATGAAAAGAAAAGCTCCAAGCGATTGTACAGGAAGGCTCCGAGTGATATTACAGTAAACTTGCAAGCGATTGTACAGTCAATAAAAATATCCGACATTAAGAAAATGAATATATTTAGATTTCTACTGGGACAATGGCTTTGAAACTTTCAGACAGGTTAGACTATATATCAGAAAAGGTACATGTGGAAATTCAGGTAGCAAACATTGATTTTTTTATTTGACATTTTACATTTTTGATCGCTGTTGTGTGACAATTTTGATCGTTTTACACGGAGCTCCATCATTTTAAGGAAAACGTTTGAATGCATATATCTTTCTTATTATTTTATTGGTTCATATTTACATAAAGAATATTTTAGCTATCAAAACTTGAAGCAGAAACGTTATATAGGAACATAAGAGTTCGTCAAAGTTTCCATCAAGCAACTTGTTATTTTGCAAATGTCGGAGCACCGCTTGACAGTCTCCCGAATGACCAAATTATTAGAAAACCGTACAGTTCCGTTCCCACACTGTGAGTGTATTAATGTACGCTTTTTGTTTGAGTTAAGCCTGCCAATTGATATTTTATTGTGTGTTTTTCTATGTTGTGATGTTATTGTTTCAGAAAAAGGGAGAAGGTTTGAATCCATTAAAACGTTTTATCCCGCTGCAAATGTTTGCATCTGTCCTAAGTCAGGAATCTGATGTACAGTAGTTGTCGTTTGTTTATGTAATTTATACGTGTTTCCCGATTCTCGTTTTTTTATTTAATATATATTAGACCGTTGGTCTTCCTATTTAAATGGTTTTACACTAGTAATTTTGCGGCCCTTTATAGCTTGTTGTTCGGTGTGAGCCAAGGCTCCGTGTTGAAGGCCGTACATTGACCTATAATGGTTTACTTTTTTAAAATTGTTATTTGAATGGAGAGTTGTCTCATTGGCACTCACACCACATCTTCCTATATCTAGTATATGTAATATACAAGAACCACTCGTCATTAAATAATTTATATGGATAATAAGGGATCGATCTTTGGTCATAGTCGTTTTATTGGTCGGCTCATCGATTATTGCTGCGGAATATATGGAGAAGATATGGATGGAGGCATACAGAAGTTTTGGACATTTCAATGATTATACTGGTGTAAGTTATTTTCCAAGACAGGTCAGTTTATTGTACATTTTTTTAAATTTCTGAGAGCAATCTGATTCATATTACTTGGCTATTTGAATTGTTACTAAATAAATGCTGATAATCATTGGTGGATGATCGAAACATACAATTCAATCATTGATTACAAGAATCAGCTTAAGGTAACATATTTGGATTATCATATTCAACAAAAATTCGAATGTATTTTCTTTTGTTATATTATTGTTAGTATGCACCTTAAAAATGATTTACTTTAGATTGACTATATCTTAATACATTTATTACTTTTCTAACGTTTATTGCAACGGACGTACACATACATGTACATGTGTATACTATTTGAGTAAGAGGCAACACTCATTATAAATATTGATTACATTCTTAATATAACATCTCAACATATCATGCATACACATTGACATGGCCTAGAAGTGGCATACATTATCTGTATTTTGTATACAATGTAAGATATGTAACTATGAAACATAGAAGTTGCATTAGGTTATATACTATAATTTTGTTCCCTGTTTCTTAAAGTCCTTTACCATATGAGAAGTTTATCCTGTAGTCATACACTATTTGTATGCATCTACCCTTAACGTTTATTAAGTTCTTATGATATATTATATGGCTAAGAATAACACTCCACATCATATGCTCGGATCTTGGCTACTAGTTAACTCATTTTCACGTATGCATTTAAATTATGTACAGCTTATTTTATATATATTTGCTCTGTGAGAGCTGAGTTATTCTCTCAAGCAGGCTCTTCGTCAGTGGGCTCTTGTAAGGGTTGTGGAAACAAACGATGTCTGACTTGCAAACAAATACTGATTACCCAGACTTTTAACAGTCACTCTACTGGTACAGAATACACCATATTTTGCAATGTTAATTGCAAGACTACACATGTTGTGTATCTCCTACAGTGTAAATGTGGATAACAGTATGTTGGCGAGTCTGCACAGCCGTTTCACAAACGAATGAACGGTCATCGTAGCGACTACCAATGCAAGTCAGACCTCCGTCTTAGTCGACATTTGAGATCCCCTGGCCACACTAAGGGAGATCTCAATCGACTGACCATTACAATCATTGACCACAACTCTGCTTGGTCTAAGGAGGATAGACTTACCCGGAAACGATTTTGGATAAGAAAATTAACAACTTTGGCACAAAATAGAATAAATGAAAAGATGTAGTTCGACACCATGCAGTGCTTCACATCTGGGTTATATTACTTATCATTACAATCTCTGTTTTTATTTCTTTACCTTACTCATCTCTAAAATAAATCTGTTGAATATAACAATTTAAATTGCTTAATTTTTTGAGGGATGTACCACGTTCAACTCGTTAACTATAGTCAAAATTTATCATTATATTTTAATGGCCGTTTGTTTTAAACATCGCAGACTCTAATGTTACTACACTACCGTTGTCAAATCTGAAATATTTACAAATTTAGACCATTCAGTGCTGTTTATTTGGAATTCTTATTGACGCAATCTTTCTTGTAACATCATAATTGTCGACACCGTTAAAGCTTTAGAATTGTAATAGTTCATATCGCACATTATTATTTGTTATTTGAAGCATATATTTGAACTCTCTGATGTAATAAGTCATATTACCTATGTCGTGTTTAACAATTTTTTTGAATTGTGCAAGCGTCTTACCTGATGTCCGGTTTGACTTTTTTATTGTATAAATTTCAAGATTGTAACAGCTTAATCTAAGTAGACTGATGAATGATTCATTCAACATCACACTCATATATACCGATGAAGGATATCTGTTATCCGAAATATTTATAAATAATTACATTTATAGTTCCTTTTTATGTTATTGGTGTTGTTATGTACACTTTTTAGGCGTTTATATATATATATACAACTCGTCTAAACATCAACCCAACAATGTTAGATCTGTAAATTTGCTTTCGCAAATTTTTGGTTCTTCCCTCGCCGGGATTCGAACCCATGCTACTGTGATATCGTGACACCAAATCGCCTGCACTGCAGCCGTCCCGCTAGACCACACGACCACCTGGGCTCTCAAAAAAAGAGCTTTCGCTGGCCGTGTGTTACCTTTCCTCGTCAGTTTTAATCTAGCGGCGTACTACAGTACATGATATATAAGGCATGAAGATGTTATTGTTACAGATCAGCTAAATTATCTATAGTAAAGGATCCTACAAATTAATGTAATATACAGTCACAGAATTATATTTATAAGTACGTCTGAGTCAGTGACAACTCTACAACAGATGTATCCATCTATATTATCTATTGTAAAGGATTCTACGAATAAATGTAAAATGCAGTCACAGAAATAATATAGAAAAATATTTATTTATATATTTTCATAAAATGAAAGCTTTTGGTACAGAAAATATAGTTTAAAAATAACAAACACAAACAAATCACATTATAAATCGAACATTGTTTCTGTTAGCGCTGTTATCGCATCTCCTACTGTTCATCACACAATATTGTTATCGCTATTGTTATAGAAACGATTTGTGACGTTACCTGATAATAATTCTTATAGGATTTGCTTATTGGGAAATACGCTATTATGATTGATCGAGAGCTCTTCCGGTAGTTGTTCTTAACGTTGTTTATTTTTCGATAGACGACGTTGACCGAAATATTTTCCGTAACAGATGTTGACAAGATGGCGGCGATAATAAAACAATACCGGATCGACGTTATTTTCACTTCGCGTTAATTGGTAATTCAAATAATAAACATAACACATATTTTTGAATGATAATAACAGTTTTAGTAGTTTATATTTGATGAGAAAGCAAATTTCACGGAGTAGATATTAACCAACAAATATATTCATGCCCCGGCCAGGTCTATTTAATAAGTAGTATTTACAATTTATATTAGATAGACGTTACGAGTGTGGAAAAAAAAATTCCTTATCTTAGAATTAAACGCCCTTTTAAAGGAATGTTTTAGTGTATAAACTGGACCAAGTCACACACAAACCTATCATACAACGTCTTTCGGTAGTTTGTATATATTACGGAATTATATTCATGAACTGAGTTTCAATTCCTATTTACAGTCGTCTTGTACTATAAGTTAATGTCTTGTCTTTCGTTTTTGCTAAATTAAATGTGATTTGTCTATATGCCCTTTTGTTTATCTTTGTTGTCCCTTTTATTTTGTTATATACCACAAGTTTTAGTCCACCATTTTCTACATACGAAAATGCCTTTACTAAGTGAGGAATATGACATTTATGATCTGATCGTTTGATGTGCTTGAGCTTTTAATTTTGCCATTTGTTTAGGGTCTTTCCGTTTAGAAATGTCCCCGAATTCGATATTGTTGTAATTTTACTATTTATGATGTATCAAGAACATATTGACTTGTGATATAATGTATTTGAATGCTTCAGTTTTTTCACTGAATTTAATAAAGAACAATAAACTTTATCTCTGCATGGAATACGCATTGATCTATATTTCTACACCCTAAGTTACTAGCCAACACACAGATGGTATAGATGATGATAAAAATATGTCATGAGTATGAAAGTATCTGGAGAAAAATGCGAAATAATTTGAATTCTTTTTACATAAATTAATAAATAAATAGCCAATCAAGCAAAGAGCTGTTATTATCAACAAGCGTATCTGATATTCAATTTTTTTTATAACTGAGTTTTATTAGGAACAATATCAGTATTTTTATGGCAGGACAGAAGAACTGTATACTGGACAGACTATATCATTTCAGACTAACGCACGAGGAGCACGTGGGCAAATAGCTTTCGAGGTCGTTATTATTATTAGATAGAAAGACAATATGAATTTTGTCAAATAGGATTTTTTTTTCTAAAAACAGTTGATTTTGACAGTATTCGATGACGTGAGACTTATTGCTTGATTTAACAATAAAGATAATACATTATGTCATGTTTTATGCTATTTGTCTTTTTTTTTATATCTAGACTTGATTAGTCAGTGAAACCTAAATTACACCTTTTTTCCGATATATATGTGTTTAAAATTTCAGTCTCTTAATAATGTATATGGTATATCATATCCAGGACACGATAAAATATTACCTTATTGATTTACAGGTTTTTTATACGGTAAAAACTCAGAATGATGTCGCATGTTTATCTTAAAAGCATTCGCCACTATCCCAATTAAGACATCTTCGATTTGTATAATACTAACATATTTTACTGCTTCTACAAGCACTTGTACTGTTTTCATATTTGTTAGTAGTGTTTCTCCTACGATATGAGGCGGAAAGTAAACAAAGGGATATTCATTCCATGACATATTATTTTTGGAAGTTTCTCTCCTAAATGGTTTGGCTGCATGAAACATATATCCTTGCATAGCAACATCTGATTGTGCTACACTTTCTTTTTCTACATCGTAGACATTTACTGCATTTACTAAGCGATCATCATCTACCAAGTGTACAAATTCAGCTCTGATATTAAGTGTCGATAGGCATATAAGTGAATAAATCGACTTATACACTATGTTCTTGTAAGCATCTTCTACGTTCAATATGATAATATCTTTATTTGGTTTAGACTCGAAATGAACAACATCTGTCATATTTTGTAAGTATCCTACGACAAAGACAGTTTTCACACGTAGTTCTTCAATATTTCCCCAAGTTTTACGAATAGCGCCTCGTTTGCCGCAGTTAAGCAGGTGTGTTTTCACAACAAGTAATAATTGTATGTGATCAGATGCCTCAAATAATTTCTTTGGATCTTCAAGAAAGGCTTCCTTTATCAAAATTGCATTGACTGACGTTTCATTTGAGCTGCCCCTTTTTTGACAACATCAGCCAAAATGTGGTTTATATTATTCCGAAATAAATTGTTTTACCAATATAAAGCTTTGATTGTGAACCTTTATGAAGTTGGAAAAACAGAAATCCACACAATAATAACATGCATAGTTGTAATCTGAAATACAAAATAAAAGATCTTTAACAAAATGATGCACTACAAACATACTTCGAAACATTTTCACACTGGAGAAGGGCGTATTTGTTTTTCTTTAAGCAAATCCACTGTATAAGTCGAAAGCACACTGAATTTGCCGTAGTGAATTTAAAAAGAGAAAAAAATAAATTAAAACGGATTTCCGGGTATATAAGTAACAATTGTTAATGTTACGATGCAAATTGATATCATTTCGGTCGTTATTCATATATTCTGTTTGTAATCTGTTACATTACATGATTGGTCGATCTAAAAAAGTGATGCAAAAGAAACAAATTTGAGATTCAAACTCAGAAGTTAAAAATAAACTGACATATATATGACTTAAAAATACCAAAAGACAAACACTATTAATAAAACACAACATAGATCAATAAAAAAAGACTCAGCAACAAGAACCCTACCAAAACCTAGGGGTGATCCCAGTTGGATAAACAGATCATGCTCCAACAAGTGCGTTGGTATTTCCGAGATTCAAATAAATGTATATCTGCCAGACATTCCTGAGGATGTGACAAACATATATATATGTATATACATATATGTTCGTCATATCCTCAGGAATGTCTGGCAGATAAACATCGAAGAGATAAAATGACATCGTTTAGGAGTTATCTACCTTTACCAATGAAATTTGTGTTTTTCTTTAATTACTAAAAAACTATAAGCCGTGTAAAACTGGAGTCCTATTTCTTGGTGTCCATATCTATTCAGAAAGAGTACATTAATCAACAAAATATTGACCAAAATGTAAGTTGCGACATAATATAACTGTAAATATTTGTTAAAATGGTATCGTCATTTTTCTTAGGGATTCCAAGCTGCAGAAATTGTAGAAAGAAGAAATTAACTATAAATAGTTCAAATTTAAGAGCTATTATGATATGTATACATGCATTTTACAAATTGTCTTTATATATTTACCAAGGTACACACATTCCGTTTTCATACTGATTATGTTTTTGTTATTAATAACATTTTTATGAATTGAAAATCGTGAAAATCGCCCGTATATTTTACCTTGAAAATTAAACCTTCTGATGTACATTCTTCTGAATTAGATGTCCATCTATGTACAAATCTGTTCCAATTCAAGTTTTTTCTAAAAAATAATAGATATACGTTTTCTTCGAACACTGTAACAACATTATTATATACCTGTAAAATGAACCAAGAACACATATATTACCGTTAGACCGTTAGAAATAATAAGGTACACATGATCTACAAATGGCTTCCAAGCTCATAATTATTAGTAAACTCCAACAATCGAATGTCGAAACATACATTTAAATACAAGTTTGCGCTCCTAAATATTTTTTTACAAAAACATGCACGATCCGAAACCAATTATCGGTAGAAAAATTAAAATCAATGTTTATCGCGCTATTCTTATCATTACACATGTGGTCTGTTCAACGGTCTCCCTTCAAAAAGTATAAATACTCCAGACATATAGATTAGAGTCTCACGTGACTCACAAAGATCAGAACTCGAGCGCAGGCGCTTGCAATATATATATATGATACAGATAATTTGTTTCAAGTCTTTTTGTTCATTAAAAATATTATTTTTTTCATATTAATACTACATATCTATCACTACTGCGCAAGTCTGGTTTTGAGTAATTTTACCAATTCGGAGACGACAATTTTACTATCCACACTTACAAACAAATACATGAAAAAGGGAAATGAATCGAAGCCTATTCGGCGTGCTTTAAATAAATTAAAAAACTTGAACTTCCTGGATTCCCCATCGATTGTAATGGAAAACGTGCGTTTCGGGCAGTCTGGTCGCAGATGTCGTTTCTATTTTTCAAATCGGTAGTGTTCGTGTTCGTTACACTTTTAACCCACCTCAAGCATATAATAAAACATATTTTGACTAATTTCACTTCACTGTAAATATTATGCAAAGTTACTTTTACCCGAGCATTTCTTATAGGGAAGTTTTTCTTCAACGGTATTTTTTGGAACATCATTGCAAGTACACATGAACAAAATGAAGTGATACGATGATTTCAGATTTATTATAAAACAAGGCTCAACATTTGCATTGCTGAAAAAAATAAAAGATCTTTTTTAAAAATAATGAAAAGACAGTCAAAGGAAGAATTGCGGAGGGAAATACACACTGCACACGCAGGGACCTAAGTTTAGAATAAAACATTCCATATCCAAATTTATAAAACGACTTTCCAAAGACAAAATGTTACTCAGTTCTCCTAGAAAATGCAAACAAATAAAAAATCCATATGATGAAGATGTAAGGATATTTTAGTTTTATTGAGACACCAAGAGCGTCCGTTTAGTAGTGCGGGATTGTGACTTACGCAGTCACGTTTGGTTAAAAAAGAACGTTAAATCCGATGCCTCACATAGAGAGAGTGTAATGCAAACTTTTAAACAATTAACCAATCAATCAATCAATTAATCAATAATGTTTCGGAGGGGAAAGACCGTTAACAATTGTTTTATATTCATCATGTTTGCTGTTGAAAGACCTATTGTTTTCGTTTTGATAATTATTTCTTATTCTGATTTCGCCACTTTTATTTCTTGCATGGTTTTTGTTTGTTTTGCAAGGTGTCACTTAGATGGTGAATGTATGCTATTGCACAGTTTATGCGCCTTTGAAATTGACCTTGTTAAACCGAGTACCTTTCTATGAAGGAGCTAATTCACCTAACACTGGCTACCTTGTGAGTGTATCTTTCCGTAACCCTAAATGATAGGAACATAATTGTTTAACCAAATTGAGAGTTTTTTTTCTCTTACTGTATATTTTCAAATAAATGATATGTATAGATTATCACATACATTTTTCATATACGACCCCTTATCAGCACTATGTCTTCAAATCAGCCCGTGAGCTCATAGGCATGATTTTGACCACGGGCTGATATGAAAAATGACATGATATGTTCTTTTTATCATATACTTAAACAGAAGACATACAGACAAACGACCGAATGACGTCGAACTGTCATGCAATAACGTTTCAACAAAGCATGCGATAATAACCGGAAGCAGTTAATATGAAACGAAAGCAGTTGATATAAACTGGATGCAGTGGATAACAACAGTCACATTACAATATACGGCAATTCTTTATATCTAATGAATAATTTTTTGTACAAATAAGTTTTATCTTGGGGTACAACTAAAGCAGTATTTTCGATAAACTGATCTTTTGCATGAATATAAAGTGATGTATATCTTACATAGTGTGATTCTAGGTCCTCGAATAAATAAATGAGTATGAGGTGAAGGTAAAAAATTCATGTTTTAAATTTAGGCTTTGCAGTTTTATTATCTCCCGTCACTCTTTTAAAGATATATATGAAAGAGCTGGTGAAAAATGGTTCTTTCATTCTGATGAAGGTATGATAACTTTGGTCTGAAACAATCTAATGACATCTTATGGAAAACCCGTTTGCCAGATGATATCGAATATGTTCTTTACGTCGTAACTACAATCTCCTTCTCTTTCATGAATGTGACTTACCGGATTAGACTATTTACCGGATTTGATATAACACGAGCATCACGACGGGTGCCCCATATGAAGCAGGATCTGCTTACCCTTCCGGAGCACCTGAGATAACCCCTAGTTTTGAGTGGGATTCGTGTTGCTTATTCTATGTTCTTTTATGTTGTGTCATGAGAACTATTGTTTGTCTGTTTGCCTTTTTCATTTTTAGCCATGGCTTTGTCGGTTTATTTTCGTTTTATGAGTTTGATACCTCTGGTATCTTTCGTCCCTCTTTACATGAGTTATTGCTCCTGAAATTTTTTGATACAGTCAAGGTATTTGAATATTACCCAAACTTGGTTCATTATAAAGCCACAGGGTCTTTTGTAAGGGTTGAGTATCATATAAACTTAAACAAAGGGCAACACAGGTTGAATTGAGTAAACCAAAAGTACCCATTCTTGAACTTTTGTAGCGGATAATACACAGAAACCATATTTTCTTTTAAAAAGGCAAACACATCAGTTATCATTTGAGACCGAACGTGAACATCAAAACACGGGAAGAAGCTAATTGTTTGACTTATTATAGATCATTAAAGTGTAAAGAAAACACTATATCTTTGGAACGTATATGTCGTGTACATTTTATTATTTTGTACAGGTAACTACTTGTAAAAACATTATATACAAGTAATTACTTGTATGAAGCCACCATACAGGTTATTACTTGTACAAATATAATTGTACAGGTAATCACCTGTACAATTTTTGTGGAGAAAAAGATACTAACTTGTACAACTTACTATCTTTTAGTTATATGTGTTTCTTCTTATTTAAACTTGACTCTTATCTTTGAGTTTGCTATTCTGTTTTTTTTTCAATTGTTTATTAGTACATGTATTGATTTTGAAATGTTAGAAGTTTACAGACGAACGACGGACGCAAAGAAATAACATAAGCTATCATGACACCTTGAGCAAATTTAGCTAAACAGCTTGATGCCACCTAAATACGGACTTCTTGGGAAAGTGACAACGCCGTGAAAAGCAAAAATAAATTGTAACCCTTCTACCATTTATTTTCAAACATAAATCATTAAAAAAAGTTGCATACATAATATCATATATTGGAAACAAAAGTCAAGCCTCATAGATTAATTTACAAACCGTATTATAAAGATAATTGTATATGCACATGTTCCTAATAGTATACAAGAGTTGACACGCTGAAATGTCTCGCCTTCTTTACTAATCGTTGATATTATGTTGATATTCCTCAATTTTAAGCTTTATTACGACACATAAACTTAACATTAACCAAGAAAACTAAACATTGACCAATGAACCATGAATACGAGGTCATGTTCAGATGAAACATGCCAGGCAGGCATGTACAGCTAACAATTCTTCCATACAGCAAATATAGTTGACCTATTGCTTATAGCTAACAAAAACAGACCAAAACACAAAAACATAACACTGAGCAATGAACCATGAAATGAGGTCAAGGTCAGATGACACCTATCAGTTTGACATGTACACCTTATAGTCCTTCTATACACCGAATATACAAGACCTATTGCTTATAGTATCTGAGATATGGACTTGACCACCAAAACATAATCTTGTTCACTGATCAATGAAATGAGGTCGAGGTCAAAGAAAAACTGTCTGACGGGCATGAGGACCTTGCAAGGTACGCACATACCAAATGTAGTTATCCTATTACTTATAATAAGAGAGAATTTAACATTAAAAAAAAATCTTAACTTTTTTTTCAAGTAGTCAATGAACCATAAAAATGAGGTCAAGGACATTGGACCTGTAACTGACGGAAACTTCGTAACATGAGGCATCCATATACAAAGTATGAAGCATCCAGGTCTTCCACCCTCTAAAATATAAAGCTTGTAAGTAGTTAGCTAACGCCGCCGTAGCCGCTGCCGGATCACTATCCCTATGTCGAGCTTTCTGCTACAAAAGTCGCAGGCTTGACAAAAACCACAGAGCCTGAGTGTTGTAACCATACAGTGGTGTGACCATTCATACATGATCACAGTGGTGTGACCATACATGTACATACATGATCACAATGGTGTGACCATACATACATGATTACAATGGTGTGACCATACATACATGATCACACTGGTGTGACCATACATACATGATTACAAGGTCTGATAATTTCTCTGCTGATATTGGATTGTTTTTAACTCTTTATATGTTTTGTGGATGCCTCGCTCCATGCTCAACTCCAGAATGTGCAGGTATAATCAAAGGGTAAAGTTCATCTACTGTACAATAATGAATTATTTTATCTCCTTTGCGAATCAGTTGTTCAAGTCCTGCTACACTTAAAACATCATACTGCCTTTAGAAGTATCTTTGAAGTGCAGTCTTTTTGGAACTTAACTTTGCTTCTTTTACATTACTAAAAGTCTCTCTGTATGTTTTACGTGTAAATATTGAATTATTAGAAGCTTTAGTATCATCACACACTTTAGGTATTTCATCATGAAATGTCTTTTTTTATATACTGTTTTCCAACTTTACACCCTGGTTTTGACTACTAAACTGAACAGTTTTGCTCATATAATTGTTATAAAAAATGTACTCACACATTGAAAGTTTGTACCTTTTGGCTTAGTAATAAATTATTTGTTCAAAGATAAACGATTTGTTGTGAACTTCAAATGGACCAAGGTAAAATAATCATTTGTACAAGTTATTATCTTTTTCTCAGTAAAAATTGTACTAGTAATTACAATTGTATTTGTACAAGTAATAGCCTGTATAATGGTTTCATACAAGTAATTACTTGTATAAAATGTTTGTACAGGTAATAACCTGTACAAAATAATAACATGTCCACAACATATATACAGCTATCAAATGAGATCAGAAGGGATATTTTCTAAACCGTAGGTTCTAAGTTATCTCCTCTTATTAGGCAAAAATATATCAAAATCATGCATTTTTGGAATCCGTATTTATAAAGAAATTATAGAAGGCCAGAATTGGCATTTTCTAAACCGATTTTAATAATGATTATTTTGATAGTGCAGCAATTGAAAAATTATGTTCCGTATCATTACGATGAATAAAGGCAACAGAAGTATACCGCTGTTCGAAAGTCATTAATCGATTAAGAAAAACAAATCCGGTTAACATACTAAAACAGAGGAAAACACACCAACTATAAGAGGTAAACTACAAAACAACAGAAACACTGACGTGCAACAAAACCAACGAAAACATACATAGTAATGAACTAATTGATAACACCAGCCATATTTTTGATTTGTTACAGGAAACTTTAAGAAAAACATATAGGAATGGAACTTTTAAAATAGCCAAATCTTTCACTTATGCTAATTTTCTTTCTGGCTTAAATGACAACACTAAGTGACTGAAATACAGCACTCACAGATTTTTTTTTTTTTTTTGTAACCAGTTACTAAAACTGTTCTTCCTATTTTTATAGAAAATACACTGTTAAATGGGATGGTGAAATTGAACTTATCATTAACCATGGGGAACAGTAGTGTAAAGGGGTTTATGTTACTCTGAAGAGATTGGGATCTACGATTCAGCAGAAGAGCTGTAGAATTTTCGAGAATCCACATATGATTGACACCACTAGCTCAATATATTTCTTATCACAATAATTTTGAAGGCCATCTTTTACTCTAGAAAGAAAAGTAAACAACACTTTCGGAAGAAGTTTAGTAGAACATATTGATGATCCAGCTATGTGTCTTTCTGTATACGGAAATTTGCGTAGTTTTGGTATCCATTATAATGACTGTAGATTTTCTTCGTTTTTTTTGTTGTTAATACCAAAAGCAAGAAGGATAATTATATTTGTGATTTTATAATGGTAAAGCTTGCATTAAGGTTCATTTTTGCCATTTAGCTACATGTCCTTTTTTAACATTCGACTGCATTTATGGCAGTTAATATCAACTGTTTTTGTATAATTTTAGAAAACTAAAAAAATGAGAATTTGCTACACTGAAATATCAACGTTGAATAAAGAGATGTGGTGTAATTCCGAATGAGACAGTGATCAAGGAAGCGGATATAGTTATCAAAAGTACCAGGATTATAATTTTATACGCCAGACACGCGTTTCGTCTACATAAGACTCATCAGTGACGCTCAGATCAAAATAGTTCAAAAAGCCAAATAAATACAAAGTTGAAGAGCAAAACGTAACCGTACTGTTTTAAATGAATTTCAAACCCATGTCTATTTATTGTCTCATATAATTATTTTCAAATGGTTAAACAAGTTAAGAGCTAACCCTCTATATGGTGTTTATACCTGTATAGAGGGATACTCCTTCTTTGGAGGGATACTCCTTATGTGGAGGGATAAAATTATCCCTCTATGAGGGGTAGGTTTGTTTAGACTGGATTTAAAGCAAAATACGGCAGATAGGCATTTGATATTTATATTGGCTATAATCTGTAGCATATATATGCATCAATAATTGCACTTTACTAAATATTGGGATGCCCAGTTTACAGCTATGATATACCTATCTAAACTTATGATCAACAACAAGAAAGACACTTGACCTTTCAATATTATGTTAAATCAAACAATTGAAATTTTGTTCAATGAGGCATATATATAACTGAGTAGATTTTACCTGAGCATCACAGATTTCAATCAAGGTGAACAACATATTGTATTTTCAGTATGTTAAGCTGTAAACTGGGAATGTGCATATTAAACTTAGTACATTAATTGGTGCATCAAATGTTGCAGGTTAATGCCATAATAAGTAGAGAATGCCAATATGCCCTATTTTGCTTTAAACCCAGTCTTAACAAAAGAAAACATCCTCTTTGTAGGGATAATTATATCCTCCTATAGAAGGATTATCATTCTCTAAAGGTATAAAAACCATATAAAGGGTTTGTTCTCAGCCTGTTAAAGGTTCCAGAAAAGCAAGATAATCTAAAAGTTAAATAGCCAATATGTAAAAACACTATAGATAATACTTTGTCATTATCCTTACTCCATTTTTGGAGTTCTGAAATCGTTTACTATTATCTGTCCTGGAGGGCAAATAGTTATAATTTTTTCTGCGAGGCTGTAAAAATAAAACGCACATTGATCTGTTGATTAAAACTAAGAAGAGTTGTTCACTGATTAACTGATTATGTTTAAACCAGATTATCAGCATTTCTTTCAGATTCAATCAATTTATGTTGGCGTTATGTTGCAATTTATAACGTTTGGTGACTTTTAAATTTTGTGTACGACTGTAACAAAAACGAATTTTATTCACTTACTAATCAGAAATAATAACTCTATAAATTACATGCTTCTGGTGTGTTTTACGTTGTTAACCTTCATCAGTAACAGTCGTACAATTAGGTTTCTGTCTGTCCAATGCAACATAGTGACGCATTAAAAAAAAAAGAAATCTTCCTTTTTGTTCTTTTTTGTACTGTGTGCCTTTCTGAATCTTCACACTTAACACGCCTAGCAAAATATTTAATCTCAATCAAATTTTTAAGCGACAAAACGTTAGCTGGCACTTCATTTTGAGCTTATCCGGTATAAAATATAAAGATATAAGTAGGGTCGGTCGACATCTCGTCAATTTATTGTCACTTGACCAATACTTTTTTTTTTATAATTATTGAAACAAAACCCTGGTCCAAAATACGGAACCATAATCCTGACTGTGTATTGCCTTCTTATGTCTACCACATTTTAATTGATATATATAGTGCTAGACTTTTAAGTTCTCAATCTTAACTTTCATCAAGAGACACACCATCCGTTATTACTCGCCCGAAATCCTATCCATGTTATTTTTGTCCCCGTTAGATAGGCAAAATCGACATACCATATTTTGCAAATTAGACCGTTCTTGTTACCAGAACTTTGAATCCAAAACATACAGGTACTGCATCATGTGTTATACCAGGATCACCAGTTCATCACCTCAAGGTGTATCCCTACAGATATAGCATTTTTTTTACAAAATTGAATTTTTCTTAAAATTTGCATACATATACTATGCAATGGCCTCTTTACAAATTTGAGTCGAAAATAGTATGTCACCAGACTCGTTTCCATGGTAACGGTCACCAAAGTTGGTACATAACGTGTATACATTAATACATACCTGATGTAGAAACTCTGTATTTTTTTCAATCTTTTGAAAGGTTTGTTCTTCATTTATTACAAAATTATGATTAAAAATGTAAATAAAACACAATAGTGGAGTGACAGATCAAGAAAAAGGTGCTTATTTTACGACTTTAATGGACCGGCATACCTGCAGGCTGAAAAAGATTTTTTTGCAAAGTCAATACCCTAAGCTAACTTTTTTGCTCGGTCGTAGACATTTCATGCGGTGCAATTTTTTATAAAATGGAAAGAAAAAACACATTTGGATTTTTTTTTCAAATTTTAAGATGGGAAAATTTTTTTTTAACTTTTTTTTTGTCTTTTGACATATGATTTTGCATAATATACAGAGTTTAATTGTTTATTCATAATGTAAAACTAAAATTACTTATTTATTTTTCTAAATCTTGTTCATTTTCTCTCAATTTAGCGAAAGCACACTCTGTATTATTTTAACGAAGTGGTTACAACATTTGTAAATTTAGATTACATTGATAATTTCATGATTTTCCGAATTAAAATGTTTTAAACTTCCTATTGTAAAGTTTAAAAGCCATTCCAAGTCAGTATGTCTTATAAATTAACTTTAATGAGGACTTTTAGCTTTACATTATAGTTCAATGAATATGATATGGACCTCCTCAATATTATGAGGCTCATTGAAAGATGTAGAAATGTTTCTAAACTTCCTGTCGACAAACTGCGAAAAGTCCTAGCAATAATAGAATGTAGACTTGCTTTAATCATAAACCTTTTAACCCCATTTCATCTGGCTTGGGCATTACAACTACACCATAAGTATGGCTCTAAAAGAAATATTGAAAATCCCAGCTCTCATGGTTTTTGTGCATCCTATTCTAAGTATAAGTACGTAGATATCGGATTAGTTTGGAAAAAAGACAGAATCCAAGACATGTTCTATGTACCTAATGGTATTGATCTATTTAGAAAAGGTGGTCGGATTATACAGGAGGGAGCAGAAAATATTGACTTAAATGCTGAAACAATCGATGGTAAAAAATACGTTTCACTCAATAGCACAGTTGTATTTCAGTTCCAAAACGAATCATCGAACGACCACATGAGTTCCATAAAGGTTAAACGGGGACTAGAAAGGTCTTTGACGTTGAATAATTCGAATAAAATCTGTCTTTATGTCAGGTGAGTTTTCAATCAGACATAAACATGGAGCCTTAGTATCTGAGTGATATGGCTACAGATAAACTATTATTAAAGATTCTAATTCTAAAGATTGTAGAGGCATCATAGGACTGACAAGGAAAAAACCGCTGGTCTTCGATGGATGCATATAAGACACATCCTTGTATGATCCGAAGGGAAAGTTCAGGTATCTTCATGATGATCTAAACAAGCTAAGGTTGGAGTTTACCGCCACAAAGGATGTCAGTCTTGTGAAAATTCCCCCATGAATGTGAAAACACGTTTTAACAGCACATCCCACGTGCAATGCTTCTAACGCAAGTTTGGATTAACTCTCATATTGCTAAACCAGTGATCATACTTTCCAAAGACTAGTTGGTAAGAGGGTAAAAACGGTTTGCACTTGGTTTTCCTTGAGGGACCTATGTCAGAAGATTTCTTTCAAGACCTTGTTTGTACGTTTACGGACAAGGGAAAACAGCTTGCAACAACAACTGTGAATGCAACCAACAGAAATCCGCGTATACCAATATTTGTTCATGTGAAAGGTTTAATTGTTGTAGAAATTATTTAACCCACCGAGCAATATTGGAAGAAGACGACAATGAAAACGATGACTGATGTCAAGTTTTCGAAAGTTGATATGCCCTTTGTTTGTTAAAATAGCCCATAAAACCACTCATCTAAGGGGTCCGTGTGCGCTTTTGTAAGGCAAAAAGTAAAATCACAAAAATACTGAACCCAGAGGAAAATCAACTCGGAAAGTCCACAACCACACGGCAAAATCAAATAACAAAACGCATCAAAAATGAAAGGACAAGAACTGTCATATTCCTGACTTGGTACAGGCATTTTCAAATGTAGAAAATGGTGGATTGAACCTGGTACATAAAACCTGAAAAGTTCATAGAGCTAGAATATACGCTGAAACTTTAGTCCATCATTAAACTCATTTGACTTAATTTCCTTGTGAAATATTTGTGACTGGCAATAAATATACATCAAAGCAAAAACCAAATTGACTTCGATTCTTTTTATAAAAGCCGTAAAATTCAGAAATATATCTTTAGAAGTACATGCATATATATATATGCTATTTTCTTATTGTTGCTAGTCTGATTTCCCTGTAAAATGTGCATTTGGTGGTTTCATTATTTTCAAATTAAGTTGGAAACGAAGTGTCACAGTTTATTTTATTATGAATTTATTGTTTAATAACAATTCAAATATTATTTGGAGACTTTTTATAACCTCTTGTGAATTAAATTGATAATAGTGAAAAACTCAATCACTAACCTTTGACTTTATTTAAAAACAAATTGCACCATATTTCAATTCTACGACCAGGCAAAAATTAAAGAATATACATTTCTCTTTCCAAAAAGTCTTAATTTAGCCTGCAGGTAGGGTGGTCCATTAAAGTTGAAAAATTGTTGGTTTGGTCACTCCACTACAAATAATGGCAGCATTATTCATATTCATTAATGTTGGCTCCAATTTCATCAACACTGCTGCATACAAAAAAACACAGATTTTGTTTAAAATTTCTATTTTTCTTAAATTTCCAAAGAAAAAAAATGGTCCATTGATTATTTTTTTTAAATTTGAGATGGTCAAAACAATGAGGTTTACAAAATGAAAATAAAAATATGGGTCACCAGACCATTTTTTGACCGAAAAACGTTTTTGTGACCCCTAACGACACAGTGATCAACAGCAGTTCTTTGTATATCTTTCAAAATCGGTGTACAAAGTGTGACACATGTTTCTATATCCTTTGTTAAATTTACACAGAATGATACAGTTTCACAAGACAATAAAATGAAAGCATTTTTTGGTTCTACGAACAACAGTTACCATGGCAACAGGACAAGAAGTTGGAAAGTTCAAGTTTTTGCATTGATCTAAAGTGAAAGAGTTATTACCTAGCATACAAAACAGATCAAATACCATGATTTTAGAGCTACAGCACATTGCTTCTATGTAAATGTAAACAAATATCATGAAACATTGCAATGCAGCTTATATAAGCATTACTGTGGTAAAAATGTGCAAAATAAAATAGTCAGAAGTTTGCGAATAATCATCATGATTTTTTTTTTATTAATTATCGATTCATAGATAACAGTCATGCATTTATCCTTTATGATAAACCTTCCTCTCTTGTAATTTGTAAGTTGTTTACACTCGTTATCGACACACGACAACAGAATATATGTATAGGAGATATATTTTAAGATTAAAACAGGGAACCAGTTTATCATCAGTAAAACATTATTATCTCCCTTAGTATCGGAATCTACCTTAATCATTTTATATCTTAATTCCAAAAATATATTCTACATTGTTTGATACACATATGCTTGCGAATTTGTTTTTAAATACTAGTAGGTTCTACTTTACAGCATGTTATTTTGACCTGGCCTGATTAGGTAGTGACACATACTACAAAGTTCTTCCGAATAATTTTTGCAACGAGCCATCTTAAACTTGCAGTGATTTTCTGAGACATATGTATCCCATAGCCTTTGTTTTTATATCTTACGCCTTGAGGAGCACTTAAAACAGGCAACAGTAGTGTACCGCTGTTTAAAAATCAGTCCAGAAAAAAATCTGGGTACAAAATAAAACCGAGAGACACAAATCAACTATAAGTAGAAAACAATAAAACACTTAAGGGCAAGAAAAACCAAAAAAAAATAAATTTGGAAACGAACTATAAGATATCAACCGCCATATTTCTGACTTATATGAGTACAGGACATTTTATAGAAAATTTGTAGATGAAACTGTCTTTTTGGCTAGCAAAACCCCTGCCCTTTATTACAATGTTAATTTCACTTCTTCAACAATTGACTGAATCTTCTCACTTAGCGCTAGACTTTTCATCTAATTGTCTATACTAAAACTGACAACTCTTTAGGATCTGTATTGAACCAACAGGTCTCGAACCAATGTTAGAACTAGAGAAAATTTAAAATAAAAACCCATTAATATCAGTTTCGTAAATTTTGACGGTCATATCAGACTGACAATTTGTAACACAGTTGAAAGGTTTATGTTATTGAAGTTCACATCTGATCCAGTATATCTCAACTGATACCCGACAATTTTAACCTGATATAATCATGACAAATTTAGCCGAATTAAAGCATTTTCGTAAAGAAACACGAAAACTGTTATCATACGTTTATATTGATTAAGAAAACAACTAGTATACTATTATATTCGTACACCTTATTGATGTAATTTTGTCAGAAAAGAAATGGCCAGACGGGTAAAAAAATGATTCCGATAACATTTTTAATTGCATTGGTCCTCGGAGTAAACGAGACAAGATCTTATTCAGTTATCTGTAGAAGCATATTCTCCTATTAAAAAAATATTCAATTAACAATAAATGTACAAAAAGTCAACCTACTTTATGTATACGTTTGATAATTTATACAAGAAAAGATCAACGGAAAGTGAAAATAATTATTTTTCTTACTTAACCATTTGGTTAAGATTTCATGTTTTACCAGGTGGGCTTAAGTTCATACACACGATACATAGTATTAAACATTAACAATACATAAATCGATTTCCAAAATCACAATTTCTATTTGAAACAACGTTTACAACACAAAATTGTATTGACATGTTATAGAGTACTTAAACTTAAGATTATTAGATAAATGTATCATATAACTAGCCAGCTAACATACAGATTTGTACTATTATGATTTAGAAATACCATTGTAGCAGGGTTTTTATTTTTGCCATATATGTACTCTTTTTTTCATTTATTTACCGTTTGCCTGTTGTCGAATAGTAAATAGAAGTAAATACGATTCAATTCAGATCCCAGTTTCACTCTACGAAGACATACGACATGTTAAAGAACAAAAAATTGTCACCGATATTCAAAATACAAACTTATCTTTTTTGGAATTCTAAATCAGGAGGAACTGTGCAAGGAAGAAAAGCTCTACATAAGGAGTATATTCCGTTATTGTTAATAATTTCCAAAATAAATGCGGATCTGGAATTGAATTCATAATTGATGTTAAATGGAACTTAAACCGCTTTGTAGTTTGGTAGATATATTGGTGTTTCCTCAAGTTGTTACGATTACGAAGAGCATATCCATAAAAGCATAGAATCATTTGGTGTCTTAAATGTTTTCTTTTTGTTTTTGGTTATGAATAAAAAACATATGACTTACGTGTCTAGTCTCGTCGAGGCATTATGCGTATATTTGTTTCATGGAAATAAAACGAGATACCTAATACATACACAAAACAAAACAGGTATATGCACATGAAAGTAGTTTCATAGCCTTCCAAATACTTTTCGATCCCTAACACCACTGAAGAGACATTAATTGTCGAATATGGTGTACACATTTAAGCACCCCATGTTTGTTGTTTACCATATTTGTCAAAAGTTTAATGTTTTCTATTTCGTATCAAATAAATATAAAATACACATTTTTACATCTTGTGTTCAATGTATTTTGAAATCGTCAATGGAAGTCATCAGGATTTAAAAACATCAGTTGTTCCACCTGTAAGTCAAATGCATTCTGTTATTTTATTTTCTTCACTAAATTTGTTTTATATGCACACGTATAAAATTGCGGTTTTTATTCAACGCAATCGTAGGTTTGAACGTCGTTTTCAATTCGGACTTGTTTATATTTATATTTATTTCGTTTGGGCTTGCGTTATATTTTCCCTCTGGTTTATATAATTCGGTCATTCTATTTCGGCTCTTTATAATTCAAAAGTCCATCCTAAATTAAGGTACGTTGTATGGCCTTCCAAATACGTTTCGATCACTTACATCACTGACGAGACATTAATTGTCGAAATCTAGATCCAGTGTAAAACAAATTAGCACCTCATGGTTTGGTTTATCATCTTTGCCGCAAGTTTATTGTGTTCTGTTTAGTATTAAATTAATATAGATATCCATTTTGTTACACCTTGTGATGAATTTATTTAACAATGGCCAATGGCAATCAGCAGGGTTTAAGAATATCAGTTGTTCGATCTGTTAGTCAAACGTATGTCTGAACCAGTGACAACTCTACAACAGATTTATCCATCGGTTCATCAGCAATGATGGTGATACATGGCTGTGTACATTCTGTATAAACAACTTGTCTAAACATCAGCCCAACAATGTTAGATCTGTAAATTTCTCGCAATTTTGTTGTTCTTCCCTCGACAGGATTTAAACTCATGATTCTGAGATATTATGACACCACATCGCCTGCTCTAGATCCGACACACTAGACCACTCGACCACCTTGGCTTTACAATAATAAAGCTTTCGGTGGCCTGGTGTTACCTTTCCTCGGCAGTTTTAATCTAGCATAGATATAAAAGGCATGCAGATGGAATTGTTACGGACAAGCTGAAATATCTATGGCAAAGGAGCCTACAGATTAATGCAAGATAAAGTCACAGAAATAATTATAATTATAAGTACGATGGTCTTGCACGTCGGAAATGGTGCAAGCTATTTGGTGTCACACTTAAGTAGCATAAACCTGGCGAGGTAAGAACCAAAAAAAAAAATAATGCGAAAGCAAATTTTACAGATCTAACATTGTTGGGTCGATGGAATATATATGGAATTTACAGATCTTACATATTGTTGGGTTGAATTTAAGACGAGTTGTATATACAGAATGTACACAGCCATGTATCACCATCACTGATGGTGATCTGATGGATAAATCTGTTTTAGAGTTGTCACTGGTTCAGACGTAATTATCAATATAATTATTTCTGTGACTGTATCTTGCAGTTCTTTGTAGTATCATTTACTGTAGATAATTCAGCTGATCTGTAACAATAACATCTTCATGCCTCATATATCGTATACTGTATTACCACTTTAGATTAAAACTGACGAGGAAAGGTAACAACCGGCTACCGAAAGCTTTTTATTGTGAAGCCAAGGTGGTCGAGTGGTCTACAGCGGCGGATACAGTGCAGGTGATTTGGTGTCATGATATCACAGAAGCATGATTTCGAATCCCGGCGAGGGAAGTACAAGAAATTGTCAAAAGCAAATTTACAAATCTAACATTGTTGGGTTGATGTTTAGACGAGTTGTATATACATAATGTACACAGAAATCAACAGCTATAAATCCCCGTACGGCCTACGACAATTAGCAAAGCCAATACCGCATAGTCAGCTACATGTATAAAAGGCCCTGAAATCACAAATGTAAAACTATTCAAACGAGAAAAACTAACGGCCGAATTACTGTAAAATAAAATGAACGAAACACAAATATGTATAACACAGAAACAAACGGTAATCATTGAATTGCAGGCTCCTGGCTTGGGACAAACACATACATACATAATGTGGCGGTGTTAAACATGTTTGCGGGATCCCATCCTCCCCTTAACTTGGGAAAGTGGCGTAACGGCATAACAACATGTTTGTGAGAACTCAATCCATTCAGAAGCTGGGACAGTGGTGTAACAGTACAATAAAAGAACAACCTGCACTAATCAGTTAAATTAAATTAACCCAAAAGATCGGTCCGAAACTAAAATTCAGACAATAGACACAAAACACCGTCATTAGAGTATTTGCACTTACTAGAAGTTTGCTAAAAAATTATAACAACTAGTACTAAAATAAATCTTGTTCTCCCAGACTGAATTATCAACGCGCCGCAAATGATTTATAAAAAAAAAACAGTCTGAGAAACGTCTGGTTTACGTTGTATGTACATGTAGATATAAGAAGATGTGATATGAGTGCCAATGAAAAAACTCTCCATCCAAGTCACAGTTGGCAAATGTATACCATTATAGGTCAAGTACGGTCTTCAACACGGAGCCTGGGCTCATACCGATCAACAAGCTATAAAGGGCCCACCAACAAATGACTAGACGTGTAAAATCATTCAAACGGGAAACCAAAGGCGTCTAATCTATTTGCATATAGATCCATATACAATAAAAGTTGTGAAAAATGGTGGTCTAAACGTTTTGACTATCGAAATTTTGAATAGAAATAATAGTTAGAAACGGAAGATTTTTAACTGCCTGTGCACGAACTCACACGAACGCAAGATCTAGTTAGAGGGGTGATAGTCTGTCACTTTTTAATTCTTGGTCACTCATGTTTAGAAAGAAAGGGGAGAAATCCAAACAAATACCGACCAATCACAAACGTTGTTGCAAAATTGTCTTAATGACGTCAAAGAATTTCTATACCAATTATATGAAAATATTGCATGCAAAAGAAAAGTTATACCTATTGAATAAAATATTGCATTTGAATGAAAAGTTATACCAATTTAATAAAACACTAGAACACACCCGCGAAATCGCGGGGAAATAGAGCGTATGTAAACTGTAAAAATATATACTGACTGGAGAATTTCAATAGAGATATCAAAATTCAAAGGTCCTTAGGGACTGGGCACATTATTTGCCCCCCCCCTATTTTCCAAATACTGATTTTTATACCTTCTGTTGTTCTGTAATCTATGAACATGCATATGTACTTTAATTACTGAACAGAGAATTTCAGGAGAGGTATCAAAAGTCAAAGGTACTTACACACATATATATATATATATATATACACCAGTGAACGCCATGAATAGTAAAGAGCCTCCCCCCCAAGATAACCATTGGAATTTATAGTAAATTATAACAAATACAGTTATTCATAGTAAACGTATGTATACAGAAATATATCCGCAGTGACCGCCGTTGATAGTAAACCATAGGCGGATCCCAGGGGGGGGGGTCGTTGAAAAATGTTTGTTGATTATATGGGGAATCACTGAAGCACGAGAGGAACGCCCATCCCCCTTTTAGGTCAGTCAGTGCCCCCTCCCTTATGAAAAGTTCTGGATCCGCCACTGTAAACTAATTGATAGTAAATAGCAAATATTATTCATTTTCGTTTTCCTCCCAAAATAACCCAAACTGAAACACTTAAGCAAGTATGATAAATGCTAGAACTCAAAATGATAGCAGAAAGCAAATTTATATACTTTATTCATAGTTTTTGTATGTTCAAGGTACAGAAAAGGAATTTTATATATAGTAAATTATAACAAATACAGTTATTCGTAGTAAATGTATGTAAGTATGTACAGAAATATATCCACAGTGACCGCCTTCGATTATAAACCATAGGCGGATCCCATGGGGGGCCTGGAGGCCCTGCCCCCCATTTTGTTGAAAAAATTTTGTTGATTATATGGGAAATCACTAAAGCATGAGAGGAACGCCCCCTATTTAGGTCAGTCAGTGCCCCCCTCCTTTATGAAAAGTTCTGGATCCGCCACTGTAAACTAATTGATAGTAAATAGCAAATATTATTCATTTTCGTTTTCCTCCCAAAATAACCCAAACTGAAACACTTAAGCAAGTATGATAAATGCTAGAACTCAAAATGATAGCAGAAAGCAAATGTATATACTTTATTCATAGTCTTTGTATGTTCAAGGTACAGAAAAGGAATTTATAGTAAATTATAACAAATACAGTTATTCATAGTAAATGTATGTAAGTATGTACAGAAATATATCCACAGTGACCGCCGTCGATTATAAACCATAGGCGGATCCCATGGGGGGCCTGGAGGCCCTGCCCCCCATTTCGTTGAAAATTATTTGTTGATTATATGGGGAATCACTGAAACATGAGAGGAACGCCCCCCCTTTTTAGGTCAGTCAGTGCCCCCCTCCCTTATGATTAGTTTTGGATCCGCCACTGTTAAAGTAATTTATAGTAAATAACAAATATTATTCATTTTCGTTTTCCTCCCAAAATAACCCAAACTGAAACACTTAAGCAAGTATGATAAATGCTAGAACTCAAAATGATAGCAGAAAGCAAATTTATATACTTTATTCATAGTCTTTGTATGTTCAAGGTACAGAAAAGGAATTTATAGTAAATTATAACAAATACAGTTATTCATAGTAAATGTATGTAAGTATGTACAGAAATATATCCGCAGTGACCGCCGTTGATTATAAACCATAGACGGATCCCATGGGGGCATGGAGGCCCTGCCCCCCCCCATTTCGTTGAAAAAATTTGTTGATTATATGGGGAATCACTGAAGCATGAGAGGAACGCCCCCTCCCTTATGAAAAGTTCTGGATCCGCGCCCCTGTAAACTAATTGATAGTAAATAGCAAATATTATTCAATTTCGTTTTCCTCCCAAAATAACCCAAACAGAAACACGTTAAGCAAGGATGATACATGTTAGAACTCAAAATGACAGCAGAAAGCAAATGTATATTCTTCTTTCATAGTCTTTGTATGTTCGAAGTACAGAAAAAAAACAAACCGGAAGTCTAATCTGACTTAAAGTTTTGTCCAATGACGGGAAAATATCCGGACGCATTCTTTTTAGTTTTTATCCCAAAATAACCCCAACTGAATGATCCTTAGAATGGATGGCTAATGCGACTATACATGTTACCTATAGGACACAGAGGCATGATGATTAATTTATTGTGGAAGGAGGAGAAGCGACACCCAAAATGAGGTCTTCTCGTTTAATAGTATAGATCTTGCTTTTAAATGAAAAAATATTGCATATAAATGAAAAAATATACCATTCAAATAGAAAATATACCATTTAAATAAAAAATATTGCAATTCAATAAAGAATATTGCATTTAAATGAAAAAAATATGCCATTCAAATAAAAAAATAAACCATTCAAATAAAAAGATATTGCAATTTAATGAAGAAATATATCAATTAAATAAAAAATGTTGCATTTGAATGACAAATTAAACCATCTGAATAAAAAATGTTGCATTTAAATGAAAAAAATGTACCATTCAAATAAAAACATGCATTTAAATGAAGAAATATACCAATTAAATAAAAAAATATTGCATTTAAATGAAAAATATCCAATTTTTGCAACCAATACCATGCCAAAGATTTTTGTGTATTGTTGCTGTGTATGGAATGATTAGGTTAAATACAAAACTTTATGTCGAAAGAGATGATTTCGGCTTTCCAAATTTAAATGAGCTGACAAAAAAAAAAAAAGATTTTGTGTCGTTTTCTTGTCATTTCTGTAGAATTATCAATAAAGAGGTATTGACATTATGATGCCAAATGTGATCATTTTAAGCTGGTAATAAAAGATGATAATTCCAATATTGAGTCTATTTCACCAACAATGTTTCTGCGTACATAAAGGAAATAGACTTTTTCAGTGATGATGGCTGTACAGTGTCATTTAATTGCTCATAACTATGACATTTGAAGTATAGAAGATTTTAACTTATTTGCAAGCATACAATTTTATGAAATCGTATATGATCCTGGTCCTTCAGTTTCTTGGGTTACAACAATACATTAAAAATAAAGAAAAGGAAAGGTATCTGCTTTAAATTTAATGACAGTTGAAATAAGTTTCAGCAATGTGTTTCCTTAACCCTCTTCCATTCTGCTCTCCATTGTAATTGTTTCCATTTTCAACATTCTCGTTAACAAGCTCTTTTGTTGCTACGTCTGGTTCATTCAGTTGTATACAGATGTTGTGAAGAATTCCACAAACCATAACTGTGTTTAGTTACCTTTTTTGGATCCATACGAATCTGCAAAATATCAAAAACAAGAATGTGTTCAAAGAATACGGATGCCCCACTCGCGCTATAATTTCCCATGTTCAATGGACTGTGAAATCGGGTAAAAAATCTAAGCTGGCATTATGTCAAGAAAACATACGTAAACAGTTGAGGTATTTGAAAAGTAAATAGTCTTACCTAATGTGTCACCTATGACCTGGAGGAAACTTCCACTGGCAAGAAATCTCAATGTGACCATTATCTGTTGTTCTACACTGAGGGCATGATTCCAGTTTGTCTAACGTGTTAACCTGTCCCTTACTAGATAAGATAAGAATAGAATTCATTCCCTTCCAAATCTGTAGCGTGCTCTAAGTTTTGTGTCGATGTAGTCGAGGGTAAGTTCTTTGTTGCTTCTAAAAGTTCTTTCTTTTCTTTCAACTGGTACATGAAACAAGGCTAAATCATAGGCGGCCATCTTTAACGCTGCATTTGGGGTTTAATCGAGGTACATTTTGTATGTGAGGTGATTAAGTTTAACACAGATTTAACGACTGCGTTAAGCGTTAAAAATATTGAACAACAGTTTACGATTACGTTAAATTTAACGACTAGTTAACGACACTTTAACGAAACCGTTAGCCTAACGACACTTTAGAACAACTGGTTCCATGCTGCAAGGAATCGTCTCTTTTAAAATGATTTTATTTTTCAAACTTCACCAGATAATTTTTTTCATATAGGTAAAAATTTTAAATCCCACTTCTGACACCAATGTAACGTTCGGGGGGTTATCTTGTCAGGATATATCCGTAGTTTTGTTGGCCTCCGATGAAGAAAGTAATAATAAAAATCATATTGGAAGTTCATTAAATTTTATAATTTCTATTAAAATCAAATAAAGTGGTCATGAAACAAAATACGTGAATTATATGATAAGCAATACAGCAAGGTGCATAACTTGCACAAAGTTTAACAAAACAACGTCCCGCTAGCACTCGGTGCAAGAAAATATACTGGGTGCACGGCATTTAAACATTCAGCGTACTCGGTGCAGAAAAACTACTTGGTGCACTGCATTCAAATACTCAGCATACTCGGTGTACTAATTATTATCCCCAAGTACTCCTAATTGGTGCACTGCATTACTTAGTGCAGGAACATCTACTTTGTGCGATGCATTCAAATACTCTGCATAATCTATGCATGGTTGGCTATTAACCCGAGCAAACAGTACATTAACATTTAATATTTTCACCAAGCAAGTTTACTTGGTGCAGCAAATTATAGTTTAAGAGATACTGCTAACTGCATGGAGGTTATTGGAGAGAAGCTCAACGTAGGAACATGCTTTCCTTATTTTATACATAATCGTCGTCGTTACGTGTGACGTTATACACAAGTTATTATAGGATGAAACACATTTTGTCTAGTGGTTATTGATGTGTAAACCGGGGGTGATTACCTCACAAACTCAATAAAAGTAAGAGCCCCGGTTTACACAACAATAACCTTTAAAAAATAAGTCAAATCCATATGATTCTTAAGACAAATAATCGCAATTTTTTATTAATATTTTTTGTGTTAATGCTACTCTAATACCCTTCAAATGCAAAAATTGACATGTCGTTGTCCCAGGTAGAAAACACTAACCGTATTTGGCACAACTTTTTTGAACATTTGGTCCTCGGTGCTCTTCAGCTTTGTGCATGTATTGGCTTCCGGACTTTTTTCATCTGAGCGTCGCTAGTTAGTCTTGTTTGGGCGAGGCGCGCGTCATGTGTATTGAATTTTCAACTTCGTACCTTTTGGGAGCTATTACTCGTGTGTTTCTCTGTCCTATATGTTCTCCAATTTATTTGTATTGTAGTCCTGTCATGTTATGTTGTCATTTAAATGATATATTTAACATTAGCAGGAGGTCAATGTTGTCATTCCACAAAACCAGGTTTAACCCACCATTGTTTTTCTTTAAAAAATGTCCTGTACCAAGTCAGGAAAATTACCATTGTTATATTATAGTTCATTTCTGTGTGTGTGTTTAATTTTAATGTTTTGTTTATGCTCTGTCGTTTGTATCCTCTTATATTTGAGTGTGAATTCGCATTGCTATAAGCATATCACGGTACTTTTCTATCCCAAATTCATGTATTTAGTTTTCATTTTATATTTAAAATTCTCATCGGATTTTGTCTAATGCGTAGTCCGTTTCTGTGTGTGTTACACTTTGATGATGTGTTTCTGTTGCGTCGTTGTTCTCCTCTTATATTTGATGCGTTTATTCAGTTTTAGTTTGTAACCCGGATTTTGTTCTATCGATTTATGAGTATCAAACAGCGTTATACTATTGTTGCATTTATTAAATTTTATACATTTTGAAGGTTTAGTGCATTTATTTGATTTGTTTTGTTTTGTTATAATATATGCACTAGAATAGACACATCTGTTACGCGTCTGTAAATAATATAAATATGAATAAATTAATATTGTTAATGATCAAAAAGCATGAAAAAAACTATCTGTATCATATATACAACTCAAGCGCCTGCGCTCGCGTGGTGATCTTTGTGAGTCACGCGACACTCGAATATATATGTTTTTGTACACAAATATTTAGGAGCGAAAACTTGTATTTAAATGTATGTTTTGACATTTGATTGTTGGGGTTCACTAGAAGTCATTAGCTTGGAAGGCATTTGTAAATCATGTGTATGTTATTGCTAACAGGTGTATCAAATAATAATAGACTAGACATGTGATTATAATCATTTAATGCTATTCTATGACAAGATTCAATCAATCAAACATTCATATGTACCAATACGGATCAATTAAGCCTCTGCATGGTTCATTGGATTGGTTCAGGACACGTCTTATATTTAAAAGACTGTATTACTAGTGCCCCAGTAATATTATTCAGTATCTAATGTATACAATCATTAAAACTAGACTTAAAAAATACGGGTTAGGGGTACCTGATGAGTATTGCTTTGGCCTAAAGCCTAAACCGACACACCAGGTGTATCAAATAATAATAGACTAGACATGTGATTATAATAATTTAATGCTATTCTATGACAAGATTCAATCAATCAAACATTCATATGTACCAATACGGATCAATTAAGCCTCTACATGGTTCATTTGATTGGTTCAGGACACGTCTTATATTTAAAAGTTTAATTAGGAGCAATATGAGTATTTGTATGACAGGACATAATAACTGGATACTGGACAGACGATATCGTTTAGGACTAACGCATGAGGAGCACGTAAGCAAATAGGTTGTTATATTTATTACATAGAAAGAAAGTATGGATTTTGTCAAATAGGATTTTTGTTTCTTAAAACAGTTGCTTTTGAACAGTCGAATATGTGAGACTTAGCGCTTGATTTAACAATCAAGATAATACATTATGTTATGTTTAATGCTATTTCTCTTTTTTTTTTATATCTATAAAAAAGAAGATGTGGTATATTTGCCAATGAGACAACTATCCACAAAAGACCAAAATGACACAGACATTAACAACTATAGGTCACCGTACGGCCTTCAACAATGAGCAAAGCCCATACCGCATATTCAGCCATAAAAGGCCCCGATAAGACAATGTAAAAGAGGGACGAAAGATACCAAAGGGACAGTCAAACTCATAAATCTAAAACAAACTGACAACGCCATGGCTAAAAATAAAAAAGACAAACAGAAAAACAACAGCACACACGACACAACATAGAAAACCAAAGAATAAACAACACGAACCCCACCAAAAACTAGGGGTGATCTCAGGTGCTCCAAACAATTCAAACGAGGAAACTAACGGCCTTATTTATGTAAAAAAAATGAACGAAAAACAAATATGTAACACATAAACAAATCTAGACTTGATTAGTCAGTGAAACCTTAGTAACGCCTATGAACTTTTATTCGGATGTGTTTTTAAAATTTCCCAGTCTCTTAACAATGTATATGGTATATCATATCCAGGACACGATAGAATATTACCTAATTGATTAACAGGTTTTTTATACGGTAAAAACCCGGAATGATGTCGCATGTTTATCTTAAACGCTGTTGCCACTATCCCAATGAAGACATCTTCGATTTGTATAATCCTAACATATTGTACTGCTACTGCTAGCACTTGTACTGTTTTCATATTTGTTAGAAGTGTTCCTCCTATGATATAAGGCGGAAAGTAAACGAAGGGATACTCCTCCCATGAGATATAATTATTTGAAGTTTCTCTCCTAAATGGTTTGGTTGCATGAAACATATATCCTAGCATAGCAACATCAGATTGTGCTACGCTTTCTTTTGCTACATCGTAGACATTCACGGCATTTACTAAGCGATCATCATCTACCAAGTGTACAAATTCAGCTTTGATATTAAGTGTCGATAGGCATATAAGTGAATAAATAGACTTATACACTATGTTCTTGTAAGTATCTTCTACGTTCAATATGATAATATCTTTATTTAGTTTAGACTCGAAATGAACAACATCTGTCATATTTTGTAAGTATCCTACGACAAAGACAGTTTTCACACGTAGTTCTTTAATATTTCCCCAAGTTTTACGAATAGCTTCTCGTTTGCCGAAGTTAAGCAGATGTGATTTCACAACAAGTAATAATTGTATGTGATCAGATGCCTCAAATAATTTCTTTGGATCTTCAAGAAAGGCTTCCTTTATCAAAATTGCATTGACTGGCGTTTCATTTGAACTGCCATTTTGGACAACATTAGCCAAAATGTGGTCAATATTATTCCAAAATAAATTGTTTTTGCCACAATAAAGCTTTGATTGTGAACCTTTATAAAGTTGGAAAAATAGAAATCCACACAATAATAACATGCATAGTTGTAATCTGAAATACAAAATAAAAGATCTTTAATAAGCATACTTGCAAAAATTTTCAAACTGGAAAAGGGCGTATTTGTTTTCATTTAAGCAAAGGCGAAAGATAATCCACTTTGTAAGTCGAAAGCACACCGAATTTGCCGTAGTGAATTTAAAAAAGAGAAAAAGAAAAGAAAACTGAGTTTCGGGTATATAAGTAGTTTTTGTTAATGTTACGATGCAAATTGATATCGTTTCGGTCGTCATTCATATTCTCTGTTTGTAGTCTGTTACATTAATGACATTATAATAATTTTGAAATTATAAATTTCCCCCACCTGAGTAGCAATATACCAACTTCACCTGCATATTGGATATATATTTCCCAACTTATTCGATATTCAAGAGCTTGCAGCTCATACTCAGACTTTGTAAAACGTCATCAGTGTCTGAGTAGAAAGTTGAAGAACCAGGGGTATGTAAAAGAACGTCTCGTCCTTTTTCTAAAAAAGTTCATCGGAAGGTACCAAGACCTTGTTGATAAATATTCCGTATCAACTTCACAAATAATATACGATGGTCTTGATGTATAGATTATGCGTACTGATGTTGTTTATCATCTTAACAACGTGTTTTATAGTTCTTTCATTTGTCTTTGTTCTATTATTAATATTACTTTTACTGTTGAATGGTTTTATGTGATATCCGTTTGACGTGTCTCGGTACTTATACATCTCATCAATGTGTTTGTATTGTCTTTCATTTTTTTGGTGGCGTGTTTTGTATATGCGACTTTTTGTATTTCTTTGGTTCTTATAACGTGACTCTGTACTTTAAAAGATCCCGTCAGTATGATATTGTTCTATTTTATGTCATTATGATATATTTCTATTATGAATAACAAAATACGTTGAACCATAAACGTCAAAATCATTCAATCGCGTAGTGGAATTAACTATTTGTGGATTCTTATAAATCCTTTATATAACTTTTGGACTATTTTCAATCTCGGTCTATTTCTGAAATTTATTCTTACATACTTTTGATTTTTTAACCCTATATGCTAACATTGCCTATGTAAATTTTTAAATTGTTTGTATGCACATTGAACGACAAATCTATGTGATTTATAAAATTTTCTGACGTCAGACACACGAATCAATGAATGTGTTTGTAGATAGATGTTTTTGTGTTCTGTTAAATTGTTCCTTTTAAAATTGTTATACGATGATAACTGATGTACCCATATTTTGACTGTTTTATTTATTGTATCTGTTTAGTTAACGCATCAATGAATATATAACTGAATTTGATGAGACTGTCATCAAAGTTAGAGGGTGAGCGCTATCAAACCAGCTTTAATCAACCATTTTCTGCATTTGAAAATGCCTGTACCAAGTCAGGAATATGACAGTTCTGTCCATTCGTTTTTGATGCGTTTTGTTAATTGATGTTGTCATGTGATTATGGACCTTCCGAATTGATTTTCCTCTAAGTTCAGTATTTTTGTGATTTTACTTTTTACATGATTGGTCGATCTAAAAAAGTGATGCAAAAGAAACAAATTTCAGATTCAAACTCAGAAGTTAAAAATAAACTGACATATACATGACTTAAAAAGACCAAAAGACAAACACTATTAATAAAACACAACATAGAGCAAGAAAAAAGACTCAGCAACAAGAACCCTACCAAAACCTAGGGATGATCCCAGTTGGATAAACAGATCATGCTCCAACAAGTGCGTTGGTATTTCCGAGATTCAAATAAATGTATATCTGCCAGACATTCCTGAGGATGTGACAAACATATATATATGTATATACATATATGTTCGTCATATCCTCAGGAATGTCTGGCAGATAAACATCGAAGAGATAAAATGACATCGTTTAGGAGTTATCTACCTTTACCAAATATATTTGTGTTTTTCCTTAATTACTCAAAAAACATAAGCAGTATAAAACTAGAGCCCTATTACTGGGTGTCCATAACTATTCAGAAAGAGTATAGTAACAACAAAATATTGACCAAAATGTAAGTTGCGACATAATATAACGGTAAATTTTTGTTAAAATGGTACGTATACATCATTTTCTTAGGGATTCCAAGCTGCTTAAATTGTAGAAAGAAGAAATTAACTATAAATAGTTTCAAACTTTGGAGCTATTATGATACGTATACATGCATATTACAAATTGGCTTAATAGACTTACCAAGGTACACAACATTCCGTTTTCATACTGATTATGTTTTTTTTGATTAATAACATTTCTGTGCATTGATAATCGTGGAAATCGCCCGTATATTTTACCTTAAAAATTTAATCCTTCTAATGTACATTCTTCTGAACTAGAACTCCATCTATGTACAAATCTGTTCCGATTCATGTATTTTCTAAAAATAATAGATACACGTTTTCTTCAAACACTGTAACAACATAATTATTTACCTGTCAAATGAACCAAGAACTCATATATTACCGTTAGACCGTTAACAATAACATACACATGATCTACAAATGGCTTCTAAGCTCGTGATTACTAGTGAACCCCAACAATCAAATGTCAAAACATACATTTAAATACAAGTTTTCGCTCCTAAATATTTTTGTACAAAAACATGCATGATCCGAAACCAATTACAGGTAGAAAAATTAAAATCAATATTTATCGTGCTATTCTTATCATTACACATGTGGTCTGTTTATCGGTCTCCCTTGAAAAAGTATAAATACTCCAGACATATATATTGGAGTGTTACGTGACTCACAAAGATCACCACGCGAGTGCAGGCGCTTGAGTTGTATATATGATACAGATAGTTTTTATCATGTTTTTGTTCATTAACAATATTAATTTATTCATATTTATACTACATATCTATCACTACTGCGCAAGTCTAGTTTTGAGTTATTTTACCAACTCTGAGACGACCATTTTACTATCTACACTTACACACAAATACAGGAAAAAGGCAAATGAATCGAAGCCATCTGGCGTGCTTTAAATAAATAAAAAAAAAAACTAGAGCTACCTGGATTCCCCATTGACTTTAATGGAAAACGTGCCTTTCGCGCAGTCTTATCGCAGATGTCGTTTATATTTTTAAATAGGTAGTGTTCGTAAACCCACCTGAAGCATATAATTAACATATGTTGACTAATTTCACTTCACTGTAAATATTCTGGAAAGGTACTTTTACACGAGCATTTCTTAAAGGTAAGTAATTTTTCCACTGAAATTTTTCGGAACATCATTGCAAGTACACATGAACAAAATGAAGTGATACGATGATTTCCGATTTATTATAAAACAAGGCGCAACATTTTCATTGCTGAAAAAATAAAAGATCTGTTTTTAAAATAATGATAAGACAGCAAAAGGAATAATTGCGGAGGGAAACACACGCAAGCAGGGAACTAAGTTTAGAATAAAACATTCCATATCCAAAATTATAAAACGACTTTTCCAAGACAAAATGTTACTCAGTTCTCCCAGAAGTTCAAACAAAATGCAAACATATAAAAAATCCATATGATGAAGATTTCAGGATATTTTAGTTTTATTGAGACACCAAGAGCATCCATTTAGTTGTGCGGGATTGTTACTTACGCAGCCACGTTTGGTAAAAAAAAGAACGTTAAGTCCGATGCCTCGCATAGAGAGAGTGTAATGCAAACTTTTTAACAATTAACCAATCAATCCATCAATTAATCAATAATGTTTCGGAGGTGAAAGACCGTTAACAATTGTTTAATAAACAATTGATTGTTTTATATTTATCATGTTTTCTGTTGAAAGGCCTATTGTTTTCGTTTTGGTAATTATTTCTTATTCTGAATCCGCCACTTTTATTTCTTGCATGTTTTGTTGTTTTTTGCAAGGTGTCACTTAGATGGTGGATGTATGCTATTGCACAGTTTATGCGCCTTTGAAATTGACCTTGTTAAACCGAAGATCTTTCTTTGTAGGAGTTAATTCACCTAACACTGTTTACCTTTTGAGTGTATTTTTCCGTAACCCTAAATGATATTGACATAATCGTATAACAAGATTGGTCGTTATATCCGAAGGATGTTATGCGCAATTTTTACCAAAACGATACGTAACGACGGTTTGAGAATTTTTTTCTCGTTCTGTATATTTTCAAATAAATGATATGTATAGATTATCACATACATTTTTCATATCAGACCCCTTATCAGCACTAGGTCATCAAATCAGCCCGAGAGCCAATGGGCTCGAGGAATGATTTTGACCACGGGCTGATATGAAAAATGACATGATATGTTCTTTTTATCATAAACTTAAACAGAAGACATACAGACAAACGACCGCATGACGTCGAAATTTCATGCAATAACTTTAAAAAAAGCATGCGATAATAACCGGAAGCAGTTGATATAAACTGGTTGCAGTGGATAACAACAGTCACATTACAGAGCTACGGCAATTCTTAAAATCTAATGAATAATTTTATGTACAAATAAGTTTTATCATGGGGCACAACTATAGCAGTATTTTCGATAAATTGATTTTTTGCATGAATATTAAGTGATGTATATCTTACATATTGTGATTTTAGGTCATCGAATCAAAAAATAAGTGTGAGGTGAAGGTAAAAAATGCATGTTCTAAATTAAGACTTTTTAGTCGTAACTACAATCCCCTTCTCTTTCATGAATGTGACTTACCGAATAAGACTATTTGCCGGATTTGTTATAACACGAGCAACACGACGGGTGCCACATGTGGAGCAGGATCTGCATACCCTTCCCGACCATCTGAGATAACCCCTAGTTTTGGTGGGGTTCGTGTTAGTTACTAAATAGTTTTCTTTGTTGTGTCATGAGTACTATTGTTTAATAAAATTGAGAAAGGAAATGGTGAATATGTCAAAGCGACAACCACCCGACCATAGAGCAAACAACAGCCGAAGGCAACCAATGGGTCTTCAATGTAGCGAGAATTCCCGCACCCGTAGGTGTCCTTCAGCTGGCCCCTAAAATATGCATAATAGTACAGTGATAATGGACGTCATACTAAACTCCGAATTATACACAAGAAACTAAAATTTAAAATCATACAAGACTAACAGAGGCCAGAGGCTCCTGACTTGGGACAGGCGCAAAATTGCGGCGGGGTTAAACATGTTTATGAGATCTCAACCCTCCCCCTATACCTCTAGCCAATGTAGAAAAGTAAAAGAATAACAATACGCACATTAAAATTCAGTTCAAGAGAAGTCCGAGTGTGTTTGTCTTTTTCATTTTTTGCAATGGTTTTGTCAGTTTATTTTCGTTTTATATTAGTTTGATACCTCTGGTATCTGTCGTCCCTCTTTACAGGAGGTATTGCTCCTGATAAGTTTTGATACAGTCTAGGTATTTGAATATTACCCAAACTTGGTTCAGTATATTGCCACAGGGTCTTTTGCAAGGGTTGAGTATCATATAAACGTAAACAAAGGGCAACACAGGTTGAATTGAGTGAACCAAAAGTAGCCATTCTTTAACTTTTGTCGCGGAAAATACACCGAAACTATATTTTCTTTTAAAAAGTCAAACACAAAACTTATCATTTGAGACCGAATATGAACATCAATACACCGGAAGAAGTTTATTGCCTCACTTATTATAGATCATTATAGGCAAAGTGTATAGAAACAATATATCTTTGGAATGTATATACAGCTATCAAATGAGATCAGAAAGGATATTTTCTAAACCGTAGGTTCTAAGTTATCTCCTCTTATCAGGCAAAAATATATCCAAAGCATGCATTTTTGGAATCCGTATTTATAAAGAAATTATAGAAGACCGGAATTGACATTTTCAAACCGATTTTAATAATGATTGTTTTGGTGGTACTGCAATTGGAAAATAATGCTCCTTGTCATTACGATGAATAAAGGCGACAGAAGTTTACCTCTGTTCGAAAGCATTACTCGATTAAGAAAAAAACAAATCCGGGTTACATACTAAAACAGAGGGAAACACACCAACTATAAGAGGTAATCAACGGAACAACAGAAACACTGACGTGCAACAAAAACAACGAAAACATACATAGTCGCTTTGAATTTCCTTTCTCAATTTTATAGTAATGAACTATTTAATAACACCTGCCATATTTATGATTTGTTATAGGGTGTATGTTACTCTGAAGAGATTGCGTTCTAAGATTCAGCAGAAGAGCTGTAGAATTTTTGAGAATCAACATATGATTGACACCACTAGTTCCATATATTTCTTATCACAATAATTTTGAAGGCCACTCTAGAAAGAAAAGTAAACAACACTTTCGGAAGAAGTTTAGTAGAACATATTTATGATCCAGCTATGTATCATTCTGTATACGGAGTTTTGCGTAGTTTTGGTATCCATTATAATGACTGTAGATTTTCTTCGTTTTCTTTGTTGATAATACCAAAAGCAAGAAGGATATATTTGTGATCTTATAATGTTAAAGCCTAGCTATTATGACAACATAATTTTTTTGCATTAAGGTTTGTTTTTGCCATTTAGCTACATGTCCTTTTTTACCATTCGACTGCATTTATGGAAGTAAATATCAACTGATTTTGAATAATTTTAGAAACTAAAAAAATAAGAATTTGCTACCCTGAAATATCAACGTTGAATTAAGAGATGTGGTGTAATTTCGAATGAGACAGTGGCCAATGAAGTGGATACAAGCGACTTAACGTAACTGTACTGTTTTAAATGAATTTCAAACCCATATCTATTTACAAATATAATTATTTTCAAATCGTTAAACAGGTTAGCAACAAAATCCTCTATATGGTGTTTATACCTGTATAGTGGGATATTCATTTTAAGGAGGGATAAAATTATCCCTCCATGATGGGTATTTTTGTTTAGACTGGATTTAAAGCAAAATAGGGCAGATATGCATTTTCTATATATATTGGCTAATCTATAGCATTTACATGTATATGCATCAATAATTGCCCTTTACTTAATATTGGGATACCCAGTTTACTACTAAAAAGTAAAATTACAAAAGTACTGAACTTAGAGGAAAATCAATTCGGAAAGTCCATAATCACATGGCTAAATCAAAAAACCAAACGTATCAAAAACGAATGGACAAGCTAAAGTGACATAACTTGCAATCTCTTGTATACTTATCTAAACTTCTGATCAACAACAAAAAGGACACTTGACCTTTCAATATTATGTAAAATCTAACAATTGAAATTCTGTTCAATAAGGCATAACTGAGAAAAATGTACCCGATCATAACAGCTTTCAACCAAGGTGAACAACAGATTATATATTCAGCATGTTTAGCTGTAAACTGGGAATATGCAAGTTTTGTCTGTACAAGGCAACACAGTGACACATTGTTCTTTAATAAAAGAAATCTTACTTTTTGTCCTCTTTTGTACTGTGTGCCTTTATGAATCTTCACACTTAACACGCCTAGCAAACTATTAATCTCAATCAAACTTTAAAGCGAAAAAACGTTAACTGGCACTTCATTTTGAGCTTATCTGGTATAAAATATAAAGATATACAAAGGGTCGGTCGACATTTCGTCAATTCATTGTCACTTCGCAAATCCTTTTTTTTTTTTTATAGTTGAAACATTAACCTGGTCCAAAGTACGAAACCAAACTCCCGATTGTGTATTGCCTACTTATGTCTACATCATTCAACAAGAAACAGACCATCCGTTATTACTTGCACGAAATCCTATCCATGTTGTTTTTGTCCCCGTTTGAAACATCTAGATAGGCGAGATCGACATACCGTTTTTTACATATCAGACCGTTCTTGTACCCGGGACTTTGAATCCAAAATAAACAGGTACTTCATCATGTGTAATACCAGGATCGCCAGTTCATCACCCTACACATATAGCATTTTTTTCACCGTTAAATTTTTCTTAAAATTTGCATACATATACTATGCAATTGCCTCTTTGAAAAATTTGAGTCGAAAATAGTATGTCACCAGACTCGTTTCCATGGTAACGGTCACCAAAGTTGGAACATTACGTGTATGCATAAAACATACTTGATGTAGAAACTGTATTTTTTTCAATCTTTTTCAAGCTTTTGAAAGTATTTTCAAATGTTTGTTCTTCATTTATTACAAATTTATAATTAAAATGTAAATAAAACACAAATAATGGCAGTATTATTCATATTTATTAATCTTGGCTCCAATTTCATCAACACTGCTGCACACAAATAACTCAGATTTTGTTTAAAAATTTAATTTTTCTTAAATTTAAAAAAAAAAAAAAATGGTCCATTGAATTTTTTTTTATTTGAGATGGTCAAAACAATGAGCTTTACAAAATGAAATTAAAAATATGGGTCATCAGACTATATTTGACCAAAAACGTTTTTGTGACCCCTAACGACGCAATGATCAACAGCAGTTCTTTGTATATCTTTCAAAATCGGTGTACAAAGCGGGACAAATGTTGTCATATTCTTTGTTAAACGTACACAGAATGATACAGTTTCACAAGACATTCAAATGAAAGCATGTTTTGGTTCTACGAGCAACGGTTACCATGGCAACAGGACAAGAAGTTGGAAAGTTCAAGTTTTTGCATTGATCTAATGTGTAAGAGTTACTACCTAACATACAAAAAGAGAGCAACTACCATGATTTCAGAGCTACAATACTTTGCTTCTATGTTAATGTAAACAAATATTATGAAACATTGTAATGCAGCTTATATAAGCATTATTGTGCTAAAAATGTGCAAAATAAATTAGTCAGAAGTTTGCGAAAAGTCATCATACTTTTTTTATTCATTATCGATTCCTAGATAACAGTCATGCAAGTAAACGGATTAAAAAAAGTGTCAAGACTTTGTCATCTTGTCCTCAATTAATGATTTAAGATTGATGAAGCATAATGATAAAACATTATATATTTTCAGTTGTCATTGCAACATGACAAAAAAATGGTGAAAATATAACTTTTTTAAAGGTTTTTCAACTTTCTTTATTTTTAATGCCTCAATGATTGAGTAAACATATAGACTGTTATATCTAAAAATATGTATATAGTTTACCCCTCTGATTAAGTCAAATACTGATTGATAGGCATACCATAATTAGAGTTCGTTTTATTCCCAGTCAAAATTGTCAATTCCTCCATATTGAATAGTACAGATTGTTACCAGTCAGATAGATCCATGCTTATCATATTACTATTAGTGAAATTACGAAAAAAAATACCAGTTATTTTGATCGCTTCATTAAAAATTTCACATCTTTACATATTACATCCCTGGAATAGGTTTGATCCATTGACAACTGCTACTTGAGTGATGTTACTATTTTTAACGGACCTCTTGTTTGAAAATCAAAAACTAAATATTGACATGAGAAGGAATTTGCTGAATGTCACAAGCACTAAAGCAAGCGTTTACTTCAATCTCTATTTCGAAAACTAAGGATTTTTTTTATCCCAGGAATAGATAACCTTAGCCGTATTTGGCACAACGTTTTGGAATTTTTTGTCCTGAATGCTCTTCAACTATGTGTTTGTTTGGCTTTATAATTATTTTTATCTGAGCGTCACTGATGAGTCTTATGTAGACGAAATGCGCGTCTACCCTATTAAATTTATAATCCTGGTACCTTTGATAACTATTTACACCACTGATTCGATACCACTGCTGGTGGATGTTTAGTCCCCGAAAAGAACACCAGCTCAATAGTCAGCTTCGTTGTTGACATGAATATCAATTATATGGTCACATTTATAAATTTCCCGTTACAAAACTTTGAATTTTCGAAAACTAAGGATTTTCTTATCCCAGGAATAAGTTAGTAAGTAAGTAATGATGACTTTATTTAAAGAGGGTGACTCAATTAGTTTTCGTTAATCTACGAACAAACAGTACAAATATTACAAAGCTTACAATTCTGAACATATTATGTAGATGCAATATTCATGCTAACTATAAATTGTCTGTAGAACAAGATAAAAAGAAATTCATATATACATGTATATACATAAAATACAAAATCATTAGAATATTTAAGTTAGTTGTTATAAATCATTTACAGTTAAAATATCTACACAATGTTGTTTAAAAGTGTCCAGGTTATCACAACATTCTATTTTATTTGGTAGTTAATTCCAAAGTATTAATGAGCTATATGCAAAATATTTCTCCATTGAATTTGTGTTCGGTCGTACAACAGCTAAACTATTATTTGCAGATTACCTTAGATATTTAGTATGTAGGTTACCAATTGGACAACAAAGTTCTTTAAAGTAATCAGGTGATTTATTGTTTAGAACTTTAAGAACAAGAATAAGTTTATGATATGAAATTCTAGATTTGAAATTCAACCATTTTTAGCTCTTTAAATAAATTTATACTAGGTGTTAGTATTGGTGCATCAAATATAATCCTTGCACCTACTCTCTGCATTTTAAGATTTTTTTTTATATCCATCTTCATAGCAATTTCCCCATATTGAGCTACAAAAATCTAATATGGGCAGAGTATAAGCATTATAAAACAGCTTTCTACTACTAATATCCAAAAATTTCTTCATTTTAGATCGGATTGCGATACGAGAACTTAAGTTTTTACATACATAGTCAAATTGAAATTTTTCCAGTCCAAATTGTTGTCAATAGATACACCTAAAAGTTTCTGTATTTGAACGGATGTAATCGGGCTATCTTATATAAATATTTACATATCATTACCTAGCAAAGTCCGTTTCTCATTTGTTCCAATTAACATAGATGTAGTTTTTAAAGGATTTATAACCATCCTTTTGTTCAGACACCAATTATTTATGGTGTTTGCATCGTAATTTAGTTTTCCTTCTATCTCTTCCGTATTTGTTCCATATGTATGAAGTGAAGTGTTGTATCAACAGCATACATATTAATGGCTGTATGAGTGGCTTCTAAAGTCATATCATTTATGAATAGAATAAACAGAAGAGGACATAAAATGGACCCTTGGGGAATATATATTCTAAACGTTTAGATTCTGAGGCTGTATTACCAGAGCACACTTTTTGTTTTCTATTAGACAGGTGCGACTTAAACCATTTTATTGAATGATTAGAGACTTTGTATAAATGTAATTTATGGCAGAGAATGGCGTGATTAACCAGATCAAATGCCTTTTATACCTAGAAAGATTGTTCCTACAACATTGCCATCATTAATACATTTGAGCCAGGTATCAATTAATTTGGTAAGGGCTGTCTGACATGAGTTGTTAGATCTGAATCCAGATTGTGCCTCATGTAATACTTTATATTTTGACAGATATAGATAAAATGTTTTGCGACATGTTTTTCAAATATTTTTGATAATGTAAGAGGTATTGATATAGGTCTGTAGTTTTCTGTCATATGTTTACCGCCATTTTTAGATATTGTCTTTACTTAAGCTAATTTAAGATTTTCTGGGAAACCATCTTCTAGTATACTTAAGTTTATAAAATACGTTATACTTTGGGCTAAAGCTTCCGATGACAATTTGAAGAAAAACGGACCAACATCGTCAAGTCCAGTTGTTTTTAATGTTTCTAGTTTAGAAAGTAATTTCTTTGTTTCATCTAGTTTGATACGGAATCGTAAATCTAACACTAGCGGGTATTTTATCTTGAACATAATCATTTAATGAATATGCTTGAAATTACGTGTTATCTGTAAAATATTTATCACCTATTGTTGTAAAGTGAGTGTTGAAATGATTTACTATATCTGGCATATCATCATATTCTTTATTGTCAAAATTCATGGTAGATGGAATTTCATTTTGTGTTTTGAGTTTTAAATCTTTGAGTTTAGCCCAAATGTCTTTAGGTTTTTTGTTATTTTCTATTGCGTACTTGAAATAATAATTTATGTTGTAAGCTTGGAACATCTTTTTGATTTATTTTCCTCGTAATACATACTAGATGGTGATCAATAAGGCCTATTTTGTGGACATTTGCTTCAACTTTATTTTCAGGCTGGTTAATATAAACATGATCAATGATAGTACTTGATGTTGATGTGATACGGGTATTACTTGACTTATTTCACTTGACTGGGCGGGGTTTAGCCGTTTCTCTTACTTAAAACAGTCCATTCTTAGACAGGTGTGTCAAGATAAACTCATCAATGAAGTGTCCAGTTAATCGTCCCATATCATACACTCAGTTTATGTGTATATCCGTTTGGTGATTAGAAATCAATTATAATTATAACGGTCATCGTCCTTATCACACACATCTTCAAATAGACTGTCCAATGCAAATCAAATCGTAAGTTCTACCCGATCAGTTGAAATAACATTGGTATTAGGAATATCAATAAATTGTACAACATATTTTGTAAGTAAAAGATTTCCCTATTTATTGTTCAATCACCCCCTGTAAAATTGATATTGATATCGGCCATTATTATCATTTCTAGTTCTAATTCATTTGCCTTCTCGATTTCATTTTCAAATTCATCAATCCACGGTTGTTGCATATCAGGAGGTCTGTAGAAAAAACATATCAATAGGGATTTGGAGATCTTAAAATGTATATGAAGCCATATACTCTCCAGTTAACTTATTTCTAAGTCAGTTCTTCTTTCGTATTTTAAAGAGCTAGAAACGTAAGCTATTACGTCCCCTCCTTTTTTCTCACTTGTTTCACATCGATCTTTGCGTTCAAGTTCAAATTCTTTGATACTAGTAAAACTGTCTTCCGTGTTACGTGTAAGAAATGTTGCACATATTCCCATAATATGTGTTATTATGTTTTGATATATGAATAATTTCATCTCATAAAATTTAGATAGGACCCCACTTATGTTTAAATGAGAAATTAAGAATCTATTTTTCTTAAGGCCAAAATGTGTTTCTTCTAAACGTTTTGTAGTTTTATTTTTATCATTTTGATATTATTTTGCTTTTATTGATTCTTTTCTTTTATTATTTAAAGATCCTTTGTTCTTTAAAGTTGTGTTTTGTAAGTGTACAGTTTTTTCTGCACTTATGGAAGAATAGTATAGATCGTTTTCAATTTCTTTACATTGACAATCAATATTATCACACAAGGTACATATGTTGAACATTCAAATTTGTTAATTGTTTGTAAAAGAAAAGTTTCGGCATAACATGCATTGCCAGTGTCCCAAATGATGAATACCAGCATTTTTTCATTTTATGTCCACATTTTGGGCAGGTCCAGCACTGTATTTTTGTCTCATGGCGGCAAAATCGAGAGGTGTGTCCCTTTCCGACACAGAAACAAACACCAATGTGAGAGTTGTTGAGATTTATAGTTGTTGTGTCCGACTTTTCTTTGGTGACTTTGACAAGTGTATCGTATAGTCTGAGAAGTGTTGCCGTTCCTCTGTCAGTGAGGTGAATTCCGTGACGCCAGATTTGTTTGCTGTTGATATGACAATTTTGTCTAATAAAACTTTTGACAGTTTGTAGAAAAATCCACTTCATAACTTTCGGCTACTTTCCCAATTATGTGGTAAACGATTTTAACATTTGCATCTCGTCGTGGTGGTCATTCGGCTAAAATAATTCTGGCATTCCTAGTTGTTTAACGGAGTATGTTGATCATATAAACAAATCCACATTCAACGAGTTCAGGATCATGCTTGTTGCTAGCATCATTGCCTCCTACTTATGAAAAAAGATTTAAAATATTTTAAATCCATATCTCCTAGTTAGTGTCTAATGTGTGATGTATAAGCCCCAAGCATTGTCTTTACAACGGTGTTTTTCATAAGTTCACGGGTCCGTATCCTTTGTAGGATGGAACTACCAATAATAAGGGTTTCTTTCGGGTTATCTCTAGCATGTCTATGCTGTTCATGTATCTCTTGTTTTGAATTATTTATTTTTGGCGTCTTAAGAGTTTTTGAATAATTAGGAGAAGCTGTATAAGTTCAGTTTGAGTGTGATTATTTACACTTTCTTTAATTATTCTTACTGGGTGACTAGTATTATCAGTTTCAGTTTGTGTCCCGATGGGTAGTGTCATCCTGATGTTTATCATATTAGATACATTTATATGTAGCATTGTTTGTGTTTCCATGGTGTTAGTTGATTTAATGTTCTGTGTACTTAATGCAGATAAATTTGACACTTGATCTGCTAGAGTGTTACATTGTTCGGTGAGGTCATTGATTCTTTTAATTATACTTTGGATTAATTCACTGTTATCATGGTGACATAATCCAGATGTTATCCGATTTGTTTTGTGGTGTAGACATCAATTGGGGATTACCATAACCACAGGATATTTCAATAGCACTTGTGTGCATAACATCACTTGTTATTGTATCTGATAAGAGACTTTCTGTGTTTTCCAACATCTGTTTTGGATGCGTTTCAGATTCATCCTAATCATCCCTTTGTAAATTGGGAGAATTGTTTTTACATTTTTCATGAATTTCTTTCCCATTACTTTTGAAAATGTTTTCAAACCACGAAATACAACCTCCTCCCTGGTTATGACGTAATTTTGTAGATTCATGCAAATGAAGCACCACTTTTCTATTCTCAAATTTAGTTTCATGTACTACTTTATTATTGTGAGGATTTTCAAAAAGAGATTTTTCAATTTTGTTAAATAAAGTTTGACAAAGTATCAGGAATACTTTAGCAGTTGGAATAGGATCCAAGTTAGGGCAACCAGTCGGGTACCCACAAATGAAGTTCTTCAAAAAATATATAATTTTTGTTTTAAATTGTGTAGTGTTATTATTTCACTAGTTCTGTAACTGAATGTAGATTTATTTGAAAGGGTAGGCTTTTTAGTTTGAATTTCTGTAAAAATTTGGATTGATTGAAATGTAATCTGGCTTCAGTACATAGAGTAAATTGCCTACATTCTAGCCTTTATTTTTCCCCGGAAGTAGACAGACTGACCCTGTTGTCAATAAAAACAATTTTTCGCAACGGAGTGCCGGTCATGAGGCACTGAGATTGTTCTTAGACACTTCAAAATGAATGCCTAACATGATACCGAAGTCCCAAGGTGGCTATCAAAATTATGTATTTACTATGATTTTCAATGCGTTCCAATGGGGCAAATAATTGGGTCCCCATTCCTGTCAGAGAGCATGTTTTGAACACTTCAATCTGCAATTGTAAGCTTATTTTTGAAGTTTTATGGATGATATTTGGCTACAGGCTTCCAAATTGAAGAAGGAAAACAATGTTTTTCAATTTAAAGTTTAAAAGGGGGTCACAAAAAGGTTATTTTGTCTGTAATATGTATTCATACACTTGTAAGTTAAAATGGAGGGATTTTTGAAAAAAAACCAGCAAACAGTATTAGAATGAGCCACAGGGCAAGAAATAATAAAGGTGTTATATGGGATCAGGGGACAGTGAAAGCTTGAAAATATGGGCTTATTTCTTTCCAGTATCGTATTTCTGGGACCTTGGAAAAGAAAAGAAACCCATAGTTTCAGTTTTAGGTTTTTTGATAAGTTTTTGATAAATTGTGACTATTAAATAAATCATTTTAGTGCCATCGTTCAGTTATGAAAGTTGTGTGCGAATCCAGCTCACATTTATTTAGAGCCAAAAATCACACAAATAACCACATAATATTGAGTAAACTCAGAAACACTTGACAGGGGCTCTCTAATTTTACATTTTTTGGAAGATATTTAAGGGGTAGGGCTATAATATTGCTTATAAAAGCAATTTAAAGTAAATGTACAACAATTTAGACTCCCTTTTAAAGATTTTGATGGTCCTTAAAAGGACCTTTAATTTTGTCTGTATCTATTTCAGCAGTAAATGAATGGAGCTATATCTTCCTTGGTTTTGGAACTTTGGAAGATCAGCTTCTGGTTAAGGAAACACTTAGTGCTCTTTTAACAGTTTCACTGTTTGAATTTCATTTTCATTAATGTTTCTTTCCTAAGTTTCATTTTTAAAAGTTCCTGCATTATCAACTTGTCTTTGATATCTATATTCAGGTTGGTGAACTTGTTTGGACTGAAGTACATGAATCTCAGCCACCAACAGTTTGTGTGATTTAGTAGGACATTGAGAGCAGTCAAAAGTAAAACAACGCACAGTAGCATTAAGCGGTCAGGAAGATCAAGGATTTCCTTCCGCATCTGTTAAACTATAGGAGGTTCCGTCTTGACTGGTTTTAGCTACAATTGAGAACTTATCTGCATCTAGCCTCTTATATTGTATTTTAAATGATCTTAGCAGACTATTTGAAGACTTTGTGTCATATGTTATACCCTTGTTATGTGGTATGCTTGTTTTGCATATGTAATTCTTTAAAAAAGATTTTCTTTTTAATTGAAAAAAGTAGATTTTTTATTTATTTCTAAAAAAATTTGGTTTCAACTAGATTTCCATACAAAAAATGAATTTATCTACCTTATGCAATTGACAGAATGTAAATATCTCTTGAAACAAAAAAGTTTAGCTGGTTTTTAGCATATTTTCTTCATGAATTTAACATTTTCTCCGATCAATTTTCTGGTATTTGAGTTGTTATAGATAAGGATCAATAATTATGTAACTGTTTGATAAATTTTTTATTAACTTTGCACAATAACTACTGAGATGTATATCTTAATTTTAAAAGTGCAGTTTTAAGTCTGGGAAAAAAATAAAATCTGACAAGAATAGGATCTCAGTTAGGGCAACCAGTCCGGTACCCACGAATGTAGTTCTTAAAAAAATATATAACTTTTGTTATAAATTGTGTTGTGTTATTATTTCACTATTTCTGTAACTGAATGTAGATTTTTTTGAAAGGGTAGGCTTTCTAGTTTGAATATCTGTAAAAATTTTGATTGATTTAAATGTAATCTGGCGTCAGCACAAAGAGTATACTGCCTACATTCTAGCCTTTATTCTTCTCCGGAAGTAGACAGACTGACCCTGTTGCCAATAAAAACAAATTGTTGCAACGGAATGCCGGTCATAAGGCACTGAGATTGTGCTTAGACACTTCAAAATGAATGCCTAACATGAACAAGAAGTCCCAAGGTGGCTATCAAAATTATTTATTGAACAGGACCCTATGTATTTACTATGATTTTCAATGCGTTCCAATGGGGCAAATAATTGAGTCCCCGTTCAAGTTGCAAATGTTTTTGTTATTGTTTATGGTTTGAAATGAATATTTTGGTATCATCCATTGATTATCATATAATTAATTATCCATTAAAATGTGTCACTTCTAATTTTAGTCTTTTGTAAAAATTAATCCAGCTATTCAACATATATATCATTTTTTTTAAGATGAACTTTAGTTATTTAGATATAAATCCAGGAGCTTTGGAAAACACGTCTGCTACCATTGGTAATCATATTAATTAGGAATATATTACCTTAGCCGTATTTGGCACAACATTTTGGAATGTTTTGTCCTCAATGCTCTTCAACTTTGTACTTGTTTGGCTTTATAACTATTTTGATATGATCGTGATTGATGAGACTTATGGAGACGAAACGCGCGTCTGGGGTATTAAATTTATAATCCTGGAACCTTTGATAACTATTAACACAATGATTCGATGCCACTGCTTGTGGACGTTTCGTCCCCGAGAGTATCACCAGCTCAGTAGTCAGCGCTAAAGATGAACTTGAGTTATTTAGATATAAATCCAGGAGCTTTGGAAAACACGTCCGCCTCCATTGGTAATCAGATTAATTAGGAATAGATTACCTTAGCCGTATTTGCGCAACATTTTGGAATTTTTTGTCCTCAATGCTCTTCAACTTTGTACTTGTTTGGCTTTAGAACTATTTTGATCTGATCGTGACTGATGAGTCTTATGTAGATGAAATGGGCTTCTGGTGTATAAAATTCATAATCCTGGTGCATTTGATAACTATCATATGTTGTTCCTTCTTTGACTTTTGAACTACAATGTATTTCGGGCTTCTTTATGTTGTTTTTTATTACGATTCTTCTTTTTTAAATTCTGTGTTTATTGGTTATTTCATTGCCTCTCCAATTTCTTACTCATACTTTCCGTATCTTTCAGAGTAAATTTTCCTGGGGAACGTCCTGATGCTGAATTTACCTGAAAGTTTTAATTTATTTATTATAAATGGAAAGATGTAATAGATATTATTGCATAGCAATATAATATTTCATAATAATTATAATAATTATGGTCATCATTTTACTTTATATCTACTTTTGAAAATTATCTAAAAAGTACTTTGAAATTGTTTAAGTAAAGATTTAATTATCTTCAAATTACTCATTATATTAACCATGTTTCACACTGTTACAGGATTCTTTTGCAACTGCAAATATTTTCTTTCCAGTTTCATTCTCCTTTTTTTCTATATATGGTTGGTGAATTCACAGAAAGTGAATTCAATCCATTTAGGAAATTGTTAAAATGTGTGGCACCAATTCCTGCATTTATCATTCCTGAAAATATGACATAAAATGTCAGTCTATACATTGCTTAAAAAGATAATCTGTAAACTATGTAGACTTGAGTTCATAAATTCATTTGTAATATACAATTGTTTTTTTTAATTTATATTTATATAAGATGATTATAAATTCATGTTTGCCTTTACTCTTATTGATCACAGACTTATATAAATTATTTAATAATGTGGAGTGTCAAGAATTATCCTACAATCTACACACCATTCTAGGTGTGTTTTGACCACTAGTCCGGCGGCTACAAGCATATTTCAGAAGAATTGTGCACATCCTGTTACAAGCATGAAATTTGGCATAAACCTTCCTCAACTATTACTCTTTTAATTCAGATAGAGAGGCATTTAAAAAAATATCTCACTTCCGGTAAAATCCAAAATGGCGGACATCATCTCCTACTCAAGTTAATTTCGACTTAAAGTATGTTTATAGGCGTATTACTAAACATAACTGCATCAAATTTGGCACAAACCTTTCTTTTATGTGTGTTTTTGATGTCATATTAAGCACACCTTTATAAAAATTCCATACTTCCGGTTAAGTAAAAAATGGCAGACAAAAAAAAATTGGTAAATTTTGGAAATTTTTTGTATATTGTTTTGTAAAAAGATGTTGGTATTCGGATGCTTTTGCAGTAAGTATATGATAGTTCGTTTCATTCCCCGACATCAAATTCACCCGATTATTTATAGAACTGATTGATCAGACAGACTATAAATATAAGTACTTAATTGTGTTGCTTGTTTATAAATCCTAGTTGTGAATGTGTTCATAGTTAAACTTTTATTATTATAATAAAATATTGTTTACACTAGAGATGTCCAACAAATCGTTTCAGCTCATTGATACATTTGATGAACAAGTACCAACATCTTCTAAAATAGGGGGACATGACCAAAATGTGGACTGGTTTAAATGCATATTTTGTCAAACTGATAGTCTCGACACACTCCAATGTCCTGCCTCCGCAAGGCAGAATGACACGAGTGCTGGATATAAAACATTTTCCGAAAACCTTGAACAATTTAATGAGATTAACTCCTTACCTTCTTGGTTAGACTTAAATAAACTAAATGATGGGAGTGGTATTCAGAACACACTGATAAAGAGCAATGCTAAATGGCATAAAAAATGTCGTCTAAAATTCAATACTACGGAACTCAAAAGGGCTCAAAAGAGACAACATAGATACATATCTGATGATGGGCAAGCATCATTATTACAAGAGGCAAGAAAATCAACACGTCTGAGTTTACCCTGTAAAATAGGTCTGAAAGATTATGTTTGTTTCTTTTGTGATTCTATTGAGGAAGATGAGATGTTACGTGAAGCAGCGACCTACGGCATTGACAATCGTGTTCGTGAATGTGCTCAAAAGCTACAAGACACTGCCTTACTAGCAAAGTTAAGTGCAGGAGACCTTGTAGCCCAAGAGGCAAAGTATCACGTAAAATGCTTAATATATCTTTATCGAAAAGCATCAAGAGTGGCTAATGACGACGAGTCTGAAGGAGGAACACAGTCACGAATCAGCCACGGAATTGCATTAGCTGAATTAGTAAGCTTTATAGAAGAATCAAGAAGTGAAGATAATGTTGCACCAGTATTCAAGATGTCAGATCTTTCAAAAATGTATGGTAACAGATTGGAGAAAATGGGAGCTGAACAAGAAGGTAGAGTCCATAGTACGAGACTGAAGAATAGATTATTGACGTATGTACCTGATATTGAGGCCTATAAGCAAGGTCGAGAAAATTTATTAGCATTTAAAGATGACATTGGGCCAGCCTTACGAAGGGCATGTGAGGAAGATTTTGACTCAAATTATATGCAGATATATAAGGCTGTGAAGATTGTTAGAAGTGATATGATGGCAACATCTTCAGAATTCAATGGTACATTTGCTGCCGATTGTCAGGAAAAATCAGTACCACGATCTCTTTTAACGTTAGTGAATATGTTACTGTATGGACCAAACATAACAACTGATTCCTTTTCCCAAGAAACGTTATCCATTGCACAAATGCTGATTTTCAATAGTCATAAAAGAATTCAAAAGTCCAACAGACATGCAAAATCAAGAGAAACACCTTCACAGATGTATTTGGGAATAGTGATTCATTGTCAAACAAGAAAGAGAGGGTTAATCGACAAACTGTATAAACTAGGATTGTCAGTCTCATATGATCGGATTTTATCAGTATCAGCATCTCTTAGAAATACACTATGTAAGCAGTATGAAGAAGACGGATATGTTTGTCCTCCGTCGTTACGGTTAGGCCTTTTCACCACTGCCGCCGTAGATAATATTGATCACAACCCTAGCTCAACGACAGCAAAAGATTCATTTCATGGAACAGGAATTTCTCTCTTTCAACATGTTACAACTCAAATGAATGGACAACAGCGATTAGATTTCCAATTAACTAGCATCCAAGGCGGACGAGTGACTGAAAGTTTGCCTGATTCATATGCTGTTGTCAAACCAGCTGTTTTGAAGACAAATGTGCTTGTTATTCCTGTGACAGATAGTACATGTAAAGGATGTACTGGTGACTTACATGAAGCAGTCCAGAACGAATACAAGTGGCTTGAAACTGTTTCCAATTCAAAGGAATATGATATAGAGGAAAGAACATTGGTTTCTTGGGGAGCCTATCATGCAGAACATGAACCCAGCAAGAAAACAACTGTTTGCGCAAAAGGGAAGACTAATTGAGGCTATTCCACCGACTCGGTCTAGTCTTTTCCAACATGTTAAACGTGCAATATTCCAAGGCGGCTGTGTATGGGGATCGAGCTTGGAATTGGTTCCATTACTACCTAGTCCAGGCGCTTATGGATGGAAAAGGGACAAAGATGATCAATGGGAACCCTTTTGCACTGCACTTTCTGAGGCATCGTCATCTTGTCAGGAGCTTGTGCATTGCGGATGTAAAAAAGGCTGCGGTGGTCGTTGTAAATGAGGCAAATCAGGTCTCCCGTGCACTGCTTTGTGTGCTTGTGGTGGTGATTGTGAATAGAAATCAATGTGTTGCCGCCATATTATTGATAAATTTCGTCCCTCTTTTAGATATAGTGAATATTTGGGATTGAGGATAACTTAAAGTCAAAAGTTGAATGACTAGCACAAAAAAATGTTTTAACAGTACATTCAAATACACTTCAATTATCCTCCCAAATAAATAGGCTTACATTATAACAATGTCCGCCATATTAATTTTTACCGGAATTAGGGCTTCAAAAGACTTACAATCTCTAATTGTATCCAAAAGTAGCACATAAGCATTGTTCGTGTCAAATATAATTATAGTAGCATGATTTTAACACCTTTTCACATACCCGCCTTCGATATTGGGCTGATTTAAGTATACTGTCCGCCATTTTGAATTTTACCGGAAGTGAGACATTTTTTTCAAATGCCTCCCTATCTGAAATTAAAGAGTAATACTAGAGGAAGGTTTGTGCCAAGTTTCATGCTTGTAACACGTTGGGCACAATTGTTCATGAAGCCGCCGGACTACACATGCAGAAGACGAATTTATTTTAAAATTCTGATTATAAAATATAGACAACTAATATTTTGAGTTTGTAAATATTATTTCTGTGAATGAATCATATTAACTGTATTTGTTTTCTTTTTTCAATTCTGCTTTAATTTATGATAAATTGCTACCAAATAATTATTTAAAAAATAATCCTCCCCTGTGGGATGCAAAACCAAAAAATGCTTATTTTTTATGCATAGATGATTTTCTGTTCAGTGCAAAAATGATACATAACTTGCATAAGGTGCAAAATTAAAGAAAAATTACTTCAGTCCAGCTTCATAAAAAAATTAGGCAACACTTCCCCTCACAATAAAGCTTTTGACCCTCAAACCACATAGACCCCAGGCCATATTAGAGGGGAATTGAAGAAGGAAAAAGAGAGGTGTGGGGCAGGTTCGTGTTACAAGACATGAAACCATACACGTTCCCCACCCAGTAAAATGTGTAAAGGAAATTTAAATTTCTTACCTTGTGGCATGATGTGCAGCTTTTAAATTGATAACAAATTCACTAGTCCCATTTCTTTTCCTTGTTTCTGCGCTGTTAACGTACATATGCATGATATGCAGATTACATGCACTGCAGCTACTACGATATGGTATAGATATAACGCTCCACGGCCACAACCTCCCGGTCCAAGGTCGTATTTCCGTTCACAGACAGTATCTGCAGGGGACAATCATACATTTTAACGAACAAATTCTGCGCAAAATGGTAAGCAAGAGCTAGCCGTCGACCTTATTTCCAGGTTTCGTCAAACGAAAGGGTACTGTTTTGTGATCGGACGCCGAATTTCTGCAACTCACAAAAACTTTAATCATATGATCTTATAAGTTGAGAATCATTTAAGGCTGTGTGAACTTTCAGGCTGAAGCTATTCATGTTCATCATTTTAAAAGGAAGCATGTATTTATCCTTTATGATAAACCTTCCTCTGTTGTAATTTGTAAGTTGTTTACACACGTTATCGACAGACGACAACGGAACTGTTACCGTGACGCATATATATATATATATATAAGTGCCTATAAATAGCAGCACATGACATACAAATCTATGGGAGTGTGGATTAATCAGTACAGAGATTAATTCAATTACACAAATAAAATTATATATATATAACTAGTCTAAACATCAACCCAACAATATATATATATATATATATATATATATATATATATATATATATATGTATTTATATAGGGGATATATTTTAAGATTATAACAGGGAACCCTTTTATTATCAGTAAAACATTGTTATCTGCCTTAGTATCGGAATCTACCTTAATCGATTAATATCTAAATTCCAAAAATATATTCTTCATTGTTTGATACACATATGCTTAGAACTACTTTTGTCAATACTAGTAGGTTCTACTTTGCAGCATGTTCTTTTGACCTGGCCTAATTAGGTAGTGTTCCATAATTCAAAGTTCATCCGAATAATTTTTGCGACGAATTTCACACGAGCTAGTTTAACGAGCCATCGTAAACTTGCAGTGATGTTGTGAGACAGATGTACCTCATATCCTTTGTTTTGATAACTTACGCCTTGAGGAGCACTTAATACAGGTAACAGTAGTGTGCCGCTGTTTAAAAATCAATCGAGAACAGAAACTGGGTACAAAATAAAACCGAGGGACACAAATCAACGATTAGTGGAAAACAACAAAACAAAAGAACACTTAAGTGCAACAAAAAAAAAATAAATGGAAACGATCAATAAGATATTAACCGCCATATTACTGACGTATATGAGTACAGGACATTTTATAGAAAATTTGTATACGAACCTGCCTTATGGCTAGTAAAACCTCTGCCCTTTATTAAAATGTTTATTTCACTTCTTCAACAATTGACTGAATCTTCTCACTTAGCGCTAGACTTTCCATCTAATTGTCTATACTAAAACTCACAACTCTTTAGGATCTGTATTGAACCAACAGGACTTGAACCAATGTTAGAACTAGAAAAAAACCATGTATATCAGTTTCGTTAATTTTGACAGTCATATCCGACTGACAATTTGTTTCACAGTTGAAAGGTCTTTTTTATTGAAGCTCACATTTGAATCAGTATATCTCAACCGATATCAGACAATTTCAAACTGATATATTCAGAACAAATTCAGCTGATTAAAGCATTTTCGTAAAGAAACACGAAAACTGTTATTATACGTTTATATTAATTTAGAAAACAACTAATATACTACTATATTCGTACATCTTATTGATGTTATTTTGACAAACATTAAAAGAACAGGCCAGATTGGTAAAATATGGATTGCGATGACATTTTGAGTTGCATTGGTCTTTGGAGTAAACGAGGCATTATCTCATCTAGTTATCTGTAGCATCATATTTTCCTATTAAACAAAATATTTAAAAATTATCAATAAATGTACAGAAGGTCAGCATACTTTATGTATCCGTATGATAATTTATACAAGAAAAGATCAACAGAAAGTGAAAATAATTATTTTTCTAACTTAACCATTTGGGCTTAAGTTCATACACACGATACATAGTATTAAACATTGACAATTAATAAATCGGTTTTCAAAATAACAATTTCTATTTGAAACAACATTTACAACACAACATTGTATTGCCATGTTATAGAGTACTTACACTTAAGATTATTAGATAGATGTATCATATAACTAGCCAGCTAACATACAGATTTGTACTATTATGATTTAGAAATACCATTGTAACACAATACAATTCAACTTATTACTCACTCATTGCATGCTACAATGATTTTTCTTTATATACAGTTGCTTACTGGTATCATCTAATTTGCCTTCAAATAAAATAACGTGTTTTTATAGATAGATTGGCTATATGGATTGATATCTTAGTTTATTTCATAACAAATAAATATATTAATGTGAAATATAAGAAAATGTGATAAATTATGAAAATATGGTTGTCCAAATGAATACACACCTTTCATGAGGAGGATTGAAGGTTTTTCTGATTCAAGTCAAATACTGACTACTGTGCTTGTGAAACATTATTGGACTGACTAATCATCACTAGCAGTATCGATCCAGTGCTGTAAAACATAAATTTAGAATTAGTTTTCATCAAATGTGCTTCTCTTAATAAATGTTTGAAGAGAACGTTCAATGTCGAATATTTCAAAGCCAAGGATGTATTAGAATAGGAAAAGTTGAAGAGCTTGATGACTTAAATTACACTTACATATTATAAAATCAATCATAGGTTAACTTTACCTAAAAGAAATCCCTAAAGTTAAGATAATAACATTTAACTATGAGTACCGGATGAAGTGTATCGTTAAAGTATTAAACGACACTAACTTTAGGAGTTTGATGTATAAACACAAACTTAGTAGCATTGCTGTTTATTAGATTAGAACATATGCTATTATGATTGGTTTTTATAACCTGATATGTACTAAGAGCTTGTAGTGCAGGAATTTAGACTCAAATTGTATAGATGGTTGGTTTAAATTCCTTGCACAAACTTATATTTTTAGATATAATCATATGAATTGTGTGTATTTATCTTAATAACTGAAAGAACATAATAGTCTATATCAAAATAAAATCAAACTCCTTCAAATTTAGGTTTTGTTGAAGGTACTTTAAAGTCGCCGTGGACAATTGCGTTAATTTATAATTTTATATAATAGTTCAAACATTATGAATTAAGAAAAAAAGAGGTTGTTGTTTCATACATGTTTAATTGTTAGTTTTGTTCATATTATTTACAAGCCAATTTATAGTACTCACTTTGTTTTCCAAATTCGAGCTTGTTATATCATAAAATAAGTGTTAATACAAATAGTGTTAAAAAAAATATGGCAAATTAGGAAATTAAAAAACTTTGAATTTTATTAAAAATCCCACTTTGAGCTTTTTAATAATACTAAAACCAAAACTAGTGAAAAACATTAACAATGTAAAACATATTTAGATAAATAGATTCTGACGAAATCAATTGTAAATGTATAATTACAAAAATTACAAAAAGAATGTTATATATCAAAAGAGTACATTCAATATGCTGTCAAAAACTAATGCATAAACCCAGGTCTTACACCTACAGATAAAGATCATATTTTGCACTAAGGTTAAATATACAATATAAATAGTTATCAATGGTACCAGGATTATAATTTAGTACGCCATAAAATGGAAAGGTCAAATAAATGTATGATTTTCTGCCATTTATTATCATTTGCGTTTTGACCTAACATATACGTTCAGATTTGACAAGTTAATATGAAGTACGGTTCTCGTAGGGTTACATTAACATTGTTATCCTGACCCTGAGAACAACGAATATAAAATATAATCAAATATCATGAGTACTGAAAGACTCTTTGGAAATAGCCTAACGAACGACCTTCACATTAAATAATATAAAGATAAAATATGAATCAGTATCTGGTAATATATGAAAATCTTTCATTTCAAATATTGCTTCCAAGCATTTTACATATTAATTGAATACAAAAGCAAAAAATAATGTAAAGTTTCAAATAGTGAAATTCAGACGACAAAAACAGATATGAATTATCATAACAACAAAAAATATCAAATGATCATGAGTTTTGTTTGGAGCAACATGAGCAAATCTCTTTACAATCAGTCAGTCAGTCAGTCGTCAGTCAGTCAGTCAGTCAGTCAGTCAGTCATGATTAAGACTTTCATAGTTTATGATCCCTGTCGCAAATTGTTAAAACGATACGATATGTATGCGCTTTAACTCACAAGCGAATGTTTGTGCAATCTTGGATCTTTGGATTCTGGAGTTGCTGTCCAATTTTGACATTTTGAACTAGTATAAAATTGCATGACGAATGATACATGCATAGCGAGAGACGTCTGTTGCATTTTTTGAGTTGAGGCGATTCTTTATATAAGTATTTTTTAATTGAAGTATATCTATTTTTGATAAATTGTAAATTTATGTCGATTCTAATTAATGAAGTTGACATGATTCAGAATAAATTAGAGAGGCTGACCTGTCGGAATGATAATTTGTCTGTTAGGGATTTGACATCTGTAAATATGCTCCCTGGGCACTTATAATGTAGTTAACTATATTGAATGACTTCATGAATAATATGGCATGTCTCATGTTGTGAACTAAATACTAATGAACATTTTGAGATATATGATACTGACGTTGAAAGTTATATAGGTTCATCAAGAGTTTTGTGACATTTATTTTCAAATGATAACATCAGAATGATTTTGGTAACCTATACATATTGAAACCGTAATGATTTGTCTGTTTGAAATATGCAGGTCAGGTATTGAAGTCTAAAACACTATTGTTTTACACAAACTTTGAATGTCCGTAGACCGACAAGCATCGTCATTAGAAAGAAAAGACATTTGGTGAACGCATTAGTAAGATCTGATACATGAAACATTTTTTGGCGGTTGGTTGAGTTTAAAACAAATGATCTTTTTAAAACTAATTCATTTCTTTAATCACGAGTTATTGTCACATTATACAACGCATGTATTTACAAAGCATTGGAGACTTCTTTAGGTTTGTATAATATGATGCCTTATATTTTTGTCAAATCTCTTTACTTTACAAAAACATTGTTGCTCTTCAACTTTGTACCTGTTTGACTTTTACAACAATTTGATCTGAGCGTCACTGGTGAGTCTTATGTAGACGAAACGCGCGTCTGGCGTATTACATTATAATTCTGGTTTCTTTGATAACTATTGTATGCAGTTTGAGGAAATTAAACCAACATATGACAAAATTGAAGAAAATGTAACCTATACATTCAATAGTTTCTTTATATATATTCTTTACAAGTTAAGTGTTTCTACTCAGCAATATCCTGATTTTTTCTATGATAACAATATATTTTTATGTTTGAATGACTATAATTCATGTAATACAATATCAAGTATGTAATAACAGAACTACTAATTTCTGTTACATTATTTCTAGAAAAGAAATGAAAAGAATGAAATATTTATTATAATAAGAAGAAGTAGAAGTTTGCTAATGAAGTATTTCTACACTAAAAACTATATGAAATGAAATTTAACAAATGTAAGTCACCGCACGGCCTTAAACAATGAGAAAAAAACCCTACCGAAAACTACCAGCATGAATGTAGGTGAAAATTTCTGCACTGTGTTTGCCGACGACAATGCCTGCAATAGAAAAACATATATCATGCCTAAGATAAATGTTTAGTAGACTTTTTTTTTAACAAATCAGATACATGGCTGTTACTCGAAAATTTGATGTATAATCTGTATGTATTCTGCTTGTTTTTTTTAAAAATTTAGAAGTCAAACACTCACCAGTTTATACTGTAGATTCATTCACAACTTTTGTATTGAATAAGCATAAACATACTTACATAATCTAAAAATTGAAAAAAAAGAACGTTTTACAAACCAAAACCGACAATCAAGATATTTATATCGACTTATTAAGTTAACGAATCTCTTCAAATATTCTGATAACAATAATACTGTTTATACCTAGGGCATGCGCAGATTGTTAGAATTAAAAATGAAGAAAGTTATGCTAAAAAGTTCATTTTTGTAGTCCCGTTTAAAAGAAGCTTCCAATATTTTCCATTTTGTTAGAATATTTTACAATTACATTAAAATTTTGTTCTTTTCGTCCCTACGGATGAATAGTTTTAAACAAATTGAGATCTCTAGAAGTCTAAGGTTACAAATATTTATTTTGATAACAATAAAAAAATGTAACAATACTTATTTTTAAGTTCTTTTTATACCTCAGGATTGATTGCTACATTAGACATAAAAGTGAAAATGTAAGATTAAAATTGCACAACGTTTTGTCACATGAAACATGTTGCAGGTGCGCTTGATCCCAATCTTTGTTGAAAAGAATTATCGTATACTGATTAAACTTGTGTATGCTTGCATGTGTTTGTCAGTATATTGCTCCACAGATATTATTACTTTCATTAAAACAAAACGTTATAACTGCTTTTTTCAAAACTTGTCTCTCATATAAACAATCATTGATCGCCCTGAAGATCATAAAAAACTTTTTATTAAAATAAAGTATGTCAATAAAGGTTTTGATTTTGTAAATATTGCCGGTATTTTTAACGACCATTCTGTTAAAGACCAAATTCCTGGATATTTTGATAATACTGAACTTCCTCTCATTTGTTATATTTACAAGAAATCTACCCGAAAATATGTGTTTAATTATAGCCAATTGTGAAAAGATGTAAATATCACTGAAAATACACCTATGTCGTGTAATTGCAGTAATTCAGAATACACCTATGGACCAATTTCCCATGTTATAACAGGAGACCTTAACATCGTTCGCGACCGAGAGTTAAAATCATTCCTCAGTAAAGGACCTAAATATCGTCCCCCGTCAACTATTAACTGGAATGAGTGTCGTAATATCATCAACGACTCACTCCGCGCCTACTGTTTGAAATGGGTAAAACGGGAAAAAGCTGACAAAAAATCTTTGGACTCTTTTTTTAATTCAGTAATGAAGATAGTTGATATTCGAATACAACATTTTAAAGAACATTTTACCCTCAACAAAAACTATAAAAACCCTATTTCGCGTATCAAAAATAAACTAACAGAACTAGCCAAGGAATTTGTTTTTGTCCCGGCTGATAAAGCTGCTAATAATATCATTATTGTTTGACGTAAATTTTATATAGAGGTTCTGCAAAAGGAAATCACGAATTCACCAACATTCCAACTGACTTCATTTTCAGAAAACGACATCTGTAACAAACATAAACTTTTAGCTACTTCTTTACAAGCAGAACCAAACACAATGAAAGTCCCAACTATGTACTGGCTTCCGAAGCTGCACAAAAAACCTTACAAATATAGATTTATTTCATCTTCCAGCCATTGTTCAACTACTAAATTGTCTGTTTTACTTACTAGTACACTTGGTACAATAAAAAACCTGATAATAAATTGTTCAAATAAGGCCTTTGAAAATAGTGGAATTAATTACTTTTGGAGTGTCAAAAACTCGTTGGAAGTACTTGATAAATTGCATGCATATATTGGTGATTTTGAATCTGTTCAAAGTTTTGATTTTACTACCCTATATACCACTTTGCCTCATATTCTTATTAAGAAAAAATTCACATCCCTAATTAACTGGGCATTTAAAAAGTCGGAATGCGAGTACATATGTTCAAACTCTTTTAGATCATTTTTTAGTAGCAATAAACAAAAGAACTATGTCAATTGGACATGCTTTGATACTATTTATGCACTTGAATTTTTACTTGATAACATTTTTGTTCGCTTTGGAGATTCCGTATATCGTCAAGTTATTGGAATTCCAATGGGGACTAACTGTGCACCATTTATTGCGGACCTGTTTTTGTATTGTTATGAGTTACAATTTATGACTAAAATTAGCAAAGACCCATCAAAACAACATTTGATACAAAAATTTAACAATACTTTTAGATATTTGGATGATATATTGGCTCTAAATAATGACGACTTCAGTATGTATACTAAAGAAATTTATCCTGTAGAACTTACTTTAAATAAAGCTAATGATAACAATGACCACTGCCCTTTCCTCGATCTTGATATCTATATCATAAACGGGAAGCTTAATACAAAAATTTATGATAAAAGAGATGATTTTTCATTTCCTATTGTTAATTATCCATTTTTAGATGGTGACGTTCCCTTGTCACCATCTTATGGTGTTTATATATCTCAACTTGTACGATTCGCTCGTGTATGTAACAATGTATTAGATTTTAGCGAGAGAAATTTATGTATTACTGAAAAATTATTACACCAGGGTTTTCGATATCACAAACTGGTCAAAACATTTACTAAATTTTATCACCGGTATAAGGAAATAATTCGTAAATATAACTCAACATGCAGACATCTTATACGTTCAGGTATTTCACATCCAAAATTTTATGGAAATATTCTTTATAAAGCACAAAAATGTCAGTATTCTCCTCAGAAACTAACAAAACCTTTAAATAGACTTATTAAAAGGGGATATAGTTACGATACTGTTGTCAGGTCATTAAAGATTGCATATTTTGGCTTTAACATTGATTCACTGATAGGGTCTTTGCATCGGAACTAAACACATTTATTTCTAAAAAAAACAGTTGTTGGCATGACACGGGTTATGTTCTTCTCATATATTTTATGATAGTATGATACTAAACCCCTAACGGGAGGGATTGTACCTGATATTCATATGATGAAGACATAATCTTTCAATCAGTTTAATTGAGGTCTGGAGCTGGCATGTCAGTTAACTGCTAGTAGTCTGTTGTTATTTATGTATTATTGTCATTTTATTTATTTTCTTTTGTTACATCTTTTGACATCAGACTCGGACTTCTCTTGAACTGAATTTTAATGTGCGTATTGTTATTCTTTTACTTTTCTACATTGGCTAGAGGTATAGGGGGAGGGTTGAGATCTCATAAACATGTTTAACCCCGCCGCAATTTTGCGCCTGTCCCAAGTCAGGAGCCTCTGGCCTTTGTTAGTCTTGTATGATTTTAAATTTTAGTTTCTTGTGTATAATTCGGAGTTTAGTATGACGTCCATTATCACTGTACTATTATGCATATTTTAGGGGCCAGCTGAAGGACACCTACGGGTGCGGGAATTCTCGCTACATTGAAGACCCATTGGTTGCCTTCGGCTGTTGTTTGCTCTATGGTCGGGTGGTTGTCGCTTTGACATATTCACCATTTCCTTTCTCAATTTTATTTGTCTTTTGACATTTTGTTACTTGTCCAGCACATATGCACACATATTTGGAAAGGAACCAACAACACCATTATTTCATCATTGCATGGATATTCTATAACGGGAAAAGAAAAGAACAGGACACTATGTGTGCTTTCATTACAAATTGCTTGGCTAGAATAATAACAATTACACAAGCAGGTACTCATTATGTTTAAATCACACATTTCAATTCATTATGGTAATAATTAAAAATCATGTGTTTTCATTCATATTTTAAATTCATGTGAAAGATTTCCCCCAATGGTAAGCTGGAAACATGTCATCAACTATTAAAATTCAGATATAATCACCTAAAACACACTTCGAAGGTATATTCAATTTCTATGATATAAATAAAGATGTCTACATAATGATGTATTGGTATAACAACCCATTTTGTGTGTAATTACTGTTTATTTCATTTCACTGAGTTGTACTTAGTCCGATTTATTACAGACAAAATAAAAAAAAAAACCCAAAGAAATGACGTTTTTGATTTTATCGAACGTAATCTATGTATTACTGGTAAATTTTTAAGCTAAGGATTTCATAACCATGAATTACTTCAAACCTTTAATAGAAAATTTCAATATATATAAAGGTTTGTTTTTGAAGTTTGGTTGTACCTGTAGAAAACTTATTTTAAACGGGATAGCACATCCTCGTTTTTACGGAATGTTGTCAACCGTGCCCGGAAATTTAGAAATGATTCTGGTAAACTTATCGCTCCTTTAAATAAACTTACTCTTAAAGGTTACCAATTCAACACTGTAATAAGATCGTTGAATATTGTTTTCATTTGTATAAATATGGATTTTGTTATCAGTACATTAAAACCAAACTTAATATTACTACTGTCCAGGTTAGAATAGGGTTGGGATTCCGTTAACATGTTCAAACCCGCCACATTCTGTATGTATGTGCCTGTCCCAAGTCAGGTGCCCGTAATTCAGTGGTTGTCATTTGTTTATGTGTTACATATTTGTTTTTCGTTCTTTTTTTTGTACATACATTCGGTCGTTAATTTTCTCGTTTGATTTGTTTAAAATTGTAATTTTCGGGCCATTTATAGCTGACTATGCAGTAGGGCTTTGCTCATTGCTGAAGGCCGTACGGTGACCTATAGTTGTTTGATTCTGTGAGATTTTTGTGTCTTGTGGAGAGTTGTCTAACTGGCAATCAAACCACATCTTTTGTTTATCTTAACTCAATTAAAAAACGCAAATTAACACACAATGAACGAATAAATTTGATCTATGATACATAAATACAAATACAGAGTTAATAAAAGTTATAAGGGATAAATAGTTAATGTAAGAAGTAAATAAATCGGTTTAAACAAAATTGAAATATGATACTGCTGTGAAATATTAAAACAATTTTAGGAAAATTATCACTTTTGAAAAAAAAGCGGCGTTATATAATACACAGTCAGATAAATTAAAATAAGTTTGTTGTTAGTGTAATTCTTCTTCTGTGGGTACACCTCCGTTCAGGAAAATCAATAAATTTCCTGTATATCAACAAAACCAATCCATAATTTAGCACATATGGGATGAACATATTAACAATAAAACTATACAATTGGTGCTAGATAAAACTCCCTGTATAGCTGACAGAACAGTATTTAATGAGACAATAATTAATTTTGATGTTCATAGTACGAAGAAGTGAAAATGTGTAGTAACTCCAAATAATCAAAGCTGGTATATCGACAAGATCCATGTTAACATTAAATAACAAAAAAAAACATTACAAATAGTATCAACAGGTTAAATTAACAAGAAAGTACGATTATCAGAAACTCAATTTCACTTTGACTCACCCAAATGAATAAACTAAACACGGGAAAAGAGGCCTATAAGGTTTGACATGACAAACACTCCATCCCCCATCGGTCATATCACCTATCCGTAACACCTCTGTACAATGTGTTTGCAACGATGTTAGATATCTACAAAGTCAGAAGATTCTCGTTAATTTTACTAGGACGTGTTACAAAATTACTTATTTATCAATGCAGACTGCTATGAGCTGAAATTTATTTCCACACATAATGGTGTTACCATTGATTGCTTGGTTTAAGTTATTGTTTGTTTCTACTTTTTTTTCGAATTTTTATACAGTATCTGCACATTGTTAGGGTTCGTTAAATTGGTTATATTTTGTGTATCGATTTTTTGATGTTTGTTACTGTTGTATGTTTTTTTTCTTGATTATATGTCCAGTCGCATTGATAGATTTCAAACCGTCTTAAACATTTATGTTAACGTTAATAGATTGTAACTGCAGTTTTGAAACTGTTCTAAAAGGGGGACGAAAGATAGCAGAGGGAGAGTTGAACTCATTGATAGAAAATAACTGATAATGCAATGGCTGAAAATAAAAAGACAAATAGACAAAAAATAGTACAGAAGACACAAAATAGAAAAATGTAAGGATTAAGCAATATGAACCCCACCAAAAACTTGGGGTGATCTCAGTTGCCCCAGAAGGGTAAGGATTTCGAATCATAATACCTCGTTAATGACTATCACATAGCTATATTTCAATATCCATAAGCTGGTGTGATATTCAATACGTTTGTAGTTTTGCACGTGATGATAATAATATAAGTAACATATATTTTTATAGCATCATATATCATAACCGATTTATTTCGACTCGTGATATCCTTGACGTTCTGGAGTTACAAATAATTAACTAAATAGTTAAAATGAATCAAGGTCTTTATGAACGCAATCACAAGTTGTGTGATGCATCCATATTGTACTGTAATATTTCTCAAAATATCAAACATACTGCATAAATTGCCTTGATTTAACCTTATGAATATTTAAACTATCACAATATACCTTGTATATAGTTCCAATCGTTTTGCGTTGTTTAATTGTCTTAACACCGTGTCCTCTGGGATACCTAGGAGCCCATGCTCGCTCTACAAAATGTTGTGAAATGTGCGCAATATTAACTTATTGATAGAAAAATAAAAACGCATTATATTCACGGAACAAGAGCGCAGTTTTATCGTACTCATATACATTTTACAAGAACCATGATTATATTAATAAAAAAAAACCTAGGATTTGGATTTGCCATGTAATCAATGAAACAATTATAATGTCTACTTGGGATCTGAACGCCTCAACAGAAAGACAAAACATCTTAGTTTGGCGCTGACAATGCCATCTTGGTAATATTCTATACTGATATAATTGCAGTATACGTGGTACCAATATGCACTGCCATCATGTTTGATATATAACATCAAAATTGAGTAAAATTCGCAGCAACATACTCCATTTATAAGATATTAATATTGAACAAATCAATTCTTAGTGGGTAGGCAAGGATCAAAAGTCATAGTTAAAATGAAAATGATTAGCTGGCAGATTTTTGACCAAGTAAAAACAAGTTTTATTTTATTGTTTAAGACTTTAATATAATTCTTTATTTCCATGTTAAGACTTTAGTTCTATGTGTTTCATAATTCGTTTCATTTTATATTTTCGATTCTATTTACATTTCATATCCAGAACTAAATAAACGTGCTTTGATATGAAATTTAATTCTAAGTTTGGACATTAAGTGACATGTTTTACCCTGTAAGCTAATTAGTTTCAATTTACCTTCTTGATGCTTTTAGGTAAAATATTATAATCGATTTAGCAAATTAACTCTTGTCTTCAAGTTCTAAAAATAATTTATCTTTGTCAATGAATAATATTACTCAAAGTCAGTGTTATTTTTGTTATGTTTATCTGGTAATTCCCATTGTGTATAAATACATGTTTTTAATTTTGATAGGAAAGATTCGGACTCAGGACTTTACACTGTACACAGTCCATCTGTAATAAAAAAAAATCGATGCTGAATTTGTGTATTATCCATCGCTAGTTCAAGAGTCTCAATAGTAAGTTTTCACCAGAGTTTCAGTCGCAGAGTTCTCATTGATATTCAGAGCAATCGTTCATTGTGTGATCAGGTGCATCACACAATTTAAGTGGCAAGAGGACATCCAGTCAGGCTCTTGTTACAAAAATTACAAGTCACCATGTTCCCCGGTGACAGATTAAACGATCGTATACAAAATACATCTAATCTAAACGTCGTTGCAGAAAAACCATAACATTATTTTGTTATACAGAAGTTGAAAAATAAATGACAAACAAATGGGAGATATCGTATAAACAAGTGAGGCGAAATATGCATGGATGTTAATTCGTTCTTTTGACACAACTGTGCAAGTGCTTGAAACTCTAATTGTTAGACAACTCTTCACAAGAGACCAAATGACACAGACATTCACATCTATATGCCAATATGTCATCATACAGTCTTCATAAATGAGCAAAGCCCATACCATATAGTCAGCCATAAAAGGCTGCGAGATGACAAGGAAAAACCATTAAACGAAAAACTAACGCCCTGATTTATGTAAAAAAAATGAACGGAAAACAAATATGTAACACATAAACAAACGACAACCACTTAATTACAGCACCTGATTATGACAGGCTAATACATTCATAATGTGGCGGGGTTAAGCATGTGTTGTACCTTTGTGTCTTCCTTAGAATTCTGCATTTTCGTAAGATCGACTTTTAATGTTGTTATGATAATTGGATATTTTCTTTTTTTTTCTCAATTCTGTTCTTCCTAGTAATATTTTGTTTGGCAATTAAACCACACCTCCTTTTGTAAGTACATACATCAACTAAGATGAAAAGTCCTATGTCAGAATAGGTAACAAGAGAAACAACGTGAAACGACAATAACACATTAATCAATAAAAACAGTTACTGACATACTACCGCCAGACCTCAGTTTAAAATAGTTAAAAGATTATGTCTTCATCATATGACCATCAAGCACAATCTCTACCGTTACGGGTTTCGTATCATATCACCATACAATTTATGAGAAGATCTTAACCCGTTTCATGCCAAAAATTGGTGTAAGAATAAATATGTTTATTTCCGATGCAAAGACGCAATAAGTAAATTAAAATTGATATCAAAATTTGTTTGACTTGTTTGTGAAATTCACAATTCAGGTGTAATAGTTATACAGTAACATAGAGATTTATTTATATTATAATCAGTTTAGCAGGATAAATTGTTTTAGCGTAATTACTGAATTTGTCGTGATTGTGAACCAATATAGCATTTACATATCTATATATTTTTATGTGTTTCAGTGTTGTTTTGATTGGTCTATGCTTATAACAGGCATAACAATATAGAAAAAGGCCCGCAATAATTAGTGCACTTTAAGTTACCATTGAAATTCCGATAACCTGATCATAACCGGAATCTCCATAGCGAACACAAATGTTATCTAGCAAACGTTCAAGGGCAAATGACCTAAACGTGTTTATACAATGATATATGATGTATATTCGCATTCTAACTTTTTAAATGTCTGTTGAATTAGGCGTGTTCACTTCTTTGTAATTATATTGCGAGGGAAAGTGGTATATATAGTAGAAAATTTAAAAATTTGAGCAGATTCGAAATCACCATTTAAAGCATGCAATTCATAAGTTACATTTCACACGCCAATAGTAAGTAATATCACTACTTTTGAAAGCCCTATTGCAACATTGTATTACCAGGTTTTGTATTGAAAAAAGGAAATGCGTAAGTAGAAAAGATATATTAGTGATGGAACAATAAAATTGAGAAAGGAAATCGGGAATGTGTAAAAGCGACAACAACCCGACCATTGAGCAGACAACAGCCGAAGGCCACCAATGGGTCTTCAATGTAGCGAGAAACTCCCGCACCCGTAGGTGACCTTCAGCGGGCCCCTTAAAAAATATGTATACTAGTACAGTGATAATGGACGTCATACTTAACTTCGAATTACACACAAGAAACTAAAATAGCTTGAAGACGAAATAAATCTATTTTTGTAAGGTGTTTTGTGCAGCTATGGATTCTAGTACATAATAGAACGATTAATGTTTTTGGTTTCGCTTTCTAAATAGGTAATTTAAAGTTTATAGATATAAGATGCGAGATGAGTGTAATAATTTTTCAAAATTAACCATTAAAGATCAAAATAAGGTCTTCAACGCGAAATATTGGCTCACACCAAACTGCAAGCTATAAAAATGTTTGACCACTGATGGCTACCTCAAATTCAGAACGTATGTAAAAGAAGCCCTACTCTGACACAAAATGGTACATTTGGTGTCATTTTTACGTAAAGAAACCAACACATTTGCAGAATTAAATGTTTGGTGATAGAAAAATATATTCAGACCATTTTGAGCCAAAATTCACTTGTCTATGAGTTTGCATTAACAATACAGGATTAACGCGCTCTATAGTATACTATTTTGCGATTTCCAGAAAACAAAGGCTGAATTATTGAGTTGTCATTTTCCAAAAGGTTTAGAAGATTTAAAACATGGTTTGAACATTTGGGCCATTCCAGTTAATATCTGCTACAGGGGGATGGATGGTCCTTTCTGAGGCGTGTAAAATTTATACATCTTAGGGGTGAAAGTTTGGGCTTTTTCATCTGACACGTACACTTATACGCAATAAATTCTGAGGGTCTTGCAGCAGTAAATAATTAACAATAATTACATCTTAGGGGTTACACAAAATGCCTATTTCAGATCTTAGGGTGTTTTGGAATGTTGACAGTTTCGTATCAAGCATTGTCTGGTATTGTATTTAAAATTATGATGGGTACAATCCTTGCATTAACAAATTCTGATAGGTCAATTTTTCCCATGAAAGCCCATCCACCCAATATGAACAAAAAACTCTACATCTAATATGTCTTAAATTATAGATCTGATAGGTAGTTTTTCATGATGCTTTTTTCTGATAGGTATGAAAAAAAATCTCCCCATCCATCCCCACCTTTCAGAAATTAACTGGAATGGCTTGGTTGAACAGATAGGGATTTTATATTGGTGGTCTTACACCTAAAGGACCACAAGCAGGACTAGTGTAACAACCTTGTTTCATATATGACGTGGCTCTGTAATTATACATCCCGTCATTGTGTTTTTGTACTATGGTACATTTGTGTATTCTTGTCTTTAACTTTTGCTAATATTCTTGGTTGCTTTTTTTGTGCTTCTTTGTTACATATTTGTTTGTTTGATAGTAATTAAAATTATAACACCAGTGTTAACTGTTGTATTTTTGACATTTTTGCTTATTATGTCTGTTTGTTTTGTTCAACTATTGTTGACAATATAATAAAATTTTATGATTTATTTACAGCTGTTGCTTAAAAAAATATTCAAAATGGAAAGATATGAACTTTGTTCAGTGTTTTATGCTTTCGTAAAACTGATATATCATGAAAACGTTCCATTTTTTTCTATGGCTTAGCCATTCCATAATATTATTTAAATACATTTGCAATTTTAAACAACATGGCATTAGAAAATTCTGCCAGTTCTTGATGTGGTTCTGTCAATTTTTAACCATTTTTCGTAAATCTTGTAATATTTTACAAAAATCTTCTCCTCTGAAACTACTGGGCTAAATTAATCCAAATTTGGCCACAATCATCATTGGGGTATCTATTTTAAAAAATGTGTGGCGTGACCCTACTAACCAACCACGATGGCTGCCTTGGCTAAAAATAGAACAGGGGGGTAAAATGTAGATTTGGCTTATAACTCTAAAACCAAAGCATTTACAGCAAATCTGACAAGGGTAAAATAATCCATTAGGTCAAGATCTATCTGCCCTGAAGTTTTCACACAAATCGGACAACCCGTTGAATGGTTGCTGCCCCTGAATTAGTAATTTTAAGGAAATTTTGCAGTTTTTGCTTATTATCTTGAATATTATTATAGATAGAGATAAACTGTAAACAGCGATAATGTTCAGCAAAGTAATATTTACAAATAAGTTAACATGACCAAAATGGTCAGTTGACCCCTTAAGGAGTTATTGCCCTTTATAGTAATGTTTTACCACTTTTTCGTAATATTTTGTAATCTTTTCCAAAATTTTCTCCTCTGAAACTACTGGACCAAGTTTAACCAAAATTAGCCACAATTATCATTGGAGTATCTAGTTTAAAAAATGTGTGGGGTGACCGGGCTAACCAACCAAGATGGTGGCTATGACTGAAAATAGAACATAGGGGTTAAATGTAGATTTTGGCTTATAATTCTGAAACCAAGCATTTAGAGCAAATCTGACTGGGTTAAATTGTTAATCAAGTCAAGATCTATCTGCCCTGAAATTTTCAGACGAATCAGACAACTGGTTGTTGGATTGCTGCCATTGAATTGGTAATTTTTAAAGAAATTTTAACGTTTTTGGTTATTATCTTGAATATTTTTATAGATAGAGATAAACTGTAAACATCAATAAAGTTTAGCAAAGTCAGATCTACAAATAGGTCAACATGACCTATATTGTCAGTTGACTACTTAAGGAGTTATTGCTCTTTATAGTCAATTTACAAAATATTTTCCTCTGTTACTAATGGGCCAAGTTCATTGTAGATAGAGATAATTGTAAGTAGCTAGAACGTTCAGTAAAGTAAGAACTTCAAACACATCACCATCTGACACCAAAACACAATTTTGTCATGAATCCATCTGTGTCTTTTGTTTAATATGGACAAACACCAAGGTGAGCGACACAGGCTCTTTAGAGCCTCTAGTTTTTCTCCTGATACCAAAATCATATCTTACAAAATCATATTGTTATTGTATCAATTATCTGTTATATCCTATATCAGGAGGTCATCGAAATATGACACAAATATGCGAAACAGAGACTGTGTGCTTGCATTATCCATTTGTGTTAAGCAGTTCATAAAACAATGACAAGCTTGTACAAAAACTCTCCACACATTAAACTGTTTACAACATTACAAATTGTACAGAAAATTTGCGATAATGTACACGTTATCACATTTACAGAACTATTGTACATGTTATAATTTATAAAATGCAAAAAACAAACCATAAACAGTATTAGGTCAATGTCAGGATAATATAAATTTTATTGTATGAGGTGAGAAACTGGGGAAGGATGAGGTTCTACCGAGTCTTTCCCCCGTTTTGCGCCAGTACAAAAAAAAAAAATATTTTTATGACATTGACCTAATATTGTTTTTATATTGCATCTTAAATTAATACTTTTAAAGCTTTTTAAATCGTAACACAAATTTCAAACTTATTTTTATTCCTTAATCGACCCCTGGTTATGGAGAAAGTGTTCCATTGGCATTATACAAAATATAGATATGTTACTATATTTAGGAAATAAACACAACTACTTGCAGTATAGAAGTTATAACATGTACCAAGGTACCTCGTACATTTTATTACATGTACACAATATTGCCAAAAATTGTTTAAAGGAAAGACGTTTATATTATTATAACACATGTCGTTAACCTCAATAATATTTTTCATATTTCTTTAATGTTTATTCATGTTAGTGTTTTTATGCCCCACCTACTATAGCCCCACCTAGGATAGTAGAGGCGCATTATGTTTTCTGGTCTGTGCGTCTTTCCGTCTGTTCTTCTGTTTGTCTGTTCGTTCGTTCGTCTGTCGGTCCGTTCGTCCCACTTCAGGTTAAAGTTTTTGGTCAAGGTAGTTTTTGATGAAGCTGAAGTCCAATCAACTTGAAACTTAGTACACATGTTCCTTATGATATGATCTTTCGTATTTGAAAACAAAATTAGACTTTTGACCCCATTTTCATGGTCCACTGAACATAGAAATTAAAAGTGGTAGTTTTTGATGAAATTAAAGTCCAATCAACGTTAAACCTAGTACACATGTTCCCTATTGGTTGACCTTTTTACTTTTCAGGCCAAATTATATTTTTTACCCAATTTCACGGTCCATTGAACATGGAAAAAATGATAATGCGAGTGGGGCATCTGTGTACTTTGGACACATTCTTGTTTAGTCTTTTGTAGTACAGTAAATGGCCAGATGAATAGTTTTTATAAAATTAAGTACCTTTTAACACACATAGGAAGTCAAGAAACACTATTCAGTATCTCACGTAATGAATTACATTTGTGAATTTCCACTCAGAAAGCAATATAAAACAATTGTCATATCTTGTTGAGATTTAAGATGCATAGGGATATGTCGGGGACAAATTATCTAATTAATACCCTGTTATTTACTCATGCACTCATCTTATTAATTATAAAGAAAAATTGATGCAAAAGATTTGCTCAAGGCCAAACATGTTGAAAAGCAGATTCGATAACTCCAAAGTTATTCATAATGAAGTGTGACCCAGTAATAACAATTTACACTCATTGTATTTATAGAGAATGCAGAGGGGACTTTGCTTTAAATTTTAAATAATTAACAAAGAAGGATGCGGGTATACTACAAACAAAAGGAAATTGTTCTTCAAAAATTGACCTAAATCACTTATCTACTTTGTCACTATTTCGACAATGTATGTTATCATAAAACATTCACACTGCTGTAAGCCATATTGTACTACAAATAAAAACATACAATGACCTTAAAACACTATTGTGTCAACACAGGCCTTAAAGCAATAAAAACATTTCTGAAACTGTGTGATCACTTTGCCTTTACGAAAAAACAACGTAAGCATTTTATTACTGTTCAATAAATTTCAAATGTATTCTGCTGTATTTGAATTTATTTTCAATGACATATGTTATCATAAGATTTTTGCTTAAACATATGTTTATTCTCACATTCGGTAAAAGTTAAAACCATTTTGAAGCAATATTTTGTACATGTAATAACTTGTACACGACATATTCCTTATCAAATATGAAGTTTGTCAACATATGAAACAAAAAATAACCTGATATTTTCAACGATTTGCAAAAAATGTACTGTTAACTAAAACAACACTGAACATGTTTGTTTAGGTTTACCATGAGTGTAGAGATTTATCAAAAGATAATAACAAACATCAGCACTTGGTGAGTACAATATGCAATATTGTCTGTGAGCATACATCATAAATGATGTGTTTTTTGCTGGTAAATTCGAAATAAATAAAAAAAAAATTCAGAGAACTAAAGTATGTGATGGTTTACTTATCAATTATTGATAGTATGTCTGTATATAATATGGTTTTGGCATTACTTAATGATGTTTGATATGATTCTATTTAATTGTGTCCTTACATAAATTAACTCATCATAGATAATAGATTTGTTATTGTTATGCGTTTACTTTTCTACATTGGCTAGAGGTATAGGGGGAGGGTTGAGATCTCATAAACATACTTAACCCCGCCGCAATGTTGCGCCTGTCCAAAGTCAGGAGCCTCTGGTCTTGGTTAGTCTTGTATGATTTTTTATTTTAGTTTCTTGTGTATAATTCGGAGTTTGACGTCAATTATCACTGTACTAGTATACATATTTTTTAATGGGCCAGCTGAGAAACGTCTCCGGTTGCGGAAGTTTCTCGCTACATTGAAGACCCGTTGGTGTCCTTCGCCTGTTGTCTGCTCTATGGTCGGGTTGTTGTCGCTTTGACACTTTTCCCCTTTCCTTTCTCAATTTTATTTTATTACGCGATGTGGTTTCACCAGAATTCAATTCGATAGTGACATGAAGTAATTTTTTGAAATAGAATTCGATGTGGAAGTGGGTTAACGTTATGTTGCTGTTTCATTATATGATGTAGTTTTGTTATTCAGTAATGGCGATTACCTAATTCCTAATTTGATTTATTTGATTTTATGACATTTAGTTTACATACTGATATTTCAAAATCTTACGATATCACACTTGATGTGTTCGTTCCAATATTTGATATTATTCTGTCAATCTATGATATTGCTATCAAATAGTTCAAGTTCAAATTAACGTTTAGTTGTTGTTTAAGGCTTTGGTAGGAGAAGAACAAAGCCTTACAAAAACGCACTAAAAAATAACATAGTTTTGGATATAAGGTGATATTCCAAATCCAATTTTGCCGGCTGTTTAAACACAATATTTTTTTAAATAAGTGTTACGTTGACTGTAGAAATTCTATTTATTGTTAAAAAATAAAATAAAATAAAAGACTCAATGCTAAATCTAAATGTGATTCTAATTTTGGCTTGCATTCTAACCCGGAATTGAAGACTAACTATTAGTTTAACTCAAACAGCACATCAAAATTTATCTTGAACTATTACTCGATAGCTATGTAAAGATAACCAGTTATCCGAGGAAAATAACGCATGGAAATTAACACGATTTTAAAAATAAAACTAGATTTTCCAACAAGTACGTGGTTTAAACTCATCAAGAGGTGTAACAACCTCATCCAGGAATGACAGAATCACATCAACAACTGGCAGAATTTTCTAATGCCATGTTGTTTAAAATTGCAAAATTATGTATTTAAATAATATTATGGAATGGCTAAGCCATAGAAACAAATGGAACGTTTTCATGATATATCAGTTTTACGAAAGCATACAACACTGAACAAAGTTCATATCTTTCCATTTTGAATATTTTTTTAAGCAACAGTTGTAAATAAATCATAAAATTTTATTATATTGTCAACAATAGTTGAACAAAACAAACAGACATAATAAGTAAAAATGTCAAAAATACAACAGTTAACATTGGTGTTATAATTTTAATCACTATAAACAAACAAATATGTAACAAAAAGAAGCACAAAAAAGCCACCAAGAATATTAGTAAAAATTAAAGACAAGAATACACAAATGTACCATAGAACAAAAACACAATGACGGGATGTATAATTACAGAGACACGTCATATATGTAACAAGGCTGTTACACTAGTCCTGCTTGTGGTCCTTTAGGTGTAAGACCACCAATATAAAATCCATATCTGTTCAACCAAATGATTTGTACATTTTTAACCAATCTACATACCAATGGGCCATTCCAGTTAATTTCTGACAGGTGGGGATGGATGGGGAGATTTTTTTTTATCAGAAAAAAACATCATGAAAAACTACCTATCAGATCTATAATTTAAGACATATCAGATGTAGAGTTTTTTGTTCATATTGGGTGGATGGGCTTTCATGGGAAAAATTGACCTATCAGAATTTGTTAATGCAAGGATTGTACCCATCATAATTTTAAATACAATACCAGACAATGCTTGATACGAAACTGTCAACATTCCAAAGCACCCTAAGATCTGAAATAGGCATTTTGTGTAACCCCTAAGATGTAATTATTGTTATTTATTTACTGCTGCAAGACCCTCAGAATTTATTGCGTATAAGTGTACGTGTCAGATGAAAAAACCCAAACTTTTACCCCTAAGATGTATAAATTTTACACGCCTCAGAAAGGACCACCCATCCCCCTGTAGCAGATATTAACTGGAATGGCCCAATGTTCAAACCATGTTTAAAATCTTCTAAACCTTTTGGAAAATGACAACTCCATAATTCAACCTTTTTTTTCTGGAAATAGCAAAATAGTATACTATAGAGCGCGTTAATCCTGTATTTTTAATGCAAACTCAAAGACAAGTGAATTTTGGCTCAAAATGGTCTGAATATATTTTTCTATCACCAAACATTTAATTCTGCACATGTGTTGGTTTGTTTACGTAAAGTACTATTTTGTGTCAGAGTAGGGCTTCTTTTACATACGTTCTGAATTTGAGGGAGCCATCAGTGGTCAAACATTTTTATGCCCCACCTACGATAGTAGAGGGGCATTATGTTTTTTGGTCTATGCGTCCGTTCGTCCGTCCGTCCGTCCGTCTATCCGTCCGTCCGTCTGTCCGTCCTTCCGTCCGTATGTCCGTCCGTCCGTTCGTCCGTATGTCCCGCTTCAGGTTAAAGTTTTTGGTCAAGATAGTTTTTGATTAAGTTGAAGTCCAATCTACTTTAAACTTGGTACACATGTTTCCTATGATATGATCTTTCTAATTTTAATGCCAAATGAGAGATTTTACTCCAATTTCACGGTCCAATGAACATAGAAAATGATAGTGCGAGTGGGGCATTCGTGTACTGAGGACACATTCTTGTTATAGCTTGCAGTTTGGTGTGAGCCAATATTTCGCGTTGAAGACCTTATTTTGATCTTTAATGGTTTACTTTGAAAAATTATCACACTCATCTCGCATCTTCTTATATCTATAAACTTTAAATTACCTATTTTGAAAGCGAAACCAAAAACATTAATCGTTCTATTATGTACTAGAATCCATAGCTGCACAAAACACCTTACAAAAATAGATTTATTTCGTCTTCAAGCTATTTTAGTTTCCTGTGTATAATTCGAAGTTTAGTATGACGACCATTATCACTGTACTAGTATACATATTTTTTAAGGGGCCAGATGAAGGTCACCTACGGGTGCGGGAGTTTCTCGCTACATTGAGGACCCATTGGTGGTCTTCGGCTGCTGTCTGCTCAATGGTCGGGTTGTTGTCGCTTTTACACATTCCCGATTTCCTTTCTCAATTTTATTGTTCCATCACTAATATATCTTTTCTACATACACATTTCCTTTTTTCAATACAAAACCTGGTAATACAATGTTGCAATAGGGCTTTCAAAAGTAGTGATATTACTTAATGTTGTCGTGTGAAATGTAACTTATAAATTGCATGCTTTTAATAGTGATTTCGAATCTGCTCAAATTTTTAAATTTTCTACTATATATACCACTTTCCCTCGCAATATAATTACAAAGAAGTGAACACGCCTAATTCAACGGACATTTAAAAAAATAGAATGCGAACACACATCATATATCATTGTATAAACTCGTTTAGGTCATTTGCTTAGAAATAAAAAAAAAACAAAAGAACTATGTCAATTGTATCGGCTTTGATATTAAAGATGCCCTTGAACGTTTGCTAGATAACATTTGTGTTCGCTATGGAGATTCCGGTTACCATCAGGTTATCGGAATTTCAATGGTATCTTAATGTGCACTAATTATTGCGGGCCTTTTTCTATATTGTTATGCCTGTTATAAGCATAGACCAATCAAAACAACACTGAAACACATAAAAATATATAGATATTTAAATGCTATATTGGCTCTGAATCATGACAAATTCAGTAATTACGCTAAAACAATTTATCCTGCTAAACTGATTATAATATAAATAAATCTCTATGTTACTGTATAACTATTACACCTGAATTGTGAATTTCACAAACAAGTCAAACAAATTTTGATATCAATTTTAATTTACTTATTGCGTCGTTGCATCGGAAATAAACATATTTATTCTTACACCAAATGTTGGCATGAAACGGGTTAAGATCTTCTCATAAATTGTATGGTGATATGATACGAAACCCGTAACGGTAGAGATTGTGCTTGATGGTTATCTGATGAAGACATAATCTTTTAACTATTTTAAACTGAGGTCTGGCGGTAGTATTTCAGTAACTGCTTTTTTTTATTAATGTGTTATTGTCGTTTCAGGTTGTTTCTCTTGTTACCTATTCTGACATAGGACTTTTCATCTTAGTTGATGTATGTACTTACAAAAGGAGGTGTGGTATAATTGCCAAACAAAATATTACTACCAAGAACAGAATTGAGAAGAAGAAAGAAAATATCAAATCATCATAACAACATTAAAAGTCGATCTTACGAAAATGCGGAAATCTAAGGAAGACACAAAGGTACAACACATGATTAACCCCGCCACATTCTGAATGTATTAGCCTGTCCTAATCAGGTGCTGTAATTAAGTGGTTGTCGTTTGTTTATGTGTTACATATTTGTTTTCCGTTCATTTTTTTTTACATAAACCAGGGCGTTAGTTTTTCGTTTAATGGTTTTTCTTTGTCATCTCGCAGCCTTTTATAGCTGACTATATGGTATGGGCTTTGCTCATTTATGAAGGCTGTATGATGACATATTGGCATATAGATGTTAATGTCTGTGTCATTTGGTCTCTTGTGAAGAGTTGTCTAACAATTAGAGTTTCAAGCACTTGCACAGTTGTGTCAAAAGAACATCCATGCATATTTCGCCTCACTTGTTTATACGATATCTCCCATTTGTTTGTCATTTATTTTTCAACTTCTGTATAACAAAATAATGTTATGGTTTTTCTGCAACGACGTTTAGATTAGATGTATTTTGTATACGATCGTTAAATCTGTCACCGGGGAACATGGTGACTTGTAATTTTGTGTAACAAGAGCCTGACTGAATGTCCTCTTGCCACTTAAATTGTGTGATGCACCTGATCACACAATGAACGATTGCTCTGAATATCAATGAGAACTCTGCGACTGAAACTCTGGTGAAAACTTACTATTGAGACTCTTGAACTAGCGATGGATAATACACAAATTCAGCATCGATTTTTTTTTATTACAGATGGACTGTGTACAGTGTAAAGTCCTGAGTCCGAATCTTCCCTATCAAAATTAAAAACATGTATTTATACACAATGGGAATTACCAGATAAACATAAAAAATAACACTGACTTTGAGTAATATTATTCAGTGACAAAGATAAATTATGTTTAGAACTTGAAGAAAAAAGTTAATTTACTAAATCGATAATAATATTTTACCTAAAAGCATCAAGAAGGTAAATTGTAACTAATTAGCTTACAGGGTAACCCATGTCACTTAATGTCTAAACTTAGAATTAAATTTCATATCAAAGCACGTTATTTAGTCCTGGATATGAAATGTAAATAGAATCGAAAATATAAAATAAAACGAATTATGAAACACATAGAGCTAAAGTCTTATAATGGAAATAAAGAATTATATTTAAGTCTTAAACAATCAAATAAAACTTGTTTTTACCTGGTCAAAAATCTGCCAGCTAATCATTTTCATTTTAACTATGACTTTTGATCCTTGCCTACCCACTAAGAATTGATTTGTTCAATATTAATATATTATAAATGGAGTATGTTGCTGCGAATTTTACTCAATTTTGATGTTATATATCTAACATGATGGCAGTGCATATTGGTACCACGTATACTGCATTTATATCAGTATAGAATATTACCAAGATGGCATTGTCAGCGCCAAACTAAGATGTTTTGTCCTTCTGCTGAGGTGTTCAGATCCCAAGTAGACATTATAACTGTTTCATTGATTACATGGCAAATCCAAATCCTAGGTTTTTTTATTAATATAATCATGGTTCTTGTAAAATGTATATGAGTACGATAAAACTGCGCTCTTGTTCCGTGAATATAATGCGTTTTTATTTTTCTGTCAATAAGTTAATATTGCGCACATTTTACCACATTTTGTAGAGCGAGCATGGGCACCTAGGTATCCCAGAGGACACGGTGTTGAGACACTGAAACAACGCAAAACGATTGGAACTATATACAAGGTATATTGTGATAGTTTAAATATTCATAAGGTTAAATCAAGGCAATTCATACAGTATGTTTGATATTTTGAGAAATATTACAGTACAATATGGATGCATCACACAACTTATGTTTGCGTTCATAAAGACCTTGATTCATTTTAACTATGAACACCATACTTTTTTAGTTAATTATTTGTAACTCCAGAACGTCAAGGATATCACGATTCGAAATAAATCGGTTATGATATATGATGCTATAAAAATATATGTTACTTATATTATTATCATCACGTGCAAAACTACAAACGTATTGAATATCACACCAGCTTATGGATATTGAAATATAGCTATGTGATAGTCATTAACGAGGTATTATGATTAGAAATCCTTACTCTTCTGGAGCAACTGAGATCACCCCAAGTTTTTGGTGGGGTTCATATTGCTTTAATCCTTATAGTTTTCTATTTTGTGTGTTCTGTACTATTTTTTGTCTATTTGTCTTTTTACTTTCAGCCATTGCATTGTCAGTTATTTTCTATCAATGAGTTCAACAGTCCCTGTGATATCTTTCGTCCCCCTTTTAGAACAGTTTCAAAACTGCAGTTACAATCTATTAACGTTAACATTAATGTTTAAGACGGTTTGAAATCTATCAATGCGACTGGACATATAATCAAGAAAAAAAAACATACAACAGTAACAAACATCAAAAAATCGATACAGAAAATATAACCAATTTAACGAACCCTAACAATGCGCAGATACTGTATAAAAATTCGAATTCGGAAACAAGTAGAAACAAACAATAACTGAAACCAAGCAATCAATGTAACACTCTAATGTGTGGAAATAAATTTCAGCTTATAACAGTCTGCATTGATAAATAAGTAATTTCGTAACACGTCCTAGTAAAATTAACGAGAATCTTCTGACTTTGTAGATATCTAACATCGTTGCAAACACATTGTACAGTAGTGTTACGGATAGGTGATATGACCGATGGGGGATGGAATGTTTGTCATGACAAACCTTATAGGCCTCTTTTCCCGTGTTTAGTTTATTCATTTGGGTGAGTCAAAGTGAAATTGAGTTTCTGATAATCGTACTTTCTTATTAATTTAACCTGTTGATACTGTATGTAATGTTTTTTTGTTATTTAATGTTAACATGGATCTTGTCGATATACCAGCTTTGATTATTTGGAGTTACTACAATTTTTCACTTCTTCGTACTATGAACATCAAAATTAATTATTGTCTCATTAAATACTGTTCTGTCAGCTATACAGGGAGTTTTATCTAGCACCAATTGTATAGTTTTATTGTTAATATGTTCATCCCATATGTGCTAAATTTTGGATTGGTTTTGTTGATATACAGGAAATTTATTGATTTTCCTGAACGGAGGATTGTACATACAGAAGAAGAAGTACACTAACAACAAACTTATTTTAATTTATCTGACTGTGTATTATATAAAGCCGCTTTTGTTTTTCAAAAGTGATAATTTTCCTAAAATTGTTTTAACATTTCACAGCAGTATCATATTTCAATTTTGTTTAAACCGATTTATTTACTTCTTACATTAACTATTTATCCCTTATAACTTTTATTAACTAAGTATTTGTATTTATGTATCATAGATCAAATTTATTCGTTCATTGTGTGTTAATTTGCGTTTTTAATTAAGTTAATATAAACAAAAGATGTGGTTTGATTGCCAGTTAGACAACTCTCCACAAGACACAAAAATCTCACAGAATCAAACAACTATAGGTCACCGTACGGCCTTTAGCAATGAGCAAAGCCCATACTGCATAGTCAGCTATAAATGGCCCGAAAATGACAATTTTAAACAATTCAAACGAGAAAATTAACGACCGAATGTATGTACAAATAAAGAAAGAAAAACAAATATGTAACACATAAACAAATGACAACCACTGAATTACAGGCACCTGACTTGGGACAGACACATACATACAGAATGTGGCGGGTTTGAACATGTTAACGGGATTCCAACCCTATTTTAACCTGGACAGTGGAATAACATAACAACATACGAACGAACTATATAAATCAGTTGCAAAAGGCTTAACACATCAGATAGCCAAAAATACAAGTGGAAGTGGCCTGGTACGTGTACATCCCAACAGCACAAAGAACACAAGGTACATATGTGAAAGTACTAGCAGTTAATTGACAGCTAGTTAAAATCCACTAACAACTAATTGAAAAAATCATGAATCTGAGACTAAATTATCAATCCATACACAGCCAACAACCACTGGATGTAGTGTAAAGACGTCATTAACAGTCAGAGAAAAATATGATCTTGTGCAATGCCAAGATATGAGTATCGACAGATTGTAGATCCATGAAGTTTTATATGTATATAACCTAGTAGTAATATTTAGTTTAGTTTTAATTTACTGATAACAAAATCCATATTTATACAAATGAAAACAATATTCAACGATCGTATTACAGTGTTGAATTGGTAACCGTTTAGAGTAAGTTTATGTAAAGGAGCGATAAGTTACCAGGATCATTTCTAAATTTCCGGGCACGGTTGACAATATTCCATAAAAACGAGGATGTGCTATCCCGTTTAAAATAAGTTTTCTACAGGTACAACCAAACTTCAAAAACAAACCTTTATATATATTGAAATTTTCTATTAAAGGTTTGAAGTAATTCATGGTTATGAAATTCTTAGCTTAAAAATTTACCAGTAATACATAGATTACGTTCGATAAAATCAAAAACGTCATTTCTTTGTTTTTTTTTATTTTGTCTGTAATAAAACGGACTAAGTACAACCCAGTGAAATGAAATAAACAGTAATTACACACCAAATGGGTTGTTATACCAATACATCATTATGTAGACATCTTTATTTATATCATAGAAATTGAATATACCTTCGAAATGTGTTTTAGGTGATTATATCTGAATTTTAATAGTTGATGACATGTTTCGAGCTTATCATTGGGGAAAATCTTTCACATGAATTTAAAATATGAATGAAAAAACATGATTTTTAATTATTACCATAATGATTTAAACATAATGAGTACCTGTTTGTGTAATTGTTATTATTCTAGCCAAGCAATTTGTAATGAAAGCACACATAGTGTCCTGTTCTTTTCTTTTCCCGTTATAGAATATCCATGCAATGATGAAATAATGGTGTTGTTGGTTCCTTTCCAAATATGTGTGCATATGTGCTGGACAAGTAACAAAATGTCAAAAGACAAATGATTGTTTATATGAGAGACAAGTTTTAAAAAAAGCAGTTATAACGTTTTGTTTTAATGAAAGTAATAATATCTGTGGAGCAATATACTGACAAACACATGCAAGCATACACAAGTTTAATCAGTATACGATAATTCTTTTCAACAAAGATTGGGATCAAGCGCACCTGCAACATGCGCGAATCGAACTCATAACCTCAGTCTCGTCTACACATGTACTTTGACCAACGCATACCAATATTATGAAATCTACAAATAGCTTAATATTATCTTGTAGAATAAACAAGGACTTCAGTTTTGATGATTTTATAATAAAAACCTACGGATGTGACGTCCATTCTTTTGATTCAAGGTAAGACCTAACAAAAACATTATATGAAAGAAATCAGTTCTTTAGTTTTGAAGATATCATTTGGAATATTCTAATGAAAGTTAATTATATGTCCATGTGGAGAGCTAGCTAGCGATATAATGACACGGATTACGTTATTAATATTTTTTGTCACGCCTGCGACTTGTATCGCAGAAAGCTCGACAGGGGGATAGTGATTCTACGGCGGTGGTACCGTTAGCTTAATTCTTTTAAGATCAATGTTTCAGACGGTAGAATACCTGGAGCCTACATACTTTGTATACGGATGCCTTATGCAGTTCCCGTTTGTCATATGTCCATTGTCCTAGGTCTCATTTTCATGGTTCAGTGAGTAGTTGAGAAAAAAGTTATTCCCCTCTTATTGTGAGTGATGGGATAACTATATTTGGGATGTGCGCACCTTGCAAGGTCCTCATACTAATCAGACAGATTTCACCTAACCTCGGCCTATTTTGAGGATCAGTCAACAAGGTAAAGTTTTGGTGGTCAAGTCCATATATCAGATATCATAACCAATAGATCTACTATATTTGGTATATGGAATGATTGTAAGGTGTCCCACTGACAGTTGTCATCTGACCTTGACCTCATTTTCATGGTTCATTGTTTAGTATTTGTGTTTTTATGTTTTTCCTTATACTGTATGCTACAGATCTACTGACGAATTAAATTATAATTCTGGTATCTTTGATAACTATCTACTACATTTGGTGTATGGAATGATTGTAAGGTGACCATGTTCAACCGGCAGGTGCTATTTGACCTTTATCTCATTTTCATGGTTCTGTGGCTGAGGTTTAAATTGTGTGTTTTGATGGAAATGTGTGTGCAGAAGTCTGAAAGTTTAAGAAATTTTATATAAAAAACATCAGAAAAAGTACAAATAAATGTAAGAATAAAATACTTTCCTCAGAATTGATGAACTATATGCCAAAAAGCAGAAACACTGTAGGTTATGTTTATATATCAAAATGTAAAATGATCTGACAGGTTTGATTTACTTTTACACTAATATATTGAGCAGACATAATTTACCTGACTAGGTGTGTAAACCTATTCAAAGAACGCGGCTAACTTCTGTTTAAAAATAGTCAAACATGTCCGAAGAACTCGACTGACCACTATTTAGAAATTCCATTAGGTATTTGATAAGGCCATGCCTAATCAGGGAGCGTTTTAACACAAGTGAATCAAATTTTAGGACAAACGTGAATATATATAATTCGTATATCCTGTTTCGACTCTATATAATTCAAGAGTCTATCCTAAATTGAGGTAAATTATATGACCTTCAAAAGACCGTTTCTATCCCTAACATCACTGAAATGCTGAAGAGATATTCATTGTCGAAATCCGAAAATGGTGTAAAAACATTTAGCACCTCATGTTTGTGGTTTACAATCTTTACCACACGTTTATTGTTTTCTGTTTAATATAATAATCCATTTTGACATTTTGTGATCAATGTACATCATAGGTGTCAACATTGTTTTCAATTTAGACTTGTTTATATTTATCTCGTTTAGGCCTGGATTATATTTTCCCTCGGGTTTATATAATGCGTTCATCCTATTTCGACTCTTTAAAGTTTAAGAGTCTATCCCAAACTGAGGTAAACTATATGGTCTTCCACATCCTGTTTCGATCCCTAACATCACTGAAGAGACATTTATTGTCGAAATCTGGATATGGTGTAAAAAAAAAATTAGCACCTCGTGTTTGTGGAAAACCATCATTGCCACACGCTTATTGTTTTCTGTTGGGTATAAAATTAATATAAAGATTAATTTCTAGATCTAGTGATCAATTTATTTGGCAATCGTCAATGGCAGTCAGCAGGGTTTAAGAAACATCAGCTGTTCGACCTGTTAGCCATTGTGTATTGTTAAAATATACTCTTTTTTTCCTTTTTTTTTGTCTTTTGGAAAATGTTCTTTTGTGTTGTATAAAAATTGTAGTTTTTAGTATTTATGGAAATATTTCGGTTGATAAACACTACATAAAACGTTCATGCTATTTTCATAAATATAAAATAAACATCGTTTACGGTACTTTATATTCAGAGTTGCCTAACGGTCTTTGCGATTAAAGAAAATGTGTATAACAGTGTCCTTCAAATAATTCACATCACAACACATTTTTTCAAACAAGGGTACCTGAGTAGGATCAACCCTACCAGCGTTCTACGACTGAACACAAAGTCCGTGTTAATATAACATTTTCAAACATTGTATCTGGGTCTCGCATCTAAAGATTATAAGAATAAATGTACTGAAGCGTCAATATTTTCATACAGCTTAGTAGAGTTTGGATGTAAAATAGTTATCTCACTTGGACTTGGTGTGCCAATGTAAATCACACTGCGGCCTCGTGCATTTAGGGTGATCTTGCACTGACACACCGCGGCTTCATAGGATAAATATTACATATATGTTATCTACAAGTAGTATATTTACCTGACGATATCGGGATATAGGTATTCAGTCGGATCTTAACATGTACTTGTAACTTGTTTACAAACCGGTATTGATAAAAATAAACAAACAAATGTCGAAATGTTAAGGACTTAATTAAATCTGTATTTTAGTTAGAGGATGCAAGCATACGATTTGTATTGCGTCTTACATTTTGGGAAGCAAATACTCTTTAACTTCTTCATTAAAATATGGTGTAAAAACGTTAATTATTAGCTATGAAAGTCAAGTGGCTAGATTTTCTGAGTAAGTTTCAAAAATTTCAAAGAAACATTTTTTACAGTGGGTTAGCTTTCATAAGTCTTCACTATCCTATATATTAACAACTTTCAGTTATATTTATAATTAATAATCTTTATTGAAGGCGGAGCACGAATGCACAGTTAATTAATTATATTTATGTGCCATTTGTATGCAAGATTGACACTCTTTTGTATTATGTGCCGATTCGAAAAAAAGTTATGCGAGTATTGTCTCCTTTTAACAGGTTCATTATTATATAATTAAGTATAGGTTTCGGATTTTATTTTGAATGATTAAGAAATGTATCAATTCAATATATATCAGTTGTTGTTATTAGTGTATCAAAGACATTGATGTACGAATATAATTTTATAAATTTGAAACATTTAAAATGATTACATACCACTATTAAGAACCGTTTATCATTTTTGAAAAGACTATAAATGTAAGCCGAATTATTTATCTCCCCTACATGATAGATTGATTGGGAAATTAACCAGAGTTATCAAATATTAACCACAGAGAGGGAATAACAAGCAATTTTTAATTGTAGCTTATTGAAGGTTAAAACAATTTTCCACTATGAACGAATGTTATTTTATACAAATATAAGGACTTTTTTTTTTTAGCTAAATCTACAAATTTTACTACATATTATGATTTTTTATTACAATAGATCAACATGCTACAGTACAAGGGCTGTGTGCATCAAATTTATATTGTTGTTTACCTGCAAATGTATAATGTTACATAGCGTTAGCGTTTCTATATGAATGTGTACCATGTGTTTTAATTTATGAAACTCTACTAGACAAGAAGAACGTTTTGTGACATTATTCTGTTTTCTCTAATTCTATGGAACTATATTCCCTTCCGAACCCATTGTATAAATAAAATAACCAACGTGTGGTTGCCAGTGAACTCAAAATATTATTGGATGATTTTCAGGTTCATAACGTTTTAAGCTAAGTGGATAAATAAAAATATGCTAACAGGTGTAAAAAAAATTGACAACTTCGTGGAGGGTGAAGGGCACTCGTTTAACAAAAAAAAATGTTTTGATCATTAGAGAAACAGTGTCTTACAAAGTTACACATGGATTATCGGATTTGTCCAATCTCGATATGCTCGGACTTTGAAAGGAGTAGGTTCAGTAAGACCCCTTTTTGGCCCCAAAATTAAGCAGTTTTGCAAAATTGTGAAAATGTAATCTTTTAGCTATTTTTTAGAAAGTAGAATGCTTCTGCTACATAAATATGTGCTGTTTTTGACAATACAATGCACATATATCGTGTACTAGCATCATTAAGTCATGCTAAATTACTGAAATATTCACAATTATAGCATTTTAGTTAAATTTTAGACGGTTTCCGTCTTAAATGAAAGTGGCCGCATTCGTGTTCATTCATAATATTGAAATGTAAGTTGTATTTGATGATAATACATAACATATATAAAGGTTGAGGATGAACACGAATGCGACCACTTTCATTTTTGACGAAAATCATCTGAAAAGTGACGTTTTGTGGCATATTTGATAGATTTTTCATATTTTAGCTTCAATCGGAGCGTTTTTTTATGACTGAATCAGTTAAAATCTTTAACATAAACTAATCGAATCAGTTGAAATAGACACTTAAGTGTTTAAAAAGTGTCCTAAATATCTCGTTAGATGAAACTAAAATTTGGGGCCAAAATCGACCCTTACCGGACCTACTCCTTTGATAATTTACCTATCTCGATTTGATAAATCCGATTATCCAATGGTATCAATGTAAGAATCTTTATTTATCTACCAATTTCTAAAAAAAAGTGATTCTTTAAATTTCATACTTATGTATTGTGAACATTTCTTATAGAGGTTAGATAACTCATCACACGTACATATGTATCAAATTTGCCGCATTGTATATGCCTCTTTCAATTTTAGTATCGGGCAACCAGATTTTAGACGCGGAGACCAAATATGGTTCCATAACCTGGGATTGAGCAGCGTAACGGGCAAATTAAGAAAATGGAAAGTCTCCACATTAAAAGATATAGTTGATAATTTAAACCATACTTCAGTAAGTAGATGTTTATAGTGATATATTTGAAAAGACAAAAAAGACACCATGGTCATGTAATACTGCATGTGTTACTCTAAAATACTCTGCTTTACTACAAGTTAAACGCTGGTAACTTACGGTTTATATACTGTTAACTTTTGATTAAAACGTTTGATAGAACTTACATAATCTTATTGGATTTAATGTGCAACTTTTAACGACATGAAAAACTATTATAATAAAAATGTTCATCCGATTACATGGAACATTGTGTAAACATTTCTGAATAAAAATGAAGACAATAAGGTGTCCTCAATAAGAACGTATATGCAACGAGAATTTGAGGATAATTCATACGCCAAAGAAAAATGAAAAAGCGTTTGTCTTCTAATTTTACTTATGGTATTCCATCACTCAAAAATCAAAATGTTAGTGAGGTTTTGCATTTCATTAACATGTTTACCCGTCATATTAGCATAAATGATACTATCGAAACAAACTGCTGTGCTGCTTCGTCTATTTCTCTTCTACTTGACCTGTACAGTGTTGAACTGTTTTACTGTGATCTATGACAAACTAGGTAATAAGAGCTTTCAAATTATCTGCAGTCACTGAAGTGACAAGGCATGCCTACAATGTATGGCGTTTATATATCTCATTCGAAATATTACAAATGTAATCATTCAAATCACAGGGCTTTCGTTTACACGGTTGAGCTACTTAAAGACAAAATCTACCATGAAGAAGAATGACTAAAATCGATAGTACATACAAATTTTCTATAAATTAAGTCGTCCACAAATATGGTCCATTAACAATCTTGCCTCGTCTTATATTTATTTAAAACCAACACACTGATATGAACTATTGTCTACGTATGCCATGCTGAATTATCACCGGCTTTTTATTTTGCTTTGATAGATGAAGACCCATCTTAAACATTACATCAATTGCTAAAATAAGTGTAAAGTATGAGTACTTCATGATTAAGGGATAACATTCAATCTCATCATGGTCACAGTAGTGTATATATTAAATTCATATTAATCCTGTTATCAAATTACATGTGTCCTGCTGGTTAATCATAAAATGTGTTATAACTACATTCATTACAAAGCTGGAGAAACCAGTACCGATAATGATGAATCGGACAATCACAAAAGACCCACGCCCCCGCTAATGAAGTAAATAGTTCATTTATGTTTTTTTTCCTATGAAATGATCTTGCACTGTACATTATCAATTACATTAGGATAAACACGGAACTACATTGAACTCGTACCTTCATTTCCATTTTTTCTCGCAGTTCAATGTTTTTGTTATTATACGTGTATGTAACTGTATAAAAAAACGAAACTGAACATATTTAAAACCAATCATTAAGCTCAAAGTGTTGACATACAATAAGGGGTTAATATATATGAACAAGTTCATTACCTCAATCAATAAATCATGGTATTTTTTGGGCATTATTGTCTTCTAAAATCAGGTATTGACTCAGACACATATACGCACTTTAACCAGCATCTGAAATAGAAATAAGTAGATCTATGATTGAACATAAAAAGGTTGATCCACATTCACCTTAATATATTTTGATATCTTAAATGTGTGTAAGAGGGGACGAAAGATACCAGAGTGACGGTAAATTTCATAAGTCAAAAATAAACAGAAAAACGCCATGTTTAGAAAAGAAAACGACCAATAGACAAACAATAGTAAACAACACGCAACAAAGATATATAAAATAAAACCTGAAGACTGAGCATCACAAACCAAACCATAAAACGGGGGTTGATCTTAGTATTAGGGTTTGCAGATCCTCCTCCTCATGTGGTACCCGTCGTGTTGTTCGTGTTGTTACAAACCTGGTAATAAGTCGTATACAGTAAGTTACATTCAAAACAACGGTACGGGATTGTACAGTTAAAACACGAGGTAAATATCTGTTAACATCTGTGAAATAGATATTTCATAATGGTCAACCAACTCGTATAAATTAGTCTCATATATTCTCAACCTCAAGTAGGTGTTAAAATTTAAGATTTTGATAAAAAAAAAAAAATTCGATGCACATTTCTAGTGAACTATCAAGGTTTAAACATATTTTTATTTTTCAATCTAATATTTACAATATTAGAATAAAACTGTCTTAGTAAAATTAACAATGTAAATTGTCATCGAAGAACTCTCAAATGCCTGAATGTATCAAAAAGAAACGTGTAAGAACACGGCAGGCCACAACACCAGGTTTAACCTACCATTTGTTTTCTTAAAATGCCATGTACCAAGCCAGGAAAATGGCCATTCGTATATTATAGTTCGTTTCTGTGAGAGTTACAATTTAATAGTATGTTTCTGTTGTGTCGTAGTTCTCTTATATTTGATACGTTTTCCTCGGTTTAGGTTTTAACCCGGATTTGTTTTTTCTCTATCGATTTAAGAATTTCGAACAGCGGTATACTACTGTTGCCTTTATTTAAGGTATTAAGTATATGGTAGGTACACTGTGTCAGCCAGTACTGATTAAGGTAATTGCGTAGCCTTGTGTTACGTAAATTTAAGCACACGTCATTTCATTGATAACTTTGACTCTTCACATTTGACATAATCCGCTTTGCGGATTATTCAATGTGAAGAGTCAAAAATTAATTTTATGGTTCAATAAATTCAAAATAAATAATAGCCATTCATTAAATATGATTGAAAAAAATAACTTGTGTCTTTAATAGATTGACTTGAAACACTTTTTTTACGCATTGCCCTTCTGTTTCCCGTGAAATTATCGTATATTGAGCTCTCCCTTACACTATTTATGTTTCTTTTACAATCCGGAAAAATCAGTATGACGAGATATTCTTAATATATCCAACCTACATTATATTATAGTGACATCATTGTTGGAATGGCACTACGCAGAAGCAAGGATATCCTTCACTGGTTATTAAAATCATTCTCAGAGATCGTGCACTAATTAAAAATTGGTGTTTGTTAAATTTAAACATAATTATGTTTGCTGTAGATGATTCAAACATCAACATGCAGTACTTTAATTAGTAGGTCAACAACTTTCAAAGTAAACAAAGTCCGTAAGGATAGATAAGATTGGGGAGAGAAACGCTTTTTTTCATTTTTTTCTGTAAAATTCTGTTTTGAGAATTTTCCGCCAATTCAGGAGCACCTCAATTGGTGAGTTATTATCCACTAAAATAAAAGTTAATGTATCTGAACACTTAAAATGTGACATTTTTTTAGAATATGATTAGTAGTCTTCCATTTAAACTAAATGTGTGTACAAACATAATCATTGTAATGGTAGAAAAATAATTAAATAAAAAATGTGGCATTTGTAGTTTAAACCTATTTATTCATGAAATTTACAAATATTTCAAAATGTAAGATCTGGAAACAAGCTTCTCACAGTTTACATCAATCATATTGTTTTTTATAAGTACCTGTATCCCTGTGATGAGAGTTGTAACTGGGAACTTATAATCATTGGAAATTTAAAACTGAATAGATTTTTCAGTCCTTACTTTCTTGAGAAAAAAATTAAAAATCTTAGAGTACTGTCACAAAAAATGGAAAATGGCCTGCAGTTCAGTGGTCAGAATTAAGATTTCAAAAAATTGTAGTTGTTGTTAAATGACAGAACTGCGTTGAATTTTAGATAATTAACTAATCGAATGTTTAGATTTAGAAGATGCAGATCTCTTCCATTGGTCCAAATTGAATCCTAAACTAAGGAAAGGAAATTACATTAAACAACAATTGATTTCAATATTGTCAACCTGTTCTTTTTTTCATTCTTTATATGAAGGCTATCAAAAGATACAACCCCCCCCCAAAAAAAACCCAACAAAAAAAATAATATAATACGGAAATAAGAGCCGTCTTTCCCCTCAGAGCTATTCAGCTCTTTGATTTATTGTTTGTTTAGAATATAAAGCAATGCAGCCAGTAACACAATATGCGTTTACATTAACAAATACTAGAAGGGAAATTTGGTATTTTCAATTTTTAAGAGTCTTTTCAGTCTCTATACTAATATTGTTTCGTATTTGTGTTAAGGACCCGGGGTTGCAATGTTACTGTTGACCTACATTATAATGGATTATATTAATGATAGTTATCAAAAGTACCAGGATTATAATTTTATACGCCAGACGCGCGTTTCGTCTACATAAGACTCATCAGTGACGCTCAGATCAAAATAGTTAAAAAGCCAAATAAATACAAAGTTGAAGAGCATTGAGGATCGAAAATTCCAAAAAGTTGTGCCAAATACGGCTAAGGTAATCTACTCCTGGGGTAAGAAAATCCTTAGTATTTCGAAAAATTCAAAGTTTTGTAAACAGAAAATTTATAAAAATGAACAATTCAATGTTTTTGAATGGTTGACAACCAATTATATTGTATATTCAATATTTATAATAGACAAACTTAGCAACAACCATTGCTAATTTTTGACACTCAGTTCGTAAAATTTAGTTCCCGATTCTCAAAAAAAAGAAAACGACAGGAGATACAGCTTATTTCCCAATGTTTATTATCCTGCAAAATTACGGGAATTATAAAACAATTTTGAGTTATCTTACCTCAGAGAGAGGATACAGAGGTTATATTATTAGTTACATGGTGTGTATTTGACCTAATACGATATATAGAGTGTCAGTAAATTCAATATGGGGTACGAAGCTCGATTCCCCATATGGTATTTATTGACCCGATATATATCGTATTAGCTCACTGGCACATCATGTAACAAATTTATCTTACCGACTTTCTTCACCTCTAGTATTTTGCGGCCTATCAAAGTGATCAAGTATTTAATACTTAGTACTTAGATCCTACTTCCATTTGTCTAAACAGAAAACAAATATATGCCAACAATAACAACTTTTTAGCTTTCAGTCTATTTCAATCGTTGATTACATGTATCAATTTCTTTGTCTATTGAATTCATTTTAGATTTCTTTTTTTTGCTTTGAAAGGGAAGTAACTCTGTTATTTTGCATTATAAGCAGTCAACCTGATTACAAACTATCATTATTTGAATTCCGTGTGGAAAGAGGTCGGGTCAATTTCGAGTATTATCTGCGATCTCAAGATATTTTAAAATCATTTCAGTAGTTGATATTACAATTAAAAGTCAACTGAACATGAACTATATTGCATATTATACAATTTAAAGCATTTCTGTACGTGAAGCCGTATGACGTTATAGTTATTTCGGTCTCAGTTATATAAAGTATGAAATTATCGTTCCTGAATCTGGGTTTCACTAATAAGAGAGAAGAAGCGTCATAAAGTGATAAGAAGCGACAATAAAATTAATTTAGCGATAAGAAGCGTCAAGAAGACTATTTAGCGACGATACATAAATAAAAAAATATCATTGCAACAACTTATTCCCAATAGATATTAAAAAAAAATACATTATTTTTATTAAAGGGCGGTTATAAAACATTTTTTTATATGTTACATTCATAGATATTTTTTTTTTATATTATAAACAAGAAAGGGATTGTCTAGTTTTACAAGATATAAAGAATATGTTTTATGCAAACGCTAAAAATTGGAAATCAAAAAAAGTTTTTCCAACCTCCTTTTAAAGATTTTTTGGAATCAAAACTATGCAATATCAGAGACATATATACACATGTGTATATATGTCTCTGGTAATATCATTTCCTTTCTATTAAACAGTGACATTCGTCGTTCTTCATATGGACATATTTAATAGGTGTGGCTTCACACTATCACACCAAATGAGAATAGCCTCGTGAGAGAATAGCGATTCGCTTGTCCCTTGTTTGTTATGGTCGCTTCGTCACTAAATTATTCTTCTTGTCGCTGTTTGTTGCTAAATTTTTTCTTGTCTCTTATTAGTGAGACCGGTCAGTTCCGTCCTTAACTTCCGTTTCTGCACTGCAAAACAACCACACAATTAACGATGCCTTGGCCTTGTTGCTGTTGTGTACTTGAGTTTCATTTAAGAGGAGGACATGCATTTCCAAATGACTTAATAAGAAGGAAAAGTTGGATCAACGCCATGGCTCATACGTAGATTGTCACGATGAAATCGTAGAGTCCATCTCAATCAGCTGTTATTTGCAAGGCACATTTACCGAAAACGACTACGTTCAGGAAACTATTCATCGTAAACATTATTTTCTTTAAGAAATATATACTGTTATTTATATAATCGCCATGCAATTAAACCAAAGTCTGTTTGAAACCGCTTTTAGAATTAAAAAAGGGGGGTTAATTCAAGACGTCATAATTTTTGGGATTACGATTCAATGTCATCAGATTTTTTTGGTGAATGATACAATAATAAGGTTTTCCTACAAGAGGTATATCATACTGATAATTATTTTAGCAGTAATTATGTTAAGTTAGGATATAATGACAGGAATTCATGAGCTATATGCCTCAGGCTTTCTTGAAAATATCAATGACAATGTAAACAGGAACAAAACATTGACATGAATGAGGCTGTCTTCTATGTTATAGTTATATATGGGTATCGGGTCCATTCGCCCTAATAACATGTTCGCCCTAGGTCCGTTTGCCCGTAGAGTCCGTTTGCCCTACTAAAATAATATTCAGGTCATTGAAGTTGGTTAAACTTATTTAAATAATTATATGGTACCGTATATATTTTTGAAATTTAGGAAAACGTATGGAATTATTTAAAAGTTTATGGCTTTTTTAGGATTGTTAATTGTTCAATGACATAATAATTCTCACTGACTGTTGTGATACTTGTCTTTTGATGGATTAATAATAAAAACAAACATTTTGTTATGATAAAACAGGGACTTTCTATACTAACTAATTACTAAATTAATACATTGTATTCCAGTAAACTATGCAAATCAAAGGGAAAATTATATATTGGTTGATGCAATACAAATATTCGGTAAATTTTTCAACAAACTTTAACATATTCTGTTCAAATGATTAACATTATGCAACTGGACAACAATTAAAAAAAAAGTAGGGCGAACGGACCCTGGGCGAACGGGTATCAGGGCGAACGTGAATCAGGGCGAACGGACCAAGATTCTTATATAGGCATGATAGGTATGTGTGTTGCACAAGTCTTTCACAAGTTTCAAAAAAAGCTAATGTTATAAAACTTTTTTTCAGGGCACAAACCCACTTTAAAGAGACTTGTCTACTGCCATTGCCATCCTATTGTCATGTACCATTTGCAAGCAAGAAACTGAATGGTTTGCAAAATTAAAAATAAGAACGGTGTCCTGTTAAACCAAAAGAACTAAACTGGATGAATATTGTAGGAGAAATCTAGAGGAAAGTTTTGATTTGTGAAATTTGTTTTCCTGAAAAGTCATTCATCCTGCAGAAAGGATTTATAACTGTCCACCACCAACTGTCGAGCTAATGTTGAGCTTCACAGATGGAATTACTCAAACACCATCAATGCCTATGTTTTCAACACAGATTTCGCAAATCATGACACAGCTCTGCATTTTTTATACCTGTTAAAGGGGCACTAGCTGTCAAATTCATGGTCACCTATTTGACTCAAATTCTCATATTTGATTTATAACAATGTAAAACATTTACCCAAACTATCAAAAGTCTAAAATAAACAGTTTACAGAGCATGGGATAGATAATATGGTCCGAGTACACAGTTATTTCGTAGTGCATTTCTTTTAGACAATAAATGAAAATTAAAAAAATCCCACCTGCGCTTTCTCAATAATATTTTTACAGTGTGTTGTACTACTTTTGGGACAAATTATATCAAAATTATAGAAAACTTCATCAGATCTAACTCAAAATATGGACAATCTTATGTTAAGGGGGTCTTGAAATCTTTTGACAGCTCCCGAAGTGCTAATTTTTTACCTTTTATAGCTGGACCTAATCACTACTTTACATTAATATTTATGACCCAACTTTTTTTACAGTGTCATTTCACCCCCCAACTTGCTATATGAGGCATAAAACATGGAGAAATAAATTTGGAAGGGGTATAACAAAAATTGGCAAGTAACACACTGTCCACACTAAGGACTTTATTCGTGGACAACGAAAATCAAAGGACGATAACTGTGTACTCGGACCATATATATTCGTTTCGTGAGTATTTTAGTCCAGACGCCATCTAATTAACTATCAATTTGACCTCCGATGACCATATTAGCGATGTATATGTAAATAAAGATATGAATAGATTAAACCAACACGTGCAATTGGACTTTTATATAGGTCTGTTTGATTTTATTTTATAGATTAAAAATAGATGTTGCTCATTGTTTTTAACCGTATAAGAATGATTTTATGTGCATCGAATTAGTAATCAAATGATGTACTGTAGTTTCACTTTCATTGTTGACATTCTTTTTCTTTAAATAAGCAGTACACGTACAATGCATGCGTTGTCAATCTCGAGCTAGGGGTTAAATTGAAGTTCAAAATGAATACGGATTTAAAGAGGTCGACTCATTCACTTGCAAGTGAATAACTAATTATCAATGTTTCTTAGCGTAATTTGACAAAATTGAACCTTTTTGGCTGCAAAAAGCGAATTGTTATTTCACTATTTCACTTTCATTATTGATTGAACAAAAATAATCAAACTTTAGATTTGTTATATATCTCGTAGCTAGTGCCCCTTTAAGAGTCGTATACTACATTTTATTTTTATATAAATAAATATATATTGTGTCATTTTAGAACTTGTATTTTGCCAAAAGATGTATAAATGAAAGTCGTGCAATTCATTTTGCTTTGATATATAGATTTGAATTACAATTGTTCATGTTATTAATTGTAATGCATATAAAAATAAGGAGATGTGGTACAATGTATATATATACATGATATTTAGTGAGTTTATCAAACTTAAGTGAATAAGAAATGGGTACAATGGATACTGTTGTCAAGTCATTAAAGATTGCATATTTTGGCGTTAATATTGAGTCACTGATAAGGTCTTTGCATCGGAACTAAACACATTTATTCTAAAAATAGTTGTTGGCATGACACGGGTTATGTTCTTCTCATATATGTTATGATGGTATGATACTAAACCCCTAACGGGAAGGATTGTGCCTGATGTTCATATGATGAAATCATAAATTTCAGTCAGTTTAATTGAAGTCTGGAGCTGGCATATCAGTTAACTGCTAGTAGTCTGTTGTTATTTATGTATTATTGTCATTTTGTTTATTTTCTTTGGTTACATCTTCTGACATCAGACTCGGATTTCTCTTGAACTGAATTTTAATGTGCGTATTGTTATGCGTTTACTTTACTACATTGGTTAGAGGTATAGGGGGAGGGTTGAGATCTCACAAACATGTTTAACCCCACCGCATTTTTGCGCCGGTCCCAAGTCAGGAGCCTCTGGCCTTTCTTAGTCTTGTATTATTTTGGTTTTAGTTTCTTGTGTACAATTTGGAAATTGGTATGGCGTTCATTGTCACTGGACTAGTGTATATTTGTTTGGGGGCCAGCTGGGGGGCGCCTCCGGGTGCGGGAATTTCTCGCTGCATTGAAGACCTGTTGGTGACCCTCTGCTGTTGTTTTTTATTTGGTCGGGTTGTTGTCTCTTTGACACATTCCCCATTTCCATTCTCAATTTTACAAGCAGTTACAAGTACTACTGTACAATCTCAAACAATGAGAAAAACTCAAACCGTAAAGAGAATATCATTTTTACAAGTAAGTTTTGTTTTTGCGTTTAATATTTTTCTTCTGTTGTCTTAATTGCAAATATGGTGAGTGGTTAAAATGCTAATGAGACAGCAATTATGGCCACCAGATGTCATTGTTTCCTTAATTAAAAACTCCTTTTTCATTCATACCGGTAGTTTACTTCATCATGTTTATACTGAAAAATAATTTTGCTTGGAGTTAGAAACATACCTGCAGCTGCCAACTTTTCAAAATGCCCATTGGGGTTTGACGTGAAAGATGGTTCTTAAAGTCCTACAAAACCTTCAAGGGGGCCTTCAAATATATTCTAATGTGGTTTTTTTTATTTCTTCGTGCTTTAACAAGCTCATAGCCATTGTTAAATTAATTGTTATCTTTAAGATAGTGGACAAAATTGCTCTTACAAAATTTCCACTTGGGAGCCTCCATGGGGGAAATATCCCACACATGGTGACAGTTGGCGGGTATGTAAAAAAAGTATGGTCATCACAAGAGTTGACATGTTACTATGTACATTTACCATTATGTTACTTGATGTTCTTGCAATACACACAGTACGGAGACTAGTCAATCTTTGTGAACTATTTTCATAGGATGGGAGTAATTGAATATGTATATATAATCAATAATTAAAAATATTCTATTTAGGGAAAAGTTCTTATATGTCTTAAAAATGCATTTAATGGCGAGGTACAGAAAATATACTGTAAACAGTAGACTATAGATATAGGTGAACTAGGTACAAGAGAACTCTAAATCTTAAATACTACAAACCACCTCTGTTCTATGTAAGATAAGGATATAACTGGACCAGAAATACACACAACCTGTAATTAACTGCCTTTACAGCGCTTTCGCGCTTTGATTATAAAGGGTTATGGCATCTTTTTTGCATTGAAAGAGAAATTACTCCTTACTAACACCTTATGGTAACTAACCATGTATGGTTACTAACCCTATATTTTTAGAACACCCTATATCAAATATATATAGTCACCACGTGTAGCCCTTTAACCAATCCTATCTCTGTAAATCTGTAGGAGGTAAGATAAATAAATATATATTAATTTACATATCTAACATTGTAAGGCTGATGTTAAGACAACTTTTATATACAGAATGTATTTTTAGCCTTGTATCACCACCACTACTAGTGATCCGATGGATAAAATATGTTGTAGGGTCGTCACGGGTTCCGACGTACTCATAATATAATTATTTCTGTGACTGCATCTTACATTAATTTGTAGAATCTTTTACAAAAGATGATTCAGCTGATCTGTAACAATTCCATCTTCATGTCTTATATATCATGTACTATGTTACGACGCGAGATTAAAAATGACAAGGAAAGGTAACACCTGCCCACCGAAAGCTTTATTTTTTGTAGAGCCTAGTAGGTCGAATCGTGTAACGCGTCGAGCATAGTGAAAGGCGATTCGGTACCACGATAGCTGAGTAGCATGGGTTCGAATAACGCCGTGGGAAGAATCAAATATTTCTCTATGTCATATTCCCTTCATAAAATGACTGCGTCCATGTAATTTGATTTGGTACATTGTAACCTATACGATTATAAATCATTTCTGAAATTTGATATTTTTTGCCGCATTAGTTACGTGAACATTACTTGACTTCATTATTCTATGCAAGATATCTTATTGAAAACTGCATAATACACAGGAATTATTTTCTGGACCCTACCCCTGTTTAAAAGTTGGTAAAAACTTACACTGATTTTTGCAGACATTACGGTACTGTTTGTTACATGTGTAATATTTTATCTCTTTGCTAGAATTGCATTTTCGAAGTAATCATGTACTTCTGAAATAGACCAACAAAGAATTTAATTTGAGTGACGCTGTGCCAAAAGAAAATAATTAAAAAATCGGACCAGTTAATATTAATGAATTCACTATTTTGAAACGGACTATAGCTTTATAAATCGGATATATGTGCAAACTTTAGCTTCTTTTCGTTAAGAGACAGCTTCTGGCAGCCTATGTTAGCTATACAAGTTGTCCGGGTAATTTTGAATGATGTAAAATCGTTTAGCGTATGACAATGCCCTTGGAGCAGTTTTTAACAAAAATCGGAGAGTGTTTAATCCGAAGATTTCTGTGTCACGTGATGTGTCAAGATCTAACAAGTATCGCCAACAGTTAGGCCTATTTCTGTCTAACAAGCCTATAAGACAAATTTTGGAAAAAAACCCAGAAAAGACACACCAATGCGATGTAATCCTGTACCTACCCGTATCTTGAATGCAAATAAGAAACAGACTATAGCCTAAAAAAGGAATTATTCACACATATCACAACACTAGTAAAGCGTTTTAAATGTCGATTTGTTTCCTTAAATACCATTTTTGAAATATTCTGAGACCATTATAGAATATGAAGTACTAAATGGTGGCCCATTGCCGACAATGCTATTTTGAGCAATTATCTCCTGAAAAGGCGTTTTTAATAAACTTATTATGGAAAAACTGATGATGTCTAGTTTGAGCTCGATATCTATTTGTGATTTTACCACACTCAAATATATATGGTTCCATGGCTTTTCGTGATGAATTTTGTGTTTTTAACGATACCTTACGATTTTGCAGAAAATTTTCCCTAGTTTTGATCAACATAAAAAAAATTATGTCTGGCCCTTTATCATATACATTTAAGGACAAATGTGTGCTTGCATGAAACTATATTAATGCTTATCAGGAAAAAAATATAACTGATCTAACAACCAGAGAGGGCCATCTATTTCTATCTCTGTGTCTTGTTCCCTTCATTGTGTTTTGTTTTAGATCGATGACATAGAAATATAAATGTTTTGTTATATATTAACTGCCTTCTTCTAATCAGCTTTTATAGATTGATGTTCTGTTAAGAGTTTTTCGAATTTGTAGATTATAAATTTCTATTTAAATATCTTGCTTTTTATCTATTTAAAGTAGGTAATGTACTTATTTGAAGGTTTTTATTATATGTTTTAGAGAAGAGTTAAAATTGTGAAAATGGACATAGAGTTCTCAGAATGGACCTCTCTCCCAAATATGATCAAAACCGGAGCTCTAAGAAATACCAAACAGTTGTTAGTAGAATTCCATGGATCATCAGCGTCAGTGAAAAAGTTGCAAACTTTTAGAAACATATATAATGAAGGCTTCAGAATTTATTTGTATCATAGAAATCCTAGACAAGGAAATTTACTGCAAGGGAGATTTGTTTAGAACTCTGCATGTTATGAAGTATATTTTCTTCGCATATAATGTTGTATTATTATAATCTTACTATAATATATGTTTCTAAAGTATAATTTAAGAACCCCATTTCAGATAGTTTTCACACATTTTATTGAAAACAACTCGAAGTAACTAGCATATATTGATGTCATCGATGTTAGAAATATCTACGTTTTAGACAACACACTTAATCTGTACAATCTAGCGTGCATTAGTTATCTTTTTAAAAAAAAATAATTATAACAGGTTATTAGTCAATTGAACCAATGCGTTTTTATGAACAGGTTTGCTACTGAAAAGACCTAAGTGTGCTTGTCTTCCATCTTTGCTATGCGCTTTGTCTGTATACCTGTTTACGTTTCTTTGTTACATATATGACGTGGCCCTGTTTTTATACATCTCGCCATTGTGTTATTGTACTATGGTAAATTTGTGTATTTTTGTCTTTATGTTAATTTTAAGCACCGTTTTATAAAAAAAGTGATTATCTATTTTTGTCAAACTTTGTCACAAGCTTTGACGTTTTGAAGACTGTCCTTGAAATTGAAAACGTCCTATCATTTGCAATTTCCTTTAAATAAGCCTGTTTTGTGTGCCTACAATTCTTAGTAAATATTATTAGCAAAATTAACCTGGATGCAAGCGTGCCGTCATATTAGGTAGAACAAATATACAGTTAATACCCCAATGAGAATGTCTTGCTTTATTGCTTGATTTTCTCAAAATAACTACTGATGGTAGGTTGAATACCATAGTTTATGACAAACGCGATGATTTTTATTTTCCTAAAGTCAACTTTCCATTTCTGTGTAGCAACATCCCAGCGGCACCAGCCTATGGAGTATATGTGTCTCAATTAATACGTTACTCTAGAGCTAGCTCAAAGTACGTTGATTGGGTTGAACGAGGAATACTGCTTTCTCAAAAGATGCTAAGTCAGGGCTATGAATCAATCAAACGAAGGTCATCACTCAAGAAATTTTACAGTCACCATCATGAGCTGATTGGCCATTATGACAAAAGTGTGTCAGAAATCATATTTGATATTCTTCCTCATTCATAATAACTTTCAATCATTACCGCACTGAACAAAGAAATAACATGACGGGTTTCGTATACGGTGCAGGAAATGCTTACCCTTGCGGAGCACCTGATTTCACTCCCGGTTTTTAGTGGAGTTCTTGTAGTTTCTTATTTATCATTTATAACTGTTGATGTTAATGTCCTTTGTTTTTTTTAGTCTTTTATAACTCCTTGGTTTTGATTGTTATTGTCTTTGTCTAACAGTTATTTGAGTATACCTATTTAAAAAGTCGCTGACATTTTTGCTTCGGATGTTGTGCGATTATTTCACAAGTTTGAAAATTTCCCTGAAATTATTAATAAAAAATTGTGAATAATTGTTTATTAATGAAGTAAGTAAGCAATGTACAAAAAAACAGTATACAATACATTTATTCAGGTTCATTAAATTTTTATACAAAAATAAGCAGTAAGCTCGAATGCAGCTATATGTGATCGTATGCGTTTACGACTAATTGTCTGAAATATGAAGGTTCCAATGTTATGTTCTTTGAAAGCATCTTTCTATGACATTGCTCATGTTGTGGTTTTTAAAAAAATCATCAGTTTTAACTTTTTAACTCTCCTTTCACTACAAACCATTAAAGTCTGAAATGGCTTATATCTGTACTCGACGGTACTGATTTTTACTCGACCAGTCTGAATTGGTCTGACTTTTACTTGACATTACTCGACCCCAGTCTGAACCATACTTGACTGTACTGAATCGTACTTGACCCTTATCTTTGCCGTTGAAAATAGTCTGAACTATTACTCGACCAGTCTGAAACAGTCTTAACCCATTCTCGACTTGTACTCGACCTATTTTTCCAGTCTGAACCATACTTAACCAAAGGTCTGAACAGTACTCGGCCAGTCTGAAGCATACTAGACCAAAAAACTCTACTTTTTTAACTGTTAAAATAAATTTCTATTTAATGACATATATAACAACAGCCAACAAAATTTATAAAAAAAAAATTAACCTTATATTAGAAATATATCTATGATTATATTTAGGCTGAAAAAAAATATATTATATAAAACTTATATCAAAAAGGGATAATAATAAATAAATAAATAAAATTGTTTTTCTAATTAGTGGTGAAATATAAAGAATAACCTCTGCTTGTGGCAAACTCATAAATAAGATCACACCTGGTCAGAGGTATTAAATTCTAAATAACATTGATTCAAAATTGCAACATCCTGTTTAAGTTAAATAACAAGGCCTTTCAAATATACATGTATGTACTAGATAAGTAATACACGAATTTAAGAAAATAGGGCTTTCTTTTTACCTGTAAAACACACATGTATTGAGGTAATTAGAACATATTAAAGTGCTTTCTGTATGCCATGTTAATTTGACAAAAAAAAATTACTAAATTAATTGAAATAAATTTTTACTGTTACTTTGGAACACATTTCTTTTTTTAAAAAGGTTATCAAGGATTGCTATGGAAATTCTATTATCATGATTACATTAAATTCTTGGTTAAATAAAACAAAACAATTAAGCTCCTATTTTTTTAAATTTATTAAGTTGTTTTATATACTATCTTATATATATATTAATAAAAAAAAACATTCACTGCATTATTAATTCAACTCAACTAAATCTTTACTAGGTTTAAGTTAATGGTGAAAATAGTCCAGTTACCATAAAATACTTCCGAAGTATTCATAAAATTTTGAATAAATATTGAAAATATTAGTCATTTGTTAGTCACAATTCATTTTTTTAGATTATGTGATCAGCTTGTTTTATTTATATTTTATAAAAGTTGATATATATTTTTACGTAAGTGTTGATTAATATTGTGTTGACGTTATATTATGATTGATTATTGTGAAATTTTAATTTCAATACTGTATTGAATACATTTTTAATTTCAATTTGATGTTCAAATTTCATTTTTATTTAAAAAAAATCCTAAATTGATAAAATTCAGTTGATAGATACAAAGAATAGGTCTAGGTTGGTTAAGACTTGGTCGAGTATGGTTCAAACTAGGTCGAGTATGGTTAAGACTTGGTCGAGTATGGTTCAGACTAGGTCGAGTATGGTTCAGACTAGGTCCAGTACAGTTCAGACTAGGTCGAGTACGGTTCAGACTAGATCGAGTACGGTTCAGACTTGTAGAAAATTGTTAAGTACTGGTCAAGTACACATTCAGACTGTTAAGTATGGTTCAGACTACAGTCGAGTATTATCAAGTAAATCTCAGACGAATTCAGACTGGTCGAGTAAAAATCAGTACAGTCGAGTACATATATAGGCCATTTCAGACTTTTAATAGTTTGTAGTGTTTCATAATTGTATTCGCAAAGGATGTCTTTTCGTTTTTAGGTAATATTTTCAGAAAAATTTAACAACAAAACACAGTGCTGTTAAATAAGATAACATGAATGAACAGTTGATTATCTTGATCTTGATGTTTTGCTTTTTTTCAAACATTCATTCAAAAATTCGAATAATCTGTCTAAAAAAGTCACCAAAATATTTGCTTCTAATGTTGTGAGATTATTCCACAAGTTGGGAAATTATCGTGAACTTAATAATAACTAATTGTCAATTAATAAATATTAATGGAGTAAGTAATCAGTGTGTACACTAAAATTGCTTAAGTTCATGGTGATTTTTTACAAAAACAATCACTACATGTATGCTCGAATGCCGACATATGTGTTCGAATTCGTTTACGACTAATTGTCAGAAATATTACTTTTCCAATGGTATGTTCATTTAAATCATCTTTTTATTAAAGTGCCTATTTATTTTCGGGCAAACTTTGTCACCAGTTTTGACGTTTTGAAGACTGTCTTTGCGATTTAAAAACCTCATATTACTTGCAATGTCTTCTAAATAAAGCTGTTTTACATACCTACTTTGTGGAGTAATTATATTACTAAAATTAAACAACATGCAAGATTGTCGTTATTAGGTAGAATATATGTTAATTGGAAATCTTGATTTTGATGTATTGTTGTTTTTTCTACCAGTTATTTAAAGATACTTGTTTGAAAAAGTTGCGGAAACGATTTATTCGGATTTTAAGAGATTATTCCACAGTTCGGAAATTCTCCTTAAACTAATAATGAAAATATAGACAATAATTGTGTATAAATGTACAAAAGAAAACAGTGTACACACATTTTTTTTAGTTCATTTATTTTTCACAAAAAAAAATCAGATAAGTCGAATGCAGATGTCACTAGCTTTGAAGACTCACCTTACAATACAAAAACGTCATTTTATTCGCAATTGCTTATGGATCAGCCTGTTTTACATGGCTACTTTGCTTGGGTCAATATGTTTAGAAAAATTAAACCACTTTACACGGTGCCGTGATATAAGATAACATAAATGTACAATTAAATATCTTGATCTTGATGTTTTGCTTTTTTTCTAACAGTCATTCCAATATACCCCTGTTAGAAAAGTCGCCGAGATGTTTGCTTCTATTGTTGTGAGATTTTTCCAAAACGTTGTGAAATAAATAGAAACAAATAGTCAATAATTGTATATTAATGAAATATTAATCAGTGTACACTAAATTTGTTTAAGTTCATTCAGGTTTTTTCTTCAGAGTGCATTGAGTGTGTAGGTAAAGGTGATATCCTTTGTTAGCTTGCTTTCTATATGAAACGTAAAGTTATTATTAGGTAAGATATACTACCCTCCTTTCGAAGTAGCCTAGTCCTACATACAGATAGATAGGGTATCTGTCGGACTTGTCTTCTGTTAAAGAAGGGTAGTTTACCTAACCTAATAATGACTACATGGTTCAGCTAGAAAGCAAGCTAACCAAAGATATTACCTTTACCTACACACTCAATGCATTGAGCTGTAATAAAAGAACAAAGTTTCAATTTGCCCCGCGTTGCACGTAGGTTGTCCAAAAAAGGGCAATAACCAACATTTTTTTTTAACTTTTATAAATATATTAAAGAAATGACGGATTGACATCAAATTTGAAATAAAATCAATAGTTCCAAAATGGCGTTATTTTTTTAAAAAGAAGTTGATAGGCACTGATTTCGGACGTGTCCTTACAAAATAATTTTTATAAAAATCTGACAAGAATTGCACAATTGAAAAATCTAATAAACCGAAAGGACAGACAGAGGAACGGACGTGCGATATTTTATGTGAAGCCAAGGTGGTCGAGTGGTCTAACACGCCGGAACAGTGCAGGCGATTTGGTGTCACGATATCTCAGTAGCATAAGTTTGAATCCCGGCGAGGGAAAAACAAAAAATGTGCATACCAATGGCATTGCACGATTATAACACTTTTAACCAACACAGGAGACCCTGGTTATTGGTGTAAATCTAGTTTTGTCTATATCAATAACAAATGTAAGTTATCATTTCTCATTATCATTGAAAAATGATTTGAAAGTCTCAGTAGCACCAAGAGCATCAGATATATCACGATCCTTTTCACGATTCTTTTAAAAAAACCGGTACTTGATCTGTCACGATCTGACATTTTTCTTATTACAGATGGGTGCACTCCTAACCTGTACAGCAAGTTAACTTGATAACCAGTCATTTGGACTGGTCAAAGTTAACCTGTGACCGAATGTAGGACTGCTCTGACCAGTCCTAGGACCAAAATCTAGTTAACTTGAAAAGCGGACTTGGACCTAGGACTGTTTTTATGTCTGCCAAAAAGTTAACTTGGAAACAGGTCCGCTATTGATATAAGTTAACTTCGGAACCAGTCCTGTCATAAAGTTAACCTAAGTTAACTTGGAAACCGGTCCTGCCACAAAGTTAACTTCTGCTTGAACAAATCCGATCAAAACCAGACCTGTTCCCAAGTTAACTTTTGACTGGTCTGGTCAACACTAAGTTAACTTGTAACCAGGACCGCTCTTCGTTGATTTAAAAAAAAAATATTTTTAATATCTTTGTTTCGCAGTAGAAACATCGAAAATAAAGTAATTTGAAAATTAATACTTCCGTTTTATGAACAGGATTAAACACAAATAATTGAAAATAAGTACGCACAGAACGTAACACAAATTTATCTGTGATCTGACAATCTATCTATTATAAAAACGATCTCGGTTACAATGATAACAGGCACTGAATATATATATATATTCCGAGATCAAATTCAATCATATTATGTATATTTTTGAAAAGAAGTATATTTGATGTTAGGTGTATACGTCCTTGTTAGTTATACATCCTTGAACTATGCAGCCACAATCAGCAATAGTTTAATTCATTTAAATAATGACTACAAATTTTTGTTCGCCTAAATTAAGGGTGCCAGCATGTCTTCTTTTTACTCAAAATACTGATACGTAACAAAATTTCAGTAGTTTTGATGCCTCCAGTTGACTTGTACAACAAAATTATTTGACCGCATCCACCAAAACTGACCATATATGCACTTTAATTTGTAAATCTATATACCCCGTAGTAAAACAGCAATATTTATAATGTCAGGATTCAATGTATAATACAATCCTGACAATGGACAGCAAAATTGCAATATAATAACAAAAAATTTTGGTTCGCATAAATTTAGGATACCAGCATGTCCTCATTTTATTCAAAATTTTGATACGTAACAAAATTTCAGTAGTTTTGATACCTCCAGCTGACTTGTACAACAAAATTATTTGACCGCATTACCAAAACTGACCATATGTGAACTTTAAATTGTAAATCTATATACCAGCATAGTAAATCAGCCTTATTTTTAATGTCAGGATTCAATGTATAATACAATCATGACAATGGACAGCAATATTGCAATATAATAACAACAAATTTTTGTTCGCCTAAATTAAGGGTACCAGCATGTCCTCTTTTTACTTAAAATACTGATACGTAACAAAATTTCAGTAGTTTTGATGCCTCCAGTTGACTTGTACAACAAAATTATTTGACCGCATCCACCAAAACTGACCATATATGCACTTTAATTTGTAAATCTATATACCCGCATAGTAAATCAGCCATATTTTTTATGTCAGGATTCAATGTATAATACAATCATGACAATGGACAGCAATATTGCAATATAATAACAACAAATTTTTGTTCGCATAAATTTAGGATACCAGCATGTCCTCATTTTATTCAAAATATTGAAACGTAACAAAATTTCAGTACTTTTGATACCTCCAGTTGACTTGTACAACAAAATTATTTGACCGCATCCACCAAAACTGACCATATGTGCACTTTAATTTGTAAATCTATATACCCGCATAGTAAATCAGCCACATTTTTGATGTCAGGATTCAATGTATAATACAATCATGACAATGGACAGCAAAATTGCAATATAATAACAAAAAATTTTGGTTCGCATAAATTTAGGATACCAGCATGTCCTCATTTTATTCAAAATATTGATACGTAACAAAATTTTAGTAATTTTGATACCTCCAGCTGACTTGTACAACAAAATTATTTGACCACATTACCAAAACTGACCATATGTGAACTTTAAATTGTAAATCTATATACCAGCATAGTAAATCAGCCTTATTTTTAATATCAGGATTCAATGTATAATACAATCATGACAATGGACAGCAATATTGCAATATAATAACAACAAATTTTTGTTCACCTGAATTAAGGGTGCCAGCATGTCCTCTTTTTACTTAAAATACTGATACGTAACAAAATTTCAGAAGTTTTAATGCCTCCAGTTGCATTGTACAACAAAATTATTTGACCGCATCCACCAAAACTGACCATATATGCACTTTAATTTGTAAATCTATATACCCGCATAGTAAATCAGCCATATTTTTTATGTCAGGATTCAATGAATAATACAATCATGACAATGGACAGCAATATTGCAATATAATAACAACAAATTTTTGTTCGCATAAATTTAGGATACCAGCATGTCCTCATTTTATTCAAAATATTGAAACGTAACAAAATTTCAGTACTTTTGATACCTCCAGTTGACTTGTACAACAAAATTATTTGACCGCATCCACCAAAACTGACCATATGTGCACTTTAATTTGTAAATCTATATACCCGCATAGTAAATCAGCCACATTTTTGATGTCAGGATTCAATGTATAATACAATCATGACAATGGACAGCAAAATTGCAATATAATAACAAAAAATTTTGGTTCGCATAAATTTAGGATACCAGCATGTCCTCATTTTATTCAAAATATTGATACGTAACAAAATTTTAGTAATTTTGATACCTCCAGCTGACTTGTACAACAAAATTATTTGACCACATTACCAAAACTGACCATATGTGAACTTTAAATTGTAAATCTATATACCAGCATAGTAAATCAGCCTTATTTTTAATATCAGGATTCAATGTATAATACAATCATGACAATGGACAGCAATATTGCAATATAATAACAACAAATTTTTGTTCACCTGAATTAAGGGTGCCAGCATGTCCTCTTTTTACTTAAAATACTGATACGTAACAAAATTTCAGAAGTTTTAATGCCTCCAGTTGCATTGTACAACAAAATTATTTGACCGCATCCACCAAAACTTACCATATATGCACTTTAAATTGTAAATCTATATACCAGCATAGTAAATCAGCCATATTTTTTATGTCAGGATTCAATGTATAATACAATCATGACAATGGACAGCAATATTGCAATATAATAACAACAAATTTGTGTTCGCATAAATTTAGGATACCAGCATGTCCTCATTTTATTCAAAATATTGATCATAACAAAATTTCAGTAGTTTTGATACCTCCAGTTGACTTGTACAACAAAATTATTTGACCGCATCCACCAAAACTGACCATTTGTGCACTTTAATTTGTAAATCTATAGACCCGCATAGTAAATCAGCCATATTTTTTATGTCAGGATTCAATGTATAATACAATCCTGACAATGGACAGCAAAATTGCAATATAATAACAAAAAATTTTGGTTCGCATAAATTTAGGATACCAGCATGTCCTCATTTTATTCAAAATTTTGATACGTAACAAAATTTCAGTAGTTTTGATACCTCCAGCTGACTTGTACAACAAAATTATTTGACCGCATTACCAAAACTGACCATATGTGAACTTTAAATTGTAAATCTATATACCAGCATAGTAAATCAGCCTTATTTTTAATGTCAGGATTCAATGTATAATACAATCATGACAATGGACAGCAATATTGCAATATAATAACAACAAATTTTTGTTCGCCTAAATTAAGGGTGCCAGCATGTCCTCTTTTTACTTAAAATACTGATACGTAACAAAATTTCAGTAGTTTTGATGCCTCCAGTTGACTTGTACAACAAAATTATTTGACCGCATCCACCAAAACTGACCATATATGCACTTTAATTTGTAAATCTATATACCAGCATAGTAAATCAGCCATATTTTTTATGTCAGGATTCAATGTATAATACAATCATGACAATGGACAGCAATATTGCAATATAATAACAACAAATTTTTGTTCGCATAAATTTAGGATACCAGCATGTCCTCATTTTATTCAAAATATTGATCATAACAAAATTTCAGTACTTTTGATACCTCCAGTTGACTTGTACAACAAAATTATTTGACCGCATCCACCAAAACTGACCATTTGTGCACTTTAATTTGTAAATCTATATACCCGCATAGTTAATCAGCCATATTTTTTATGCCAGAATCAATGTATAATACAATCATGACAATGGACAGCAATATTGCAATATAATAACAACAAATTTTTGTTCACATAAATTTAGGATACCAGCATGTCCTCATTTTATTCAAAATATTGATACGTAACAAAATTTCAGTAGTTTTGATACCTCCAGCTGACTTGTACAACAAAATTATTTGACCGCATTACCAAAACTGACCATATGTGCACTTTAATTTGTAAATCTATATACACCATGACGTACCCGCATAGTATTAATCAGCCATATTTTTTATGTCAGGAATCATTGTATAATATAATCATGACAATGGACAGCAATATTGCAATTTAATAACAACAAATTTTTGTTCGCATAAATTTAGGATACCAGCGTGTCCTCCTTTTATTCAAAATATTGATACGTAACAAAATTTCAGTAGTTTTAATACCTCATGCTGACTTGGAAAACAAAACTATTTGACCAAAACTGATCATATGTGCACTTTTATTTGCAAATCTATATACCCGAATACCATTGTACCGAGCGCCTTAATGTCTTCTCCTGGCGCTCCTGTTCACATTTTAGTAGGACCGTAAATGTACACGTAATCAATAATATTGGAAAACCATTTATAATGCAAAAAATATTCTGAATAAATTGAGAATGTCAGAATTTCATCTCTTTATTTATAATAACAGTCACATCATATATAGGAGTTCATGATTGTGTACGTGTAAAACAAAACTATTATGCCACATCATCAAAGTACCAACACTGACATGTCTGAATTCATTTGTACTATTTACAATGATTTAATAAAAAAAAAAGTATACGAGGTTCTCTTCTTGGAATCTATTATGTCGGTTGATTGATTTTGTTTATAGTTAAACGTCAAGTGGCAACTATTTCATTAAAGTGCGCATTGAGTATAATTTTATGACGTCCCATATAAATATCGGCAATGACAAATCTCTCGATAAATCTGACGAATTTGACGAGATTGTTGATAGTTTTACCACATCGTATGCTTACGGACACTGTACAATTTCTGTTAGAATATTCTGCGGGAAATAGAATAGTAAATCCAATGCAAACAAGTTGAATATCAATAAAATATCCATGCAAGTATAAATTTATGCATAAAGTAAAATTTAGGAAGGGACAGGTAAACAACGGGGAACGAAGTAACGTAGACAATGTTGTCGATATCCCGTGATATAAGAATATTGTTCCGATGCGTTGGATAACCTTTCTATCCGCCTTCTAATAAAAAAAAAACTCTGTGTGATCGTATAGCCATTTTTTATTTATATAAAAATACATGTATATCAAATAAAAGATAGCATTTGTATAATATCTAGTAGAGTCTAGCGAGTAAATAATAAATGATATCTGTGGAAAAACAATGCGAATGTTGTTCACATATTTTAATGAAAGCTCAAGTCTGATATGAAAACTCTTATAACGATAATCTGTCATAAGCAGACCTGTCCTCAGGTCTGGTCAATAGCAGACTTGTCCACAGGTCTGGTCAAAAGCAGACCTGTCCTCAGGTCTGGTCAGGAGCAGACCTGTCCACAGGTCTGGTCTGAGGCAGACCTGTCCTTAGGACTGATCAAAAGCAGACTTGTCCACAGGTCTGGTCTGGGGCAGACCTGTCCTCAGGACTGGTCAAAAGCAGACTTGTCCACAGGTCTGGTCTGGAGCAGACTTGTCGATAGGTCTGCAGCAGTCCTAAAAAAGCAGACCGTAGGTCTGGTCCACCAACGACGAAGTTAACTTGCTTGACTGCTTAAAAATTCTCAAGTTAACTTAGAAAGCAGTCAACAAGTTAACTCTAAGTTAACTTTTGTCAAGGTTAGGACCGCACCCATCTGTATGCTTTCACAAATTAACTTTGATAACCATTTGATTTTTTCAAATGAAATGACCATTTTGAAGGAAAGTATTTTAGTTATTCGAGTTATGAATTATATCATGTTTGTTTACATTTTTGATGTCATTGAAATATCTAGGAGCAATCTGGCTTCTGTAGTTTTGTAGTTTGTAAACACGATGTACTTTTAAACCGGATTTTCTCACATTCTGATCATAATGTTGAACCATTTTGACAGACAGTTTTATTTCATTGTAAATTTGTCCATGTAATTAATTAAATCGATAAAATTGAATTCACAGTCAAATACTATAGCTTTCATGATCCAATCAGGATCCAATCGCAATACTGATCAACGTTAGGTATTCTTTTACGATCATTTATCTCGATCTTGACACATGTGATTAATATCTTGATACATACTTGCATTTTTTGTAAGATTCGATTCGCCTTGCATGTGCTATTTTGTAGGCTGTGAATGAGAACAAAGACAACAAACATATATAAATGTGTACGTAGGTGACAATTAGTTTCTTCAAAATAAAAATACGACATAACAATACAACAAATCCGAAGACATCTACAATAATCTAAAAAACATTCTTTTTTCTTAAGGTTTCACTTTCAGCAGTTTGACAAACAACGCCTGTTCTGGGGAGATATATTATGTTCATAGATAGTTCATTTTGCTTACGTACTGGTTCCAAGGTATGATCTCTATGTTTCATCTCATTACTTGGGAATGTTAATGGTGTAGATACACATGCATAGCAGGTGATATTGAATTATGTTGAAGACCTAAAGTGAAGGAAGAGGTATTACAGATTTAAGTACAAGTTTAAGCTGTAGAAGGTCGAGGTATATAAATAATCAAAATATTCCACACAGTCCCATGTTTTGACCTTTTGATTCAACAATAGTGCTTCCATTACAGGATATATATTTGTTTTTACGAAACATCATAGTTAAGTTGCACAGTTTTAGCCGTTAAGGTAATTCTAGTTGGAAATTGCATTGTTTATTGTGACAAAACTGCAACCTATACACATACAATATTTTTGTAAGGCTTAGTATTTTGCAATTTGTTTTCCCATTTTTAGAAAAAAACTTTCATGAACGACTTAAGGTGGTATTGGAGCCTAAATTGAAAATTAAGGAAGGTGTTCATACTTTGCAAATTCGAAGTATCTTTTGACATATGTTTCAACAAAATATGTTTCTCGCGTTTTTTGAATATTTGATTGAATACGTAAACCAGAGGAACAGTCAAGCTCATAGATCGAAAATAAACTGACAACACCATGGCTAAAAAAGGAAAAAGACAAACATACACACAATATTACACAAATCATATTATAGAAAACTAAAGAATAAGCAACAGGACCTCATCAATACATGGAGATCCTGTTTAAAAGTGGACTAATGATCAAATCACTATTGACATTTTTGTTTTTGGCACAATGACAATTTCAAAGTTATCCACATGAGTATGTGTTGTGGTTACTGTGCTATTATTTTCGTATCCAGTCACTGTGTGAGTTGTTAATCTGTTTGTCTAACATAATTTATGACTTAAAGTTTTGAAATCATTCAAAAACAATTTAACCTGTTTTTCAAAGCTATAATCATATAGACAAACACAGTTATATAGACGGCCCATTGCAGATACTTTGACAGTTTAACTTAATATTGTAAGATATTTACTATATGTTTCATGACTTGGGCATTGTTTATGTTGAATATGTAATAACCCATGCAGATTAATGCATTTTATAATAAACTGAAATAAATGTCTCAAAAAAATGTCATGTCTCAAGACATGAACAATATTGAACAAGCTCCGCTGTTCCGTATGGATACTAATTTTGTTTTATACTTTCTAGGGTTAAATGCTAATAGATATAAATAATCACTGGCCTACCTCCGACCGGCAGTTAAGCCTTTTTTTTAACGTTGAGCATCCGCTCGCTGTGCAAGATGTTCAATTTTGCAGCTATGTCCGACCAGAAGGAAGTTAAATCTGATGCCACGAGTGTAAAGGTTGCCATGCTCATTGTACGTTAGGAAATTTGGAACACCAGTTACTAATAAAGTCGTGTAAATTGCAATATGCACAAAAACAAACGTTCAAGACACTTATTCATATCTTTACAAATAGATATGTAAAACTTTCAAACGTTTTTATCCCCCCAAACGTGTCCTTATCACCAAACGTGTCTATTCTCCCTAAACGTGTCCGTATTATTTATTATTGCACAAGCGTGTCCGATTGCATAACCTCCTAACATGTCCGATACTGTTTTATTGCCAAAACGTGTCCTCTGTTAAACACCTGGGCGTCATACGTGTTCAACGCTAATACATGTATGTCTTTAATGACATAAATACATGTAACTTTAACGGCAATTCTTTTATGGTGGACGCAGTTGATGAAATAGTCATTTATTATTATGAGTTTGTCCAATGCCGATCATTATTTATTATCATTATTGCAAATTTGATATGTAACATATGAATTAAGTTTTGTCTGAAAAGCTCACTGCCCAGTTGATAGTATTTTTGAAAATGCTCATTTAGAGCTAACATAGAAAATATTCTAGTACAGTTGAAATAATCGTTTACTATGTTAATTATTTTGTTCCAATAAACTCCGATGATGCCTTTTCGATTAATCCGAATATTGTACGTCGGGCTTTTAGCAGTTTCACTTCACTTTTTCCACAGTTCTGGTATTTTAAATGCTCTTCCAGTCATAGACTGGTTATCAGGTTTTTTAATAAATTTTAGGTGTCGAGCATCATTTAAGACACACGAACAAGAGACATGACGTCCAGTGCCAAATATGTCATGCATTATTTGAACGACGCCATTTCAACAATGAAAACTATAGATAGGTTCTTTTATCATCACGGGAATTTATGATTGGGCCTAAATTTTTACGGTTATGCGGGATAACAACTATTTGGGATAATAATAATATAATTAATATCTAATAAATCTCATAGCGAGTAAAGACCTTTTTTATGACTCAGTGAGAAACTATATAGCTACTTTTATCTCCGTTGTGAAAAGAATAAAACAAAAATTGCCTTACAGCTGATGGCACCATGAAAGAGTACTGCTATACAAATTTAAGGTTGAAATGCGCAGAGAATAAAATATTCTCCCTCCACGAACTATCTGATTTAATATCTACAAGTCAATTGAACATAGCTGCTTACATTTACATACAACATAGACGAACGGACGACTGCCCCAGTGTTACTTACTCTAAACCGCCGGTTTAAGAAAAAAAACCAATAGTAATTTATTTCTATTTTGTAATAAAATTGGGAAAAGAGTATACGTTATGTAAAATCAATTACAAAATAACATAGTACGTAATTATGATATGGAAATGAATGACAGTTTATTCAAAAGAAACTAAATATTGATATGAACATATTTGGGGGACCGGGCACGTTTGGGTGTTCATTTAAACAATGAACACGTTTTGGCGTTTATAAAAATGACACAATGACACAAATGACACAACTTAGCACCCTTTTACATTAAGACTTGTCTTGCAGTTCAGTGACAATGTAAAGACGTTTATTGGAGTCGGACACGTTTAGAGGGCAGGACACTTTTCTGAGTGTTACATATATACTAAAAAAAAATGAGATTTGATTCGTGTATGTACACTTCTCTGGAATTATAGTTGTTAATTCATGTATAATACATTCTACTGTGTAGAATTGTTTCATAAGCACTCAAACCACATCTTCTTTTTTCAAACAGTAAAGGTTTAACTGTAATGATTTTTCATAAATTATGGTACTTAGATGACCGCTTATGCCAATTCTGAGATATAAATCTTAAAGTGAGAAAGATAAAGCTGTGTGTGATGTTTCTTTGTTTCTGTATATTTAACGAAACCAACTAGAAAAGTTTCGATTGCCAATGGAAAAAAACATCGTCAATATATCTGAAATGTGAAATTAAGTGATGTGGCTGCTATGATTTTTTTTATTGTACGAGTATCTAAAATGGCATCAACTTATATAAATATAAAAAAGAGGTCAGAGATTGATTGATTGATTGGTGTTTTTCTTAACGCCACAACAGGCTATATCGCGGCGAGAGCTTATTCAAATATTTTTACATTTCTAAGTATTCTTTTTTAATCCAGACGATAGATAGTTCAGGATACTTAAACTCAAGTCGAATGCAAAATCTAGAAATAACACAGACCGTGTCGGCTCATACACTTTTTAAATGGTTTACTTAATTAAAATTTAATATGCTTCCAATAAGAAACACCAGCATACTGATCCGTTTTACCGTTTTTCAAAACTTTGAATTTTTTTCAGAAACTAATAATTTCCGAACCAGGAAAAGTTTTTGTCTCAGTTGTATTTGAAAATTTGTATTGCTTTTGATTCTAGCATCACTGCTGAGCAACCGAAAAAGCTTAGTAAATGTATAACATTTTTACTACAGAGGTTAAAACTTGAGGAATATTTTGTAATTAGTACTTTTTTTTATTTTCGTCCACTCACTTTTCAATTTGAATTTAGGCATATTAATTAATATATTTATAAATGTTCGAAAATATAAAAAGATCCATCTTAATAACTTATTAAAATCCATTAAAGACAGAATTTCAATTGGATTTATTTAATGCATATCAAACATTTCTTATTTTGGTGTCAGTAAATCTGAGGTAATTAATATATATTGTTGCAAAGATTAAGCGTGTCCTTCCATGAAATACAAAAAAATAGAGTTGATTGAGTGTTTTAAGGGGATTATTTTTTCATTTGATAAAAGGCATCAAGCTATATCATGTATATTGTATTTTAATTGATGATGTTTTACAGCAAGTAGCTATTATGTATCTTCAATATACAATCGTCATGTAAGTATCATAATGATGTTATGTGGATACGTGTTTTTGAGCTAAAGTTTCGTGTAATATTTAACAATTGACAAATTCGAATTCGTAATACCTTAATACGGAAATAATGTTGACGAGTTATAGCCATCCTTCAATTAGTAAATCACATTATTCTCAGTCCGATGAAGATTTGCAAACATCGTACATTTGGAATATTATATACAAAAAAATGTATTGTTAGTATTTCAGGTGGTTACACGGTTTGTATACAAAAGACCAATACCTTTATCATAAAAGATAATCATGGTTTAACAAAAACCCTTGAATAAAACAATATCCCATTTTCATTACAGTAAAGTATAACTTTTATGTAGTCTTCAAAATTTGGCTGAAGTTGGGTTAGATATTAAAGAGTTTTAACTGCAATGTTCTTGTCCTTTGGCATTTTCAGTTTGTGGTTTACATGTATCTAAAAAGAAGAATAACAAATAAACAAAAAACGAACTACATGGAAAGTAAAACGAAAATGTCTTTATCATGTGGTAAATTCAAAAGCTCAAACACATCAAATGAATGGACATTAACTGTCAAATTCCTGGCGTGCTTTTGTAAGCAATAGGGGTATATTATAGTCTAGGTAGTATGTGCTACAAGTAGAACAGGATCTGCTAACCCTTCCGCAGCACAAACAGTCAACAACATACTGTTGTTTGGTTCGTGTTGTTCAGTCTTGATTTATAGGTAATTTTAATTCTTCAAAGCTTGAAATGTGGCATTTACACTAATGGCCGATGAAAATGACCAAGGTTTTATAATAGTATTAAGAACCTTCTTCCATGAGTCAATAGAAGAAAACAGTTATTTGTTGATAAAAGTTAAGTATATAATCTAAAATATGTCACAGGATATGTACCAAGCTAATACAACAATGCATATGTGGTACATTGATTGATTTTAAAAATATTTGTGAAAATATTAACTGAACTTTTGCAATATTTGGAGCTTTATGAAAGCCCCATGTCTTACTACCATAACATAAAATACTACTAAGATGTGTATCAAACAAATTCGAGTAATCTGAAAACATTCAAACATAAGAATTATGCTTTTGGTTTCAAGGCAAATACCACTTTTGTACCTTGTTCTGCTAAATATTTCTTAGTTCCCAAAAATATTACTGATATAAATCAACTGTGAATCTAAGTAAAACAAAATCATCAACAATGTCATTAACATAACCATTAAATTACCATGTTTCTTCTATCTTCACATAACAATCTTTTCAAAAAGACATAACTTTAGTCATTTTCGAGAGTACAGTAACTATGTGTCTAACACACTTGTTTCGTATCTTTTACAGAATCAGAAAACAATCATATCATCGGCATACATAAGCAAACAAAAAAAAAACAACCCATGTACTTAATCCGGGAGAACCATCACTTAGAAACTAAATTTCAAGACCATTCACATACAATGAAATAAGTAGCGGATTAAGTACTTCCCCCCTTTGAACCTAAGATACTATTTCCTTTTAGTCAGCTCTACAATCCGTACCCCTGTATTTTTCATAAGGTTTCTTGAAAACCGTCAAAAATGTTGAAACACAAATGTAAAGTTATGAAATAGCTGTAAAAATGACAAAATAATCATTGACTACCTCATGTGCATGTACCTATAAATTGATAAGTGATTACAGATATTTACTAAATTGTTTAGTAATTTTATGTAAGTCATATTTTCAACCATTTTTACTGTACATACATTTGTATTTCAACGAATGCTCTTTACGTTTGAACTTAGTCTTGTTATCCGGAAACCATTGGCGTTGTCTGTTCGACTTATGAGATTGACTGTTCCTCTGGTGTTTATCTCCTATCTCAAAAGACTGTTGTGAGTTTCTCAAGACGATGAAACTATCATTAATTTAAGACCCCGTTGTTCCTAAGGGAATCACGTTTTTGTACATACACACCGGAGAAAAAGATTTGATAAATTGTATAGCAGAACTCAAAGCAATAACAATTGAACATCACACACATATGTACACAACAAACACAAATTACGAATGATACATATATATATATTTACTCTGGTGAACACAATTTTAAACCTGGTATCTATATATTGAGTAAAATATGAAATAATGCAAACACAATACTACTCTACACATGTAAAACCTTATAGTGTATTGTTTATTTGTTCTGACATGCATGCATTCGCCTTCACGTACAAAATTATTTGCATCCATACGCATAAATCGTAATTCTGAGGTAGATATCAAATCATAAACATCAAACTTTTACCACAAAAAATAAAATCACAAAAATACTGAACTTAGAGGAAAATTTAATCGGAAAGTCCATACTTACATGGCAAAATCAAATAACAAAACACATCAAAAACGATTGGACAAGAACTGTCATATTCCTGACTTGGTACATGCATTTTCAAATGTAGAAAATGGTGGATTAAACCTGGTTTTATAGCGCCAACCCTCTCACTGTGATGACAGTCTCATCACATTCCGTTATATTTACAATGATACAAAGACAATTCAAGAATTATTCGTTTAAGATTAAGTTTGTTCTTACCCTACAAGTAGCGTCGTATGCCTGCTTTTATTGGGAAGTTAATTGTTGACGCTACATTATGATACTTGTGAACACATTCAGAAATCAATTTTACCTTTTTTTATATACGCAATTATCAATAATTTCAAATATAATACTCCGAATACAAACATGTTTACACTTCATCATAGTATTGGAAGGCATGTTTGTATGTCTCCATGATGTACACAAAATCAACCATGCAGAAATGTGAAAAACTGTTATTTAAAGTCTTAAGCACTTAGGTAAAATGTATAATACGCCTTAAATTGAGGTATTAAAAACTAAAACTAATAGTATAGTGCATACATTAAAAACCTCTGTGCAGTGATATTGGACATGTTGCAATAATTATTAAGTGACTGGGTTTAACCAATCCTGCATATTGGAGAAGCGGATCAACATACAATAGAAGGGAAAAAAACGATGGAGTTAGCTAATGTATGCAACGAATTAAATGTTCATATAGCTTTTTATCTGCAACAAAAAGAAGACTGTTTGCTTCGGGAAGCCGCAACACAAAGCGACCCCATCATCTACCAAAGTTTACGATATGGACAATAGGATTGAGGAAAATATTACCATTTCATCATATATGAAATGAAGTCAACAACTTCATCTAATTTGAGAGTTTTCATAAGAGTTGTCAGGCGTACTGATGTATAATCGCATTTTTTTTACACAAAAGCACATTATGAAAATGAAGGTAAGTTTTTTTTTTATAAAAAGCTACTAGGCTCAATCAAATTCAGTTAATTCTAGATTACCAATTCATATAAATAGTAGCAATATTTTGTATTTTAAAATGTATTCCTGGTATAGGACAGTTGTACTCATTTTAGTATCAATCATAATCTATGTTTGCATCAGACTTTTGAAAAGCACAGTGCATTTATTAATTTAAAGGTTTACTAACCTTACTCCTGCTAGAAATATGTAGCATTTTAATTTGAAGGTCAATATGTAACAAAAATAATTTAGTTTTCAAATGTTTGAGGTGAAGCTTGAGTAAGGGCGAGCGAGTAAACAAACAATAATAGGTTTGACAATATTGATAAAAAAAAATGTATAAACTTGATTTACCAATTGTAGTATGACATTACAACTATTTATCAACTGCTAAAATGTTAACATGACGGCTGTCTTGCAAGAAGCAGGAACTTCGTTTCCTTCCTGTGTTCACCTCAAGGTTTTGGGGGTTTCAGCTGTTGATATGTGTACATTTTATTACTTGTTTATATGCTGTCGACAACGAAGCCGGTGCTGTAGAAAAAAGTTTAAGGTGGTACCCAACACCTTCACTTAAATTAATTTGGCTCGTTTAATTTTCATAAAAGTTTGACAAAGTATTTACTTTGACCCTTTGAAAAAAATATAAAAATTTCAAAAAATTTGAACCAAAGAATTTATCAGAAAAATTACACTGGTTATATAGCAGTTTGACAAACACTAATTTTGATCATTGAGAAGCTTAATATTCCTTTAACAACACAACATAATTAGAACGTTTAACTGATTTTACAGAGTTACAATGTATCTCCCTGTAGTGGTAGGTACCACCTTAACTATTTAAAACCCCCATACAACCTAAATGATAAAATTGAGAATGGAAATGGGGAATGTGTCAAAGAATCAACAACCCGACCATAGAACAGACAACAGCAGAAGGTCACCAACAGGTCTTCAATGCAGCGAGAAATTCCCGCACCCGGAGGCGTCCTTCAGCTGGCCCCTAAACAAATATATATACTAGTGCAGTGATAATGAACGCCATACTAAACTCTAAATTGTACGCAAGAAACTAAAATTAAAAATAATACAAGACTAACAAAGGCCAGAGGTTCCTGACTTGGAACATGCGCAAAAATGCAGCGGGGTGAAATATGTTTATGATATCTCAACCCTCCCCTATACTTTTGATAAATATTCCTAAAGTTATGAACAAGAGAAGTTCTCGCTCGGACACACACTCCATAATCTAGTATATTATAGAATAGTTTCTGCTGTTTTTGTTTTATGTTTTCAGGCGCTAGTTTGCTGTAATTGGTTGCAATATTATGGTCACCAGTATCCAAGCAGTTCCTTCATGGTATTGAACCAATGCAGGATAGTGTGATATACATTTGTGTTTCTTTGATTGGGACACTTCCTTTATTAAGCATTTTATTTACATATGGACTATTGTTATTCAGGATATAATAAAATAAGTGAAATGTTGTTTTAGATACGATCAATTCCCATTTTGATTTAAAAAGTTTTTCCTTTTTCTTTTCTTCATCAGTAAAATGACCAATTGTCTGAGTGACAGTCCCTCGTTTAAAGGATTATTTATTTGGAGGATAAACAGGTCATAGAACGGCCTTCAACACAGGGCTTTAGCCCAAACCAAACAGCAAACTATTAAGAACCCCAAAATGACTAGTGTAAAACAATTTAAACAGGAAACCGAAGATCTTATCTACATACACACCATAACTACAAACGAAAACTTGGAACAACTGGTTCGTGTCCTATTGAAGAGAAATAGAGTAACGTAAACAGTTTGCGAATGTTCGTATATTTCATTAAAGAGATGTCCAATAAAAACGACTGGACGAACTAACCTTTTGGGACTGATTATTTTCAATCATTGAATTTCGATTAAATATGTTAAATAAATTATTCAACGACTTTTGAGATCACACACTGGAAGATTCGTCCAAATAGATTAATTTGATCATAATGAAAAATGATAAAAATCTTTTTTTTTAACACGTGGTTCTCTAGATTCCCGCCTATAGTTTAACTGACAAAAGATTACGTATAAACACACTTGTCCTTAACCTATCATACGATCGATTTGAGTTTTTTTTCCATAGTTTTGATTATGACAGTTATTCTTCAAAATACTTGACGCCCCATTATTGTTTATTTTACATAGTGTTTTTTTTTCGGTATCCGATGTTCCTTCTTTTTGTAATTATCTACAATATATCCTATTTTAATTTTTTTTTGCGGGATAAATGTTTTTAAAAGGATATGTTTTTGACAATTTCAGAAATGTCAAAGTTAAAAAATGGTTCATGGGGGCTTGAATATATCGTGATTTTACCACGGGTAGGCCCTTTATGTTATATCTTTTACCCTGAGGAATATTTTATCCATGGTAAAATCACGATTTATGCAAGCCCCAATGAGTTTTGGTATACATTTAAATGATAATTTACTTATATGTCTTATATGTATAAAAAAAGACTTGTACCACATTTTAGCATCGTTTGTTAACTTTTCTTTGTTGTGATGATTTTCGGTTTCACAAACGTGTATTTTTCCTTAAAATGCTTATATTCTTACATCATCTTTCTATGACGTCGGGTACCTCATTCATAAAACAACATATGACATGGGAGTACGATAGGAACAACCCAGGCAACATATTTTTCTTTTACCACGGATGTGTACTAAAAGCGTTTGAAGGACGTCATATTAGAATTAGTGTTAAAACTATCGCATCCATTTCATTTCTATAAAAACGTATTATGTATTTATCATAAAATGTATAGATAAACATTTACCTTTAAAGGTACTATTTTAGAATGTGTGCTCGATCAGGGACTGTTCTGTTATATTTAACAGGAGTTTAATCGAAGTCAAAATATAAAAGACTTTTCCAGGCAAACGATTTTGAATGCCTTGAATATAACACAAAGATGGGGTATGAACAATGACAATGAACAAACTAACGGCCTGATTTATGTATATGCATTAACTTATAAAATGTTATCAATTTTAAAGATAGAAAAATTAATAGGAGAGCACCAAATTACTTTTAATACATGTATAAATCACTGAAATGTATGTATTGGGAAAGAAGCATAGAAGAACATCAGAGACAGTTTAACCTGTGTAATCCGACACACTGGGAGACCAGAAAAAATGCCGGATTAAGCAAGGTTTCTGAATACTCAGGATTTTGTCTGCAAGGGTAGGCATACTTCGGGACTATGAACATGTGTCAGTTAAAGCAGGATCTTGGAATACTCAGTTGTCGGATTAGGTAAGTTACACTGTAATAAGATTTGGAAGCTAGTTGCGGATCCACGATTTTAAAAGTTGGAGCTTAAAAGGTGTTCGTTGCATATCCATATTAAAGACGAGAAGATGAGTGTGAACTCGTCTTTGTATTATACCGCAGGAAGACATGTCACGCTTCCTGGACACTTGATTCTGACTCCGGATTGGCCGATCTCTACTGTAAGTCTTAAATATTGGTTTCTTGGCAGAAAGGCATCTACTATTAATCTTTGATTTGAAACGGGCGTGGTTCGTATCCAAGACCTCAACCCGCACTCGTGCAGTGGCTTGACTTCCATTGACGATATGAGTCAACTGCCTAAGTAAATTATTGACCATAAAAAAAAGCTAAAACGGTTCTCCTACAACATTCCAGATATTTCCGTTTTTCATGCATATTTGCATAAGCTAAACGTCTTACAATTTATAAAACCAATTTGTGAGCAATGACTTTAAAAAGATGAGGAAACATATACTAAAGGAACATTCAAATCAAGCATACAATTGCAAAGACTCCATGCATCATTCTAATTAAACCAAATTAATAAAATAACTATCTTTCAACTGTAATTGTTTTTTTTTCCTGAAGATGCATCCGAATTTGTACAGAAAAGTGACACAGTAATATCCGAAATCTGAATTTCTACATCTTGAAATAATTGATAGAATTACATGCATGCAAAAAAATACAAAAAAGTAAGTCGTGGTCACCTCTTACATTCCGGTGTGTTTGAAACTTATTGTTTTAATCTTATCAATCCGATCGTCATAACATTGACTTCAAATTGAGGCTTAACAAAACACCCTAAGAATTAGGGTTTGGGACATAAATAAAACTAAGAAAAAAATAGGGAAGACTATATGCAACATTTTGCCTGTAATTCATGAATTCACTGGCTGTGACACCGTGACGCATATATTAAGACACGGAAAGGGTACTGTTTTGAAAAAAGTCCTGCAAGAGAAAGCCATGACATTTTTGAACGACTTGAATCATAACGAAATAGCAAAGGCGGGTGAGGAAATATTTCTTCATCTGCATGGATGATTAGAGTTTGAGAGTTTTGATCTGCTCAGATATAGGAAATTTGCCTCAAATGTTCTAGTTGGAAACATTTACGTACAGGTACACTCTCTACATCCAACGCAGTCAAATTTCATTCTCTTTAATAGAACGTTCTACCAAAGTAAAATCTGGATACACGATGATTTAGAAATAAACCAAATCGATTGGGGTTCGTATATATCAGAAAATAAAGTGCTCCTAATTCGATCAACATTACCACCTGCACCAGACAAACTATTGAAAATCATTCGTTGTAATTGTAATCAGAATCGTGAGAACAAGCTATCCACTTGCAGGAAACATGGAATTGACTGTTCAATAGGCTGTGGGGAATGTCAATGTATTAAGTGTACAAATTCGCCAAATCTTACACAGTGTGACTTAAATTCAACGTAAATATTGAATTAACAACGAGTCGACCATAGAATGGTATTTTTTTATTTGAAAAACATCATTTATACAAAGACTATTGAACAGCCTTTTGACTTTGAGAAACTATGTGTATACATATTAAAATTATATGCTTCAGAATTTCATTTCAATCACAAAATATCAATTTTCAACGATTTATTGACAAAATCACCTATGGTTACCCCAAAATGGCTTGACAGGGGTCTAATGCCTTTTAATTCGCTGATATGGCATGATTTAAGAAGTTAAAACTATTTGAAATCATGTCAGTTGAAGATTTTATTTATAATTTCACTATATACAACAAATCCAGTTTTCAGCGATTTTTCATTAAAATTGCGTTTTTTTGCCCCAAAAAATGTGTTTTGGGCAACTACGATTTTTTAGGACTTTTTATATCTGATAATGAAGTATATTTATAGCTTTCAAATGAAACCAAATTTGTTTCTGTTGCAACTTGTTCAAGGTAGGGCCAAATTTCACTTAGATTGACTAGACTAAAGTGCCAATTTGTATTTAAAGACCAAACAGCCTATTGTTTATGCGCATCAGCTAACGCAACTTGGTAGTGACATAAAAGCTCTATGACGTTGTTTATAGCAATGAAAAAAACGTCAAATTATAACGTCCTATTTCTCGTTTTTATCGGATTCCAACATGGTGTACGCTACGTAGGTACGCTACGTCTCCCAAGAAAAGAGGAACTATTATGCGTCACGCTACTTTAATATGATGCGGAAGTTTAACACAAATGGACACATACGATACTACACTATATTTAACCTTCGTTCTAATAAAAATAATAAAATATAAAGGAGTAGGTCCGGTAAGGACCGATTTTGGCCTAAAATTTCAGGTTCATCTGACGAAAGATTTTGACTACTTTTTAAACACTTAAGTGTCTATTTTATTTGAATTAATTAGTTTATGTTAAAGATTTTAACAGATTTAGTCATTAAAAACGATCCGATTCAAGCTCAAATATGAAAAATCTACCTAATATGCCGAAAAATGTCACTTTTCAGATGGATTTTGGTGAAAATGAAAGTGGCCGCATCCGTGTTCACGAATGCGGCCACTTTCGTTTTACACGAAAACCGTCTAAAATTTAACTAAAATGCTAGAATTATGAGGATTTCAGTAATTTAGCATGACTTAATGGTGTTAGTACCGGATAAATGTGCATTGTATTGTCAAAAACAGCCCATATTTATGTAGCAAAAGCATTCTACTGTCCAATAAATAACTAAAGGTTTACATTTTAACAATTTTGTAAAACTACTATATTTTGGGGCCAAAAAGGGGTCTTACTGAACCTACTCCTTTGATCTCGACTTTTTGCATTTTTGCGCCGTTCTTCATTTCATTTTTTTTTATTCTTTCACATGCGTAGATTTTGTCTTATATTTGCGTCGATCTGTATTTTTTCTTCTTCTTCACTTGCGTAGATTTTGTCGTTTGCGCCGATTGTGTATAGGTTAGGTGAAAGTTTTTTGTATGCCCGATTTATGGGCATTATGTTCTCTGGTCACTCATCGTTCTTCCGTCTGTCTCGCTTCAGGTTAAAGTTTTTGGTTACAGTTTTTGGTCAAGGTAGTTGTTGACGAAATTAAAGTCCTATCAACTTAAAACTTAGTGAACATGATCCTTCTAATGTTAGTGTCAATTTAAAAAAAAATAAAAAAAATTGAGTATTCACAAGGTTACGCCGATAATCAATTATTCCTAAAAGTTTTGACATACTGGCAACATGTGCATGTAACTGACGTCTGGATGATTCTCGTAAAATAATGTCCGATCTTGCAATGAAGTTAAAATTTATTTATACTGCTTATTTGACAAAATCTTATAGTAAAAAATAAAATGATGACAAAGGGTCATTTCTGTTTGTCATTTGTTTCATTTCAAATTGTCTTAAGGAGAAATGATAAACATATTGTCTAATCTCACTGTAGCTTACAGCTAATTTCCTTATGCATGTAGATCAACACTTTGGTTTGCCTGCTTTCTTTGTTTGTATATTTTGTATAATTATATTTTGATAACGTTCAATTCAATTAAATAGCATATATACAGGTTTACATACCTATATATATAGATGCCAATCTTAATTACAGAGCTTGAGTTAACATTTATACAAACAAAGCAAGGAAGCCAACCAAAGTTTTATCCTACATGCATTAGGAAATTAGCTGTAATGCAAAACATGTTAATAAAACTAATACTCAGCGAACGTGAATTAAAATCACAATTTTCCATTCCGGCGGATGGAGTTTCTGAAGGTTTATATTGTGCGGCAACAACATCATAAAGATCTGAAACTGATACATGCTTAATCTCTAGTATTACCGGATAATAAAGTAGGTGAATATAGTTGTTATTCTTGGAAATTTAAATGTGGGTTTCAAACGTCCAATTTGCGATTTCTTTTTTCAAATAGTTTGTACTATGACGTCAGATGCAATGTTCTGAAGAAAGACAACTCTTTTTCTTCAAAACGAACAAGAAAAAAAAAAACATGACAATTACTCATAACTTTTTTGAAAGGTCTGTGACATACACTTTTTTTTGCTTTATTTTGAAGAGTACATATTGCACTTTCCTTCTTTAAATGTTTATGAAGAAATCACTGGTAGATATTTTTTAATACTGGAAACGTTTTTCAGTTTTACGTTTAATTTTTGGCGGGAATGAAATAAATCATATTTTTAAAGATCAAATCAATATGAGCCTTAAACTCTTGAACCTGTATCTGAAAGATAAAAATCTACTGTTTAACGTGAAACAAGAATTATGCTTGTAGGTTGGATATAATGCATTTTTTTGAGAGTTTAGATAACAAGGAAATGTTATGTTAATATTCGGGAAAACACGAAACTGTGGTTGCTATAGTGACAAAACTAAGTCGGTGAACCCCAATTTTTTTCATCATATTTTGTTCCTCAAATCACGCAACACCTTCACACAAAATTTTAAGGAAAAATCACTGATAGAAATGAATAGGCTGTTTGGTCTTAAAGAGGTACTAAGTCGTATTTTTGTATTTAAAGTTGTTGCATTGTAAGATCGTTTTTGTATAGTACTGCCAAAGATAAAGTAATTTAGGGTGAATACTTTCATATCAACAGATAAAAGCATTTGGGCTATAATTGGGGGTTCTCTATGATATATCGTAGTGGTTGACTTGTGCTGTGTTTATAATCCCTTTGTCTCTCATAAATAACATTAAGGAATATTTTAGTCCTAAAATAATATTTGATATTTTGCAAATAATAAACTGTTTGCTGAAAAACAAAACTGATGCAACGATCAGATATCTTTATTTTTTTTATGGACAAAGGGTTTACTCTTTAAAACTTGCAGATACAAATAAAACCTTACGACAACATGGTTGACTTCTTTTATGTTTACCTAAGATAAGTCACCATGGACTTTACAATTAGTTCATCCGCACTTGTTACCCTCGAACATATGAAAATCTATTTAACATTGGTCGATGCTACTCTCTAATCTAAGGAATATTTCTTCACGTTTTTCTAAATGACATCAACCTTTTAAACTTCTTAATTCGTTTACAGATTTAGATTTAAGAAGTCAGCTACAAAGATTTGGTGACAATAAAATTGATGATAATATATGTCTTTGTTATAACGGCCATTTGAGAAATTATTATATATCCACTGTTAACCGTCTTTAATTAGATAGTCCACTGATCATAAATCGACATCACCCTCAAATTAAATAAACATTTCATTTTGAGTTGTTCTAAATGACTCCTCCCCTTTAAATATCTAAATTAGTTTAAAGATTTTCTGACCATAAAATTATCATAACAATCTTCTATGTAATAACGGCTGTTAAACCAATGATTATATATCCACTGGTTACCCTCTTTAATAAGATAGTTCACTGAACATACATCAACAACACCCCCAAATTAAATGAAAATTTTATTTTAGTTGTTCTAAATGACTCCAACCTTTTAAACTTTTAAGTTCTTTTGGTGAATGAGACTTTGAAAAAAGTAAATTAATAAATTTCCGCCCATTACATTGATAGTGTTAACTAATAGTCGTTAAACAAATAATGATTTTAATTGAATACCTACAGTATTTTAACATGTCAGTTTAGCTTGTTAAAATACAGAATGAACTGTGATACAAAGATAATATAGTAATTGAAGGCAGTTCTATTAATTGCTTACCATTGGCGCAATGTAGGACAGTTCTGATTGTACAAATTTTGTTTATATAAGACAGACAAATGTGCTCATTTTGTATTATCTTGAAGGCGTCAAAAGCACACTAATTTGTATACATAAATGTTATGACAACCGTTTATTTCCTTTTTCAACTGACCTGGAGATAATCATATGCCTTAAGTTATTGTTTAATTGTTTTCTTTTTTCTTTTTTTTGTAATCTAGTTTTGAGACTGCATTCAAATGATTTGATTAAGGCCTACAGACACAACATGCTATACAAAATATATCCTCTTTTTATTTGACCAAATAACAGATTTACAAAAGATATAAAATTGTCTAGTCATCTTAGCCTGCATATAAGACAGGAATACCAATCTGATTAAAAATTGAGTTTGTGTGGGTGTTTTGTTTTACATTAAAATGAATAAGACAACATGAATGACCGTGTAAATATATTATTCAGACATTACAAATATCGAAACAAATTTTCTAAAGAGGAAAGGATTGATTATTTATTTTTTAAATTGTAAAACAATATTGTATATGAGTACATGCATAATTATTTTGATTTACCACAACAAGATAAGGACTGTGTTTTAGACATACATCAATTGCGGAGATTTGGTATGATTACCAATTAAATAACTATACACAAACATCATACCAAAAAGATGTATTTAATTAAAGTCAACCGTACAGCCTGAGAAAACCCCAAATCGTATACTCGTCTATAACCTGAAAATAATGAAACAATTCAATTGTGAAATATAACAGCCTTAATTATTACAAACAGTTTATGAAAAACAAATATGACAGACAGGAACTACCGACAACCAATAAGAACGTTAGGGATTAAACATGTCTATGACGGTCCAACCTTCTCTTAATAGTTATCAAAAGGTTCTAGGATTATAATTTAGTTACGCGTTTCGTCTACATGTAAATAAGACTCATCAGTGACGCTCATATCAAAATATTTATAAATCCAAACAAGTACAAAGTTGAAGAGCATTGAGGATCAAAAATTCCAAAAAGTTCTGACAAATACTGCTAAGGTAATCTATGCCTGAGAAAAGAAAATTCTTTTTTTTCGAAAAATTCAAAGATTTGGTCAACAGGAAATTTATAAAAAATGACCACATTATTGATATCCATGTCAACACCGAAGTGTTGACTACTGGGCTGGTGATACAGACGGGGACGAAACGTCTACCAGCATTGGCATCGACCCAGTGGTGTAAATAGTTATCCAAAGGTACCAGGATTATAATTTAGTATGCCAGACGCGCGTTTCGTCTACATATGAAGCATCAGTGACGCTCATATCAAAATATTTATGCAGGCAAACAAGTACAAAGTTGAAAAGCATTGAGGATTAAAAATTCCAAAAAGTTGTGCCAAATACGGCTAAGGTTATCTATGCCTGGGATAATCGGAAGTTTTTCGAAAAAAAATCTAAGTTATGTAAAAAGGAAATTTATAAAAATGACCACGTTATTGATATTCATGTCAACACCGAATTGTTGACTACTTGGCTGGTGATACCCTAGGGGGCGAAACGTCAACCAGCAGTGGCACCGACCCAGTGGTGTAAATAGTTATCAAAGGTACCAGGATTATAATTTAGTATGCCAGACGCGCGTTTCGTCTACATATGGGGCAATATGCGTAATTGTTTCTCCATAGGCGATAATGGTAACGTTTTCTTCTGTTGCTCAGCCCATATCGTAAACTTGTATATGTATGATGACTTGTTTCGAAGCTGAGACATTTTTACATATGTGGTTAAATTTTCGGGGTACGAAGTTTGATTCATTTTCCCGTAAATTAGCAAACCCCGAGTATCCTTTTGCGATGCGGCTCCTCCTGGTTAAAAATCCCATTTTTAACACAATAAGTTCTTTGAAAATTTAATTCTTTGTACACATTTAATAGCTCCAGAGATTTTACACATTTATTCTGTGTTCCCCTACTTTCTAAATTAACACAAATGGTTCAGCTCTGTCATTTGTTTATCATAGAAATGTGTCAAATATCACTACACAGAGATTTTTTGTTTACACGTGACTTTTGAGTTTCTCATTTCAAGGTGCATTAGGGATATTGTCCCATACGACTCATCAGTGACGCTCATATCAAAATATTTTTGAAGCCAAACAATTTCAAAGTTGAAAAGCATTGAGGATAAGAAATTCCAAAAAGTTATGCCAAATACGGCTAAGGTAATCTATGCCTGGGATAATCGGAAGTTTTTCGAAAAATTCAAGTTATGTAAAAAGGAAATTTATAAAAATGACCACGTTATTGATATTCATGTCAACACCGAATTGTTGACTACTGGGCTGGTGATACCCTCGGGGACGAAACGTCAACCAGCAGTGCCATCGACCCAGTGGTGTAAATAGTTATCAAAGGTACTAGGATTATAATTTAGTATGCCAGACGCGCGTTTCGTCTACATATGGGGCAATATGCGTAATTGTTTCTCCATAGGCGATAATGGTAACGTTTTCTTCTGTTGCTCAGCCCATATCGTAAACTTGTATATGTATGATGACTTGTTTCGAAGCTGAGACATTTTTAGATATGTGGTTAAATTTTCGGGGTACGAAGTTTGATTCATTTTCCCGTAAATTAGCAAACCCCGAGTATCCTTTTGCGATGCGGCTCCTCCTGGTAAAAAATCCATTTTTTAACACAATGAGTTCTTTGAAAATTTAATACTTTGTACACATTTAATAGCTCCAGAGATTTTACACATTTATTCTGTGTTCCCCTACTTTCTATATTAACACAAATGGTTCAGCTCAGTCATTTGTTTATCATAGAAATGTGTCAAATATCACTACACAGAGATTTTTTGTTTACACGTGACTTTTGAGTTTCTCATTTCAAGGTGCATTAGGGATATTGTCCCATACGACTCATCAGTGACGCTCATATCAAAATATTTTTGAAACCAAACAAGTACAAAGTTGAAGAGCATTGGGGATCAAATATCAAAAAGTTGTGTCAAATACGGCTAAGGTAATTATTAAATTTATAAAAATGAGATTATTGATATTCATGTCAACACTGAAGTGTTGACTACTGGGCTGGTGATATCCTCGGGGACGAAACGTCCACCAGCAGTGGCATCGACCCAGTGGTGTAAATAGTTATCAAAGGTACCAGGATTATAATTTAGTATGCCAGACGCGCGTTTCGTCTACATATGACTCACCAGTGACGCTCATATCAAAATATTTATGAAGCCAAACAAGTACAAAGGTGAAGAGCATTGAGGATCAAATATCAAAAAGTTGTGCCAAATACGGCTAAGGTAATCTATGCCTGGGATAAAAAAAATCCTTAGTTTTTCGAAAAATTCAAAGTTATGTAAACAAAAAAATTATAAAAATGACCACATTATTGATATTCATGTCAACACCGAAGTGTTGACTACTGTGCTGGTGCTGGTGATACCCTCGAGGACGAAACGTCCACCAGCAGTGGCATCGACCTTAGCGTGGGACAGTGGTGTTACCGCACCAAATTAGAAAATAACTACACAACTCTGTTGAAAAGGCTGATATATAACTCGTCAGATCGAAGAACACAGACCGGACGTAGCATGGTATTTATTCATCCCCACAACAACAAAAAACTAATCACCTGCAGGTAGTGACAGCTAGTTCAAAGTCTGTAACAAATGTTTTTAGACTTAAACATAAATCAGTACACATCTAATGTCAAAATATAGGTATCAATAAATTGTAGTACTTTAAAAGTGCATATGTGTTAAAGGGCATACGATACAGTTTTGATCCCGTATTTAAATTTTGATAAACATTTCCATATACTAGACTATTTTTTACCTGATTATATTAAATATGTAATAAAAAAAGATGCCTTCATGTGCTACTGTTTGAGTAAAATTAGGTCGAAATTTTGTATATTTGCTAGAAATTCGGATTTGTGGCCGTATTTTGTCTTCAAAAGAAAGACATAACTTTTTTGTTTTAAAAGATAAACACAAATTGGGTTTTGTTAAAAAATTTGTAATTTCTGAATTTTATTAGTATTCTAAATATTTATACATTTTTTATTCAGAAATAACTCATATTCATCAAATGTTCATGAATGTAGAAAAAAACATAATTTTTTGCTGTATATTTATCAAATTTAAAAAAAAATGCACTATTTACGTTTTCATGAAAATTGGCACACATAATCTTCTCGTGTAATCAAACCAAATGGCATTTTAAAACAGAAGGGTCCATGAACTCTTTTTAAAGTTAAATAAGTTTGAATGATAAAAATCAGTCGAAAATTGAATCTTTTCCCGATAAGTCATAGTTTGACGTCACCAGAATAACAATTACAATAGCAACGTCATTACCTCCCCTGTAACTGTATCGTATGCCCTTAAGGTTGTATGGGTGTCCTTCGCCATCTTCGATTGTACAAAACAGAGAATCTAAGGTCCAGATTTTCTATCAAGTTAGCAAAATTTGATTCAGGAATGAAGATATTTAATGTGAATTTTCATTTAAAAGAACCAATTTATAAGAATATAACTTATAAATATTTATATTTTTACAATTGTAGATTAGTTTTGGTTGTTTTTTAATATTTTCAAATTGGTATTTTAAGGGGAGGTAATTCTAAAACAGTGCATTTTCTGAAGAAATCTACATGGAATTTTCCTATTTTGTATTTTAACCAGAAAAAAAGTGCGGTGACCATATCTTTTCTTTTGATATTCTCAAAGCATTGTCTGAAAGCTATCTTTTCCTAATTTATTTTACAATTCTATCATTTTGTTTAGTTTCTAATCACAAAATGGTGTTTTTTCATGTATAATCCATACAAAATGTGTCATTTTGTCACAACCTGTAGCTTAAGAAAATGCGCGAAATGACGTGATTTATTTAAAATATCCACTGTTTTTATATGTTTTATACTAAACTTATTGATAGGTTATTAAGATATTTAACAAAGTAGACGATTTGTTATAAGACGTTTGATGTAAGGGTTTCACACATGCATCCTTATTTATGGTTGATTTTGAACACTTCATGAACTATGCCGAACAACACCCTGTTTTTTTCTCACGTAGATCTCAGCTACTCTGCTTTACTTTGCACCAAATGCGGAAAAATTGGTCAAACTTTTCCGGATAGCACGAACAGACGACAAACGGATACAATAAAAGGTTTACGGTGACAAAAATGCGCTGTGGTGAGACTCAAATTCAAATTTCTCTCTGTCGGTGCACTGACTGATATATGAGTCATTATAAAAAAAGTTCAAATTTCGACAAGGTAATATTTTGAAAAATGATGTCATTGTTTAAAACATTTGAAAGTGGCCCTCTATTCTATAGTATGGTAGCAATGCTATTCAGAAATGTGCAATGGGGAAAATGAAGAGTTCCTTCAATTTTAACAATTGTAAGTCATCCTTTGATAGAATCGTGTCAATGGTGTTACCAATTTAAAAACATACATTTAGGTACTAAATATTATTGTTAAACATCAAACAACTGTTCCAATTTGTTGTTTAGGTTTAAATTACGACTAATTGACATTATTCATATAGCTGTGCATTATATTCAAACATAAATTTCAGAATACATTGTCGTAAAAAAAGTTGGCTGTCCTAATTATGGCCGTTGCTAATACTAAAAAAATCACTTAAACTGAATACATGTAAAATGAATAAGATTGAATGATAATAATATACCTAACCCTTCGTATACGACCTAAAAACACTTTCATTTATAATAAAACTAAAAAAAATGTCGCATTTTTATATAGTAACACCACTGACCCTTCAGTTACTCCAATGACATAAAAGTATCACCATTGACATCACATTTCAAATTTTACTTTAATTAAGTACTGAACACAAATCCAAGAACACCGAGCAAAAGAAAAAGATAAAAAATGCTTCTTAGGCTAAACAATCTCAAAATATATAACATAACATCCATTACTAAAAATGTTAATATTGTTACTAAATAGTGTCATTGGTGTTACCAGCATACATCAGTTTGTGACAACGTTGTATATGTAATACATGATATTGTTAAAACATTGTTAAATAAGTATTGTTTTTCATAAATATATGATATGATGTTTCGTTTGTTAAACATGAAAGAAACACAAAACACTGCTGATTGTCATGATGTATTCAGTGGTGATACTAAACTGGTCAATAGTGTTATTTTATCATAATGGTCTCACCATTGACAGTAACACCAATGATTTAAGGTGTGTTTTAAGATTCAGTTACGAAATAAGTGCTCCATTCCCCTATTCTATATGTTGTTACTGGTGCATTTTTCTATAATCAATATATTTCATAATTCAAAGTTAAGGAAATGTTTTCAAAAAATGATTTTTACAAGGGTACATGTACACCATGGATACTATTTTCATTTATGATATAGCTTTTACTTGCTTTTAAGATTTTTTCATTAAATTTTCAACACAATTGTTTGTTTTCTTTTTCATAACATGCTTACAGCATGTACAGGTAGCTTGCTAAGGCAGAAACTGTTGTAAATGACCAAATCTTGCGAAAGATAACTCTTATCCTACTCATTTGTCCTTTGGTTACACCATTGACTTAAAAAATGTTACATTTCCTTTTGGTGATTTTTTTTTATTATTAAACCAACATACACCTCCTAAATCATTAAAAAATGTTTGTCTATATGAAAATGCAATAAAAAGTGATAAATCATAATAAAAAATTATATGAATAATAGCCCTGTTTCAAGTCTGAAAGGATTTATAGTAAAAAATAACAGTTAATTATCTCCAAGGGTTTAAGAAAACATTAAGAATGTTTTTATAACATTTCATACTATAAACTGTATATTGTGTATCACAAAAAATGCATATCTAACATATGCAAGTGTTATTTTATGTTATTTAGTGAACTATAGTATGGGATGGTTTAATTATTAATTATTTATAGGTATGTTTGTATATAATATGGTTTTGGCAATACTTAATGAAGTTTTATATGATTCACTTTGGTTTTGTCCTTACATAACATGTTTCTTTCATTACTCGATGTGGTTTCACCATAATTCAATTCGATTGTGACATAAAGTAATTGTTTGAAACAGTATTTGATGTGGCAGTGGGTTAACGTTATGTTGCTGTTTCATTATATGATGTAGTTTTGTTATTCAGTAATGGCGATTAGGTAATTCTTAATTTGATTTTATGCCATATAGTTTACATACTGATATTTCAAAATCTTACGATATCACAATTGATGTGTTCGTTCCAGTATTTGATATTGTCCTGTCATTCTATGATATTTTTATCAAATTACTTGATGAGGAACAACAACGTGACCTTTTTGTTCTACGTTTTTCATCTTTCGTTTTTTAATGTGCTTCGAATGAGTATAGTTGTCATTGAGTTCAAGTTCAAATTAACGTTTAGTTGTTTAAGTTTTTTTTTTGGAAAAAGGCAAAGGCTGACAAAAACGCACAAAAGAAAGATAACATTATTTCGGTCATAACTAAACTTACAATGCAAAACATGGTAATACATTATCCCAATAAGGCCTTCAAAAGAAGTGATATTACTTACTTTTGGAGTGTGAAATGTAATTAATAAATTTCATGCTTTTAATGGTGATTTCGAATCTGTTCAAAGTTTTTAATGTTTTACTCTATATACCACTTTGCCTCGCAATACAAAGAAGTGCACACGTCTAATTCAATTGGCATTTAAGTATTCAGAATGCGAATACACATCATACATCATTGTATAAACTCGTTTAGTTCATTTATTTAGTAACGACAAACAACAGAACTGTGTCAATTGTATCGGCTTTGATATTAAATATGCCCTTGAACTTTTGCTAGATAACATTTGTGTTCGCAATGGAGATTCCGGTTATCCTCAGGTTATCGGAATTTCATTGGGGACTTACTGTGCACTAATTATTGCGGACCTGTTTCTGTATTGTTATGAGCTACACGTTATGACTGAAATAAGCATAGACCATTCAAAACAACACTGAAACACACACACATATATATATTTGGATGCTGTATTGGCTTTCAATCATGACGAATTCAGTTTTTACACTAAAACAATTATTCCTCCTAAACTGATTATAAATAAATGTAATACAAACAATGAACACTGCCCTTTCCCAGATCTTAACATCTATACCTTTAAAGGGAAGCTCAATACCAGAAATGATCTTTAAAGAAAATATTATCATTAACTATTGTTAAATATTCATTTTTAGATGGTGACGTATCTAATGTCTGAATTTCTTCGATTCGCTCGTGTATGTAACAATGTATTTGATTTTAAAGAAATACATCTCTATGTTACTATAGAACTATTACACATGAATTGTGAATTTCATAAACTAGTCAAACAAATAACTATGTTTTCCCATTGGTAAAAGGGAGTACATCATTCGTAAATAAGATCAATATGCACACATCTTACACGTTCTGGTATTTTACTTCCAATCCTTTATGTTATTATTCTAGACAAAGCACACAAATGTCGGCATTAACATCAAAAGCTTACTAACATTTATAACAGATTTATTTACAAGGGATATTGTTACGATACTGTAGTTGGGTCATTAACGATAGCATACTTTGATATCAATTTTTGGTATCGGAAATATCGGAAATAAACACATATATTTTTACATCAGTTATTGGCATGAAACGGGTAAGTTCTAATCATAAATTGTATGATGATATGATACGAAACCCGTAACAGTAGAGGTTTGCGTGATGGTCATATGATGAAGACATACTCTTTTAACTATTTTAAACTGAGGTCTGGCAGTGGCATGTCCGTAACTGCTTTCATGAATGTGTTATTGTCGTTTAACTTAGTTTCTCTTGTTACCTGTTCTGATATCGGACTTTTAAACTTAGTTGATGTATGCACAGACAAAAGGAGGTATTGTATAAATGCCAAAAAAACATTATTACTAACAAGAACAGGATTGAGAGGAAGAAGGAAATATACAATATATAACATCAAAAGGCATTCTTACGAAAATGCAGAAATCTAAGAAACACACAACAGTTTTTGACCCCGCCACATTCTGTATGTATGTGCCTTTCTCGAGCCAGGTGCCTGTAAGTCAGTGGTTGTCGTTTGTTTATGTGTTACGTCTTTGTTTTTCGTTCATTTTTTGTACATAAATTAGGGCGTTAGTTTTTCGTTTGACTGGTTCTTCGTTGTCATCTCGGGGCCTTTATAGCTGACTTGCACAGATGTGTCGAAAGAACGAATTAACATCCATGCATATTTCGCCTCACATGTTTATACGATATCTCCCATTTGTTTGTCATTTATTTTTCAACTTCTGTATACCAAAATACTGTTATGTTTTTTCTGCAACGACTTTTAGATTAGATGTATTTTGTATACAATAGTTAAATCTGTCACCGGGGAACATTGTGACTTGTAATGTTGTGTAACAAGAGCCTGACTGAATGGCCCCTTGTTTCTGAAACTGTGTGATGCACCTGATCACACAATGAACGATTACTCTGAATAGCAATGAGAACTCTGATACTGAGACTCTGGAGAAAACTTACTTTTGAGACTCTGGAACTAGCGATAAATAATACAATAATAAAGCATAGATATTTTTATTACAGATGGACTGTGTACAGTGTAAAAGTCCTGAGTCCGAATCATCCTTATTACAATTATAAACATGTATTTATACCCAATGGAATTGACAAGATAAACATAACAAATAACAATTAAAAACTAATTGTTCAGAGAACAATTGAAGGTCTTTCCACTAAAAACAATGTATTTTAATATGAAAGTTGTAAAATCAAGTTTAAAGTGTCATTTCAATCGTCTAATGACAGCTTATTGTACACTGATTCATAGATATATGGTTTCTATACAATATTTTTTAAATAAGGGAGATAATTTGTTACTTCCGGTTTGAAAAATGTTACTTTCGATAATATTTGAATATTTAACTGACACTGATTCCAAAAATATCTGGTTCTATATACTTTTATACTAATATTATACAAAAAATAGCTTCTTCCGGTTTACACAAGGTCACTTCCGGTTTTTTTCAAGGTTAAATGGTTTGATACCTTTTGCCACAAGTCTCATGGCTTTATCATGTATACATATGAGGTAAACGCAAAAGTTAAAATCTAGAACGTCAAATTAGGCTATGACCTTGAGATCAATTTCAAGGTCATAAACCAAGGACCTCAAATCAAAAGACTATAGGTCTTAATTATATTTGGTTAATGAGTTATATCACCATACGCATATTTTTAAATACAAGAGGGGAGAAAACTCCCTTTTACGTTCAACGTACCTTTGCAATCAAAATTTACATGTTACGATATGTCGCAACTAACAATTTAGAAAAAAATAATTTGTCGATATCTTACACGGTTTCCGCAAATGAGTGGAAATAAGCCAAATTAAAAAATTAGAATATGACATTGACCCTTGACCTTGCCCTAATTTTCATTTTTTTTTGCACCAAGGACCTCAAATCAAATGATCCTAGGTCTCTATCACTTATGGTTTACAAGATAGAAATGCATATTACTTATATCAAATGCATAAGGGGAAATAACTCTCATATGGAGCGTTCATATCGCTTCGGTCAAAATAGGACAAATCATGCGAAGGATATAAATTTGTCGTAATCTTTTACGGTTGCAAAGGAGTAGTGGACACAAGGAAAACAGTGTTTGGGGAGATAACTCCTACAAAAGAAAAGTATTCGGTTTAGCAGGGTATATTTGAAAAGCACATAAACTGTCCGATATCATATACCAAATATATAAGCAACATATTGCTAAACAAATATTAGGCGGAAGAAAAAAAAAAATAATCAGAAGAAACACAATAGGTCTTTCCACAAAAATATTTAAAATCATGTGTTATAAAAAACACTTAACGTAGCATTATGAACCCCTCATCAAGACTCAAAGCATCCTCATTTCCGAACAACTTATTCAGTTGAAAAGGTCTTACCGAATCGACTGGACGTACACAGAAATATTTGCCACTAGTATTTACTCAAACAACGGTTCACTCATAAATGCAATAACTGAAAAAAGTGTGAGGCAAATTGTTTTGTTTGTCTAGTATCTCAGATTCGTTAAAATACACTTAGAAATTAAAAAAAAACATTACCCCCTCCTTTTGCCAAATACCAACAAAAGAAAAAGAAACAAATAGAAAAGATAGAAATGTAGTGATCCTTAACATCTCAATCGGTTTTCTTCGTTTGTAAGCAGGCTGGTGCAGCCTACGTTTTACAATGCGTAACCGAGGCATCTATAGTATCTTTAAACTACTGCAAATCATCGAAATGGCATTCATAAAGGAGCAACCACTTAACTTTAAAAAAAAAAGGGGGGTCTGAATCAGATTTTTTTTCGCGCGAACGTTTTTATTCCGTTTTTTTTTCGATGCTAGCAATCAAATATTTTTTAATATTTAACTCTAATGTATGGAGAAGCTCTGGATTCAGCATATTCTATTTAATCATCTGTAAAACCAAAATATATATTTTTTTTTATCAAATTGGGGATCAGAATATTTATCAAGGAAAAAATACATTCCCCTAACCATCCCCTCCCCCAACCCAATCCCCTTTTGGAGTCAAATGGTCGTTCCTTTACTGCAAAAAAAAGTTGTTCGAAAAATGTGCGTTCGGTTCTACGTAATGAACATCTAAATGACATATGTGTGAACAAATCTTATGTACAGGTAATTAAACAAGGTGTATAGATGTGAACAATTTTAATGTGAAACCACTGTTCATTACATTAAGCTAATTGTAAACATATTTACTGTACATAGCGTTTTATGTGAACACGGCCCTAGTAAAATTAACGACTCTATTCTTACTTTGTAGATATTTAACATCGATACAAACACATTGTAAGGAGGTGTTACGGATAGGTGATATGACCGATGGTGGATGGAATGTTTGTCATGACAAACCTTATAGGCCTCCTGTCCCGTGTTTAGTTTATTCATTTGGGTGAGTCAAAATGAAATTGAGTTTCTGATTATCGTACTGTCTTGTTAATTTTACCTGTTGATACTATTTTTAATGCTTTTTTTGTTATTTAATGTAAACATAGAACTTGTCTATATACCATCTTTTATTATTTGGAATTGCTACAAATGTTCACTTCTTCGTACTATGAACATCAACATTAATTATTTTCTCCTTAAATACTGTTCTAGCAGCTGTACGGGAAGTTTTATCTAGCACCAATTGTATAGTTTTATTGTTGATATTCACTCATATGTGCTAACTTTTGGATTGGTTTTGTTGATATACAGGACATTTATTGGTTTTCCGGAACGGAGGATTGCACACACAAAAGATGAAGTACCCTTACAACAAAATTATTTTCATTTACCTGTGTATTATTTGACGCAGTTTTTTTCAAAAGTAATGATTTTCTAAAAAATTTTTTCTCATTTCACAGCAGTATCATATTTTAACTTTGTTTAAACCGGTTTATTTACTTTTTACCATAACTATTTATTCATTATTTATTTTTTTGCATCCAGGTATCACATATCAAATTCATTCGTTCATTGTGTGTTAATTTGCGTTTTTAATTGAGTTAATATAAAAAATATGATGTGGTGTAATTGCCAATGAGACAACTTTTCACAAGAGACCAAAATGACACAGAAATTAACAACTATGGGTCACCGTACGGGCTTCAACATTGAGCAAAGCCCATACCGCATAGTCAGCTATAAATGGCCCGAAAATGACAATTTTAAACAATTTAAACGAGAAAACTAACGGCCTAAGTTATGTACAAAAAAAGAACGAAAAACAAATATGTAACACATAAACAAATGACAACCACTGAATTACAGGCTCCTGACTTGGGACAGCCACATACATCGAGGATGTGGCGGGGTTAAACATGTTAGCGGGATCTAAACCCTCCCCTGAGTTTTCTCAGTGGCACCACATTGATCGATATCTATTTAGACTTAAACTTACGGAAAATCACAGTATATGCTGAACCATTTATTTGTTTTTTAATTATGTCTCTCATAAAACAGTGAAATGAAATAAACAGTAATTACACACCCAATGGGTTGTAATACCAATACATAATTATGTAGACTTCTTTATTTATATCATAGAAATTGAATATTCCTTCGAAATGTGTTTTTGTTGATTATAATTGACTCTCATAGTTGATGACATGTGTCCAGCTAATTTGCAAACCAACAGGAATAAATTATATCTGTACTGTGTTATGTGATGCTTGTCAAATTGTGGGGAAATCTTTCACATGAATTTAAAACATAAATGAAAAAAATTAATGATTTTTAATTATTACCATAATGAATAGACATTTGTTATTTAAACATGATAAGTACCTGCTTGTGTAATTGTTATTATTCTAGCCAAGCAATTTTGAATAAATCCACACATAGTGCCCTGTTCTTTTTCTTTTCTTTTCCCGTTATATGATATCCATGCAATAATTTAGATAACGGTATTGTTGGTCCCTTTCCAATTTGTATTTGTACATATGTGCAGGACAAGTAACAAAATGTCAAAAGACATAGGATTGTTTATATGAGAGACAATATTTTAAAGAAGAGAGCAGTTAGAACGTTTTAATGAAAGTAATGATATCTGAATGTGGAGCAATATACTGACAAACACATGCAAGAATAAACAAGTTTAATCAGTACACGATACTTTTTCAATGAAGATTGGGGTCGAGCGCACCTGCAACATGCGAGAATCGAACTTACAACCTCAGTATTTATAAGCTAGTGATACATTAATTTGTCTACACTGGTACTTTGACCAATTCATACCAATATTATGAAAGCAACAAATAGCTTAATATTATCTTGCAGAATAAACAACGACTTCAGTTTTGATGATTTTATAGTAAAACCCTACGGATGTGACGTCCACTCTTTCGATCCAAGGTAAGACCTAAGAATAACATTATATCAAAGAAATTAGTTCTTTAGTTTTGAAGAGATCATTTGGGACGTTCTAATGCACGTTAACTCTTTGTCCATGTGGAGGGGTAGCTAGCGATATAATGACACGGATTACGTTATTATTAATTGTTGTCAAGCCTGCGACTCGGAAACATATACGCACTTTAACCAGCTTCTGAAATAGAAGTAAGTAGATCTATGATTAAACATTAAAAGGTTGAGCCACATTCACCTCAATATATAATAATATCTTAAATGTGTATAAGAAAGGACAAAAGATACCAGAGCGACAGTCAATTTCATAAGTCAAAAATAAACAGAAAAACGCCATGTCCAGAAAAGAAAACGACCAATAGACTAACAATAGTGTACACGAAACACAACATAGATATATAAAAAACAACTGAAGACTGAGCAGCACGAACCAAACCAAAAACGGGGGTTGATCATAGTATTAGGGAAAGCAGACCCTCCTCCGAATGTGGTACCCGTCGTGTTGTTCATGTTGTTACAAACCTGGACCCGGTTGCACGAACGTCAGTTAGTTTAACTAACTGTTAAGCCTTTAACTGTTAGTTTAAATCTTAACTGCAAGTTACGTAACTATTGATTAAAAATCCGTTGCACAACAGTTAGTTACGTTTGAGTTTACTAATTTACGTTTAACTAGTAGTTTGGTATTTAACAATCAGTTATGTTCGACCTCGCGCAATTTCGCGTACTTTTGGCAGACATGGCGTCTAAGAGAGAAAGGCAACCAAACTGGAGCATCTCAGAAATATCTCTATTACAAGAACTTGTAGAAAAGGATGAGTTCGTGTTAAAATCAAAGCAAACAAACACCATAACAAATAACAAAAAAAATGAAAAGTGGGCAGAAATATGTTCTAAAATTAACGCAATGGGACTTCAAAAAAGAACCGTGAAGCAAGTAATATATAAATGGGGAAACTTACAACAGAATGCAAAAAAAACATATAGTGAAGTAAAAAAACAGAGGAAATTGACTGGAGGAGGGCCGGCACCAAAGCCACCATCAGCCGTGGAAGAAAAAATCATTGAAATGATGAAGGACAGGCCAAATTTTAGTGGAATATCCTGTGGTTTTGAGTCCACTATGCCTCCAGTGTTTGAGAGTACGATTATTTTATTATGCATATGCTAAATAACTTTATATAAAATATACAGATACATGTATTAGCTAGACAATCTTTCTTTATTGTCATGTATCTATTTGTTTTGTTCACAAACGCTGGGGTTACAGTCATTTTAATGACGTCACAAAAATGCAAAATAATCACATTTTTTACGATTTCGAAGAAAAAAAGAACTTACCTTTCAAATACTGGTTATTCCTTCTCTTTATATGTACTCAATCTAACAGAGTAAGCGATTATTGAACACACTAAATCCTTTTTTTTCCCCTTTACTTAGATTGCATGATTACAAGTTTGACGTTTTCTAAAATCATACATGTTTATAGTCATTCTGACTTTTCACTGAATGTCTATCGATTAAAAAGTATGAATTTCCAGTAAAACTCGAGTGTATAATCCCAATGTTGACATTCCAATCATGCACACTTATATCAAGAACATGACGTGACGTCATCTTTTAAAACGTGTGTACACAGAAGAGGCCACCCAAATTAATTAATAGCCGAGTCGAAAGTAAAAAAAAAGTTAGCCCTTCATGACTACTTTCTTATACAAACATAATGTATTATATATAAATAAGAATACATGTATGTGGTATGAGTGCCAATGAGACAACTCTCCATCCAAGTCACAATGTTACAAAAAAATAACAATTATAAGTCAAAGTACGGCCTTCAACACGAGCATTATAGATGTTTTATGACAATAAAATTGACTGATTGATTGCTTCCCAGATAGCAATACTTTGTTGGGCCAACATTGGTGATTGGTTGGCACTGTTGGTGAATAGTTGGCGTTGGCAGCACAACAAGAAACCGACGTTGGCCCAACAAAACTCAGCCAACAGTTATTTTGACACTATTGGCCCCTTGTTGGCCCAACAAAACTCAGCCAACAGTCATTTCGACACCATTGGCCCCTTGTTGGCCCAACGACTTTCCGCCAACTGTCATTTTGGTGTTATTGGCCCAATGTTGGCCCAATATTTTCTTACCAACTGTTATTTAAGTAGCTTGCCCAACGATATTTGACTTACTTTATCCATTGATTCAGTGTAAGATCTTCTGACTGAAACTACTGAACCAATTTTAATCGAACTTTATTTGAATGATTCTAGGTTATCGTAGAGAATATAGATTGTGTTTGAAGGGCATTGAGGACTTAGTAAAAAATTAAATAATAAAGTCTTACCAAATAGGACTATTTTAAACCGTCTGTGCCAAGAGCTAGAAAATTCTTAGTATTTTGAATAATTCAAAAGTTTTTAAAACAGTATTTATAAAAAAAAACAACATATCATTGATATTTAATGACAATATTGAAATATGAGCCAACATTGTGCCAACAATATGCCAACGTATTAAGTTCTTATCTCCCCATTTTATACCACAGATTTTTTTTATTTTTTTTAAATATTATTTCAAAATGCGAACCAAAAAATGTGCTCTTCATTCTCTTTATCTACTATTTTCAAATCTGTGTAGTCATTTAAATGTATTTATCTTAATGTTTGAATAATTTTATGCACAAACAAAAAATACTTAAAACCAGCCCAAAAAAACAAATAAAATTTGAATATAGTTTCTGCAAATTGTTAATCTAGTCATCTAAATTCAGCTGCTCATTTGACACGAGTGTGAATTCACACTCTCCATATGACAGCCGAGATTGACCTACCAACATAATATACATTATGTCATAGAGATAAATATACCTTAATACATAATATGAAATGCATGAATAACATGTTTGACAGACTAGACTAAAGCCATCGTTGGCCCAACATAATTTTAAAACTAGACGACGTTGGTAGACTGTTGGCAAATAGTTAACATTGTTGGCAGTTTGTTGGCAAATAGTTAACTTTGTTGGCATACTGATGTTGGGCCAACAAAGACCCAATATGTTGGGCCAACTGAGGGCCGATGAGCAAAATGACGTTGGCCCAACATAGTTTTCCAACGTTGGCCCAACAATGTTGCCAACAGAATGCCAACATTGGCCCAACACATGTTTGCTATCTGGGTTATATATATAAAAATCTGTTAATTTTTAAGATCAGATGCATCTTTTTCTTTTCTATTGTTTTCACGTTGTATGAGACAATAAATTAATACAAATAAAGCTTTCGTCATAACACAAATTTCTTTTGCATCGCCTCGGAACAGGGGCAACCTTGGGGCAACCCAAGGGTAACTATGACCATAAGGGTGTGGATGAGGGTTTACAGAAAAGAGAATAATTGGCAAGAATGAATCACAGAAAGAATACGGAGAGAAATAGGCAAAATATTTAAAACAGAGAATAATGGGGAATAAGAAATAAAGAATAACTGCAAAAAAAAATATGGGGTAATTTAATATACAAAAAAAAACCCAATGAATACATTTTGAATTAAACAGTACTTCAGCAAGTAATTACAGAATAGCCAGCATTTGAGGCTTAATTAATCAGGGCTATGCAACATAATCAGAGTTATAAACCAAAATCGACGAAAACAGACCTTTAAGAGAGCAACCATTTGAAAATCGGGGGAGGGGGGCGTTGATGGGGGGGGGGGGGAGGATATGCGAGTGATCAAGTTGGGAAGTTGGGATGGGATGGGAGGGGTGGGGTGGGTGGTTTTTTTTTAAAACAAAATAGTTTGCTTCTACAATTTTGGAAATTTTGGAAATTAAAAAAAAAATGTTTTTCCATCTTAGTTTACTTGCTTCAACGGTATAATTGAAATAAAAAAAAATGTTTTTGCCTTGTTGCGAAAGAAAACACTTGTTTTTCGCCAAGTGTGTCGCAGGGGTAAAATCCATGCCCCCTCTCTAGAAAATCAAATGGTTGCTCCCTAAGGGACCACAACTCAGACATCGTTACTTGTGCTACCTATCTCTTATAATTGTTAAGATAATAGCCAAATAAACTCGGGGGGGGGGGGGTGGGGGGGGGGGGCTAAACGGTGCCTGACTCAATTAATTTATCATATATACAACATATCATACCATCTTTCTTTTAATATACCACTTTTTACATTCGCTTGACTGTTTTTGCAGTTGGTCTGGTAGAGAAAGCTAAAAATATGCATGCAGAGATGCAGAGCTACTTAGAAAATTATACTGAAAGGTACAATTTACCCAGAGCAAATGATGTTCACCTTATACCTTTCTTGGAACCCTCAGTTGAGTCTAGTTACTCCGAAAACCAGATAGATGAGCTTGTGAACTTTCTTTGCTCAAAATATCCAAGCCTGCAAGATATTTCGTCAAGGGATATTTCATCTCTAATACATAACATTGTACAGTTCATAGTTAATTACAGACAAGGAGGTAATATCCTTGTTAATGCGATCAATATTATAGACTCGTAAAAACCGCGGTTTGCTTGTTGTTGAAATTAAAGCTTTTTGGTGTATACAAAGAGGAATAACTCTTGCTGAGGTATACGTAGACTAGGTTAACGCATTAACTTTTACTTCATGTCGTTATTCACCGGCTGGTGATGCCTGAAGGCCAACTGCACACACGGGAGAGAGGGGGGCGGGGGGGGGGGGGGTACAGGCGAACGCTTAAATTTGAACACCCCCCTAATAATATTGCTCGAGATGAAAAATCCGATTCATTCATGTATTTTTGCACATAAATTATGACCCGTTCATATAATGGGGGGTGGGGGGGGGGGGGGGGTGGGGGGGGTCTCATCCCGATTTCCCGGTTTTAATGAGTAATGTATTAATTGAGACACATATTTCCATATGCTGATGCCGCTGGGATGTTGCTACATATAAATGGAAATTTGACTATAGGAAAATTAAAATCATCGCGTTTGTCATAAATGATCATAAATTTGGTATTTAACCTACCATCGGTAGTAATTTCGAGATAAAAAGTCTGACCCTGTGAAAATCAATAATGATCAATAATGGGTCAAATTTTCTAGTGGTGATTGACAGGTATGAATTAATGTTGATCGAGGCTTTTGTGGGGAAAGAATTTAGAAAAGTAGAAAAGTTATAAAGCTTATTTTCAATTGAATTGCAAGAATCGAAAACTTACAACCTTTTCAGATAAACGTAATTAATTGTATTTGAGCTTTTGTTTAATAGTTATTAATTACTATCCATGTCTGTCACGGAATACAGAAAAACTAAATAAATATGTAAATCAAACGGAGTATAGGAACCACGCAAGTTTATATTTTCCAACTATTATTCCGATTTTCCGCGCAAACTTATAAAGAAATCATAAGTTTACTGTAAACTGTTTTTCATTTAATTTTTAAATTCTTAAGGATTTGCCGGAATTGTAAGTTTTCCCAAATTACCGGATATAGTTAAAAACAGTTACTTTTTTGTCAATCCCGTTAAATATTAGCATAAAAATCCCCATTTCCCGTGCCTAAAAACATGCTTTTCCCATTTCCCAATGTATATCTATCCCAAATTCCCGACCTTTAAACAAGGCAATCCCGATTTCCCGGTGTTAAAATCGGCCAATCCCGGCGTCCCGAAAATGGTCTCGCCCCCCTCTATAATTAAGATAAGTTAAAATATTAGAAAGGTTTATTCCAATTATGGTCTCACAAGAAGCAAATTACAATTTTCAATCATAATTTAATATACATTTACAAGTTACACAGAACATTCACTGAATACAACAAACAAACACCAATCACATAAATAACCCCCACCCCTCTTTGCCTGCACACAGGCACAGTGTCCACTATTCTATATTCAAACCACGTTTCGGTATTACATTATCTACATTTGTTTCGGCCAAGATTTGTGAACGTAAATCGTTTAATGATAAATAAATATATAAATGATGTATTATGATGTGTAAACATGTCCTTTTGATATACAACTCTTGTTTTGTAGGCACTCCAAATGGATCTTTTGTAGAAATTGAACTAGACAACAGTCAACAGCCGTGTTTTAGCGCACGTGTTGGAGATGGCCAGACAGGCAGTGTTTCATCAATGTTTCCTGAAAGGTAAAGAACACTAGTTATTAAGCGCGGTCCTCGTTGAAGCAACAATTTGCTAACTGCTTTCAAAAATATAACACGCACACACTATAATACTGTATGTACATTTAGATTTTCAAACACTTCTCGGAATTTGAAATGATTTTTGATAATTTTATGAAAACGTAAAACACATTTGTCTCAATATAGAATTATAAAACAGATTAACGATGAGTGATTTTTTTTAGTAGTTTCACATCAATACCAAGATCAAGCACAGACTCTACGTCCTCCATAGCACTTATTAGTTTGACAGAAGAATTTGCAGTCGAAGAAGATGCCAGTTCTTCCAGTATCGCTAAAAAGCCAGACGGGAAAAGGAAAAGGGTTTCTCTTGGTGATTTGCAAACGATGCAGTATGAGGTAATTTTTCTTAGCTTTCTTTTCAAACGGTAATCTTTTAATCTATAGTTCTGATATATTATATATTATTATATTCGAAAAAATATTTTATGTATACATATATATACTGTATACTCTATATGAGCCCCGAACACTATATTTAAATACAACAAATAACGATGGGGGCCTCGGTGGCAGAGGGGTCTATGTAGTTCGTCATGACTACTAATGATCACTAGCCTGTCAACACTGAGGTTGTGAGTTCGAATGTCACTGTGGCGGGGTGTGTATTACTCCCATCTTAATTGACAAGGATTGAGAAATAGCCAAAATGTGCTGAAAACGTCGTAAAACCCCAACCAAACAAACAGACATACAACGATGTTTAATTTGATGTGAGCTGCCCGTAGCGTAATGTAATTGAGCTGGCTTGATTATTATTAACATACAGTGAAACCTGTATTAAGAGACCACCTAAGGGAGAGCAAAAAAGTGGTCTCATAAAACAGGTGGTCTTTAAATACAGGTTCAATTTAAATGAAATGCACTACTTGAGTATCTATAAATAGTGACCACACAGGTGATTGCTTAATAAAGGTGGTCTCTTGAGCAGGTTTCACTGTGTATATATATATATAATGTCTAAAAATAGCAACAATCAACATTCAATCTAATTAAGCGTGGATCAGTTTGTGAAAATAAACTGATACAGTTACTGAATTAAAATTATATAAATGTCTAAGAATATAACTAAAACACACTTATTGATACATTAAAAAGTTCTATTAGATGTTAAATAGAAATACGCAATATTTCGCTAAACAAATTAGCTTCATCAGGCGTGTGCATCTCTCAAGGTGAAATCGGATGCATGACAGAAAAATATTTTTGTAGCTTAATCTATACAAGATTTGAGGGATGGGTGTAACATATTAATTCGGTCATAAAATATGTTTGTAGCTACAACTACATGAAGTTGGAATAAAAGTTTAACACATTTATAGATGTTCGATTAATTGCATGAATTTTCATAAATTAATTTGTATGATTTCAAGATAACTATGGTTTTGATTTGCTTTGAAATCTTTTTTCGTCTCTCTCATTGAGTCCATCAGGTTCAAGAGTTCGTAACTGGTGCATCCAAAATCTCTCTCTTTTTTGTCTTCCTTGTGTATCCCAATTTTGATTTTTCTCAATGATTTGAAATGTGATGTTTTCAAAATCATGTCCTGCTCTTAAAAGGTGTCTTGTAATTGGGCAGTTCCTTTCTTTTGTATAAAATGACCGATGGTTATTTAGTCGGATGTTAAATGGGGTTTCTGTTTCACCAACATATTGTAATTTGCAAGTTCCACACGTTAGAACATAAATGCAATTTTGCGTTTTGCAATTTGATGTTATAAATATGTTGTAATTTTTCTTTGTGACTGTGCTGATGAACTGGGTTTCTATATTGGCGACTTTGCAGCACTTACAATTGCCCCTTCCGCATTGTTTATAACCTCCGATTGTTGATATCTCCCGTTTAGATACTTTGGATGATACTAGAATATCTTTGAGGTTTTTTGGTCTGCGGTAAGCCATAACGGGAGGTGATGGAAAAATTTCGCTTAAGGAAGGATCATTTTCAATAAGACGCCAGTGTTTGTGGACAATTGATGAAATATTTGTCAGATGAGGATGAAAGCTAACAACAAACGGGATTTTATTTGTCTGGGCCGTCTTTTCTTTGTATTCAAGTAGGTTTGTTCGTTCTTTTTCGTTTGCTTTTCCGAAAGCTTCTGAAATACTTTTGTTCTTATAACCTCTTGATTTGAGTTGCTGTCTGAGTTGCCCTAAACGATGGTTTAACTTTGATTCCGATGAACAAATCCGTTTTAACCTGATGGCTTGGCTGTACGGAATGCTCCGGGAGCAGTGTTTCGGGTGACAACTCTTCGGAGAGAGAAATTGGTGTTTATCAGTTTTTTTGGTGTGAAGGTCTGTTGTCATGACTCCGTTTATATATATATGTATACGTTTGAACGTTGTTTTAAATTTAGACTTGTTTATATATATATACATTTATATAGAATTCAGTATATAACTATTAACGTTATCTTGTGTAATTTAAAACATTGATTGTATGATGCATGTGATAGTCACGCCTTGTTAATTTTACAGGTCCTTGAAAAGCAGAGAAGTCAAGCTGATTTGTTGACCACTAAACTGAAGATGGAGATAAACAGAGAAAAGCTTGAAACAAAGAACTTGAAATTAAGAAACACTAAGCTTCGTTTAGAGATAAGGATGTTGAAACAGTCTGTTCAGAGTGAAGAGAATGCAATGTTAGCATTGTCAGCGGTGCAATCAGACAATTATTGTAGCTAGATATTAATTGAACATACAGTATTGATACTTTTAAATTTTATATGTTTTGTATTGTTCACCAATTAACCAAATTAGGATGAAAAGGGAATGAATGTTTTTTTTTTAATGAGAGTGATGTATGGGTTTAAACAGTCATATTGTTTATATAATGTATTGATGTATGCCCTCACGGGCTTATTTATGATTGAATAATAAAAATTTACTTTACATACTTCAGAAATATGATGTGGTTATAAAGTTTCTTATTGTCCTGCCATCCTCTGGACCATTGTAGTTCATCTGACCAACATCTTCCTGATTTTCACCAGATTCATCATCTTCCATTGGTTCCCGGAGCATGATAGCTATGTTATGTAGGATAGCACAAGCACCAATTATTCTACAAACTTTGGCGGGCTTCATGCGAACTTCTCCATGTAACACATGAAACCTTCGCTTCCACCAACCAAAAACCCTTTCTATAGTGCAACGCGTGCGGGTATGTGCTCTATTATATGCCTCTTGGGAAGGTGTAGCCGGACGTAGATATGGTGTAAGTAGGAACTTTGAGCATGGATAGCCACTGTCACCAAGTAAAAAACCATCATCTATGGAACGGTGTCTAGTTTGTAGGTAGGTACTGACATCAGAGGCTCTGAACATGTGGCTGTCATGGGTACTTCCTGGCCACTGTGCATTAACGTTTATAAATTTTCCTGTTAAGATTAATTCAAAGGAAGCTTTTAATTATTTGCAATTCCATGATGGCGCATTACATAAGTTTAAGTTAATCAAACCACTACAATGAAACAGAATAAAAAAAGCGCGACATAGATGTAATGTCACGCCATAGGAATGAACCAATATACAGAACTATTATCAAAAGGAACTACTTTACTGGTCTGACACTTAAGTCTGATAAGGGATTTTTTTTCACTTCAATGTTTGTCTGCCTGAATAAAAAAGGGGGAGATAACGGGGTCTTTTCATTTTTTGTTATTTTTACATGCTGAGATTAAATCATGAAAGTGTTCGATATATTGTGATAAATTGTTAATCTCCTGTGACGCTGTTTCATCTCATATTGAACGCAAAAGAAAGGCTGTTAAGTTAGAATTTGCCTTTAAACATTAGACTTGACACATTTGTGGCTCTAGATAAGCGTATATTCAGATATTTGTTTTTTTTTACATTTACCTTCATGGTCACATACGCCTTGCACATTGATGGAGTGCCAACCTTTTCTATTAACGTAGGCGGGTTCATCCTCCGATGGGGCTTGTATCTTTACGTGTGTCCCATCGATACACCCAATCACTCCTGGAAATAAACCTCCGCGGAAGAAACCCTGCTTATTTCGATCCCTTTCTTCTTGACGTGCTGGCCATTTAATAAACTGGTCCTTCTTTGAGAGGAGAGCATTTGTTACATCATTTACTGCCCTACAGGCTGTGGCTTTATCCACACCCATCGTGTCTCCTATAACTTCCAAAAAGCTTCCAGAAGCGTAAAATCGTAGTGCTAGCATTACCTTAATAAAAAAAATGAACATTAGTACTATATTTAAGTACAGTATTCATTTATACATATACATACAAATGTTAAAATATTTGTTTTTCCCCCGTCACCATGAGTTTGAATCAGCAAATTTTGTGGAGTTATGGAACAATTTTTCAACATTTACCAAATATGGGTCTTGTGGTTGCAACTCCTCTACAGATTTCTTTGATATTTGGTAGGAGACTGATATGTAGAGTTGCATATATACAACACTTTCATTCTGATTCAGCGAATTGTGTAGTTCTGAGAAATACATGGGTTGAGGACCATTTTCATTATTTGTTCAAACTGCTTAGCTACTGGTATTCTGTATATTGTTCGGCAAGACAATGTAGCTCATCAGTACTAGTCATTCAGGAACGAGATACTCCATACATATATAAGATCAATACAGTGGCGGATCTAGAACATCGCTGCAGTGACTGGGTGAGGAGGAGGGGGGGGGAGGCTGACAACCAAAACTTTTCAAGACTTTTTGAAGCATTTTTTTCACATAAGACTTATTATAATTAATCTTTCATAAAAGGTTAATGTTGGTGGTGGTGGGGGGGGGGGGGGGGGGGGGGTGTAACAGCAGCAATTTATTATTACACATGTGTATTATACTTAAGCTCTAGGTCATTTTGAAATATATAACATATTTGCCTTTGGTAAATAAAATTATCAAACTGAGAGACAAGTGCTTGTGGGTAGAAATTGAAAGATAAACTGAAAAAAAAATGATTTGGGTAAACAACTTCTGATTACAAAAAAGGCAATGTACATAATACCTAAGTAAAAAAGTAGCCATTATGTTAAAAAAAAAAAAAAATGATCGAAAAAAAAAGAATACAGAAATGAGAGACCTATACATGATCATACATCCATATATCCTTAAATGTGTCGGTTATTACATTTATTTAACAAGGCAGACAGGCATATAAAACATAATTTTTATTTTAATGACATGTTGATAGATTGTGTTCTACATTGTTAATATTTAGGTATATAACATTTAGTGCATCAGGATCTTTTTCTTTGCTTAAAAGAAGGAATTGTACAATAAGGCATTGAAAGCATTCTACAAGCTACGAAAGGACTTCTTGTCACTGAATCCAAATATTAAAAACAGCCTCCACGTATTTGATCATACAATTAAACCCATTCTTTTATATAATTCGGAAATTTGTTTTTATTTTAATCCCTTCGAAACAATTAAATTCTCAGACTTCTACAGTTGATTTAGCTCTAGGTCACAGTGACGACAGTATATATAGTTTTCCGAAATATATATAAGACAGTGTAATATCATTGGGATAATAACTAAAATCAGAAACGAAACCACTTCGTTTCTCCTTTGTTAAGTTTCGTTTTTATTTCCTCCAAAAAAAATTAACGACCTATTAAATGACCCAGCTTGCGGACGTGATAGAAAGCACTGTTGTTTTTAAAAAAGGCACACATACATATATCTAAACTGCTAGATGGAAATTTGGAAAAATATGAAACTGCTACAATATTTTTGTTTATAATTACGCCGGAGTTGGATTATATATTTATAAATTCCATCGGGGAAAACATAATATCAAACTCGTGTGTCTTGTGTGAAAATTAAGCTAGAAAAAGAGGGGGTGATACATTCGCATTTTCATTGACGATCGAAGCCCATGAAACAGCTATTGTGATCTATTGTGTGTTGGTGTGTATGGAATTATATACTAGGATAGATTGTGGTGGGAGAGATGATTAAATCCATGTTTGTAGTCATTTTTCAATTATTTTTTGTAATGTTTACGTTTGAATGGAGACTTTTCTTACCCCCAAACTGAACGGTACACATATATAGTCTATAGAGAGAGATTTTCTTTGTTACTAAGAAAAATGAATATTTGTCTAACTCTTACAAAAAGATAATATTCTAAAGAGTATACCTGCATTTCAACTGAAATTGGCCGACTCCTTCTTGTGGTGTGGGACAAATCATTCCGTAGCAAATCTGATATAAATTGGATTGATTCTCTTTTGAATCGAAACCTTGATCGTATCTGTCTATCACTAAGGGTGGCCAGCTCTATCCTATCGCGATATACTCGCTGTTTTCGCAGTGCAAACACATTACCAAACAATAACTGGTTTGCCATCTTTGATTTAAACTGACTGTTAAATATTTAATGTTACCCCTCGGGCTTAGTTAAATCTGTTACTTAACTGGGGGAACTAACTGTCAGTTTACTGCTTGTTAACTTTTGTGCAACGCTTTTAATCCCTCGTTAAATTTAACGTCGCGTTAAAGCCGAGATAACGGTTAGTTAAATTTAACTAACGTTCGTGCAACCGGGTCCTGGTAATAAGTCTTATACGGTAAGTCACATTCAAAGAAACGGTACGATATTGTACAATTAAAACATGAGGAAAATATATGTTAACATCCGTGAAAAAGATATGTCATAATAGTCAACTAACTCGTATAAATTAGTCTCACATATCCTCAACCTTAAGGAGGTGTTAAAATTTCAGATTTTGCGGGAAAAAATATTTATCGATACACATTTCTAGTGCATTATCAAGGTTTAAACATTTTTATATTTCAATCTAATATTTACAATATAAGAATAAAACTGTCTTAGTGAAATTAACAATGTAGATCATCACGGAATATTAGCTAATTAGGTACACTGTATCAGCCAGTACTGATTAAGGGAACTACGTAGCCTTGCGTTACGTACATTGTAGCACACGTCATTTCATTGATAACTTTGACTCTTCACATTTTACATAATTCACTCTGCAGATTGTTCAATATGAAGAGTCAAAATTTAATTGTATGGTTCAATAAATTCAAAATAAATAATAGCCATTAAATATGATTGAAAAAAAAAACCTTGGCATTTGATTGTTGTTTTTTTGTTCAGATTATAAAGCACTGTAGCCAGTAACACAATATGCGTTAAAATTAACAAATACTAAAAGGGAAATTTGGTATTTTTAATGTTTAAGGGTCTTTATACTAATATTGTTTCGTATTTTTGTAAAGCACCCGGGGTGTAATGTTACTGTTGACCTACATTATTATGGATTATATTATTTGGCGAGTGTAATATTTGAAAAAGACGTCCAGTTAAATGCACCCACCTAACAAACGGCTTAAATTTGTTTTTTAAATTGATTGAATAATTATTTAAATTTGATTTTTGCCCGGTCGTCACAGAATTGTACGGTGCAGTTTTTGTAAAATTGACGTTTATTTCCGACATTACTTGAAAATTATATAATTACGACATGTTTTTCAAACAAAGGAAATTAGGCGTATCTTTTCTTTTAGTCAGAATAATCAAGTAAATCAGATTCTCAAAATATTGAAAATCAATATTTACAACTGTAAGTCCGCATGCTTTTGCATTCCTTCTAAATATTTGACATTTTATACAAAACAAATCATTAACATGACCTTTTCGGATCTAAAATTATTTTTTTTTTAAATGTTTTTGCACTCTATTCGTTTTAGAACACACGAAATTACTCGTCATGTATCGTTTCTCATTCAATACCAAGACTTTATCTCAACATTTCTTAAAATCACTATTTTATGATGTTGGTTAAAATTACTATTGTTTCAAGATTTCCTTATCTACTTCGTTATCGGTTTTTGACCGAATATGTTAGTCGATTTCCGTGTACTTTCATAGTGCTATTAAAGTACGATAAATCATATTTTAACGGTTTCATTTCTATCTTACACTTCAGTGTAGATTAAATAGCAATTAAATCGTCCGAAAATTCAGATCAAATCAAACTAAAGCATAGTTTTTAAGTTCTGTCGAATTCACGCATTTCTAAATAAGGAATCATATCTGAAAATTGTCGAAAATCTTCCGAGTCATGTCGGATTTTCCCAGACCAGTTAAAATGAAACCCTTACTATTCTAAAAAGCAAAACGTATCCATTGATGCATAGTCATTTAGGTATTTACTACATAGAAACTATATAGTTCAACACTTAAATAAAGATACAGTTGCATTGCCGCAGTGGGAAAACTAAAAGATGAAGTTTACAGAAGACTGGTCGATGAATATGAAACAAAAATGAAAATATACAATTTGGAAGTATAAAATATCGTAAGAATTGCTATACATATTTCAAAAGTAAACACAACTTATCGTCTTCTGTTTTGTCTGTACAAAGACTTTGTACTACAAGTACACAAGTACCTATTCTACCGAGCCAGTCTCTTCTCATATGACAACGAGGGCAGTAGATCTACAACTCATTCTGATTTGTCTGTTTTTATATTTTGCAAATGTATAAAGCCTGTCAGCAAGTTACAAAACTTCATAAGGTATCCGATGAGTAGCAAACTCAAGCTGTATAGAGTGTTGCTACACATATCTCCTACAATGATCTGATTTAAAAAAAAATAACTCATGAAAATTATACTATTAAAGCTTTTTACCATCAAGCTTCCATCACTAAGTATTCTTGTGAACAACTTTAATTGATAAGTTTACCGGACTTAATTTCTGCCCGAGGATTGCAGCCGAGAAAACAATGCAAAATATCAGCTTCAACAAAACCTAAAAACATATTTCGGTCAATTTATAGTTACATGTATACAGCCTCAACAAGGCCAATATACGTGCAATTTTGTATACAGTAGCTATATTTAGTTGTCTGATGCCTTAAAGACAGAAAATTAACAGTTTAAAATGACTGTGATAAACAGTCTATCAAACTTAAAGATCTGAGCAGTGATTACGGAACTGGTTGCAAATACTTTATGCAGCTGCAAGTATTTTACGGAAGCAGATGGGTCAGGATCCCTAATAGACCTTGAGATGACGTAATTAAAAAACAATATTAGTCCGCCATACAATTGTGGATGCTGTGATTTTAAAAATGGACATAAATGAACAATATGAACTGTTTTATAGAGCTGATGTGATGAGAAAAGACATATGTAGATTTGACCTGAAATAAATTATTAGAAAGGACAATTTTTTTATTTAGTTTTATGATCAAACTTTTAGGATTATTTCATGTGGAGAGTGACATTTTTCACCATCTTCCGGGGTCCAGCAATTTGCGAAAAAAGTAATCTCACTTGCCACCCCGAAAATTTAACCAGACATGTATAAATGTAACAGCTTCGATATGAGCCATCATACATGTTCAAGTAAACGATATGGACTGAGCAATGGAGGAAAACGTTACCATTGTCGCCTATGAAGAATTAATTAAAAAAGTTGACTCAAATTGTGAACTATTATTTCAAAGGTGTTGTAGTGTTTCATGGTTCAATGATCACAATTTCGGATGGGAGCTGCTGAAATCGAGGTCAGTTACACTCTTTTAGTGCTATTTGATTAAAAAGAATACAAAATGGCTTCCAATAATTTTGATTTTTATCAAAAATATACCAATTTTATACTTATAAACAGTGAAGAGGCAGAAAATGGGACATGCATTATTTGGACTGGGGCCACTCAGAGGAGAAATAATTATATTCTAGGGATGATCAATGTTACATTCCCAAATGCCAAACGTACTAAAATGAATGTTGCACGTTTAGCAAACATTTTGCAATTGAAATCTACTGATTTAGCCAAAAATTTAGATGCTTCACACCTTTGTCATAATGCATTGTGTTTGAATACAGACCATATTGTTTTAGAACCTCGGGAGATTAACAATCAAAGAAAAATATGTGTAGCTTCACACCAATGCACCACACATATTGAGCATGGCACTAACTATACTAACTGCATGCTGAATCAGAAATTGTGGTTTGTTATTATTTTGTAGTAAACATGCCTTGCACATTTTACCTCCACATTAATCATTTCTGAAAATACAAGTTTTTAACACAAGTAAAAAACGAAAATGGGAAAAAAGCCCACCCTCATAACCCCAAGACACTGAAACAAACATGGTAAACATGTTTATGCAAGATTATAAGCTTAGTCAAACATTTATGTGTTTTTTTTCGACAGTGTTTACTAATTTTTACAGTGCAAGGGGAGTAACTCTTGATGGTTTCATTACTGTGTCAGAAAACTGGGTCATTCAATCAACAGCTGATCAACGGAAGTAAACATGCGGTAGAGAACTAAATGAAAGTGAAACATAGAGACAAATCAATGAACAAAGTATGACAGTCATTAATTAAATAAGACAACAAAAAACAAAATAAAGAATAACAGAAAGAAAAAAATCCAAATATGACATCGAGTTACAAAGGAAAACTGTGAATGACCTAATGTTGTAATATTAATTTTACATGGTTTTATTTTGTTTATAATTTTATTTCATGTCATTGTATGTACTGTGGTTGGATGCATGCATGCATTGGGAGATATGAAGTGGTCTTTTTGTCTGATACAAAGTTTATTTCAGTGTCTTGGACCATTATCCCATTTTCATAACAAACTCAAAATAAACAAACTTTTTAATTTAAAAAAAAAACACAACTACATGTAACTCATATCATGCTCATATATTCCTGAAAAAGTGTTTGTTTTAATATATTATTAGATGTTTAGTATTCTCTGTAAATAAATAAATAAATAAATAAATAAATAAATAAATAACTAAATATGCTTCCTGAAAGGCTGGAAGAAAACCATATTGTGTAACCTTTTAATATAAATGTTAATCTGGCCAAGAACTACAACCTGGCTGTGGAACGAATTCTTTCGGACTTGAATTCTGACATAGCTTTGGTTCTAATTGATGTTTTTTATATCCACTAATCAACCTGTTTCGCACTCTCTTGTTTAACAAGAAATCGATAGCCTGTTTTTTGCGAGCTTTTAACCTGTTTAATTTGACACGTAAACTTTTTTGATATGCACAATCATATATTTCACGTTTACGTATTTTTTTCAGAGCCACTACAGCACGAGAATTTCTACCCAGACCACAACCTACAGCTTTTAGGGTCTTAGCCAATGCAACATCCCGTTTATTATTGACTTTCAAGACTGCTGCAGATGCACGGCCTAAGGCATTGCGAGAAAAATTCTTATTCTTAGGTAGGTATGTAAACATTGTCCTATTGACGGACTCGTACTTATTAGTATTGCTGAAATATTGCATCTGATTTAATGCGGTCTGAGACAGTTTCATTTCTAACTATGATTCTATTAATAATTTGTCAGTCTTATTTGGTTTCAAAGACCCATTTTGTAAACCATGACTGCTAAGGTAAATAGATTTGTATCACCAACTAGTTTTTATACCACCATTACATAGTGTTATGCTCCATCTACACGTATCGCTACAAATACCACTATAACAATTCACGACAGACTTAACAATGCGTGGCAAACATTTTGAAATTTGTTGTCGGTCACCATTATATTTTGCAAATAAACATTTCATTATACCATGCGAACGTAATTTTAAATCATTGGCAAAAGCTATTTTAATATCATTCTTCTGGGCCTTTGTAGCTCCAGGGAACATACCGACACTAAATTTTGCTCGCAATACCTCACGGAACTGACTTTGACCCCGGTGATCTTAACAGTTATAAAAAAATAAAAATGTTCTATTCCTTCTATGAAAGAAAGAAATATCAAAAACATTATTTTCTGAGTGAAAAAATCCTTAAATCTACCTTATGTACAGTAAAAAACACAATATTTTCATGATTCATCATCTAAACATGATGATTTTTATAAAGTCAGTTAGGTAATGAAGGTTTGTAGAATGGCACTTTAAGCTATGAAGAGTCTTAATCAATGTCTAAATTGTGAATTGATAACATATGGATTTTGTGCTTTTCTACTAAAAGATATAAGGAACAGTAATAAGCATGCTTACTTAAAAATACTAAAAATTCACTTATTTTATTTCAGATGCGGAAAAAAACTTCACAGAATTGTTCGAAAAGGTGTACCGAAGGAATTCATACTGCAATACAAGTGGAATCTGACATTTGCTGATCTAATATGGGTCAGGATCCCTAATAGACCTTGAGATGACGTAATTAAAAAACAATATTAGTCCGCCATACAATTGTGGATGCTGTGATTTTAAAAATGGACATAAATGAACAATAAGAACTGTTTTATAGAGCTGATGTGATGAGAAAAGAAATATGTAGATTTGACCTGAAATAAATTATTAGAAAGGACAATTTTTTATTAAGTTTTATGATCAAAATTTTGGGATTATTTCATGTGGAGAGTGACATTTTTCACCATCTTCCGGGGTCCAGCAATTTGCGAAAAAAGTAATCTCACTTGCCACCCCGAAAATTTAACCAGACATGTATAAATGTATCAGCTTCGATATGAGCCATCATACATGTTCAAGTAAACGATATGGACTGAGCAATGGAGGAAAGCGTTACCATTGTCGCCTATGAAGAATTAATTAAAAAAGTTGACTCAAATTGTGAACTATTATTTCAAAGGTGTTGTAGTGTTTCATGGTTCAATGATCACAATTTCGGATGGGAGCTGCTGAAATCGAGGTCAGTTACACTCTTTTAGTGCTATTTGATTAAAAAGAATACAAAATGGCTTCCAATAATTTTGATTTTTATCAAAAATATACCAATTTTATACTTATAAACAGTGAAGAGGCAGAAAATGGGACATGCATTATTTGGACTGGGGCCACTCAGAGGAGAAATAATTATATTCTAGGGATGATCAATGTTACATTCCCAAATGCCAAACGTACTAAAATGAATGTTGCACGTTTAGCAAACATTTTGCAATTGAAATCTACTGATTTAGCCAAAAATTTAGATGCTTCACACCTTTGTCATAATGCATTGTGTTTGAATACAGACCATATTGTTTTAGAACCTCGGGAGATTAACAATCAAAGAAAAATATGTGTAGCTTCACACCAATGCACCACACATATTGAGCATGGCACTAACTATACTAACTGCATGCTGAATCAGAAATTGTGGTTTGTTATTATTTTGTAGTAAACATGCCTTGCACATTTTACCTCCACATTAATCATTTCTGAAAATACAAGTTTTTAACACAAGTAAAAAACGAAAATGGGAAAAAAGCCCACCCTCATAACCCCAAGACACTGAAACAAACATGGTAAACATGTTTATGCAAGATTATAAGCTTAGTCAAACATTTATGTGTTTTTTTTCGACAGTGTTTACTAATTTTTACAGTGCAAGGGGAGTAACTCTTGATGGTTTCATTACTGTGTCAGAAAACTGGGTCATTCAATCAACAGCTGATCAACGGAAGTAAACATGCGGTAGAGAACTAAATGAAAGTGAAACATAGAGACAAATCAATGAACAAAGTATGACAGTCATTAATTAAATAAGACAACAAAAAACAAAATAAAGAATAACAGAAAGAAAAAAATCCAAATATGACATCGAGTTACAAAGGAAAACTGTGAATGACCTAATGTTGTAATATTAATTTTACATGGTTTTATTTTGTTTATAATTTTATTTCATGTCATTGTATGTACTGTGGTTGGATGCATGCATGCATTGGGAGATATGAAGTGGTCTTTTTGTCTGATACAAAGTTTATTTCAGTGTCTTGGACCATTATCCCATTTTCATAACAAACTCAAAATAAACAAACTTTTTAATTTAAAAAAAAAACACAACTACATGTAACTCATATCATGCTCATATATTCCTGAAAAAGTGTTTGTTTTAATATATTATTAGATGTTTAGTATTCTCTGTAAATAAATAAATAAATAAATAAATAAATAAATAAATAACTAAATATGCTTCCTGAAAGGCTGGAAGAAAACCATATTGTGTAACCTTTTAATATAAATGTTAATCTGGCCAAGAACTACAACCTGGCTGTGGAACGAATTCTTTCGGACTTGAATTCTGACATAGCTTTGGTTCTAATTGATGTTTTTTATATCCACTAATCAACCTGTTTCGCACTCTCTTGTTTAACAAGAAATCGATAGCCTGTTTTTTGCGAGCTTTTAACCTGTTTAATTTGACACGTAAACTTTTTTGATATGCACAATCATATATTTCACGTTTACGTATTTTTTTCAGAGCCACTACAGCACGAGAATTTCTACCCAGACCACAACCTACAGCTTTTAGGGTCTTAGCCAATGCAACATCCCGTTTATTATTGACTTTCAAGACTGCTGCAGATGCACGGCCTAAGGCATTGCGAGAAAAATTCTTATTCTTAGGTAGGTATGTAAACATTGTCCTATTGACGGACTCGTACTTATTAGTATTGCTGAAATATTGCATCTGATTTAATGCGGTCTGAGACAGTTTCATTTCTAACTATGATTCTATTAATAATTTGTCAGTCTTATTTGGTTTCAAAGACCCATTTTGTAAACCATGACTGCTAAGGTAAATAGATTTGTATCACCAACTAGTTTTTATACCACCATTACATAGTGTTATGCTCCATCTACACGTATCGCTACAAATACCACTATAACAATTCACGACAGACTTAACAATGCGTGGCAAACATTTTGAAATTTGTTGTCGGTCACCATTATATTTTGCAAATAAACATTTCATTATACCATGCGAACGTAATTTTAAATCATTGGCAAAAGCTATTTTAATATCATTCTTCTGGGCCTTTGTAGCTCCAGGGAACATACCGACACTAAATTTTGCTCGCAATACCTCACGGAACTGACTTTGACCCCGGTGATCTTAACAGTTATAAAAAAATAAAAATGTTCTATTCCTTCTATGAAAGAAAGAAATATCAAAAACATTATTTTCTGAGTGAAAAAATCCTTAAATCTACCTTATGTACAGTAAAAAACACAATATTTTCATGATTCATCATCTAAACATGATGATTTTTATAAAGTCAGTTAGGTAATGAAGGTTTGTAGAATGGCACTTTAAGCTATGAAGAGTCTTAATCAATGTCTAAATTGTGAATTGATAACATATGGATTTTGTGCTTTTCTACTAAAAGATATAAGGAACAGTAATAAGCATGCTTACTTAAAAATACTAAAAATTCACTTATTTTATTTCAGATGCGGAAAAAAACTTCACAGAATTGTTCGAAAAGGTGTACCGAAGGAATTCATACTGCAATACAAGTGGAATCTGACATTTGCTGATCTAATATGGGTCAGGATCCCTAATAGACCTTGAGATGACGTAATTAAAAAACAATATTAGTCCGCCATACAATTGTGGATGCTGTGATTTTAAAAATGGACATAAATGAACAATAAGAACTGTTTTATAGAGCTGATGTGATGAGAAAAGAAATATGTAGATTTGACCTGAAATAAATTATTAGAAAGGACAATTTTTTATTAAGTTTTATGATCAAAATTTTGGGATTATTTCATGTGGAGAGTGACATTTTTCACCATCTTCCGGGGTCCAGCAATTTGCGAAAAAAGTAATCTCACTTGCCACCCCGAAAATTTAACCAGACATGTATAAATGTATCAGCTTCGATATGAGCCATCATACATGTTCAAGTAAACGATATGGACTGAGCAATGGATGAAAACGTTACCATTATCGCCTATGGAGAATTAATTAAAAAAGTTGACCCAGATAGGTGAAGTTGTAATCCAATCAGATGAATGTCGATTATCTAAAGACGTTTCACTGGATCATTCAATTGAAATAATGCCACCTGCTTTAAAACATTTATGTATTGTCTTTTGGATGATGGCGCATACGCGGGAGTTAACTAAGATAACGATATACCTATTGACAGAGGTCTAAGATGTATGGCTTTAGCATAATGTATAATATCTATAAATAGACATTTTTTTTCACTCCTTTTCATTTAGGTTTATCATTACAAATGCACCGTATATATGGACACACCTTTAATAACTATTAACCAGTTTGGCTGATCATGAGTTTAGAAAAACAGATTATGGGGCATGCATTCTACATAGTATTATTTCTTCTTCTGGAGGTCAAACCCTATCCAAGAAAATATCGACCTAACTACAGAAACAATAAAAGTTCTCCGTATGACTTTAGTTGGCTAAAAGGCAACATCGGTCCGATGCCACCTATATTTACTGGTATGATGTCATCCGACTTTCTACACGAGTTGATCTGTTCACACAAAGGTATAGGTATAGAGGGAGGATTGAGATCTCAAAACACATGTTCAACTCCGCCGCATTTTTGCACCTGTCCCAATTCAGGAGCCTCTGGCCTTTGTTAGTCTTGTATGATTTTTGCATGCCACAAAACCAGGTTCAACCGTCCATATTTACATAGAATGCCCTGTACCAAGTCAGGAAAATGGCCATTGTAACATTGTAGTTCGTTTCTGTGTGTGTTACATTTCGGTGTTGTGTCTCTGTTGTGTCGTAGTTCTCTTATATTTGATACGTTTCCCTCAGTTTTAGTTTGTAACCCGGATTTGGTTTTTATGCCCCACCTACGATAGTAGAGGGGCATTATGTTTTCTGGTCTGTGGGTCCGTTCGTTCGTCCTTCTGTTCGTTCGTCCGTCCTTCTGTTCGTTCGTCCGTCCGTTCGTTCCACTTCAGGTTAGAGTTTTTGGTCAAGTTAGTGTTTGATGAAGTTGAAGTCCAATCAACTTGAAACTTAGTACACATGTTCCCCATGATATGATCTTTCTAATTTTAATTCCAAATTAAAGTTTTGATCCCAATTTCACGGTCCATGGAACATGGAAAATGATAAGGGGAGTGGGGCATCCGTGTACTATGGACACATTCTTGTTCTCTATCGATTTATGCATTTTGAACAGCGGTATACTACTGTTGCATTTATTTAACACATTCCTCATGTCCAGTCCAGATTTTAAAATCAATCTGTAGTAGATCTTGTGTCCGCTTTCGAGCAAAACCTCTGCTGTACGGATATATATACCCATCTCAAGAAAGGTGTCTTTGTATGAATATGTTGACCGATACCAATGATGAGATTAAAAGATAAAATGAAGCTTTGATATTCCGATATCGCAATATTCCGACACCTATATGGTCCTACATCCCATTGGTCCGACGTTTCGATCATTTTATTATCCGATAAAGGAATATTAGCATAAGAAAGCCAAATAAAAGGTTCAATATTAGGATAACTTTGTTCTTCGCTTGAAGCGGTGAAACAAGTTATAACAAAGTAAGTATATTAGTGCCAAAGTAGCCGAACGTCATCACCAGTGTAATTAAAAGTACAAAGTACTTTGTCAAGTGTTGTTTGATTAATTAGATATTTCAAGATACACGACGGCCGACCAAAGTAAAATCAAACACAGTTTGACATATATTGAGTGATCATATTTTCCTTGTGATGTTTTATATCTAAATTGTCTATTTGTTGATATAAATATGCTAGTAGCATATTACTCATTTTAGTAATGTTAGTTTGTACTCTTATCATATCATATTCAATGATATAAATGAAATTGTGGTATGATCCAGGCTCAACATTATACACTACAATAATAACAAAAAATCTGCCGTACGGTTGTCTGATTTTGACGCGGTTGTCAGGCTTTTCAATGTACAGTTCATCATGGGACTTTTCTATGAAATACGTCATATGTTATGTTTTCCTTGCTTCAAATATTTTGTTTTGGATTATTTATATCACATTTGCAGATATATGTTTGTAAATACGTGCAATCAGTTGATATGTAGTTATTATAAGATTTAAATAATGCAAGGTCGACAACAGATACATGTGTGTGACTTAATGGTTCATTTTCAAAGACTCCGAGAGAAAACGTTACGTAACATACGTTACCGTTAACATCGACCAAAATTAATTAATACTATGATAGAAATATACTTTCCCAACAGTAATACAGTAATCCTATAGTATTGTTTCGTTTTTGCATTTGTTTTGAATCGATTTTTCTACTGGAAGTATCTGTGAATTGAAATTGCACCCATGACATTTGACCCTGATTTAAAAACAATGCACCATATTTTTTGTTGACGACCGGGATATTTAGTAATTACACGTTCTTAACTTTCCAGTGATACATAATTTAGCCATATGTCATTAGGTCCATTTAAAATGTAAATTTGGCTCTCATATTACTCGCCTATAATGAACAATTTAATGTTTTTGAATGGTTGACAACCAATTATAATGTTTATTCAATATTTATAATAGACAAATTTAGCAACAACCATTGATAAATTTGGACAATCAGTTCGTAAAATTTAGTTGTCAGTTCTCAAAATAAGAATACGACAGGAGACACAGCTTATTTCCAAATGTTTATTATGTAGTTACTGATAATTTTCGCAGAAATAACTTTTTACTGCACTTTTGTTCATGTCTTTTTTTTTTCTTGGAGTAAATTTTCTACAAGACTAATTATAAGACGTCAAAGGTGAAAGATGATTCATGTTTAATATGTTTGCTTAAAATAAATAACACATTAAAACAAAATTTGTCAAATCTTAATTGCTTAAAGTCCTACCCATTGTGGATAGAAATGGTCTTCAAAATTAAGTATGCGTTCAAATCGTGAACCCTTTTTAGCAGCATCTTTTACGTACACCACTTCACCACCAGTCAAGTAACCGATCCACCAGCCAAATGTTCCTATTGTCATGATTGTATGGTCACAAGCAACGACAGTTGCCATATCAAATTCTCGCTTGCCTAAGGATATAAATTCTACAGGAACATGAGTTGGCATATTTGTTTTAGACCAAGCTATATCATCTGATATAACTAGAAATAAAACAGCTGTATACATTTTAGCGTAATAATTCACAGATCTGTTTAAATACTCAGGTGTAGCAATGATAAATCCATCATGGTTTCCTACCTTATCACCTCTCCTTATATGAACACCTACCAAAGTAATACTCTTCCGAGACTTAATTTTTCTTTTTTGGAATATTTTCCCAATCGTCTGTTCTGCAGTGTTTTGAATATGCTTTTGAAATGTTAATTGCCTCCGTAGCTCCGTATCATACTTGTGAAAATATTTCCACGACTGAAGTCCATATCCTAGTTGAATGTTATCTTCAGAACTAAAATTTAGTAAATTTTTGTTGTATGTTGGAGATGCGTTATCTAAAACTTTTCGAAACCCCTTACATAATCTTATTGGTTTATCGGATGTCACATTAATTGCAAACACTGTTCGGATTTCAGCATCGGGAGGTACGATAAGCTCCATTTGTTTATTTCTTGCAGCAGCAAACGAAGTAGAAAATTGAAACAATCTATTTCCGAGACCGCCTTGTAAAATAGGACATATCGACCCTTTCTTTTTCCTATTTACTCTATCAACATGTGTTGGTGACTTTTCTTTCCTGTAGAAAGGTACTGGTAAATTTGTTACCGTGGATCTTTCAAACAGATGTCTGACAAGAACGTAAACGGGAAATAGTAACAGGATACCTTAAATGTATAACAACAATCAGAGAATACAACGTTAAGGCAAATATCAATGCATACAAACATACTATTCATACAAAAGAAAACACCACTATTTTCATTTTTACGATAGAATCGCAGTCTTTGAAACGCCCAATATCTATTGTCGATAGAAAACGACGAAAATTGTATAAACACATAGGAGACAAGGTTGCATTCAATGTACTCAAAAACAATGTATGTACTGTCCCGAGGAACTCAAAATAAAAATGCGTCACTGCATTCGTTGCAGTTATATACCGTGATTTTCAATACAGATATAAACAAATAATTTCACATGTGAATTTCATTCATATGATGTAGCATAAAAACAATTTAAAATTGGTTTCAAAGAAATTTTCTACTATTGTAAGGGCACATGTCATTTTTAGGCATTTCATAGTTCATTACGGGGCTTTTTATAGCTGACTATGCGGTTTGGACTTTGCTCATTGTTGAAGGATGTACGGTGACCTACAGTTGGTAATTTCTATGTCATTTGGTGTCTTGTTGAGACTTGTGTCTCATTGGCAATCATATCACATCTTCTTTTTTATATGAGGTGAAGATTATGCTCATTGTTAAAGTCCGTACGTAGACCTATAGTTGTAAACTTCGACGCCATTAGTTCTGTTGTCTTACTTGTAATCATATAATATCTTCTAATTTTTAGATTATAAAAAAAAAATACGAATCAAAGAAATTAATTATCGAAAAAGATATCCTTCTAGAGTGTTTGATTTATATTGTGCCTATACTTTGTATATGCTGTTTGTTTATGAATTACAGGCGGTGAGAATGACCCTGAATCGTGAATATGACTTCGTTGTTTGAATTCTTGGATTAGTTATTACTTTGATAATTCAACAGCTATCATACCTCCTACTTCCACAAACGTAAAGCTTATATATGATCACATAAACATTTGTGTTGAAATACATAATGAAGAAAATAGTAATCATTGCCATAACAAAATATGTTTAGCATTGATTTAATAGTGTCTATGAAACTTGTTCACATGTTTCCTGATGTTGTTTGTTTTAATGACATGGATAATACTCACATAGAGCTAAATATAACAGCTTCTGTATCAAGGGCTTTGTCTACAAAACACGTTTTGCATTTATGATCATATCTATATATTTGATTATGTATCTACATTTTCTACCACGATTTTATTTATAAAGGCCTCCTGTCTACACGGAAGAAGGGTTTCAAGTGAAGAAGTGGATCTGCTTACAATTCCGGAGCAGCTAAGATCACCTTTAGTTTTATAGGGTTCGTGCTGCATACATTTTCTTTTTAGTATTATGTGAACTTATTGTCGTTTCGTTTCGTTGTCTTTCTTTTTTTTTGTCAAGAGGTTGTCAGCTTCACTTAATTTATGATTTGTTTTTCTTGGCATTTTCTGCCACCTTTTTTTCCCAATTCTAAATCCTAGATTCACCACACTCTGTATTTGTTTTTGTTCTCATTTGATACACCAGAAAATTCAAACAAGATTTGTTGATATATTTTCAAAATGCCAATAATTTAGTTTACCTTTTAACATATTTTGCTTTAGTTGTATTAGGCCAATTTTTGGAATTTTCACAAATAACTTAAAGTGGCATTATGTACTTAACATCAAATTCATTAGAAAACAAAACATATTGTCTGGAATCTAAAATTTATAACATTACTATTGCATTTCTTTCTAGGCGTCATATGGGCGGACATGTAAATGTGAAATACAGATAACAGGTCAGCAAGTGTAACTGTATAAATGGTCAATTTTCAAATTTTGTTTGAAATATTTTCATACATAAAAACATATAGATTAAATGTAAAACATTTACTGGTAACCTGTATATGTTTGATGTTTTTGCAGGTCAATTTCATTGACAAAATCAGTCTCTTTGAGGTTGCATTTCCTAGTTTCACTGACATTCGTTCAAGTCACTCGACATGCTGAACACATATACCATTCATCTCCAACAAAAGTCGCACAAATACGGATAAAAATGAGTTTTGATTTTTGACTTGCAAGCATATAAAATTTAAGCATTATTTTGAAACCTTTTTTTTTGAGAATATTGAACTAAAACATATTATTAATATGAAACCATTACTGTGACGTCAGTCTATTCATTTACAGATAAGAATATACTCATTCTCATTCAATGGAAAATCGGTATTTTGCCTTCTATTTTTCATAGTACTATAAAATGCTATACTTGAAAGACTTTTCACTGTAGATTAGTTGTGAAAGTGAACGCTAAACTGCACCAACGAAGTGTATTACATACCCCTTTCTACGCCTTGCGCTTTAAATATTGATAAAAACGTGATCAAGTATTGTCCAACCTATAATTATTTTTGTAAAATAAACGCTTTCTAAATCTGTCTCTAAAATGAGTTCACCAAATTATATTCAATTGTTTCCTTTTTCTGCCTTACTAGTTAAGTTTCAATTGGCTAATTTACAGATTTTCTGTTTACTAATGAAATTAATTCAAAAACAAAACTTTAACTCACATAGACGAAACCTCTCGGTTACAAATAGTTCGCAATTTAGATGTGTAATTTGTCCATTCGTTTGATGAGTTTTATCATTTGATTTTGCCATTTGATTAGGGACTTTCCGTTTTGAATTTTTATCGGAGTTCAGTATTTTTGTGATTTTACTCTTTATATATGTATACTCTTTCCAGTAACCCAGACTTCTGTTCTGTACTGACCTTTTACAGTTTTAAGGATTTTTTCAATTAAACCAGTTTAAATAACAGGGTTATATTCAGTTGAGAGGGATGTAAAAGTACGCAGTCACGTTCACCTTTTCAACTTTAGTCAAATTTTAATATTGTTTTTTAATCATTATCAAACTGCTATTTATTTGGAATGTTTAAATACCACTGGTGTTAAACTGATAACCGTAACTGGAATTACGACGATTCCATTATGGCGACGGCAGAAATAGGTAAAATCTTTTCAGTCCTTTTTTTTCAAATGTAGCATGTTTTTGTCAATTGTTACTCAGCTACAAGGTTTTTCTATACCATTACATCATATTTGAATTAAACATCATTTATGTTTAAGCATTACGAAATAGCACAACTACATCATGTAATGAAACAACTAAATTACGTTAAGTCACATACTAATTAAACAACCACATTAAATAATGATGAAACCACATCGAGTAATGACAATACCATATCAAGTAATGCCAAAATTATATCAAGTCAATACGAAACAATATCGTGTTATATCGAAATATCATTAAATAATGACTATTCCATATTGAGTTATATTAAAACATCAATACGTAATGACTAAACCATATTATTTAAAGACAAAATGTCATCAAATAATAACAAAACAACACTTCGTAATATCAGAGCTCCACATAAGACAGCTGTGGCGTTCCATAGGTTTACCCACTAATTCCTGGTTTATTATGGAAAATTTTTACATTCAATTTGTCCTTTTTTGTTTTATAAATATAGTATGATTTCTTCTGTTTTACTTCATATCTTTACAACTGTTTATTCGCAAATCCCTATTCGAGTAAATCGTGATGCGACTAGAATACAGCCGCTTGCACATGTACTTTAAAAACATAAGTTTGAAGATGTCTAATTTTGTAATTTAAAGATAATATTCTGGTGCCTGATAATTTAACGAAAACGTGGTATGTAATTTTTGCATTTCTCTAACAAATCAATTGTGAACTTATACAAGTATTCACTAATGCATTGTTGAACATGATGACATGGTTATTTAAACTCACTTACAATACTTTCTTATTCAGAAAAGGCTTTAAGGATGTATTCTTCTGACGTTCAGTCTCGTTGAAATCTCATTCTGGAATTATTTCCAAAACATATGATACAAATGGAAAATATCAATGAATTTTAAAGATGTCATAATCAAACTTAACCCTGTGAAAAAATTGTAGTTTTTGAGTAATAATTTTTATAAATTTTATTGCCAATCAAGTCATTCTTTTTAGTCAAAATTTGAAGAAAATGGGTGAGAGGTACAAGAAATGATTTTACCAGGAATGTGTACATCCCATATCACTTTTGTCTTTTCAAATTTCCTTAGATATGTATTATTTTTAATCATTTATAACAAAGAAGTTTAAAAAATATGCAATTTGTTCCTAAAAAGGAGAAAGACCACAAATTTACAAAAATATCAGCATGGTAAATTTTACCCGAAAAAGCATCAAAATATGATAAAACTTTCCTATATTAACACCTACCTATAGTTTTTTTAAGTAACATTTATTCAGAGTGTTCCACTTCATCTTTATTGAAAGTATGAACGAAAGTTTACTTGTGGAACTGTGATTTTTTTCATGATAAAACCCCCGAAATGTGTTAAAGTTGATGAAAAATGGGAAAATCATCAAAATTGGGTACTTTCAAAGGGCCGTAGCAAAAAAAGAAGTGCACAACCAAATGATGAGTCATATAAACCGAATAATCAGGTCAAGAAAAAAAGTTTAATTCTCGAATTTTTTGGCTCCTCAGAGGAGTACATCCTTAAATTCAACAAATCATTAACAGAATAGTTTAAGAAAGAGATGCAACGTATCAGCGTTAATTAAAAAAAATTCAAAAGTTCGCCATGACCATTCAGACTCAAGGTTTCTTTTTCAACAGTCAACGCGTATTCATTGTATCTATAATACTTTAAGCACTATTTCAATATATCGTTTTTATCAATGTTTAAAACTAATTAAAACAATAGATAGGTTTATGGTTGGTATAAATCGTAGCTCGAGATCAAAGATACTAAAAAAACCTGACTCGTTTCGGAATGAACACTTAATGCTACGTTTTCTCGTTGAATCGCTGAATGCATAGATTAGAGCATTATTTAACATGTGTGTATGCTTACAACGACAAATATATCGGATCAGAAAGAACACTATTTTTTTCTCAAGTCACAACTTAATCAAACTTTGATATTTACTTCTGAGGCATGTCTTTCAGTTGATGTGTTTCCGTCGGTTTTAGTTTGTAACCCGGATTTGTTTTTGTCTCAATCGATTAATGTCTTTCGAACAGCGGTAGACTACTGTTGACTTTGTTCTGAACACTGAATTTCTTGGTCAAGATGTTTTTACTCTTGGGTTTCATATCAATGCCTTGTTATCTCATAAACGTTTACCTTACTTGTCATTTCTTTATGTTCATTTCTTTTATTTTCTTGTAAAGCCCACATGTGTCAAAACGTTCGTTACCTTTTCTCTCATTGGTCCAAAATTGTTTCTCATATCGCATATTTATATTTACAATATGTATTTGCGGTAAATCAATCATGTGAAATAAAATCATATATTATTGTTTGTATCAGTATTTATATGATAGATAGCAATGCATAATTGAGTTTGTCCATGAAAAGTATTGTAAAACGTCAATTTCTTTATAATTTTGCAGAGTAATATCTACAAAATGAAATGTCTAATGTATATATTATTAAGTTTTTGTTTAGTTGGGATTATCATCTTTCATTGCACAGATATCAAATATTTAATATATATCTTTTTTTCTAAGACCATTGTTTTTTAAAATTATGATAAAGTGTTGTTTAAATATTAATTGTTTGTTTAAAAAATGTTTCCTAAACAGCAACCGAAAAACATATACTTCAAGGTTCAATTACATTTTACAGCATCAAAAACATGTTATCAAAGAATGTGATTATCAGCCAAATCTAGATGAAAGAAGTTTTTGTGAAGTCATTACATGGACTTACTAAGCATGCTTCTTCAGGTTTAAATTGTTACAAAAATATGATTTTTTTCCCAAAAGTGTTCAGCACTCTTTACACGACCTGTACAACCAAACGAACGTCTAACTTTGGCGAGATTGTCAGAGCCGTATGAAGATCATGGATACACATGTTTCCTTAACGTAGTCAATCAGTGGTATTAATAAATTAATAGAAATTCGATCCTATCTTTTATTGCGCAATCATGACATACATAGAACCCTAAAAATACTTCGAATCAAAAGGGCAGTTTTTATAAAGAAATGACCGTTCAGCTTTCTATGGAGGAAGGAGGTGACAAGCACATTTTCTTAAACAAAAAGAAAACAATTAATTTTCAATTATACAAAGGAACAAGATGTTCTTTTACTCATTGTGGAATTTATTTTATTCTCCATTGACAAATTATTGATTTTCTTTCTGACTCATTTTGTCTCAGTTATTTTAGAAAATGTCTGAAATAAAATATGCCACTCCTTTTCCAAATATGAGTTGCTTTCAACTAGTATAAGGGTTAACAGAGACATGTTATTTTCAATTCAAATTAATACACATTTACATTACAATAAATGTAGTTGGCAACATTTTGATGAATGTTCGGTCCTCAATGTTCTTCAACTTCGTACTTTGGTTGTCATTTTCTACTTTGATTTTAACATCTGGCGCAAAAAATGCATTTTGGTATCTATGATGATATATTTATAACCACCATGTCGATGACACTTCTGAGGTTATCACCAGCAAATTAGTCAGCACTTCTGTGTGGATATACATTGTCATTGATATGGCCATGATTGTAAATCAATTTGTCATAAAACTTAGAAGACATGAGCAGTATAATGTTAGACTAAAAGTTTTTTTTTTAAAGATTCTTGTGTTTCAAAATGAATAGAGTACGGTAATTTGTTTACAGATAGGATGAAGTATATTTGACACGTTTTTAAATTTTGGTTACAATTATTTAGTTGAAATGAACACAAGTTATTAGAGAATGGTAAATAATTATATAAAGATTTAGCAGCACACATTTTGAGACTGAATAACATAGTTGACCAAAATGTTCATCAATACGAAAAACATTATTGATTATTGTATTGATAGAACTCAAAGATTACATACGACATTTAAATGTACTACACTATTTTCACAAAGACAGTCGCAACATTAGTCTACAAGTATTTTTTATCATATTATCATTGTCGTAATTAGTAATTTCTACAGAGGTCACATTTTCTTGACGCCACATTTTTATTTAAATATCTAAACCAATTGAATCTGTAATTGAATTCAATTACCGCCATTTAGATATCTATATTATATCCCAAACATTATTTTTTTTATAAATCAAATCAATATCTAACGTTGATAATTGTATGTCTTACGACACACTCTTTGTTAGATTAATTTTAGTTATTGGTTGTTATTATGTGTTTAACATATCAAAATGTACTATCATATTGTTTATTTATGTATTTATCTGTCTTTGGTGTTCTTGCAAGTATTTGAACTGTATTCCTGCCATGTAATGTTATCATTTTGCCGGTAAATTTAACATTGCCATCAAGTGTGGAGATTTGACTAGCCACAAAACCAGATTCTTTCCTCTTATAGTTGATGTGTTTCCCTTGGTTCGAGTTTGTAACCCGGATTTGTTTTCTCTTAATCTATTAATGACTTTTGAACAGCGGCATACTACTTTTGCCTTTATTTACGACATAAATATAGTCCATGATGTTACCTATGTCGCCTATGCAATAATGATAAACTAGAATTAAACAGTTCTTGTATGTTAATGACATAGACAATAATAGTGCATTGACTTGACATATCAACGATATAAGGCTTAGAAACGGGGAAATACAAGTCAAAAGTATGTTATGTTATGTTTTGTATCAAGAAAATTATGTCATGTTGAAAGACATACAACATATTTCGCTTATTAATACGTTTTGTTTGAAACTTATAAATCAGTATGTTTTATGCTTATTTTTTTTTTTATTTTAGTCCATACTCAAACGAACTCGTTCACCATCCATTGGTTTCAACAGGTAATGTACATTTCATTCTGTTGTATATTTCTCCGCCTGATGTGAGACCTTTTTAAAGGGGGATTTTTTGGCAATGCACTATTATTGTCTGTATACTGCAGTATTGATAAGCGAAATATGTTTATCCAAAAAATGTAAAAGAAATAAGCCTGAGTCATTGGAAACAAGGACAGGTTGAAGAGGTCGTATAAATAATTGAATATAGTTTCGGCAACTTCTATTTAAATATTCATGAGGAAATGTGATATCGGGTCAATGACTGTATATGACATAGAAATATACTGTCAACGCAGTTTGACTGCTCAAATAGAACGAGTGCAGTATAAATAAAGAATATCATGCAAGTCATTTTATAATATGTTTTTTGACTCATGTATCAAGAAAATTATGTCATGCTGAAAGACATACAAAATATCTGTACGGCTAAGCATTTATCTTTTCTTTTGATTTTTCGAAAGACAAACTGTGTGTTTTTGTACAAACATATGTGTGATCTGGGAGTGCAGAAACTATAAAGTCATAAAAGTTGGAGGTTAAGCTATTTGAATAAAAAACTTTCTACAAAAGTCAGGAATTTGAAAGTTGTTATCCATTCGTTTGATGTGTTTGAGCTTATGATTTTGTCATTTGCTTAGGAATTTTCCGTTTAGTATTTTACCCGGACTTCGGTATTTTTGCTATCTTACCTTTTGCAATTTTTTTTAATCTTTATCATGAGTACGAGTTGTTTCATTAAAATGTTAGGTAATGACTCTTTGTTATAAATAGCATGCCAGTATAAAGTCCTTGCTACTAGGTTAGTAATACCCCCGGGAAATAATAGTCCACCCGCAGAGGTATCTACTCAGTGGTAGTCATAACATAAACACATAAACCAATGTTACTGCACTTGTTGAGAATTCCGCTGGAGTTAAGACGTTGCGTTTTACCGTTTTGTATCTAGGGTTGACGTCAGTGTGCGACCTAGCCTTAAAAGCTCTGATATATAAAGTAAACGTTAAACTGTATGGATGTATTCACTACAAACTCCTCAGAGTCTGAATTGACCAGTTTTTGTGCTCGACCAGTAAAATCGAGCACACATTTTACTCGACTAGTCTCGACATTGTCTCGACTGTACTTAACTGTACTTAAGTGTACTCGACTAGGTCTCGACTTTACTTAATTAGTCTGATTCAGTACTTGATGATCTTTGTGTAGTCTGAAATGGTCTTGACCAAGGCTCGACCTGTCTCGACCTGTCTTGACTAGTCTCGATCTATCTCGACTAGTCTTGACCTTCAAATCTAGTTTTGACTGGTGTAAATCAGCCCATCTAACTAAATTAAATATTGATCTTACAAAATTCAAGCTTATAAGTTGTTTGATTTATTGCTGTGAAATGAAAGAATTTAATTTTACAATATGTAAAAAAGAAATTATTATATAAAAATTCAGATAGGCATCTTTAATTTTTTTTATAACTTTTTCAAATCAACTTGGATTTTCATCAAACTATGCAGATATCTTACATATATATCAAGCTTACTAAATCCCATTTCATTTAGTTTTTTGTTGTATTGCTGTAAAATTTAAGAATTAAAGTAGTTTTGGTATAAAAAGCTAGGATTTGCAATTCGGACAAAATAGAGATAGTACACTTTAATTTTTTTAATAACTTTTTCAAATCAACTTGGATTTTCATCAAACTATGCAGCTATCTTACATATATATCAAGCTTACTGAATCCCATGTCATTTAGTTTTTTGTTGTATTGCTGTAAAATTTAAGAATTAAAGTAATCTTGGTATAAAAAGCTAGGATTTGCAATTCGGACAAAATAGAGATAGTACACTTTAATATTTTTAATTACTTTTTCAAATCAAACAAATTTTGCAAAACGTTTGCTAATATGTTTGGTCTGTATGCCATCTTGTGCTTTTTGTTACATATTTGTATGGTGTTTGTTTTTAGTGATTAAGATTATAACACGATGTCGAAAGCTATATTTTTGACGTTTTTGCCTATCGAATCAATTTGTTTTGTTCGCGCATCGTTGTCAGTATATTGGAATTTGATGCGACTGTTGAACAAGTGACAGGTTTAAAAAGCTATAAACCCAGGTTCAGTACACCATCATCTACACACACAAAATGTCTGTGCCAAGTCAGGAATATGACAGTTGTTATCCGTTCGTTTGGTGTGTTTAAGCTTTTATTTTTGCTGTTTGGACTTTCCGTTTTGAGTTTTCCTCAGGGTTCAGTATTTTTGCGATTTTAATTTATGATAGATTGCTGTTTTAAGACTTTTCATATTATATCTAATCGAGATTTAAACGGTATTCAATAATCGCATTGTTCTCTTTCCCATTAACAATTTCATTTTTGTATCTTATATTTTTACATGCATTAACTTATAGCTATAACAATTCACACTTGTAAATCTACATTTATACCTGCAACTGTCATAAAATAATGGACAGATTGTTTTTATTTAATACGCCAGACGCGTGTTTCGTCTTCATATTAAGCATGTTAAGTATTGACAAAACTATATCAAGTCAATACGAAACCATATCATGTTATATCGAAACATCATTGTGTAATGACTATTCCATATTGAGTTATGCCAAAACCATATAATGTAAATAAAAACTATCATCAACTAATAATAGAACAACATAACGTAATATCAGAGTTCCACATAAGACAGCTGTGGCGTACCATATATATGTGTTCGAATGCGTTAAAGACTAATTGTCTTAAATATTACTTTACCATTGTTATATTAATTTTAAGCATCGTTTTATAAAAAAGTGATTATCTATTTTCATCTAACTTTGTCACGAGCTTTGACGTTTTGAAGACTGTCCTTGAAATTGAAAACATCCTATCATTTGCAATTTCCTTTAAATAAACCTGTTTTACTTGCCTACATTTCTTAGTAAATATTATTATCAAAATTAACCTGGATGCAAGCGTGCCGTCATATTAGGTAGAATAAATGTACAGTTAATTACCCAATGAGGATGTCTTGCTTTATTGCTTGATTTTCTCGAAATAACTACTGATGGTAGGTTGAATACCAAAATTTATGACAGACGCGATGATTTAAATTTTCCTAAAGTCAACTTTCCATTTCTGTGTAGCAACATCCCAGCGGCACCAACATATGGAGTATATGTGTCTCAGTTGATACGTTGCTCTAGAGCTAGTTTAAAGTACGTTGATTTTGTTGAACGAGGAATACTGCTTTCTCAAAAGATGCTAAGTCAGGGCTATGAATCAATCAAATTAAGGTCATCACTCAAGAAATGTTACGGTCGCCATCATGAGCTGATTGGCCATTATGACAAAAGTGTGTCAGAAATCATATCTGATATTCTTCCTCAGTCATAATAACCTTCCATCATTACCGAACTGAACAAAGAAATAACATGACGGGTGCCGTATACGGTACAGGAAATCCTTACCCTTCCGGAGCACCTGATTTCACTCCCGGTTTTTAGTGGAGTTGACTCCTTGGTTTGGATTGTTATTGTCTTTGTCTAACAGTTATTTGAGTAAACCTATTTAAAAAGTCGCCGACATATTTGCTTCGAATGTTGTGAGATTATTCTACAAGTTTGGAAATTCCACTGAAATTATTAATAAAAAATTGTGAATAATTGTTTATTAATGAAGTAAGTAAGCAATGTACAAAAAAACAGTGTGCAATACATTTATTCAGGTTCATTAAATTTTTATAAAAAAATAAGCAGTAAGCTCGAATGCAGCTATATGTGTTCGTATGCGTTTACGACTAATTGTCTGAAATATGAAGTTTCCAATGTTATGTTCTATGAAAGCATCTTTCTATGACATTGCTCATGTTGTGGTTTTTAAAAAAATCATCAGCTTTAATTTTTTAACACTCTTTTCATAATTGTATTCGCAAAGGCTGTTGTAAGTGCCTTTTCGTTTTTAGTTAATATTTTCAGAAAAAAATTAACAACAAAACACAGTGCTGTTAAATAAGATAACATAAATGAACAGTTGATTATCTTGATCTTGATGTTTTGCTTTTTTTCTAACAGTCATTCAAAATTCGTATAACCTGTCTAAAAAGTCTCCAAAATATTTGCTCCTAATGTTGTGAGATTATTTCACAAGTTCGGAAATTATCGTGAACTTAATAATAACTAATTGTCAATTAATATATATTAATGGAGTAAGTAATCAGTGTACACCAAATTTGTTTAAGTTCATGGTGATTTTTTTACAAAAACAATCACTATGCTCGAATGCCGACATATGTGTTCGAATTCGTTTACGACTAATTGTCAGAAATATTACTTTTCCAATGGTATGTTCATTTAAATCATCGTTTTATTAAAGTGCCTATTTATTTTCGGGCAAACTTTGTCACCAGTTTTGACGTTTTGAAGACTGTCTTTGCGATTTAAAAACCTCATACTACTTGCAATGTCTTCTAAATAAAGCTGTTTTACATACATACTTTGTGGAGTAATTATATTACTAAAATTAAACAACATGCAAGATTGTCGTTATTAGGTAGAATATATGTTAATTGGATAACTTGATTTTGATGTATTGTTTTTTTTTCTACCAGTTATTTAAAGATACTTGTTTGAAAAAGTTGCGGAAATGATTTATTCGGATTTTAAGAGATTATTCCACAGTTCGGAAATTCTCCTTAAACTAATAATAACAATATAGACAATAATTGTGTATATAAATATACAAAAGAAAACAGTGTACACACATTTTTTTAAAGTTCATTCATGTTTCACAAAAAAAATCAGATAACTCGAATGCAGATATATGTGTTCGAATGCATTAACGACTTATTGTCTGAATTGTTAAGTTACCATTGCTATGTGTATTGAAAGCATCTTTTGATATTAGTGGTTATTTGTGTTTTTGCATACTATGTCACTAGCTTTGAAGACTCACCTTACAATAGAAAAACGTCATTTTATTCGCAATTGCTTATGGATCAGCCTGTCTTACATGGCTACTTTGTGTGGGTCAATATGTTTAGAAAAATTAAACCACTTTACACGGTGCCGTGATATAAGATAACATAAATGTACAATTAAATATCTTGATCTTGATGTTTTTCTTTTTTTCTAACAGTCATTCCAATATACCTCTGTTAGAAAAGTCGCTGAAATGTTTGCTTCTATTGTTGTGAGATTTTTCCAAAACGTTGTGAAATAAATAGGAACAAATAGTCAATAATTGTATATTACTGAAATAGTAATCAGTGTACACTAAATTTGTTTAAGTTGTGAAGTCATTATTAGGTAAGATATACTACCCTCCTTTCGAAGTAGCCTAGTCATACATACAGATAGATAGGTTATCTGTCGGACTTGTCTTCTGTTAAAGAAGGGTAGTTTACCTAACCTAATAATGACTGCATGGTTCAGCTAGAAAGCAAGCTAACCAAAGATATTACCTTTACCTACACACTCAATGCAATCAGCTGTAATAAAAGAACAAAGTTTCAATTTGCTCCGCGTTGCACGTAGTTTGTCCAACAAAGGGCAATAACCAACTTCTACAAACTTTTACAAATATACTAGAGAAATGACGGATTGACATCACATTTGAAATAAAATCAATAGTTCCAAAATTGCATTATTTTTTTTAAAATGAAGTTGATAGGCACTGATTTCGGACGTGTCCGTACAAAATAATTTTTATAAAAATCTGGCAAGAATTGCACAATTGAAAAATCTAATAAACCGAAAGGACAGACAGAGGAACGGACGTGCGATATTTTATGTACCCTGCAACGCGCAGTACGGTGGACAAATATATAAGCTTTATTTTAGTGAAGCCAAGGTGGTCGAGTGGTCTAGCGCGCCGGAAACAGTGCAGGCGATTTGGTGTCACGATATCTCAGTAGCATGAGTTCGAATCCCGGCGAGGGAAAAACAAAAAATTTGCATACCAATGGCATTGCACGATTATAACACTTTTAACTAACAAAGGAGACCCTGGTTAGTGGTGTAAATCTGGTTTGGTCTATATCAGGAGACCCTGGTTAGTGGTGTAAATCTGGTTTGGTCTATATCAATACTAAATGTAAGTTATCATTTCTCGTTATCATTGAAAAATAATTTGAAAGTCTTAGTAGCATCAAGATCAGATCTATCACGATCCTTTTCACAATTCTTTTTAAAAAAGCGATACTTGATCTGTCGCGATCTGAAATTTTTCTGATTATGCTTTCACAAATTAACTTTGATAACCATTTTATTTTTTCAAATGAAATGACCATTTTGAAGGAAAGTATTTTAGTTATTCGAGTTACGAAAAAAATCATGTTTGTTTACATTTTTGATGTCATTGAAATATCCAGGAGCAATCTGGCTTCTGTAGTTTTGTAGTTTGTAAACACGATGTACTTTAAACCGGATTTTCTCACATTCTGATCATAATGTTGAACCATTTTGACAGACAGTTTTATTTCATTGTAAATTTGTCCGTGTAATTAATTAAATCGATAAAATTGAATTCACAATCAAATACCATGATAGCTTTCATGATCCAATCACGATTCAATCGCAATACTTGATCAACGTTAGGTATTCTTTTACGATCATTTATCTCGATAAACCGAATGACACATGTGATTAATATCTTGATACATACTTGTATTTTTTGTAAGACTTGATTTGCCTTGCATGTGCTATGTTATAGGCTGTGAATGAGAAAAAAGACAAAAAACATATATAAATATGTACGTACGTGACAATTAGTTTATTCAAAATAAAAATATGACATAACAATACAACAAATCCGAAGACATCTACAATAATCTAAAACAAAATATTTTGTCTTAAGGTAGATCATAAGTAAATATTTTTTGAGACAGAATTTTCCTATACTTAGCCAAAATGAAGATTTTACTATGCTCTTTTCAAAAATATAATAAAAAGTATGGGTCACCGTGCTATTTTTCAAGCTATGAGTCGTTGAAAATTGCCTAAATTTGGTTAGATTGTTCATGGAAAAACACATTTGTGTGCATAAAGAAAAATCTATGAGATAGAATTTTGAAATAAATTGTGAAAAGATAGTTTTTGTAATATATTTTAAGAAAATAAAAAGAAAAAAAGAACTTGTATTCTTGCTACAAGTAAAAAGAAAAAAATTCCTATCAGTTCAGTATAATTTTTTTACTAAAAGAGTTATCTTCCATTAAATGGCCCATTTGAAAAAAATGATTCTAAAAGCAAAAAAAATTATATTTGTTTAAATATTTTGAATTATACAATAAATTACCAAGTTTTCTTTATATTATTAAACAGTCTAACCTTTAAATTGCAAAATCTGTTTCCAAATTTGCAGATTTAGACAAATAACTAGACCGATTTTTTACTGTGATTGTACAATCCAAGATGGCGGTATACCATGTATCCCTTAAGGTTTCACTTACAGCAGTTTGACAAACAACGCCTGTTTTGGGGAGATATATCATGTTTATAGATAGTTCATTTTGCTTAAGGATTTTCTCATTCAAGGCATAGATTACCTTAGCCGTATTTGGCACAACGTTTTGGAATTTTGGATCCTCAATGCTCTTCAACTTTGTACTTGTTTGGCTTTATAAATAATTTGATATGAGCGTCACTGATGAGTCTTATGTAGACGAAACACGCGTCTGACGTACAAAGTTATAATCCTGGTACCTTTGATAAATATTTACACCACTGGGTCGATGCCACTGCTGGTGGACGTTTCGTCCCCAGGGGTATCACCAGCCAATGCCAGTAGTCAACATTTCGGTGTTGACCTGAATATCAATAACGTTGTCATTTTTATAAATTTCCTGTTTACAAAACTTTGAATATTTCGAAAAACTAAGGTTTTTCTTATCCCAGGCAAAGATAACCTTAGCCGTATTAGACACAACGTTTTGGAATTTTGGATCCTCAATGCTCTTCAACTTTGTACTTGTTTGGCTTTATAAATATTTTGATATGAGCGTCACTGATGAGTCTTATGTACACGAAACGCGCGTCTGGCGTACTAAATTATAATCCTGGTACCTTTGATAACTATTTACGTACTGGTTCCAAGGTATGATCTTTATGTTTCATCTCATTACTTGGGAATGTTCATGGTGTAGATACACATGAATAGCAGCGATATTGAATTCTGTTGAAGACCTAAAGTGAAGGAAGAGGTATTACAGAATTAAGTACAAGTTTAAGGTGTAGAAGGTCGAGGTATTTAAATAATCAAAATATTCCACACAGTCCCATGTTTTTACCTTTTGATTCAACAATAGTGCTTCCATTACAGGATATATATTTGTTTTTACGCAACTTCATAGTTAAGTTGCAGAGTTTTAGCCGTTAAGGTAATTCTAGTTAAACATTGCAATGTTTAATTGTGACAAAACTGCAACCTATACACATACAATAATTTTGTAAGGCTTAGTATTTTGGAATTTGTTTTCCCATTTTTAGAAAAACTTTCATGAACGACTTAAGGTGGTATGGAAGCCTAAATTGAAAATTAAGGAAGGTGTTCATACTTTGCAAATTCGAAGTATCTATTGACATATGTTTCAACAAAATATGTTTCTCGCCTTTTTTGAATAATTGATTGAATAAGTAAACCAGAGGAACAGTCAAGCTCATAGATCGAAAATAAACTGCCAACGCCATGGCTGAAAAACGGAAAAATACAAACAGACACACAATATTACACAAATCATATTATAGAAAACTAAAGAATAAGCAACAGGACTTCATCAATACATGGAGATCCTGTTTAAAAGTGGACTAATGATCAAATCACTATTGACATTTTGTTTTTTGCACAATGACAATTTCAAAGTTATCCACATGAGTATGTGGTGTGGTTACTATGCTATTATTTTTGTATCCAGTCACTGTGTGAGTTGTAAATCTGTTTGTTTAACATAATTGATGACTTTAAATTTTGAAATCATTCAAAAACAATTTAACCTGTTTTTCAAAGCTATTATCATATAAACAAACACAGTTAATATAGACAGCCCATGGCAGATACTTTGACAGTTTAACTTAATGTTGTAAGATATTTACTATATGTTTCAATACTTGGGCATTGTTTATGTTGAATATGTAATCACCCATGCAGAATAATGCATTTTATAATAAACTGAAAAAAAAACGTCTTAAAAAAAATGTCATGTCTCAAGACATGAACATTATCAAACAAGCTCCGCTGTTCCGTATGGATACTAATTTTGTTTTATACTTTCTAGGGTTAAATGCTAATAGATATAAATAATCCCTGGCCTACCTCCGACCGGCAGTTAAGCCTTTTTTAAAGTTGAGCATCCGCTCGCTGTGCACGATGTTCAATTTTGTAGCTATGTCCGACCAGAAGGATATAAATCCGATGCCACAAGTGTAGAGATTGCCATGCTCATTGTACGTAGGAAACACCAGTTACTAATAAAGTCGTGTAAATTGCAATATGCACAAAAACAAACGTTTAAGACACTTATTCATATCTTTTCAAATAGATATGTAAAACTTTTAAACGTTTTCATCACCCCAAACGTGTCCTTATCACCAAACGTGTCTATTCTCCCTAAACGTGTCCGTATTATTTATTATTTCCCAAGCGTATCCGATTGCATAACCTCCTAACATGTCCGATAATGTTTTATTGCCAAAACTTGTCCTCTGTTAAACGTTTTTAACGCTAATACATGTATGTTTTTAGTGACATAAATACATGTAACTTTAACGGCAATTCTTTGATGATGGAAGCAGTTGATAAAATAGTCATTTATGATTATCAGTTTGTCCAATGCCGATCATTTGTTATTATCATTATTGCAAATTTGATATGTAACATATGAATTAAGTTTTGTCTGCAAAGCTCACTGCCCAGTTGATAGTATTTTTGAAAATGCTCATTTAGAGCATAGAAAATATTCTAGTACAGTTGAAATAATCGTTTACTCTGTTAATTTTATGTTCCAATAAACTCCGATGATGCCTTTTCGATTAACCCGAATATTGTACGGCGTGCTTTTAGCAGTTTCACTTCATTTTTTCCACAGTTCTGGTATTTTAAATGCTCTTCCAGATATAGACTGGTTATCAGTTTTTTTTTACTAAATTTTAGGTGTCGAGCATCATTTAAGACACACGAACAAGAGACTTGACGTCCAGTGCCAAATATTTCATGAATTATTTGAACGACACCATTTCAACAATAAAAAACTATAGATAGGTTCTATTATCATCACGGGACTTTATGATTGGGCCTAAATTTGTACGGTTATGCGGGATAACAACTAGTTGGGATAACATTGATATAACTAATATCTAATAAATCTCATAGCGAGTAAAGAACTTTTTTTATGACTTCAGTAAGAAACTACTTCAATCTCCGTTGTGGAAAGAATAAAACAAATATTGCCTCCAAAATACAACTGATGGCACCATGAAAGAGTACTGCTATACAAATTTAATGTTGAAACGCGCAGAGAATAAAATATTCTCCCTCCACGAGATGTCTGATTTAATATCTACAAGTCAATTGAACATAGCTGCTTACATTTACATACAACATAGACGAACGGACGACTACCCCAGTTTTACCAAGGCTATACCGCCGGTTTAAAAAAAAAACAATAGTAATTTATTTCTATTTTATAATGAAATTGGGAAAAAGAGTGTATACGTTATGTAAAATCAATTACAAAATAACATACGTATTTATGATATGGAAATGAATGACAGTTTATTCAAAAGAAAAGAAATTAAAGATTGATAAGAACATGTTTGGGAGATCGGGCACGTTTGGGTGTTCATTAAAACAATGAACACGTTTTGGCGTTTATACAAATGACACAACATGACACCCTTTTACATGAAGACTTGTCTTGCAGTTCATTAACATTATGTAAACAATTTACCGGAGTCGGACACGTTTAGAGGGCAGGACACGTTTCTGAGTGTTGCATATATACTAAAAAAATTGAGATTTGATTCATCGTGTATGTAAACTTCGCTGGTAATTATAGTTGTTAATTAATGTATCATACATTCTACTGTGTAGAATTGTTGCATAAGCACTCAAACCACATCTTCTTTTTCAAACAGTAAAGGTTTAACTGTAATGTTTTTTCATAAATGATGGTACTTAGATGACCGCGTATGACAATTCTGAGATATAAATCTTAAAGTTAGAATTATAAAGCTGTGTGTGATGTTTCTTTGTTTCTATATATTTAACGAAACCAACTAGAAAAGTTTCGATTGCCAATGGAAAAAAACATCGTCAATATATCTGAAATGTGAAATTAAGTGATGTGGCTGCTATGACTTTTTGTTGTGCCAGTATCTAAAATAACATCGACTTATATGAATATAAAAAGAGGTCAGAGATTGATTGATTAATTGGTGTTTCCTTACGCCACAACAGTGAAAACAGGCTATATCGCGGCGAGAGCTTATTCAATTATTTTTACATTTCTAAGTATTCTTTTTTTAATCCAGACGATACATCGTTCAGGATACTTAAACTCAAGTCGAATGCAAAATTGCTTATTTACAAATAAAAATGAAAACTAAGATAACGTGATCAACATCAAATCATTTATTCTTGATACAAAAAGTTTATATTAAATTGAACATACATATTATTGACATTGAAATGCTTCCTAAGAATATCAGCAAAGTCAATGCAATTGATTTAAACTTGTTGGTTTTTTTTAAATAGTATAAGTTCATTTGCAAAGTATACATTGTGATCCATCTTCATTTTGTAGACGATATTCATGTGTTATGCAAGTATGACCAATACTGCATCTAGAAATAACACAGACAGTGTCTGATCATGAACTAATTAAATGGTTAGTTTATGGCTAATGGCTAATTTAACTTAATACACATTTAATTTCATATAATTTATTATCATCCTTTTTCACTCCATTTATTTTTCAATATATTACAATTATATTCTTTCATAAAAGATATCAAATCAGATGGACAAAGGGTCATCAAGGGCAATTTTTGTTCTACAACCGTATTTCAAATGATTGCAATACAACTTGGTAACCAGAGAAAAATTATTTGTTTGTGAAGAAAATATGAATTTTCATTACAAATACAACTTGTGAAATATCGGGTTTATCGGTTTATTATGTTCTATAGCTTGTCAGCATGCATATATGAACGTCAGACAGGAGAGGCGCACTGTTTGATGCACACATATGCTGCCAATAAGAAACACCATCATACTGATCCGTTATTCCTCGTTTTACGGTTTTTCAAAACTTTGATTTTTTCAAAACACTAATAATTTCCGAACCAGGAAAATTTTTTCTCACTTGTTTTTGAAAACTTGTATTGCTTTTGATTCTAGCATCACTGATGAGCAACCGAAAAAGCTTAGTATAACATTTTACTACAGAGGTTAAAACTTGAGGAATAGTTTCTAATTAGTAATTTTTTTTATTTTCGTCCACTCATTTTTCAATTTGAATTTAAGCATATTCATTGATATATTCATAAAGGTTCGAAAAAATAAAAAGATCCTTCTGAATAACTTATTGAAATCCATTAAAGACAGAATTTCAATTGGATTTATTTAATGCATATCAAACATTTCTTAATTTGGTGTCAGTAAATCGTAGGTGATTAGTCTATGTTGTTGCAAAAATCAAGCGTGTCCTTCCACGAAATACAAAAATATAGAGTTGATTAAGTGTTTATGGGGGATTTATTTTTCTGTTGATAAAAGGCATCAAGCTATATGGTATTTTAATTGATGATGTTTTACAGCAAGTAGATACATGTATCTTTAGTATACAATCGTCATGTCAGTATCATAATGATGTTATGTGGATACGTGTTTTTGAGCTAAAGTTTCGTGTAATATTTAACAATTGACAAATTCGAATTCGTAATACTTTAATACGGAAATAATGTTGACGAGTTAAAGCCATCCGTCAATTAGTAAGTCACATTATTCTTAATCCGATGAAGATTTGCAAACATACGTAGATTTTGAATATTATATACAAAATAATTTATATTAAGTATTGTAGTTAGGTGGTTTAACGGTTTGTATACAAAAGACCGATACCTTTATCGTAAAAGATTAGCAAATGGTTTAACAAAAACCCTTGAATAAAACAGTATCCCATTTTCATTACAGTACAGTATAACTTTTATGTAGTCTTCAAAATTTGGCTAAATTTGTTTAAGATATTAAAGAGTTATCTGCAATATGTTGACCTTTGGCTTTTTTCAGTTTGTGGTTTACATGTATCAAAAAAGAAGAATAACAAACTACATAGAAAATAAAACGAAAATGTCTTTATCATGTGTTAAATTCAAAAGCCAAAACACATCAAATGAATGGACATTAACTGTCAAATTCCTGACGTGCTTCTGTAGGCATTAGTGGTACATAACAGTAGGTGCTACAAGTAGAACGTGACCTGCTAACCCTTCCGAAGCACAAGCGGTCAACAACATACTGTTGCTTGGTTCGTGTTCTTCAGTCTTGATTTATATGTTATTTTAATTCTTCAAAGCCTGACATTTGGCATTGACACTAATGGCCGATGAAATTGACAAAGGCTTTATAATAATATTAAGAACCTTCTTTTATTCGTCAATAGAAGAAAACAGTTATTTGTTGATAAAAGTTAAGTATAGAATCTTAAATATGTCACAGGATTTGTACCAAGCTAATACAACAATACATATGTGGTACGTTGATTGTTACTAAATATATTTGTGAAAATATTAACTGAACTTTTGCAATATTTGGAGCTTTATGAAATCCCCATGTCTTACTACCATAACATAAAATACCACTAAGATGTATATAAAACAAAGTCGAGTACTCTGAAAACATTCAAACATAAGAATGCTGCTTTTGATTTCAAGGCAAATACCACTTTGTACATTGTTCTGCTAAATGTTTCTTAGTTCCCAAAAACATTACTGATATAAGTCAACTGTGAACCTACGTAAAACAAAATCATCAACAATGTCATTAACATAACCATCAAATAACTATCATGTTTCTTTTTAACTTCACATAACAATCTTTTTTCTTAATGACATAACTTTAGTCATTTATTAGAGTACAGTAACTATGTATCTAACACACTTGTTTTGTACCTTTAACAGAATCAGAAACCAACCATATCATCGGCATACATAAGGGAAAAAAAGACAACCCATGTACTCCGGAAAGAACCACCACTTAGAAACTAAATTTCAAGACTATTCACATACAATAAAATAAGTAGCGGATTAAGTACTTCCCCCCTTTGAACCTAAGATACCTTTTTTCCTTTAAGTCAGCGCTACAATCCGTACTCCTGTATTTTTCATAAGGTTTCTTAAAATCTGTCAAAAATATTGAAACAAAAATGTAAAGTTAGGAAATAGCTGTAAAAACGCAGAATAATCTGTGACTACATCATGTACCTATAAAATATAAGTGATTACAGATATTTACTAAATTGTCTAGTAATTTCATGTAAGTCCTAATTTCAACCATTTACTGTAACATATACATTTGTATTTCAACGAATGCTCTTTACGTTTGAACGTTATCCGGAAACCATGGCGTTGTCTGTTCGACTTATGAGTTTGACTGTTCCTCTGGTGTCTATCTCCTATCTCAAAAAAATGTTGTGTGTATCTCAAGACGATGGAACTATCATTAATTTAAGCCCCTTTTGTTCCTAATGGAATCACGTTTTTGTACATACACACCGGCGAAAAAGATTTGATAAATTGTATAGCAGAACTCATAGCAATAACAATTGAACATCACACATATGTACACAACAAACACAAATAACAACTGATACATATATATTGACTCTGGTGAACACAATTTTAAATATGGTATCTATATTTGAGTAAAATATAATATAATGCAAACACAATATTACACTACACAGGTAAAACTTTATAGTTTATTGTTTATATGTTGTATCCATACACATAAATCTTAATTCTAAGGTAGATATCAAATCATAAACATTTAACTTTTACCACAAAGACAATTCAAGAATTATTCGTTTAAGATTAAGTTTGTTCTTACCATACGTAGCGTCGTATGTCTGCTTATATTGGGAAGTTAATTGTTGACGCCACATTATGATATGTTTGAACACATTCAGAAATCAGTTTATATTTTTTTTTTCTATATACACAATTACCAATAATTTCAAATATAATACTCCGAATACAAACATTCTTACACTTCATTATAGTATTCGAAGGCATTTTTTGTATGTCTCCATGATGTACACAAAATCCACCATGCAGAAAAGTGAAATACTATTATTTAAAGTCTTAAGCACTTAGGTCAAAATGTATAATACGCCTTAAATTGAGGTATTAAAAACTTAAATTAATAGTATAGTTCATTCATTAAAAACCTCTGGTCAGTGATATTGGACATGTTGCAATAATTATTAAGTGAATGAATTTAACCAATCGTGCTGATGGAGGAGCGGATCAACATAGAATAGAGGGGTAAACACAATGGAGTTAACTAATGTATACAACGAATTAAATCTTCTTATAGCTTTTTATCTGCAACAAAAAGAAGAATGTTTGCTTCGAGAAGCCGCATCACAAAAGCCTTTGCGGTATGTGCTACATGTAAAATCCGTGAAAATGAATATCATGTCATACTATGAAAATTTAACACCATATGTGAGATAGATTGAACTTTGAAACGACCTCCATCTTCTATACCAAAGTTAACGATATGGGCAGTGGAATTAGGGAAAAAATTACCATTTCATCATATATGAAATGCAGTCAACAACTTCATCTAATTTGAGACCTTTACATAAAAGTTGTCAGGCGTACTGATGAACAATCGCATTTTGTACACTAAATCACATTATGAAAATGAAGGTAAGTTTTTTTCATAAAAAGCTACTAGGCACAATCAAATTCAGTTAATTGTAGATTAACAATTCATATAAATAGTAGCAATATTTTGTATTTTAAAATGTATTCCTGGTATAGGAAAGGTGTACTCATTTTAGTATCAATCATAATCTTTGTTGTCATCAGAATTTTAAAAAGCGCAGTGATTAATTTAAAGGCTTACTAACCTTACTCCTCCTAAAAATATCCAGTATTTTAATTTGAAAGTCAATATGAAACAAAAATAATTTAGTTTTCAAATGTTTGAGGTGAAGCTTAAAGAATAAGGGCGAGCGAGTAACATACAATAATAGGTTTGACAATAATGATCAAAACAAGATTATATAAAACTTGATTTACCAATTATACTTTGACATTTTATTTATTTATCAAGTGCTAAAATGTTAACATGACGGCTGTCTTGCAAGACGCAGGACCTTTGTTTCCTTCATGTATTTATCTCAAGGTTTTGGGGTTTTCAGCTGTTCATTGATGTGTGTACATTTTATTACTTGTTTATTTGCTGTCGACAACAAAGCAGGTGATGTAAAAAATAGTTCAACTATTTAAAATCCCCATACCACCCAAATGATAAAATTGAAAATGGAAATAGGGGAATGTGCCAAAGAGACAACAACCCGATCATAGAACAGACACCAGCAGAAGGTTACTGACATATCTTCAATGCAGCGAGAAATTCCCGCACCCGGACGCGTCCCTCAGTTGGTCCATAAACAAATATATATACTACTTCGATGATAATGAACGCCATACTAAACTCCAAATTGTACACAAGAAACTAAATTTAAAAATAATTCAAGACTAACAAAGGCCAGAGGCTCCTGACTTGGGACAGGCGCAACAATGCGACGGGGTTAAAATTGTTTAAGAGATCTCAACCCTCTCCTAAACCTTTGATAAATATATCTAAAGTAATGAACTAGAGAAGTTCTCGCTCGGACACACACTTCATAATCTGGTATATGATAGAATAGTTTCTGCTGTTTTTGTTTTATGTTTTCAGGCACTTGTTTGCTGTAATTGGTTGTAATAGTATGGTCACCAGTATCCGAGCAGTTCATTCATGGTATTGCACCAATACAGGATAGTGTTGTACATTTGCGTTTCTTTGATTCGAACATTTCCTTTATCAAGCACTTTATTTACATAGGAACTATTGTGATTCAGGCATATAATAAGATAAGTAGAATGTTGTTTTAAATACGATGAATTCCCCTTTTGAGTTAAAAAGTTTTTCTTTTTTCTTTTCTACATCAGTAAAATGACCAAGAAAATCAAAACTACAAACGCAAAATTGGAACAACTGGCTCGTGTCCTAATGAAGAGAAATAGAGTAACGTAAATGGTTTGCAAAAGTTCGTATATTTCAATAAAGAGATGTTCAATAAAATCGACTGGTCGAACTGACATTTTGGGACTGGTTATTATAATTTTTTGCATTTCGATTAAATACGTTTAAACAAATTATTCAACGACTATTTTTAGATCACACACTGGAATATTCGTCCAAATAGATTAATTTGAACATGATGAAAAATGATAAACAAAAATTCTTTTTTTTAACACGTGGTTCTCTAGATTTCCGCCTACATCTTTTAAAATTAACAAAAGATCACGTATAAACACACGTATCCGTAATCTATCATACGATCGATTTGAGTTATTTTTCATAGTTTTATTATGACAATTATTCTTCAAAATACCTGTCGCCCCATATTGTTTATTTTATATAGTGTTTTTATTTGGTATCCGATGTTCCTTCTTTCTGTATTTATCTACAATATATCTTATTTTTATTTTTTTGTCGGAAAATTTTTTTAAAAGGTTATCACTACAAACTCCTCAGAGTCTGAATTGACCAGTTTTTGTGCTCGACCAGTAAAATCGAGCACACATTTTACTCGACTAGTCTCGACATTGTCTCGACTGTACTTAACTGTACTTAAGTGTACTCGACTAGGTCTCGACTTTGCTTAATTAGTCTGATTCAGTACTTGATGATCTTTGTGTAGTCTGAAATGGTCTTGACCAAGGCTCGACCTGTCTCGACTAGTCTTGACCTTCAAATTTAGTTTTGACTGGTGTAAATCAGCCCATCTTACTAAATTAAATATTGATCTTACAAAATTCAAGCTTATTAGGTAGTTTGATTTATTGCTGTGAAATGAAAGAATTTTATTTTACAATATGTAAAAATAAAATTAATATATAAGAATTCAGATAGGCATGTTTAATTTTTTTTAATAACTTTTTCAAATCAACTTGGATTTTCATCAAACTATGCAGCTATCTTACATAGCTTACTGAATCCCATTTTATTTAGTTTTTTGTTGTATTGCTGTAAAATTTAAGAATTAAAGTAATCTTGGTAAAAAAAAGCTAGGATTTGCAATTCGGACAAAACAGAGATAGTACACTTTAATTTTTTTAATAACTTTTTCAAATCAACTTGGATTTTCATCAAACTATGTAGCTATCTTACATATATATCAAGCTTACTGAATCCCATTTCATTTAGTTTTTTGTTGTATTGCTGTAAAATTTAAGAATTAAAGTAATCTTGGTATAAAAAGCTAGGATTTGCAATTCGGACAAAATAGAGATAGTACACTTTAATTTTTTTAATAACTTTTTGAAATCAACTTGGATTTGCATCAAACTATGCAGCTATCTCACATATATATCAAGCTTAATAGATTCCCATTTCATTTAGTTTTTTGTTGTATTGCTGTAAAATTTAAAAATGAAATAATCTTGGTAAAAAAAGCTGGGATTTGCAATTCGGACAAAATAGAGATAGTACACTTTAATTTTTTTAATAACTTTTTCAAATCAACTTGGATTTTCATCAAACTATGCAGCTATCTTACATATATATTAAGCTTACTGAATCCTATTTCATTTAGTTTTTTGTTGTATTGCTGTAAAATTTAAGAATTAAAGTAATCTTGGTAAAAACAGCTAGGATTTGCAATTCGGACAAAATAGAGATAGTACACTTTAATTTTTTTAATAACTTTTCCAAATCAACTTGAATTTTCATCAAACTATGCAGCTATCTTAAATGTATACTAAGCTTACTAAATCCCAGGTCATTTTGTTTTTTGTTGTATTACTGTCAAATTCAAGAATTAAATTAATCTAGGTCAAAAAAGCTAGAATTTGCAATTTCGAACAAACTAGAGATAGTACACTTTAATTTTTTTTATAACTTTTTAAATTCAACTTGGATTTTATTGGAACTATATGGCTACCTTGGTGATATATTCATCTTACTGAATCCCAGGTTGTTATAAAGTTTGTTGTATTGCTGTTAAATTTAAGAATTAATTTAATCTACATGATCTAGGTAAAAAAAGCTAGGATTTGCAGTTTTGACAAAATAGAGATGGTACACTTTAATTTTTTTCATAACTTTTTCAAATCAACTTAGATTTTCATCAAACTCTACAAATGTCTTTGCAATATATTGATCTTACTGAATCATAGGTTGTTATTTTGTTTGGTGTATTTCTGTCAAATTTAAGAATTTAATTAACCTTAGGTCAAAAAGCTACGATATTAGAAATATATCTTTTCTCATAATTTGGGAATAAGTATATATAAAATAGTTATATAATTCCTTTAATGTTTTATTTCTTTTGATATACACTATATGAATATATCAAAAAGGGATGAAACATTAGAAATTATTAAAATAGTTCTTCTGATTTGTGGTGATTTATAAAGCAATACCTTCTGCATGGGGCAAACTTATTAAAAAGATCACATCTACCAGAGAGTTTTAAATTCTAAATAACATTTATTCAAAGTTGCAACATCCTGTTAAATCTAAATCGCAGGGCTTTTAATTCACTAGACAAGTAATACACGAATTTAAGAAAAGTAGGGCTTTCTTTTTACCTGTAAAACTCACGTGTACTGATGTAATTAAATCATGTATAGTGCCATGTCATTAAATTTGACAAAAAAAAAATATTTTAAAACTTCATAAGTAAGATAGCTGCATAGTTTGATGAAAATCCAAGTTGATTTGAAAAAGTTATTAAAAAAAATTAAACATGCCTATCTGAATTCTTATATATTAATTTTATTTTTACATATTGTAAAATAAAATTCTTTCATTTCACAGCAATAAATCAAACTACCTAATAAGCTTGAATTTTGTAAGATTAATATTTAATTTAGTTAGATGGGCTGATTTACACCAGTCAAAACTAAATTTGAAGGTCAAGACTAGTCGAGACCGGTCGAGACTGGTTGAGACTGAGTCGAGACTAGTCGAGACAGGTCGAGCCTTGGTCAAGACCATTTCAGACTACACAAAGATCATCAAGTACTGAATCAGACTAATTAAGTAAAGTCGAGACCTAGTCGAGTACACTTAAGTACAGTTTAGTACAGTCGAGACAATGTCGAGACTAGTCGAGTAAAATGTGTGCTCGATTGTACTGGTCGAGCACAAAAACTGGTCAATTCAGACTCTGAGGAGTTTGTAGTGTATATATTTTGACAATTTCAGTAATGTCAAAATTAATAAATAATTCATGGGGCTTGAATATATCATGCTTTTGCCACGGGTAGGCCCTTTATGTCATATATTTTATCATGATCAATAGCTAGGGGTAAACAATTGACATGAAGGTACAACCCATAAAAAATCACGATGTATGCAAGCCCCCATGATAAGTGGATAAATTTAAATGATAATTTACGTATATGTCTTAAATGTATATAAAAAAAGACTTGTACCACATTTTAGCATCTTTTGTAAAATTTCTTTGTTGTGATGATTTTCGGTTTCACAAACGTGTATTTTCCCTTAAAATGCTTATATACTTACATCATCTTTCTATGACGTCGGGTACCTCATTCATAAAACAACTTATCCCCGGCTTAGTATATATCTAGGATTTTGATTGGTAAACGCACGTCGTTACAAAACCCATAGTCCCTGGGTGTTGCTAACCCATATTAAGAAGATTAAACTTAATAGGGAAGCACCAAATTACTTTTGATACATGTATAAATCACTGAAATGTATGTATTGGGAAAGAAGCATAGAAAAACATAAGATACAGTGTAACCTGTGCAATCCGACACACTGGGAGACCAGAAAAAAAATGCCGGATTAACCAGGGTTTCTGAATACTCAGGATTTTGTCTGCAATGATAGGCATACTTCGGGACTATGAACATGTGCCAGTTAAAGCAGGATGCTGGAATACTCAAGTGTCGGATTAGGTAGGTTACACTGTAATAAGATTTGGAAGCTATATGCGAATCCACGATTTCAAAAGTTGGAGCTAGGCAACGTTAGGAATGGAGAATGTAAAATTATATGAATTTAGTTAATAAGCCACGTTATTTTTTTCGTTTTTGATGTTTTATTCCACAATGCAGTGGAGAAGATCGTAATTTTGCGCATAGCTAAAATCTTTGTTATAACAGGATGTAGGGTCATATATAAAAGTGTTCGTTGCATATTCATATTTAAGACGAGGAGATGATTGTGAACTCGACTTTTATTATACCGCAGGAAGACATGTCAGGCTACCTGGACACTTAATTCTGACTCCGGACCGACCGATCTCTACTGTAAGTCTGAAATATTGGTTTCTTGGCAGAAAGGCATATACTATTAATCTTCGATTAGAAAAGGGCGTGGTTCGAATCCAAGACCTTCCGCTCTCGTGCAGTGGCTTGACTTCCATTGACGATATGAGTCAACTGCCTAAGTAAATTATTGACCATCAAAACAAAGTAAAATGATCCTCCTACATAACAAAACTGCAATCAAACATTCGGACATTTCCGTTTTTCATGCATATTTGCATAAGCTAAACGTCATACATTTCATAAAACCTATTTGTGAGCAATGACGGTAAAAAGATGAGGATAAAGATACTAAAGGAACATTAAAATCAAGCATACAATTGCAAGGACTCCATGAATCATTTTAATCTATCTTAATAAGCTGTAATCACTATTTTTTTCCTGAAGATGCATCCTTTAATTTGACGAATTTGTACAGAAAAGTGACAAAGTAATATCAGAGATCTGAATTTCTACATCTTGAAATAAATGATAGAAGTACTTGCATGCAAAAAAAATTAAAAAAAAGTAAGTCGTGGTCAGCTCTTACATTCCGGTGTGTTTGAAAAGCTTGTTTTAATCTTATCAATAAAATAAAACGAGAATATCATCTCGCTTCAAATTTCATTAATTTTATTTTCAAATTTAATTTTTATTAAGAAGGTTATGAATTCACCTATTGAGAAATGAATACATGGATCAAGTGAAATGATCGATGCATTTGATTACCAGTACCTTTGTATACCTTCACTCCCGAATATATCACCAGGGTTTGTAGACGATACTTATAGGCTTCAAGATTTGAAATCATTAATGATTGTTTCGAGTATTTTTTTCGAGTGGCATTGAGAAGTCTTATGTAGACGACACACGCAAGTTGTTTCCAAACTGTTAGATTGGTTTCCTTGATAAATTTGTAAAACAATAGATTGATGTGTTTGAAATCAATAACAACTGATAAAATTCAAATAAAATACCCCGAATAGATATAGTAAAATTGAGAAAGAAAATGAAGAATGTGTCAAAGCGACAACAACCCGACCATAGAGCAGACAACGGTCAAAGGCGACCAATGGGTCTTCATTGTAGCGAGAAACTCCCGCACCCGTAGGTATCCCTCAGCTGGCCCCTTAAAAAAAATGTATACTATTACAGTGATAATGGACGTCATACTAATCTCCGAATTATACACAAGAAATTAAAATTAAAAATCATACAAGACTAACAAAGTCCAGAGACTCCTAACTTGGGACAGGCGCAAAATTGCGGCGGGGTTAAACATGTTTATGAGATCTCAATCCTCCCCCTATACCTCTAGCCAATGTAGATAAGTAAACGCATAACAATACCCACATTAAAATTCAGTCCAAGAGAAGTCCGAGTCCGATGTCAGAAGATGTAACAAAAGAAAATAAATAAAATGACAATAATACATAAATAACAACAGACTTCTATCAGTTAACTGACATGCAAGCTCCAGACAGCAAATTAAATTGAATGAAATATTATGTCTTTATTATATGCATATCAGGCACAATCCCTCGCGTTAGGGGTTTAGTTATATATAAGAAGAACATAACCCGTGTCATGCCAACAACTGTTTTTTAAATAAATGTGTTTAGTTTCGATGCAGAGACCCTATAAGTGAATCAATATTAAAGCCAAAATATGCAATCTTTAATGACCTGACAACAGTATTGTAACTAAATTCTTTCTTAATAGGTTTAGTTTACTTCACTTCAACGTATTATATAGAGGCATTTATTGGGCACGTTTTGAAATCAACCATGACACCAATGCATATATGATTTAATCTATTCAAACGTCTTAGTCTGTGTACTCATATTCTCCACACATGAATAACAAGTATCTATAAAACTGATGACACGACAAAATATGTTTACTTTGTTCTTAATATTTAGTTGAACTATAAATTAAGTAAAGAAAAAGTGTAAACTGAAGATAATTGCTGTTTCAAATGAAACTCGTCAAATATTTGAATGCATTTAACTTCATAGATCTATCGTTTTATATACTAGTATTTGTACTAGATGTGCAATACCTGATATATAGAGATACTTAAATGAAACAGCATATTAGGAAAATAGGTAACAGTAAAGATACAATAACAGTGATAAATTTGTTTAAAAAACAAGAAAAGAATGACATGTGCATGTGTAACGTTATAACGTGCAGGTCTGAATGACGAGGAACACCACAAATAGAATGATGCAGCGTATTATGACGACTACAATACTTAAGGTCATGCATGTTTACCTTTGCTTTTAATCCAAATGACCGTACAACGAATCTTGTCACTAAAAAGTAAAAAAACACAAATATCGTATGTCCCTTATCAAACAATGTCAATTTGAAAAAGCAAACGCCCAAACACACTAAACGAATGAAAAGTATTTTTCATTTTTTGACTTTGTATAAAAAACATAGTTGCACTAAAAGGTAAACAAATATCCACGAAGGTCACAATTTTCTACCATTGAAAAATTCTTAAAAAAAATACAGCAGACTAATAATATTTATTTCAAATCTTATAAATATTACATACCAAATTTGAAATAAAAATTGTGTGTCTTGAGATGTCAGGTGCTATTTAGATTTGTGTTTCATGTCTCAATGAATTCAAATTGTGTATAAGGCTGAGCAATTAGTCTGTATTTTAATTTTCAGAATGAATTAAAGGAAAATAATAATGAATAATTTAAGAATGTTTAATGTTATTTCACTTTATCTGAATTCATGTAAGAAGCAATGTTATCTGTTTTTGCAATGTATAAACTGAGATAAAATTCCAGTGTTGTACCCCGAACATAAATGATAACACGTCAACATAGTATTTCAAGACTTTAATTGTATGTCTATAGACATTGACATAGTTCATGATGTATTCAAAATCAACCATAAACAAGGATGTATGCGTGTTAACCTTACATTCAACGTCTTAAAACAAATCGTCCATTCGAAATTAAAAAAAATTAAGTCTAAAGCCTGTATCAGTTACCTGCTAGACCCAATAATTTCGATCAGTAGGGATTTTGGTATTTCTGGAATGAACGTTGTGTACTGTTTTTTTTGTACATGAAAGCCGATAATAGATATTTAGAAAAGCTCAATATAAAATGTATCAATAACCTTCTTTAATTGTATGATAAAACATATGAAAATGGTGGATGTTTTAGAAAGGTGTTTTGATAGTCCTTTTGATTTGATTTAAATTTTTTGATTTTTCCAATTTTTATATTTCACTTCCACACAATTCTATTAAATACAATTAAATTCAATTCATACTGAATATTATTGTTAAACACATAAGCAATTTAAAGTACTACAATTTGTTGATAACTATATTTTGACATTGGATGTACACTGATTTATGTTTAAGTCTAAGAAACATTTGTTTTATTACTTATTTGTTATGGACTTTGCAATGATTTATATGTAAGTTTAAGAAACATTACTTTTTATTACTTATTTGTTATTGACTGCAAATTCTCTCATATCTGTGATTATTTTCTTTTTTGTTATGGGGATGTTATTTCCTGCTACGTGCGATCTGTGTTTTCTACTTTAAATCGATCTGATTAAGCCCTTTTCAACTGAGTTGTACAGTTTTTTCCTAATGTGGTGCGAAATCACCATTGTCCTACGTTAACAGAATGTTGAGGCGTCATTGACATGTTGAATTGTTTCATTATGTTCATGTTAAAGTCGACAATACGATGTGGGTTTTTTTCTCAGGCTGTACGGTTGCCTATAATTGATTACATCTTTTTGGTATGAAGTTTTGAGTATAGTTGTCTCATTTGCAATTCTACCAAATCTACTCATTGTTGTTATGATAATGACTATATGTATTAAATATATGCCACAACTGCAACAAGTGTATAATGATATTTATTCAATCGAGACAGTTAAATTTCAAATTTAAAGCGCAAGGCTTGCCGAGATTTTTAAATAATTAAAACTTTACTATTGAAAGTGGAGAACTATCGTAATACACGTATGACAGTGGTGGGATCTGTTTCTCTAATGATTTGTATTCTTCCTTTTCAAAGATTTGAGGAAAGTGATGTACTTTTGATATGACGTCATCAGACATGGTCGCCGTTTTTCATGACGTCACAATAAAAAAAATCAGAAGAAAACAAGAAAATTTAACGTCACAATTAAATTTCAACCAATCATTTGCCGAAAACAGATTTTTCACTAATGAGGAGAAATATTTTTCTCACACCGGTCAGGAAATGTGAAAATAGTACAAAAATTAAAGAAACACAGTTCTTGTCTAGTAGTGATATATCAAAAAGAGTTATGCATGTACTCATAGACAATATTGTTTTATAATTGAAAAAATAAATAATAAATCTTTTCATCTTTAGAAAACTTGTTTCGATAATTTTAAGGTCTGAATAATAAATCAACACAGTCAATCATTTTGTCTTATTCAATTTATTGTCAAGAAAACACACACACTCAATTCTTAATCATACTAGTATTTCTGTTTTATATGCAAGCAAAGATGGATAGACCATGTTATATATTTTGAATATCTGTTATTTGGTCCAAAAAAATGGATGTGTTTTGTGTAGCACTTTGTGTCTGTATGCCATAATTAAATCATTCGAAAACTGTCTTCAAAGTAGATTACAAACTATAGAAAAAAATAAAACAATTAAACAATATAATTATCTCCAGGTCAGTTCAAAAAGGAAATAAACGGTTGTGTTCACAATTTTTTTAACTATACAAATTAGTGTGCTATTGACGTTTTCAAGATAATACAAAATGAGCCCATTTGTCCTTCTCTTATAAACAAAATCAGAACTGTCCTACATTGACAATGGTAAACAATTAATAAAACTGCCTTCGATTTCTATATTAGTTGATTCTGTAGTTTGACAAGCTTTACTGCCATATTTTAAAAGACTTTAGGTATTCAATTAAAATAATCATTTGTTTAACGACTATAGCAAACACTAGCAATGTAATGGGTCTCATTCACCAAATCGCTATTTTACCTATGACGACGTTGTTAATCTCATGTCAATTTCATTAAATATAAATTTATTTATTGCTTGTTTTTTCTTATGTTTTGGGCTCAATAAGAACTGCTTGATTGTGAAGACGTGCCTATACTCTAAGATCGATTATGAATAATAAGAATTCATGAACCTTAAGAAATCTGACATACCAATAATTGGCATTTCTGACGCGAAATTTCCAATTTGCATTTATCCGTTTCAGATCCGTTCATCATCCGTTTTATCCGTTATACGTCCGGTAGAAGTCCGTTGGTGAATTTGTCTTCCAGACCGCCAACGGATGTATAACGGACACGTAACGGATACAAAACGGAAACGAAACGGACGAGTACCGTACAAAACGGACGCCTAACTGACGTTCAACGGACATTTTATCCGTTTGACATCCGTTCAAAGTTTTTAACATACTCAAAATTTTCCCACGGACAGAACGGACGCCGACGGATAAAACGTACGCTTAAAGAACATGCAACGGATATGGACGGACGTCTAAGGGATAAGAACGGACGTCTAACGGACATGAACGGATTGAAAAAAAGTTATCTGTTAGGCGTCCGTTCGAGCTATACGGTAAGGTGTGACCGAGGCTTAAGAGATACCAAGTCGTATTCTTGTATTAAAAGTTGTTGCATTGTAAGATCGCTTTTGCATAGTACTGCCGAACATAAAATAATTCAGGATTAATACTTTCATATCAACAGATATAATAATTTGGGTATGGAAATTAGATTTTGGGGTTCTCTATGACAGGATTTATATATTGTAGTGGTTGACTTGTGCTGTGTTCTAAACCCTTGGTCTCTTATAAATAACATAAAGGAATATTGAAGTCCTAAAATAATATTTGATATTTTGCAAATAATAAACTGTTTGCTGAAAACAAAACTGATGCAACGATCAGATATCTTTAATTTTTTTTATGGACAAAGGGTTTACTCTTTAAAACTTACAAATAAAACCTTGTACGACAACAGGTTGACTTATTTGATGTTTACCTATGATAAGTCACCACGGACTTTCAAATATTTCATCCGCACTTGTTACCCTCGAATATATGAAAATCTATTTAACATTGGTCGATGCTACTCTCTAATTTAAGAAATATTTCTTCACGTTGTTCTAAATGACATCAACCTTTTAAACTTCTTAATTCGTTTAAAGATTTAGATTTAAAAAGTTAGCTACAAATATTAATGACCATAAAATTGATGATAATATATGTCTTTGTTATAACGGCCATTTAAGAAATTACTATATATATCCACTGTTAACCGTCTTTAATTAGACAGTCCACTGATCGTTTTAATGACTCCTCCCTTTTTAATATCTAAATTCGTTTAAAGATTTGCTGACCGTGAAATTGATCATAACAATCTTCTATGTAATAACGGCTGTTAAACAAATAATTATATATCCACTGGTTACCCTCTATAATAAGATAGTCCACTGAACATACATCAACATCACCCTTAAATTAAACATGTTATAAATGAAAATTGTATTTGAGTAGTTCTAAATGACTCCAACCTTTTAAACTTTTAAGTTCTTTTGATGAATGAGACTTTGGAAAAAGAAGATATCTTTCCGCCCATTACATTGATAGTTTAATTCTAATTAATAGTCGTTAAACACATGATTTTAATTGGATACCTATATGTCAGTTTAGCTTGTTAAACTACAGAATGAACTATGATACAAAGATAATATAGTAATTGAAGGCAGTTCTATTAATTGCTTACCATTGTCAATGTAGGACAGTTCTGATTGTACACATTTCGTTTATATACGAAAGACAAATGTGCTCATTTTGTATTATCTTGAAAGCGTCAATAGCACATTAATTTGTATAAATAAATGTTACAAGACAACCGTTTATTTCCGTTTTCAACTGACCTGGAGAAAATCATATTGTTTAATTGCTTTATTTTTTTCTATTTTTTGTAATCTAGTTTTGAGACTGCATTCAAATGATTTAATTAGGGCCTACAGACACAACAACAACAACAACAACAACAACAATACTTTATTTTTTAGAGGGTTACACAGTTAGCTATATAACTAATCTTCCCTGAGGCCCTCGACATGAGAAATCAAACAAAATGCAAACATATACATTGCATACATTAGTATAAAAAGTCAAGTATGATAATAATGTTCAATACAACTTGATAAAATGTAATGAAAAAAATAAACATGATGACATGATCAGTTTTTTTTATTTTATTGACACAGCTAGGAACAACATGCTATACAAAACATATACTCTTTTTTATTTGACCAAATAACAGATATATAAAAGATATAAAATTGTCTAGTCACCTTAGCCTGTACATAAGACAGGAATACCAATATGATTGAAAATTGAGTGTGTGTGGTTTTTAGATTAAAATGAATAAGACAACATGATTGACCGTGTAATTATTTAGACATAAGAATTATCGACATAAATTTTCTAAAGAGGGAAGGATTGATTATTTATATTTTAAATTGTAAAACAATATTGTATATGAGTACATGCATAATTCTTTTTCATTTAACACAACTAGACAAGGTCTGTGTTTTAGACATACATTCATTATCATTACAACAATGAGAGGATTTTGTAGGATTTCCAATTAAACAACTATACACAAAAGTTCATACCAAAAACATCAATTATAGGTAACCGTACAGCATGAGAAAAAAAACTACATCATACAGTCGTCCATTACATGAAACCAATGAAAACAATTAAATTGTGAAAAATAACAGCCTTAATTTTTACAGTTTATGAAAAACAAATATGACAGACAGGAACCAACGACAAACACTAAGAACGTGGCGGGATTAAACATGTGTATGACAGCCCAAAGTGGGAAAGTGGTGTTACCGCACCACATTAGAAAACAAAATAACCAACTCTGTTGAAAAGGGCTTAACTCGACAGATCGAAAAACACAGACGGCACGTAGCATGGTATTTATTCATCCCCTTAATAACAAAAAAACTAATAACAGATAAGAGAGTACTGACAGCTAGTTCAAAGTCAGTAACAAATGTTTTTTAGACTTAATTATAAATCAGTACACATCCAATGTCAAAATATAGGCATCATATTTTTATTCTAAAATCTGACCGTATCTTGGTCTATTGTATTGCAGGATGACAAAGGCGAGCATACACTCCATTTATTTTTGGCTCGTGCAATGTACATACTTGTTGGAATTATAACATATTCATTATCTGCTTTCTTACCTTTGATAACTATTTACACCACTGGGTCGATTCTACTGCTAGTGGACGTTTCATGTCCGAGGGTATCACCAGCCCAGTAGTCAACATTTCGATGGTGACATGAATATCAATAATGTGGTCATTTTTATAAATTTCCTGTTTACAAATCTTTGATTTTTTCGAAAAACTAAATATTTTCTTATCTCAGGCATAGATTACCGTAGCCGTATTGGGCACAACTTTTTGGAATTCTGGATCCTCAATGCTCTTCAACTTTGTACTTGTTTGGCTTTATAAATATTTTGATATGAGCATCACTAATGAGTCTTATGTAGACGAAACGCGCGTCTGGCGTACTAAATTATAATCCTGGTACCTTTGATAACTAATTAATCTTTCCATAGTTTATATTTATTTCTGAATGATTTTATTGGCAATAAGCAGTTACACATAACCAGTGAGTGCACTTCGACTTTTGTATTTAAAGTGTCATTTCTTTAACGGGTTGCATTCATAGAAATTATAAAAGGTTATAATCAGTAACTTAAGAAACGAATTGCCTAAAGTACAGCTGGAAATACAAACTTAATTAACCCTACTATACTATTGTCCTACTGCGTATTAATCATTTTCTAAATGATGGGCACTGGAAAAACCAACAGTTCTCAATTATTCATCTGACTGAACGCTTACCTTATACTCGTATAAAGGATTTTTTGAGAAATTAATTCAACTTGTTTGATGCAGGTTTAAATAGGTTTTAAAAAAAACCAATAGATATAAAACCTAAAAAGAAAATTCAGGATACTGTAATCACATTTTATGTCCAATTTGTTTAAAAACCCATAACTTTATTTTTTGTTTTGCAATTAAAACATTGTAAAACTGATTTAATATATTTTGTGTTTTTTTTCTAACTAACACTGATCATTATCAGAGCCGTATTTCTTATTTTGAAATGAAGTCTCCGCTCTTAAGAAATATTTACTGTGTGATCTATTTTTTACGGCTAACAACTGTTTGCCTATGGTTTCATTTAAACATCAACTTTTAAGTAACAGTGGATGTTCATTTATTTTGTTTCGTTTCTTTTCTTTTCGTTTTGTTTTGATTCATTCCGCATTTATTCTGTTTTGCACTCTTCCTCTTTTCGACCCTTTTATATTTTTTGATATCTAAATCAAAAAATTTAAAAAATCAAACTTTCAAAAAGCGAAATATTCAAAATTGCACGTTTAGTTTAGTAATTTTAAAGTTTGATCAAATATCTAAACTATCAAATTTGTAAATAATATTGAGGATTTTAAAATTCTAATTAATTTTTTAAATTTCGAAAAAAAATCAAACTTGGAATTTTGATATTTTAAAACTTTGATCAAAATTCCAAAAATCTAAAATTTATAATGTTTGTACAAGTTTTAATTTACGAGTGTTACTAAAACCATTTCACGGTTGAATTCTTTTACACATGTCTTTTTTTGGCACCTTTTTAACTTGCTTTTCGGTGTGTGCCAAGGCTCCGTGTTATAGAACGTACTTTGACTTATAACCGTTTACTTACACAAATTGTTCATTGGCACGCATACATGTACCACATCTTCTTAAATCATTTTCTTACGCGTCATCGACTAAATTTATTTTTCTTCAATCGTACCGGCAATAAACACAGCGGTCGGTACAATTTCTGATTATTCTTGACTCAATTAAATTTTGTATTGCTTCGGGTTGATGGTCATTTGCATTTATAAGTTTTAATCAGGCTATACTGCTATACATAGTGCGGAAAGGCCCTGCATCTAATTTGGCAAATACGTAAACCTTTGTACGTATGTAAATGTTTGATAATCATGTTTGTTGATTGATACAGAATCTAGAGATTGCACGTTTAACAAATTGCCATTACAATATTAAAGATATTAAATTACACTATCCAGTTGTGTAAGAATCCCCCATTTTTTAAACGGCTCTTCGATGGTCCACTCAAGTGGACTTTATATTTGTAATCAAGTACTCTGGTCAAGGCACCAATCTATGTATGGAGATTTGTATTTCGACGTTCATTTGTTGTTTCATTTCATTCATACAAATAAGATTGAGCATTTGGATGCACACATATATTAATTTATCGTGGGTATATATTAAAAACTGAGTTGGGTGATCTTGTTATATTAATTATTTAATGTATTGTTTAATGATTCATAACAGAGCAAATTAGTGTGCATTATCATACATGGATGTGTAAACACACACACTTCATTGTTCGGATTCGGTACACAATTAATACACCATACATATTTTGAACAAATGCAATCACAACTTAGCAATATGATTATGTATGAGTTTACCAGACTATTATTGAAATATCTATTCATTGCATAAGATGTTGTTCGACGCCCCATTGCAACCTTTAAAAAAAAAAAAAAAATCATCCGGGAAAAAGTCGCATTTTTTTTCCGTTTACTTAGCATATTGCGATGCACCAATATTGTCTACGTATAAATGCATCATGTCAAAAAAATGATGATTAAAAAACTTACGTTTCTTAAAGATCTGATTCACCGTGCATGTACACTTCTCAAGAAATACAGTTCTTGGCTATGAGTGAGAAAATAAACAAAAACATATAAATATAAATATACGAGACAATTTTTAACCATTATAAATATCTTAAAATAAATAGAATAATAATGATAATTTTCTGCCGTGTTCTATTTATACAGTATTTTATTTCAACACACAAATATTATATACCAACACCACAAGTTCTTAAACATCAACAAAGTATCAAGATATTTATTTTCTGTCTCAAGGAAAACATTTTTTAAGTCGTCGTTTTCTTCAAAATATAAATATGGACATACCAATAAAACAAACAGTTCGTAGACATCTACAATGTATCGATATTTTATCTTTTATCTAACGATTGCACGTGTAAATAGAGCTGTTTGACAAACCACGCCTAATTTGGGGAGATATATCATATTCATAGATATTTTGTTTTGTTTACGTACTGCTTCCAAGTTATGATCTGTATGTTTCTCATCAGGTCCGAGACCACAATTGTCGTCCCTTGATTTTCGTTGTTCACGAATATAGTCCCTAGTGTTGACAGTGGGTTACTTGCCATTAATTTTAATACCCCTTCCAAATTGATTTCTTTATGTTTAAGGCCTCAAATTGCAAGTAAGGGGGCGAAATTACACTGTAAAAAAATTTGGGTCCAGAATTTTAAAGGAAAGTAGCGATTAGGTCCAGCTGCAAAAGGTTAAAAATTAGCACTTCGGAAGCTGTCAAAAGATTTCAAGACGCCCTAAACATAAAATGGTCCATATTTTGAGTTAGAGCCGATAAAGTTTTCTATAATTTTGAAATAATTTGTCCAAAAAGTAGTACAACACACTGTAACAATTTCTTTGAGAAAGCGCAGGTGGGATTTATTTTATTTTCATTTATGTTCTTAAAGAAATGCACTACAAAATAGTTGTGGTCTCGAACCATCATAGAGTCGTTAAATAATCATAATTAATACACCATCTACATTTTATTTTTCACACAACGATAATCTCCAAATTAGCCATATAAGTATGTGCTGTGGGTACCATGCTATTATTTTCGTATCCGTTTATTGCATGACCTGTACATCTGTTTGTTAAACAAAACTTCAACACTTGAACATTTGAATTCAATCAGAAACAATTTTAATATGTTTTTTGAATGCTATAACCATTGAAAAACAAATAGACGGCCCCATTGCGAATACTTTTACAGTTTAACTTAATATCTTAGTATATGGATTATATGTCTCAAGATATGGCCATTGTCAATGGTGTATCTATAATCAACCATTTAGAAACATACATTTATATGATGAACTAAAACCAAACGTCTTAAGACATTTTTCCATGTCTCAAGACATTTTTCATGTTTCAAGACATTCTGCCATGTCTCAATACATTTTGCAATGTCTCAAGACATTTTGCTATGTCTCAAGATATTTTTTCATGTCTCAAGACATTTTGCCATGTCTCAAGACATCTTTCCATGTCTCAAGACATAAGCAATATTATAAAAGTTTAGCTGTAACATAGAGATACTAATTTGTTCATACCCCCTCCCCCTAGGATGACATGGTAATAGATATCAATCATCACTGCTTTTCTCTCGACCGGCAGTAAAATCCTTGGTTTAGTGGAGCGTCCGTTCGCCGTGCAGGACATGAAAACAGATGAAACGTGTATAGAGAATATCACGTTCTTTTAACGTCATGACCAGGCCGGTAAAAGGGACTACGTAAAGGGCATAGTATAACGTATACATATTGATAACAACACAACATCTCTTACAATGTATGACTTTTTGTACAGAATGAATACAATAGATAACTGAGTTTATATTCAATATCATGTATATGCCTATTTGAATCGGAACACCTGTAAAATAATAAAGTCGTCTAAATTGCATCATGTGCGAAAACAAACGTTCAAAATATGCATTTATATGTTAAAATATATACTCACATTTCTTAAAGATCTGATTCACCGTCTATGTATACTTCTCAAGAAATACGGTTCTTGGCTATAAGTGAGAAAATAAGCAAAAACATATAAATATAAATATACGAGACAATTTTAAACCATTATAAATATCTTAAATTAAATAGAATAATAATGATAATTTCCTGTCGTGTTCTATTCATACAGTATTTTATTTCAACATACAAATAGTATATACCAACACAACAAGCTCTTAAACATCAACAAAGTATCAAGATATTTATTTTCTGTCTAGAAGCAAAACATTTTTTTAAGACTTAGTTTTCTTCAAAATACAAATATGACATACCAATAAAAAACAGTCCGTGGACATCTACAATGTATTGATATGTTAGCTTCTATCTAAAGATTTCACCTGTAAATACAGCTGTTTGACCAAGCAAGCCTCTGTTGGGGAGATATATTAAATTAAAAGATATTTTGTTTTGTTTACATACTGCTTCCAAGGTATGGTCTGTATGTTTCATATCATAGATTCGTTAATTAATGATAATGTATACACCATTCACATTCTATTTTTCGCACAACGACAATCTCCAAATTAGCCATATAAGTATGTGCTGTGGGTACCATGCTATTTTTTTTCGTATCTGTTTATTGCATGAGCTGTACATCTGTTTGTCAAACAAAACTTCACCACTTGAACATTCGAATTCAATTAGAAACCATTTTAATATGTTTGTGATTGCTATAACCATTGAAAGACAAATAGACGGTCCCATTGCAAATACTTTTACAGTTTAATTTAATATCTTAGTATATTAACTATATGTCTCAAGACATTGTCATTGTCAATAGTGTATCTTTAATCAACCATGTAGAAAAATGCATTTATATGATGAACTAAAACGAAACGTCTAAGGACATCTTACCCTGTCTCAAGACATTTTTCCCTGTCTCAAGACAGTTTTTCATGTGTCAAGACATTCTGCCATGTCACAAGACATTTTGCCATGTCTCAAGACAGTTTCCCGCGTCTCAAGATTCTTTCCATGTCTAAAGACATTTTGTCATGTGCGAAAACAAACGTTATAAACATGCATTTATATGTTAAAATATATACTTACATTTCTTGAAGATCTGACTCACCGTGCATGTACACTTCTCAAGAAATACAGTTCTTGGCTATGAGTGAGAAAATAAACAAAAACATATCAATATAAATATACGAGACAATTTTTAACCATTATAAATATCTTAAAATAAATAAAATAATAATGATTATTTCCTGTCGTGTTCTATTCATACAGTATTTTTTTCAACTTACAAATATTATATACCAACACAACAAGCTCTTAAACATCAACAAAGTATCAAGATATTTATTTTCTGTCTAGAAGCAAAACATTTTTTTAAGACTTAGTTTTCTTCAAAATACAAATATGACATACCAATAAAAAACAGTCTGTAGACATCTACAATGTATCGATATTTTATCTTCTATCTAAAGATTGCACCTGTCAATACAGCTGCATGTTTGACCAAGCAAGCCTCTGTTGGGGAGATATATTAAATTAAAAGATATTTTGTTTTGTTTACATACTGCTTCCAAGGTATGATCTGTATGTTTCATATCATAGATTCGTTAATCAATGATAATGTATACACCATCCACATTTTATTTTTCGCATAACGACAATCTCCAAATTCGCCATATAAGTATGTGCTGTGGGTACCATGCTTTTTTTTCCGTATCCGTTTATTGCAAGAGCTGTACATCTGTTTGTCAAACAAAACTTCACCACTTGAACATTCGATTTCAATTAGAGACCATTTTAATATGTTTGTGAATGCTATTACCATGCAAAGACAAGTGGACGGCCGCATTGCAAATACTTTTACAGTTTAACTTAATATCTTAGTATATTAATTATATGTCTCGATACATGGCCATTGTCAATGGTGTATCTATAATCAACCATGTAAAAAATGCATTTATATGATGAACTAAAACGAAACGTACTGCTTCCAAGGTATGATCTGTATGTTTCATATCATAGAGTCGTTAATTAATTATAATTTATACACCATCTATATTTCATTTTTCGCACAACGACAACCTCCAAATTAGCCATATAAGTATGTGCTGTGGGTACCATGCTAGTTTTGTCGATTCTGTTCATTGCATGAGCTGTAAATCTGTTTGTCAAACAATATAAACTCCATTATCTATTTTATTCAATCTGTACAAAAAGTCGTACATTGTAAGAGATGTTGAGTTGTTATCAATAGGTATATGTTATACTATGCCCTTTACGTAATCCCTTTAATTGCCTGGTCATGACTTAAAAAGAACATGATCTTCTCTATATACGATTCATCGGTTTTCATGTCTCCGTTCTGACCAGACTTGGCTGCGAAAATGATTATCCCGCACGGCATCAACATCTCTTACAATGTACGACTTTTTGTACAGATTGATTAGAATAGATAACTGAGATAATATTTAATCACGTACAGCCCTTGGATGGTGTAAACTTCCCAAAAAAAAAACGTGTATGGTGAAATGGTGTAAGGTGTATGGTGCAATGGTGTAAGGTGTATGGTGCTATGGTGTATTGCTGAAGGGGAATGGTGTAATGGTGTATAAGGAATGGTGTGAATGAATGGTGTACGACATTTCATTGGTGGAAATCGAAGTTCTTTTTATTTTAATTTTTCGGATTGTAAACATAAACAATAATATTAATATTTTTCCAGAGTAGCAAATTACTATACCCGATTTACTAAATATATATTATAGATAAGAATTCGAAAAAAAATTATTTTCAATGTGTTTATTAAAGTAATTATTTTATTTTTTCATATTCTTATTTATAGAGAACAATGGCTATAAGATTGGACACTTGTTATCACTTGCAGCTATCATAAATTAAAATAAATTTTTTAAGTAGAAGCCGTATACAGAGGTTATCCGCGCATAGGAATATATTTTTGCAGAAGCAAACTTATTAGAGTTAATCAGAGCTGCACATTTTTTTAGAGAATCGTGTAGCAGTCATGTATACTCGTGAATGGCCGAGTAGAGATCGAAGAGTGGTCGAATGTGGTCGCGTAGAGATCGATTATTGGTCGAGTAGGTCTGAGATGAAAATAATATAGAAGTCGTAGTGATCATGAAGCGATCGTGCATTGGTCGAGTTAATCTGGACCACATATCGTACAGGTTGTCGTTGATCGGGAACTGATCGGAGCAAAGTTCGTAATGATCGAGTACTGATCGATAAACTATTTGAATTCCGACCAAAATCGATCTCTACACGATCCTTTTCCGATTAGTTCGACCGCTACTCGACGAATTCTCGATCTCTTTTCTAATGACTGGCTTCTCGATCCTTACTCGAATGTTTTTGACATGTCAAATACTCTCAGGTAGAAAGTCAAATCAATGACGACCAAGGTAGACCACCCGAACATTCTTGTCAATTGAGTCAGACCAGTCTCCCGATCGCTTATTTTGTCTTGATCGAGTTGGTCTGATCGGCAGTGTGAACCTAGCTTTACACACCATTTCTTGGAGATATAGACGACATGGAAGCTAATAAGGAAAGGGACCACGACGGTCAGGTCTCATTAGTAGAAGTTTTATTAAACTAAATATTTTATCTGTATATTTGATGTGATTTGTAGCACGCGTTGTGTTCATTTTATGGAAATGCTAAGTATTATGTACACTTGTGTTGTTTCAATGCTTAACATATTGAAATTTTATAGAAAATATACAGCCTTTCCCCTTGTATCATAATATTTGGCAATTATGTACTTGATAAAAAAAGAATGATCGCATGCATTGCTAGCAATGATTTTCTAAAGACATGTTTATAAATTTATATATTGCATGTATTGGTTTAAATAAATAAAGATATGGACAAAATCAAGTACATTTTTTGTACAGCTTCTAAAGTGCGCTCGACTATTTATAGACACAGAACAGTACGTGGGAAAAAAAGAATAGAAAAAAATGGAAAATAAACGTTGAAATGCTTCTTTTTGTTAATCGTTTGTTTGGTTATAATGTGCATGTATGTCAATGTTTGCTTATTGTTTTTGTTTTAGGATAAATTATTGAACACCAGGAACGATAAGAATTATCAATTTGTTAATTTCAGAGTTTTAATATCATGTTAATTTATTATAATATATATAAAAAAAAGAAGATTTGATATGATTGTCAATGAGACAACTCTCCACAAGTGACCAAAATAACTCATAAATTAAAAACTATAGGTCACCGTACGGCCTTCATTAATGAGCAAAGCCCATACCGCATAGTAAGCTATAAAAGACTTTGAAATGACAATATAGTTGATTTATATTTGTTATATTTGGTTTTTTGTTTAGTTTTTTTCCTCTTTTTTCAGTATTGGGAAGAAGTTTAAAACAATGAATATTTTAGTACAGTTCTTCCTAAGGACCATGAAAATTAAAAAGATATGATACAAGATGATCTGTAATTTTATTCTAAGTATACATTTTTTGGAAGAAGAAAGATAAAAAAGAATGTATTTAAATTTTACACAACTTATATTTCATAACTGTATGTCCACAAAAGATGGATATGAAATAGCAATCATTATTTTTCTGGAGTGATGGATTTCTTTTTAAATTATAAAGTTTTGCTTTCGGCTTTTCATATGACAACTTCAATTCATTTCATAAAACAAAGCGGAATCAGCATGTTTTTGCTCATTTTCCAATACCAAAAAAAAAACGTGGATAAAATTGAATTCTGTATGATCCTGGATTGGTCTATTATGACATTCCGACAACTCGATGTAACTGCTCAAAGCACGCCAATGTACAAGGATAAATTGAAAGGTAAAAAAATGACTTCTGGTTCACAAAGCAAGGTCGAAAAGGACCCATACTTTTGGACTTATTGTTCATAAATTTAAACGACCCTTTAACATCGATTTGACATTTTATTTTACAAAATTTACAAGTGTGGACACAGATCAATGTCATTATTTCAAATAGTATCATTTCAAGCTTACGTTAAAAAGGGATTGCATAGTGTTTCCTTAATTTGTGAACTTTTATATTCTTAAAGTTTTATGTTGAAACGGAACATTGTTACAACTGATCAATAAAGTGTCATGGAAAGTATCTTAATCATGTAATACACTATTACAGATCTTCACCAATGTGAGACATGTGGCAAAGTTTACGAATCTAGGCCCGGCTTTCTTTCGCACATAGCTATGAAACACACACAGCCAAAATATGTGTCCAACATATGCAACCAAGGATTTCAATCAAAGACCTTGATTAAGGTACATAGACTTCGGCATGTGGAGGGGGTTAAGAATTGTACCTCCTTCCGTTTAATTGTTAACAAGTCGATGTTTGCTTGTTATGTTTTGCTATGTTGCCAGGGATCAACTTGTACACATGGTCATCATCAGTTTGGTTGGCCTTTTCATCATTGTTAATCTTGACATTTGGCGATTTTTTAATGTAATGCGTTTTTCGAGGATGTCAATGTAACATGTATGTCCGGTCTGCTTATATTCGCCAATTTTCAGGAGAGCGATATTGAATTGCCGAGATTGGTACGATCTATCCCCAGTTGTGTCGTTTAAAATTTTTCGACGTATCTTAAAATTGTCAGATGTGTTGTGATTCTTAAAACTATGGTCTAGGATGTCAGAAGGTTTATCAGACATATAGGCACATACCAAATCGGAGCACATAAATGCCACTGAAAGTGAAAATATAAAGTTGATGTACATAGTGTTCTCTTATTTTAAGGATTATCTTCAACATCTAATTGGGGGGGGGGAGTTATTAGAAGACCAATCTTCATTTTCGAATGTCTTAAAATAACCACGACGACGACAAAATTATGCGACAGTTTATGATTCCTAGATAATTAACTTAATTTATGCATACTATAATCAAAGTAACCTATTATTAATATTGTTTTCAGTAAACCTTATCTGAGTTTTATTAACATATATGCACAGTACTTTTAAATACTTTTTATAAAAAGCTGGTCTCAATACTCGAGTTACGATCATCTTTCAAAACATTATAGTTGAAGTTACGACCATCACACATGTTAGTTACGACAATCATGCTCGAAATTTTGAATGGCTATTTCACAAAAGTTCAAATGATTTTGTGTATCAAATTTTATTTCAGTATCAACTCGCTCACGATAAGTGTGTATGAGACAAGCAGTTTGGTTCAAATGAACCTTTACTACCCGAAAATCGGAAAAGAAAAACTGACCTCAAGAGTTGTCTATCATTTTCGGACGGTCGTAACTTGAAGTTACGACCCTCCTCTTCCTACCAGTGTATCTGAATCGGAACACCTTTAAAATTATAAAGTCGTCAAAGTGCATCATGCGCGAACGAACATTCAACACATGCATTTATATGTTAAAATATACTTACATTTCTTGAAGATCTGATTCACCGTGCATGTAAACTTCTCAGGAAATACAGTGCTAGGCTGTGAGTGAGAAAATAAACAAAAACATATGGATATAAATATACGAGACAATGTTTAACCATTATAAATATCTTTAAATAATTAGAAAAATAATGACAATGTGTTGTCGTATTCTATTGATACAGCATTTTATATCAAAATGCAAGTATTAAATACCAATACAGCAAGTTCTTAAACATCAACAAAGTATCAAAATATCAAATATGCTTTTTCTGTCTCAAGGCATAATATTTTTGTAAGACTTAGTTTTCTTTAAAATACAAATATGACATACCAATAAAACAAGTCCGCAGACATCTACAATGTATCGACATTGTATCTACTATCTAAAGATTGAACATGTAAATGCAGCTGTTTGACAGACCACGCCTCTTTTGGGGAGACATATCGTATTCATAGATATTTTGTTTTGTTTACGTAATGCTTCGAATGTATGATTTCTATGTTTCATATCTGGAGATATGAGCGTCACTGATGAGTCTTATGTAGACGAAACGCGCGTCTGGCGTACTAAATTATAATCATTGTACCTTTGATAACTATTAGAGTCGTTAATTAATAATTTTTACACCATCTACATTTTATTTTTCGTTCAACGACAATATCCAAATTAGCCATATGAGTATGTGCTGTGGGAACCATGCTAGTTTTGTCGTATTCTTCTATTGCAGGAGCTGTAAGTCTGTTTGTGAAACAAAACTTCATCACATCAACATTTGAATTCATTCAGAAACTATTTTAATATGTTTATGAATGCTAAATCCATCGAAAAACAAACAGACGGCCCCATTGCAAATATTTTTACGGTTTAATTTAATATCTGAGTATATTGACTATATGTCTCAAGACATGACCATTGGCAATGGTGTATCTATAATCAACCATGTAGAAAAATGAAAAAAAACTAAAACTAAATGTCTTAAGACATTTTTTCCATGTCTCAAGACATTTTGCCATGTCTCAAGACATTTTTCCATGTCTCAAGACATTTTTTCCATGTCTCAAGAAATTTTGCAATGTCTCAAGACATTTTTCCATGTCTCAAGACATCTTTCCATGTCTCAAGACATTAGCAATATTATCAATTTAAAAGTTCAGCTGTAACGTAGGGTTACTAATTTTTCATACTTCCCAAGGGTGACATGGTAATAGGTTTTAATCATCACTGCTTTTCTGTCGACCGCCAGTAAAACCCTTGGCAAAGTGGAGCGTCTGTTCGCCGTGCGGGATCTTCATTTTCGCAGCCATGTCCTGTCAGATCGGAGACATGAAAACCGATGAAAAGTGTGTAGAGTGTTTCACGTTCTTTGTATGACGGGTCTGTATTTGACCTTTTACAAGGCTAAATGTTGTCCCTATCTAACATACCCTCATTTTACAGTGCAAGTCCAAATTTCTCATACCTCCATCCCAGACGGCCTCTTCTTTGAGACATGTCTATAGTATATATATATATCTATTTCTTTCTCATCCCTAACATGTATTATATATTTGCCGCTGGACGTTTAGCAACCATCAAACCAGCAATGAATCTTATTTTTTACATGTAAACCGGTAAAAGGGATTAAATAAAGGGCATAGTATAACGTATACATATTGATAACAACTCAACATCTCTTGTAATGTACGACTTTTTGTACAGAATGAATACAATAGATAACTGAGTTTATATTCAATATAAAGCATTTGCCTATCTGAATCGGAACACCTGTAAAATAATAAAGTCGTCAAATTGCATCATGCTCGATCGAACGTTCAACACCTGCATTTATATGTTAAAATATACTTACATTTCTTAAAGATCTGATTCACCGTGCATGTACACTTCTCAGGAAATACAGTGATTGGCTGTGAGTGAGAAAATAAACATAAACATATAAATATAAATATAAATATACGAGACAATGTCTAACCATAATAAATATCTTTAAATAAATAGAAAAATAATGACAATTTCCTCTAGTATTCTATTGATATAGCATTTTATTTCAAAATACAAATACAATTTACCAATACAGCAAGTCCTTAAACATCAACAGAGTATCAAGATTTTCTGTCTCAAGGCATAACATTTTTGTAAGACTTAGTTTTCTTTAAAATACAATTATGACATACCACTAAAACAAGTCCGTAGACATGTACAATGTATCGACATTTTATCTTCTATCGAAAGGTTGCACTTTGTTAAGGGCATACGATACAGTTTTGATCCCGTATTTAAATTTGTTTTAAAAGAGCTGTTTTGTTAAATTATTTGTAATTTATGTGTTTTATAAATATTGTATAAAGGACAAGGTATGATAAGAGCTGTTTCTGGCCCCCCTTTTTCCAGAATTTTTAAACTTTGAAGTTGAAACCCAACACGCCTGTGTAATGAACTGCAGTATCAGACCGTCCATGTAGAACCTTATTTTTAGGTGTTATGTACTCAAATATGTTCAAACTGAGACCTTGAAAAACCCTAAACGACGAAAAGTGTAAAAAATCTACAATTTCGTCATGTTCGTAGACAAAGGGAGTAGGTCCGGTAAGGACCGATTTTGGCCTTAAATTTCAGGTTCATCTGACATAAGATTTTGACCACTTTTTAAACACTTAAGTGTCTATTTAATTGAATTAATTAGTTTATGTGAAAGATTTTAACAGATTTAGTCATTAAACACGATCCGATTCAAGTTCAAATATGAAAAATCTACCTAATATGCCGAAAAATGTCACTTTTCAGATGGTTTTTGGTAAAAATGAAAGAGGCCGCATCCGTGATACTCAACCTTTATATATGTTATGTATTATCATAAAATACAACTTACATTTCAATATTAAGGATGAACACGAATGCGGCCACTTTCGTTTTACACGAAAACCGTCTAAAATTTAACTTAAATGCTAGAATTATGAGGATTTCAGTAATTTAGCATGACTTAATGGTGCTAGTACCGGATATGTGTGCATTGTTTGTTACATTTGTTGTTTATGTAGTGATATTCAGATGATAACACAATATTGACTGTTGTACCCCTATTTTTGACATTTTTACTCTTTGAGTGTGTTTGTTTTGTTCATGCATCGTTGACAATGTAATGGAATTTGATGCGACTGTCATACAAGTGAGAGGTTTAGCTAGCTATAAAACCAGGTTCAATCCACCATTTTCTACATTAGAAAATGCCTGTACCAAGTCAGGAATATGACAGTTGTTATCCATTCGTTTGATGTGTTTGGTCTTTTGATTTTGCCTTTTGATTTTTGATTTTCCTTTTTGAATTTTCCTCGGAGTTCAGTATTTTTGTGTTTTTACTTTTTTGTATTGTCAAAAACAGCCCATATTTATGTAGCAGAAGCATTCTACTGTCCAATAAATAACTAAAGGTTTACATTTTAACAATTTTGTAAACTGCTATATTTTGGGGCCCAAAAAAGGTCTTAATGAACCTACTCCTTTGACAACAGCGCCAATGTAGACCATCTTGAAATTTTCAACCATCAACTGTACTCTTATGTATCTTTCACATAATAAAATATCATGGTGGTCTACGTTGGCGCTCGTGTCTAAAAATTTGAAAAAATAATCCGATTGTTTACATATTTTGACAAGTCATTATAATACGTCAAAGTGAACGGCACGGGTACGAAATTATTCCGGGATCCATAATTGATCAGAATATCACGTACAGATTGTTTTATGTCGTATCCAGTCATCAACACATGTCACTCTCTTATAGAAATGTTGTACGTGAAATTAGACCCATAATGATCAAAATAGTCTAACACTGTGCAGCCAAATACAGAGTTGTGTCCCTTGACATATGGTGAACTAATTTTTATTCATTATAATTTTCATATATTCAACGAAATCTTACCAATGAATTTTATAATAAATTCTCAATATATTCAAACTCTATTTCTGAAGAAAATCATTTCATCGAAACGTATATATTTTGCACTTTAAAGTTTTCTATTTAACCATCTGATAGACAAAAATCTGCGTACATTATTAAACTAATACGTTATGCATGTGCAGTCGGTATTAAATCCAAAGTATGTAAAGTGTTGGCAAGAAAAAAAAAGGTAAGAATAAAGATAAAAAAAAATGTTATTATAAACATAATTCCAAGTAAAGAGCAGTTCATACTGAAATTAATTTAACTACGCTTTTACTATACTGTAAATTATGTATTTCCAGCCTATTCAAATATATCTATATGTGTCAGAGCACTCTTTTGACAAGATGTTATCATAAAATAAAAGTACATATGTAGCATTCAATTGACTCAGACACTGTATGGATTATCAAATAAAACATGCTATAGCGAAATTACTTTTAACATATTTTACTTGCATAAATACAAATTGGATAAGACCTATGGCAAACAAACTTATGAAGTATGCGCGAAAAAAAACATGTGTATTTGTTTGCCATTTCGAATATGTATTTTGTTTTGTCTGGAGTTTTATGTAAGAGACCAAAGAAGTAAGTCCGGTAAGGACTCATTTTGGACTCAAATTTCAGTTTCATCTGACGAAAGATTTTGACCACTTTTTAAACACTTAAGTGTCCATTTCACTTGATTCAATTAGTTTATGTGAAAGATTTCAACTGATAAAGTCATTAAAAACGATCCGATTGAAGCTCAAATATGAAAAATCTCTCAAATATGCCAAAAACGTCACTTTTCAGATTGTTTTTGTCAAAAATGAAAGTGGCCGCATCCGTGTTCATCCACAACCTTTATATATGTTATGTATTATCATAAAATACAACTTACATTGCAATATTAAGGATGAACACGAATGCGGCCACTTTCGTTTTACACGGAAACCGTCTAAAATTTAATTAAAATGATAGAATTTTGAAGATTTCAGTAATTTAGCATGATTTAATGGTGCTACAACCCGATATATGTGCATTGTATTGTCAAAAACAGCCCATATTTATGTAGCAGAAGCATTCAACTGTCCAATAAATAACTAAAAGTTTACATTTTAACAATTTTGTAAGACTGTTATATTTTTGGGCCAAAAAGGGGCCTTACCGGACCTACTCCTTTCTTGCCAAACCTATACCGATTCCTGGAGTGCACTGGTACTTCTGACCTAGCTGTTTAATGTACATGTAAACTATGTCCTCTTAATACTATTTCACATTCCCCCTCTCCTCACGGGACAAAATGTCGAACACGTTCGTTAATTTAGATCTGTCCGTCCATCCAATCGTCCGTTCGTCTGTTTCTGTCCGGACATATACGTCTAGATATCTCCTTCAGTTTTTGACCTTAAAAGCTTTTTATTTATAAAAGAGGTGTGTATGTCTACATGGTTTTGATTTTTGTTATAAAATTTTCTTTAAATGTTCGGTATTTTTGGTACATTTTTGTACAAGCTATATATATAAAGATTCGGTTATCCTCCTACAGTTTTTAAGATACAGCTTTAATATCTAATAGGTTAATTGTACACATAATTGAAGCATGTATTGCCATCGGATTTTTATTATTCTTCAAATATTCTAAAAATGTCAGATTTTTTTACTTAGTCAATATTTCTTACTACTTAAAAAACAATTAGGGTAGTTGTTGCATATTCATCAAAAACGGTAGTTGAACTTGTTTTCCCTCTCACTTGCTATTGAAGGCACAACTTGTACTACAGTTTAATGTCCTTAATGCAATAAATAAGATTTTTTTAGTAACTTCAAATATTTATTCAATACCGAAAAGGTTGAACTTGGTGAATACTACAGCCGATTTCATTGAGTGTGAAGTCAAAGGTAATATTTTTAGTTAGCTTGCTTGTTAGATGAACCATAAAGTCATTGTTAGGTCAGGTTAACTACCCTCCTTTAAGAATATACTAGTCCAGCAGATTACCAATCTATCTGTCTGATGGACTATGCTACTTCGACAGGAGGGTAGTAAACCGTACATAATAATGACTTCAAGGTTCAGCTAACAAGCAAGCTTACCAAAGATTTAACCTTTGGCTTCACTCTCAATGAAATCGGCTGTAAATCTTGAAAGTTGAAACCTTTTGGCTGGACATTCAGTCCTGCAAGTGAAGACATTCAGAATGAAAATAATAAATAGATCAACATTGAAAGGAGAAATTAAGGTTGAAAACGAGTGCACCCGCACGAGCGGGGATCAAACTCACAACATCAGTGTTGACTGGCTAATGATTACAGAAGTAACTTCTTAGACCACTCGGCCACCGAGACCCTTTAATGAAGTATGTCTACGTTTCTAATCAAATTCGAATGTTTTGGGGTTTCATGAAATACTACTTACCAACAACTGTTTCATTAAAAAAAAAAGCATAACAGTTTAGATAAGATAAGGAGATGTGGTATGCTTGCACATGATACTATACACCAGCGATTAATATGCTTATTTCAGGATATATATCGTAGAAATAATGAATTTTTAGAGAAGCTTGAAGATGTTCATGCCTCTTTCGTCTACATATCTTAATGAGTTTTTAACGTCTTAAACCGTGACCTTATCAAAAACTTTGAACTTTGTTTTCAGCATTTCAGTCTTTAAAATATTGTGTTAAAAGTTCACAGTGTACGATTCTTCTAGTGACAAACAATGACATTGTACAGGCTATGCATATTGTGTCAAAGAGACAACAACCCGACTATAGAGCAGACAACAACCGAAAGCCATCAATAGGTCTTCAATGCTGCGAGAAACTTCTGCACCCTGAGGCATCTTTCAGCTGGCCCCCAAACAAATATATGTATACTAGTTCAGTAATAATTGACGTCATACTAAACTCCGAATTATACACAAGAAACTAAAATTAAAAAGCATACAACACTAACAAAGGTTAGAGGCTCCTGACTTGGGACATGCACATTAATGCGGCGGGGTTAAACTTTTTTTTTAGATCTCAACCCTGTTTTTGGTAACAGCATATGATTTAATATTTACATCATGAAGATATAATAATAATGCCAAAAATCTACTTCGGTTTACAAAAAAAAAAAAAATATTTAACTGTTGCTATAAGCACTATTTTGGTTGCTAATCTTTTTATCAGCATGATATACAATTGACTTGCTTTCATTTCTTACTGCTAGTTATTCTTGCATGTATTAACCAATCTAACCTGATTTTACCCTAATTTGTTCAATTAAAAATCAAAAGGTTTTTTTTTGTAGTTCAATTTAATTTCTATTTTTTTTCCGGCTGTTGCTAAGCAACTTATAGGTTGCTATGGTCAATTTTATTTTCTTGAAAAAAATAATGATGACTCAGACATCATATATATGAAAGAAAAATCATTTACAGTAGCTAAATCTGTAAATATTGCTATATTTATACCTCATATGGCCGAAATTACACATTTTTTAACCGTTACTAGGCAAAATTTTTGTTGTTAGGTTGTTGCTAAGCATTTTTTTAAACTGAAATTGAAGTGACTTTTTATTTTCAAACTCAAGTTAGTGTTAAATAAACAATACTATTTTGAATTATGCTAGTGTGTAATGAGAAAGCAATGCATATGTGATAATTTGGTTATTTAGTTAAACCGTTCCTAGGCAACCTTCCTTTCACCGGAACATAAAAAAATCATAGTTTTGAATAGTTTCTATACTAAGGCTATTAATGATGTATATATAAATTTATTTGGGAAGGGGGCCAAAAACGCCTCTTATCATACCTTGTCCTTTGTACATCTTATTTCTACAAATAACTCAAATTTATCAAATATTCCTGAATGTAGAAAAATCCCGTCATTTTTTGCTGCATATTAATCAAATTTAAAAAAATTGCACTATTTACGTTTTCATGAAAGTTGGTACACATAATCGTCTTACTTAATGAAACCAAATGTCATTTTAAAAAAGAGGGGTCCGTGAACTCGTTTTCAAGTCAAATCAGTTTGAATGACAAAAATCAGTTGAGAACTGCATCTTTTCCCGATAAGTCACCGTTTGACGTCGCGAAAATAACAATTTACGTTAGCAACTTCATTACCTCCCCTGTAACTGTATCGTATGGCCTTAATACAGCTGTTTAACTAACCACGCCTCTTTTCGGGAAAATATATTATATTCATAGATATTTTGTTTTGCTTACAAAGTATCATCTCTATGTTTCATCTTAAGGTTGCATTTCCGAAATATTGAAAATTCAATTTCTCATAGGAACTCTTCTTACGGCTAAAACTGTACCACTTTTACTATGAATTTTTTTCATCCTAGAATGGAAATTCTGCTTACCCTTCCGAAGCACCTGAGATCACCCCTAGTTTTTGGTGGGGTTCGTGTTGTTTATTCTTTAGTTTCTATGTTGTGTCATGTGTACTATTGTTTTTCTGTTTGTCCTTTTCATTTTTAACCATGGCGTTGTCAGTTTATTTTTGATTTATGAGTTTGACTGTCCCTCTGGTATATTTCGTTCCTCTTTTATGAATTATTTTTTTAATTTATTCAGTAGCTAGTTTAATCGATTTGATGTTTTTTTGAAAGCTATAACCATCGACCAACATACTTTCAATAGACGGCCTCATTGAAAATAATTGTACAGTTTAACCTAATATCTTAAGATGTTTACTTTTCGTCTTAAAACCTGGGCATTGTAAATTGTGTATATATAATCCACCATACTGAAAAAGACTTGTACACGAATATGAGAGTTGTTATCCATTCGTTTGATGTGTTTCAGCTTTTGAATTTACATTTTTATTATGGAATTTTTGTTTTGAACGTTCTTCAGAGTTGACTTAAACTTTTGGTTTCATTTAGGAACCATTTAAATCTGTTTTTGAAAGTTATAACCATCGAACAACCTAATGTCAAAATACAGAAAAATCTTTTATATAATTATGACAGTTCTTATCCATTCATTTGATGTGTTTAAGCTTTATATTTTGTCATTTGATAAGTGACTTTCCGATTTGAATTTTCCTCGGAGTTTTTGTGATTTTACTTTTTTTTTTATATAATTAACTAAAATTAAACGTCTATAGATTTTTTTTCCGTGTCTCAAGACATGAACAGTATCATAAACATTCCGCTGTTCTGTAGGGATTCTTTCAATACAAAATCAACTCTTAATTACGGTGGTTTTTCTGTCTGAAACGGATAGGATTTACAAACAAGAAAAAGTCAAATATCATATTGAACATTTCAATATTACTTGCATCATGTTAAAATGTTTATAATGCTTGATATTGATATATCGTTATACATTTGAAAAAATACATACATAGACGAGTTTAACGAAATAAAAGATGATAAAAAACGTTTTAAAATATTAGCTTTCCTTTTTATCAAGTATCCATGTGAATATTTAGTTTTAATCTTAGTAAGACTATAAGATATTTACTGTTTTCAATATTTTTGGCATACTGATTTAGTATAATTTTATTCGGTATAACCAAAATACAAAGACCAGTAATAGACAGGTAGATATAATAAATAATCGTAGATTCTTGAAAACGAAAACATGAGTCAACGCTTATTCATTTTATCTATTACTTAAACTAATGCGTTGAAGTCTTATCAAAATTAAAGCCTTTTTGTACTAGAAGGTATTGCAGTTGAACATAAATAACAATGTTGTCATGTTCAACGATGTATTATTGAATAAACGTTCACAATTAATCTGTTATGGAAATGAAAATATAAAATATGTATTTAAATTATTATGCATCTTAATATTATCCTTTATTTTCAAAATAAGACGAGTTCAGTCCAAATATATTCAATATAACCTAAGTACGAAGTATTATGCTCATTTAAACAACGTTTAATACTATTCACTTTTCGGACATATAATTACCAATCAATTAAATCATCATACAATACAATTCTTTGTGGAATTCGATTCATTCATTTACCGGTGGATAAATAGACTGACAAAAAATCATATAAAAAGTTTGTTAACCTTTGAATTAAAGGTCAGCTTATAATATCATTTGACACCATTTAAACTAACTATTTACTCACCCCTCCTTTCATGGTCATTATAGCTGCGCATTGCCACAGAAAATGAACTTTTATACAAAAGACTGTACAAATCATTGACCAAGTAATGTTGACACTTTACTTCAGTGTTTATTGGTATAATTTTACAAATTATAGGCTTTAATTCAAGAGCATGCAGCTGCTACTCGATTTGTCAAAGGGTACCAAAAAAGAATTAACGACTCAATGTTTTGTCAAAGGACATGGTGTTCTTTGTCTCAAGGGTTAATCGGCAAATACCACAACATATCAAATTAGTATAGCCAGTGTCTATTTCAAAAATAATACAAGATGATCTTGAGTTGTAGGTGCTGAAGTAGTTTTTTTTAATTTTCTAGTTGATTTAACAATTTGTCCTTCAACTGTCCATGTCCGATTTTGTTAACTTTTGATAGCGTTTTATGTCGGTCGGAATTGAAATTAATTTTACTAAAATTGAAGATCTGTTTACATTTATTTATACAATAAGATATCATTTTATGTATCGAACATTTTTGACACAGTATATACAAACTTATGTCAAAGTCATTTTTTTTAATTCGAAACCATACAAATTCTGACATTTAAATTATAAACTAATCACTAACACGTCTGAGTATCAATTAATCTTTTATGATGTTAAACTTTTCCAAAATATCATTAAGAAGGTCTACGCAGTAACATATCATTCTTTGTTTAACTGCTGTCATTAAAAACATGCCATATATATCATCAGTTTAATAATGGCCAGGAAACCTTCCAACGTATTTCTAAAGTCAGAGTCATAAGACGAATTGGGGACATTAATAACAATGAAAAGAACATGTTCATTTAATTTGATTTCGATAATTGTCCTATAAATTATCAGATCAACGAGAGTTCCAAGTTAAGATGAGGTATTATAAAACATCCTTTGTACTTCATTGTTGGTAAATCCGTGAATTATCCGGATATGCATGCTGTAAAGAATCGCACAACATAAGAACAAACTTCAAATTAGTTGCTTAACTCAATCTCATGTACTCCGGATTGCCACGGAAGGGTAGCAGGTTCCGGGCAACGTATTGAACGCGTCGTGTTTTTCGGGATTGTGGTTACGACAATTGGAACACATCCGTCGTCACCTGTGAAACAGGTATTCCAAACATTAGAAAAAAATCGGAAAACTCTGATTTCATAAAATTGATGATGTGTCGCTCAGTCCGATTTCACTGTTTCTCCGTGGATTCGTTTGATCTATGTTGAAATATGCGAGACACAGCTAGCAAACCTATATGTCGTTGCCAGTAATAACGTCGGTGTCTTCACCAATTAGGTCTTAGTTTCTCGTCTGATTTGTTTAACACCTGTCATTTCTAGACCTTTTATAGCTAGCTATGCGAAATGGAATTTGCTCAATGTTGGAGTCAAACAGTGACATATTGTTCTTAACGTCTATGTCATTTGGTATGTGGTGGAGAGTTGTCTTAGTAGGCATTTGCGGAAACGTTCATACACCTACGATTAGGATTACAATTACACTTACATGTATCATTGAAATCCTGGGACTTTTCAAAGTGCAAATATAAAACGTCGTTCTAAAACAAAGTATTGTTTTATTAGTTGTTTGTGGCTTTGAACTAGCTGTCAGTTACTGGGAGTTCTCTGAGATCAGTACTTTTGTTGTTGGGATAAATAACTACCCGGCCACATCAACTCTGTGTTTTTGTTAGATGTGTTATTATTTATATCCATCTGATGAGTTAAGCCTTTGTCAACTGATTTTTATAGTTCGTTCTTATGCCATGTATGATGTGCTATGACAACACTGACCAAGGGTAGGGAGATGGTTTGGATTCCGAGAGCATGTTTTACCCCGCCACATACTGTATGTATGTGCCTGTCTCAATTCAAGAGTCTGTAATTCAGTGGTTATCGTTTGATGATTGATAACTAATAAACATCGCACGCGACTTTTTGTTCAAAATGAATAAGAGTTATATTCAATATCAGGTATATGCCTATTTGAATCGGAACACCGGTAAAATAATTAAGCCGCGTTTATTGCATTATTCGATAAAACAAACTTTTAAAACACGCATTTATATGTTAATATATACTTACATTTCTCAAAGGTTTGGTTACCGTTCATGTACACTTCTCAGGAAATACAGTTCTTGGCTGTGAGTTAGAAAAAAAGGTATAAATATGAACGTACATGTATGTACATCATAAGTGTAATGCCACCATTTTTTGCCCTATGAGTGTATGTTGAATTTTCACTTTTGAAAAATTTTGTAAAATTTATCTTATTTATCTTATTTTATGTTTTTATTAAAATTTCTTTTATAAAACAGAGTTCTTTTTCACATTTATAAATGCAAGAGACATAAAAATAACAAAAATAACGGACTTCAATGCTAATTCAAAAAGTGAAATTCGAGTAAACTTACAAAATCAAACTTTATCAACCAACGTAACAATGAGAACAAGTGAAAAACTAATTCCATATTCTTGAATTGGAACAGGCAGTTTCTAGTCATTCCTGGTGCAGGTGGGTCCTGGGGAGAGAAATAATTGGTGGGGTGAAACTGGTTGTTTAGCTAGCTAAAACGTCTACTTGTATGACATGTTTTTGTAGTTATATAGTTATATTGGCAATGTAATCATAATGGAGGTCCAGGATAAAAGAAAACAATGTACACATACATTACACACAAATAAATCTATTGACTAATAAAATCAAGCAGAAAAATATAATCTAGCAAAGACATCAACAAAAAGGTGTAGAAGATAGTAAATAATAAATTTGACAATGCCGTAAACAAAAGTAAATATACATACAAGGGTAAACAAAATAGTAACAACACTGTGAATCTCTTTATATTTTAATCTCAGGACTCACCAACACCAGGAATGCCTTGAAGTAAATAAATCTAAAAACCGATGGTTGGATTTCTAAATACCGAGTCACGTCAAAAGTCATCCGATCACGAGTAACATAATAGCTAGAAGACAAATACCAGGAAACATAAAGTAGGATCTATGACTTGCTTGTAATATTTGCGAATTAGACACTACAAATGTTTGTATTAAGTCTTAGTACTTTTCTCTGATTTTCGTTTTAGAAAACGACAATACTTTCTTTGACAAAAAACACACTGTAAGAATAAGTGATAATATTTTAACACTTCTGTTTAAAAAAGCCTTCCTGGAAACACTTAATTACCATGTTAAAATATAAATTTCTAACACTGGTGTTAATTATAAATTGATTAACACATTACACAAAAATTTTCCCCGAAACACTTAATAAACACTTTAATGTGTTAACCTTGTAGAAGTGTTTATCTCTTTAACATGTCACATGTGTCACTTAATAAACACACCAGTGTTCATAAAGATGAACGAGTTATTCCTGACGATTCATGATCTAACTGGTTCCTGTTTTGACCTTATCAAGTTAACATATGCATTGGTCAGTCAATAATAGATGTAAACACCCAAGGATGTAGATTTTATTTGGGTAATTCATCAATTTTGCATTTTGTTTTGTCTGGAATATGCATTAATGTATGGAAAAATTTCAATAGATGAATATTGGGATAATGGAAACTGCTTTTAACGGAAAAGGAAATGTTTCTTGTTTATGAAAAATTCATACCAAAGAGACAATTAAACTAAAAAATCGCACACAAACAGACAAATACTTAACAAAGGTACCAGGCTTGTATATATATGTTTTTATATGCCTCACGAGCGTTTCGGCAACACAAGACTTAGCAGTGACGCTCGAATCAAACTGAATAAAGGTTGAAATAGAATACAATTTTAAAGAGCATACTAAAAACGGCAGTAGTAGTATACCGCTGTGCAATGGTCATTTATTAATTTAACTTAAACAAATCCGGGTCATCGATTCAGGACCGACGGATGAATGCACGTACTGACTGAAAAACGTATTGACTATGTACTCTCATAGTTTTTCCATATATATACACATGGAAAAAAGTATTGCAACACCAAATTTAAATTCAAATTAAAAAAACACTCTTAATTTTGTTGTGATATAATTTGTTGAAATAGAATTAATTAAACATTATTTAAATATTACATGAGTTTAATCAATAAATATCGACTCGATAAGTTCTTATCTGCACATGCAGCTGATGTTCTCGTAAACAATAAATCAGATGTTTTTATCCTCTTTGTTTTCAACACTTTAAATAATCAAGTTTATAGAGTTATGTGATTGACACCTTGTAATTGGTCATCCACAACTCATAACTGCAGCAAGATGGCAGATAATCAGCATGAGAGAAGCAGGTATGTCGCTGTGAAAATTGCACGTATTGTTGGTCTTCACCATTCCACTATAAGTCGTTTTGAGAATAAAAATCAGACAACAAACGATGTTTAAGACCTTCCGAGATCAAGAAAACCTATATACCATCTGCTAGCAAAAATCAAGCATAATGAAGGTTGGTCAGAAGGAAACCCATTGCGAACAATACAGTCCTAAAAAGAGAGTGATGACTATACAGGAGCCTTTAAACAAGAACTGTTCGAGAACTGCTCATCGCTACTGGTTATCGTGCGATAAGACCATTTCGGGGACCTTTGCCTACGAACAGACACTCAGTTGCCCGTATCCAATATAGTGCAGAGCTTGCCAAAGTTTAAAATTAGCATCGGTGAGGAAGATCCATTGTTCCAATGGAATTTGGTTTATCTTCCTTGGCCCGATTGTAGCCCGAATTCGAGTCATATCGAGCATATATGGGACACTATTGGGCGTGAAGTGCACAAAATGACACCCCAGTTCAAACACGTCATAAAATAAACAACACCCTTCGTAAGGAATGATTGCTGCTACCTTAGCAACAAATTAGTCGACTTATGGTAGGAATCAGAAGACGTTAAGATGCGGTTGTCCGTTTGAATAGAGGCTGCGCGCAAAGTACTAATTATTTGGCGTATAACGATCAACCATGATGTGAACAACCATCTAAAGATTAGTTTTGAAATGTCTGACATTGTAAAGTTCAACTACAGTAAAAGTTGTTAAATGCATTTTTTTGTACAAAAAACACTTCATTTTGTTATAAAAATTTTGATTAAATCAGATATTTCTTTTTCATACATTTTTTGTTCGTTTTAATGCCAATGTTATCATTTGCTATGTTTCAATATTATTTTACAAGTATTTCGTCATATTCCATCAAAAACAAGAAGCTGATTTTTCAAGTTTTGAAAAATCAAGATGTTGCAAGACTTTTTTCCATGTGTATAGATAGAAACAGGACCAGATAAAAGCTATAGAAATCTTGAAAGATTCATCAAATTAGAACTCTTTATAAAACATATTAATTGAACGTCTAGTATTTACTCACTTTTATTTCTTGACAAAATATCTGTAGAGACATTAAGGCCTGGTTTTGGCAAAAAATGTCAATGTTTGATAACTTTTTCAAATTGGCACATAATGTTTAGAAATGCATAGGGTCAAGAAATAACAATAAAAAACATTAAAATTTTTATGTGATGACGTCATGATATGTACTGTTTTCATAAAAATGATGAAAAATACAGAATTTATGCAGTTTTCTATCTTTAATTATGTGGTGATAACATCGTGCGCAGCCAAAAAATACCAAATAATTTAACAGAAGCTTTATTATAACTATTAACAAAAGCTCACTTAATATAATGTTGTTTCTTGGGTGCGCACATACTTTTTCAATCTACTTAAAAATTTGATGAAAAAGAAAGAAATTAACGAAATTGTACAAAATATTCTCAAATTAAGTCATGATTTGTTGCCATGGTCACTTGTTCAATGTCCAAAATTGATTTGTTTTTATGAATACCTTGTACCTTAGATATTGTACAGTAACTTAAAAATATGTATGATAACTTTTAAATTTGCAGTAATTTTTGGGCCAAATAAAGGGCCTTATTGCCCCTACTCCTTTGATTTTATTGGTTTATTTTTGTTGCGTGTCTTGGTCCACAACCGCCAACTGTTGCAACATTTCCAAGTGTTTGTAAGTGTTTTTCATGAAAGTCCATATAAGTCGAATACTAAACACCTACTGGTAAAACTAAGTCCAACATATTGATGTTTGATCAATAATAATAAGTCCGTCTCCAATTGAAAGTGAGTATAACGCATTACCATATCTTTGTCAAGGAACACCACTAAATTCTTCTTCTCCTGTTTCAAAATGTGTCTGGGTATGCGTATTAATATTCTGTATATTCTGAAAAATAAGACCGTCCTTACTCATTTCTTTTTGATAAACTCAGTAACAATTTATAGCAACTGAAAGAGTTGATAAAATGGTAACTTTGATGATCGTTCAGAATTTACATTCAATGATTTCACCTGATGACATGATTGCAGATAGTAAGAAGTCGCAGAGGGATCATTATCATAGCCGTATTTCTTGTTTTGAAATGAAGTCACCGCTGTTAAGAAATATTTACTGTATTTGGCTAACAACTGGTTTCATTTATAAAAATCAACTTTTCAGAAACAATAAATGTTCATTCATTTTGTTTCGTTTCTTTTCTGTTGTATTGATTCGTTCCGCGTTTATTCTGTTTTGCACTTTACAGATATCCCTCTTTTCGCCTCTTTTATATTTTTGATATCTAAACAAAAATTTTAAAAATCAAACTTTCAAAAAGCGAAACAATCAAAACTGCACGTTTAGTTTAGTAATTTTAAAGTTTGATGAAATATCTAAATAAACTCATCATAGATACCAGGACTAAATTTTATATATACGCCAAACGCGAGTTTCGTCAACAAAAGACTCATCAGTGACGCTCGAATCCAAAAACTTTTAAAGGGCCAAACAAAGTACGAAGTTGAAGAGCATTAAGGACCAAAATTTCTAAAAGTTATACCAAATGCAGCTAAGGTAATATATGCCTGAGGTAGAAAAGCCTTAGTTTTTCAAAAATTCTAAATTTTGTAAACATTTAATTTATCAATATAACCATATCAATGATAATTTATGTCAGCACAAAAAGTGCCGACTACTGGGCTGGTGATACCCTCGGAGAAATAAATCTCCACCAGCAGTGGAATCGACCCAGTGGTTGTAAATAAACTCATCATAGTTACAAATTTTGTATATACGCCAGACGCGCGTTTCGTCTACAAAAGACTCATAAGTGACGCTCGAATCCAAAAAAAATTAAAAGGCCAAATAAAGTACGAAGTTGAAGAGCATTAAGGACCAAAATTCCTAAAAGTTTTGTCAAATGCAGCTAAAGTAATACATGCATCAATTTCTAATGCGTCATCGACTAAAAGTATTTTTCTATAATCGTTCCTGCAATAAACACAGCGGTCGGTAAAATTTATGATTATTCTTGGCTTTCACCTATATATTATCCTGCTTCTTGTTCGCATACTTTACTTTAATGATGTGATCATGTTGATGTCCCAGTCATCATTACTGTGTAAAAGTTTATGTTTTTCGTGTTCTATCTGACGGTATTTCGTTGTATACCATTGCTTTAAGAATGGTTGCTAATATGCTCTCAATTGTTCGTATGCTATATTAATTTATGTCAGAAAAGTTACCAAAGCTGTCTCCGTATGACCATGGTGCAGTAAAATCAATTAAATTTTGTATTGCCTCGGGTTGATGGTAATTTACATTTATAAGTTTTAATCATGCTATACAGCTGTACGTAGTGCGGCCAGGCCCTGAATTTAATTTGGCAAATATGTAAACCTTTGTACGTATGTAAATGTTTTGATTATCATGTTGTGTTGATTGATACGGAATCCAGAGATTGTCATTTTAACAAATTGCCATTATAATATTGAAGATATAAAATTTCACTGTCCAGTTGTGTAAGAATCCCCCATTTATTAAACGGCTCTTCGATGATCCAATTAAGTGGACTTTATTTTTGTTATCAAGTACTCTGGTCAAGGCACCAATCTATGTTTGGAGATTTGTATGTCGACGTTCATTTGTTGTTTCATTTCATTCATACAAATAAGATTGAGCAATCGGATGCACACATATATTAATTTATCGTGGGTAAGCATTAAAATTTATTTGGGTGAACTTTTTATATTATTTTTATAATGTATTGTTAATGATTCATACCAGAGCAAAATAATGTGCATTATCATACATGGATATGTAAACACACACAGTCCAATGCTCGGATTCGATACACAGTTAACAGACCATACACATTTTGTACAAATGCAATGGCAAGTTAGCAATATGATTATATATTGAGTTTACCATACTAATATTATCATATGTATTCATTGCATGATACAGCAATCTGTCATTGCAACCTTTAAAAAATAAGAAATCATCCGAGAAAAAGTTGCATCTTTTTTTCCGTGTGCTTTGCATATTGCGATGCACCAATATTGTCTACGTATAAATGCATCATGTCAAAAGAATGATGATTAAAATTTTAATAATTAACAAACATTTCGGAATTTTATTTTCAAATCAAACTTTGCCTGCCATTGTCAGTTGAAGTGTTCAGCCACAGAAATATTATGTCGACAAGGAAATCGAGTAGAGGCTACTGAAACAACATTGCTTTATTGTTAAATTACCGTTTTTGAAGTCAACTTTGTAATTCATGTAACAGAAAATAGAGAATATTTTTAATCTTATTCTCTGACCCATTTGTTAGATTTTAACCACACTTGGTTTTAAAATGCCTCATGGAGAGCAGACAACCTCTACTGATTGTGTAAGTGCGATGTTAAAAGTCACATCACAGCAATTGACTTCAATCGATACAACCATTTAGTTACTGCATTATATCTTTTGATATACAAAAAGTCGATGTAGTATGATTACAAATGAGACTAAAATTAAGAACTACAATGTATAGGTTACCGCACGGCCTTTAATAATGAACAAAGCTCACACCGCATAGTCAACTTTATATTGCCCCGACATGATATACTTTATTCGCTAAACGTAGCTTGAAAAAGAATATTTTGGTTTTGTGCATGAAATTCCCCAAGACAATTTTGGACAGACAAGTATGTCTTTCCAAAGCTCATTTGTCACTGGTCGGATAAAATTATCATCAAAGTACACTCTAACAGATAAACAACTTCTGCTTACATCAATTCAGGACTACACATAAGTAGTGATTCCGTCAAATATTCGTTCAGTCATAGTCAATGATTGATGTTATGCTATTTCTTAATTATGGAAGTATCTTTTTAGGGGAATTGCTCCTTCATATTTTTTTATATATCCTTGTAACCATTTCATCAACAATATTAAATTCAAGAAACAGATGGGCATGATGATATTAGCAAGACCACACTGTATGATTTTCATAATTCAATTACATTATCTCATGATAATTTATAAAAAGAATCATTTTTTTTCGATGATTTCGTTCAGTTAATCTGTCTTTGAAACAGACAAACTCTGCAGGTAGTAACCATCACTTTGACAGCGGAAAGTTATAACATTGGTTTTTATATTCAAAATACATTTACGTTTCCAATAAATTATGGTTGCTTCAATCTTTTGCAGTGTTACTGAACCCATATGTTTAAGCTCTCATGACCAACAAATTAAATATACCAGCATTTTCAGTAAAACTTGTTAGACGAGTAAAGGTTTATGAACGTTTAAAATTTCGATATTGATATGCATGAGCATTTTTCTTTTAAAGTTCTTAATATGTTGCCTTTGTATCTATATTTCAAGTTGTAATCAAAATGTCTAATGCCTGTATGAATTATATAACTGTTATAAAGATAATTATTAACGCTGTAAAAGTATCATGCTCTTTGAGAAATTTGACTGCTTTTTTTTAATTTTGCTGTATGTGTAATATTTATTGTCATTTGTTTACCGTTTGACTGTTTTCGAATCATTATTAAATACAATTCAAACCCGGCACCTGTATCCCTCTACGAAGACATATTACAAATCAAAAGTAAACTTGAATCGCACCGATAGTTGTGCCAGAATACAAACTTATCTTCGTTTGGAATTCTAAATTGGGTGGAAAAATTTGCTTCAGTTTGTACAAGGACTTAATACCACAGGACTTGCTGCTCACAATTTTAAGACAATAGACTAATGCTTTTAGCAGAACTCAACCATAAGGATGTTGTTAAAATGTTTTATGATCAAGCATGGACCAAAGCAGAGTTTGTTAGATAACCAAGAGAGCGGATACTCTCTGCATACCTTCATTTTAAAAATTTAACGAAAGAACCTTGCAATCATAAACTGAAATCTTTTTCGGATTTTTTGCAGCTGATTAATCATTCCCAAAATGTACACTGGTCATCTGAAGTTAAGATTCCGAAACATTTGTATCAGTTTATCATGATCGGGAAAATGTCCAACATCAATGAATTTTCGGAAAAATTGTTAAAGAAAATAGGAGCATGGAATGATAAAACTAACGAGTTGCTTAGATCAAGGAAGCTCTTTATGGATCCAAATCCGCATTCTACTAACGCCGTAAGCGTATTGCAACAGTACTATAAAAATACATTAGGTCAAAGTCAAATGTTTGGAAATGTTCGGTGATGACTATACAGGAAATATTTTTAGTCACCTGCAAACCTTGAATTATGATTAGACTTGAATTGAATGTGTGTTGATGGTTTAAACTGATTATTCTTTAACATTAATAATTGCATATACAAGCAGTAAACACCATTTAAAGTTCATTACCCCATGTAAAATCATCACTAACTCATGATCATAGGAATACACACAATCTTTTTATGGTCGGTAATAGTTCCTTAGAACTAGAGCTATTTAAATATTTGTCAAACAATGACTACTATAGAAACTCATTCGGTCTTGCATCTAGTATCACGTAATTTGATTGATTATCAATTATTTATGGTAAGTAAATCGATTTGTACTTTGATGTAAAATAGTATAGTATATTTTCAAAAAGTTATTTCTATTGCGAAAAACATATCTATGATTAAAAGATGTTTTGTTTTCAAATTATGGAGTTGACTGAAAAACAGATTATTCTATATTGATATACTTTACGTTAAAATGATTGGCTCTAACAAGGGTGTTAAATTGCTCTATCACATGGCTTAACCAGTGACAATTCTTTTGAATATCACCCTCTCTCGTCTAGAACAATCAAATATCGATAATTTAACGGCAAATCGACTGAATTTATATCATGTTATTAAAGACAATGCTCACGTTCAACGCTCATATTCTACTACTTGACTGTCAATATAAACAATATAAAAATCTTGCTTCACTTCTCTTTATTTTTCTAATACCCGTAATGTTGTTATGTACGTGACGTCATAGAAAATAATTTTAAATAGAGTTCATCTGTAAAAGACAATAATGATAGGGCATTCAGTATAGAAAATTAAATAACACATAGCTGAGAGGATGATAGAGCAGATTGGCACCCCTCGAAAAAGAATTGTCATCTTTGGATTCGCCGCGGTTGATAATGTTTTCTCGGGGAACCAATCTGCGCTATGACCCTCTCAGCTTTGCTTATTTTCTGTTTGATGGAATGAAAGGAAACATTTCTATGCACATATTCTATGCACATAAAAAATACATTTTATGTTTGCCTCAGTTATAATCCTTTACTTTTCCTTTATAATTTAGTCTAACGGACTTCATCATCCAAAGAGAGGCGGAAGATATTAAAAGGATATTCATATCCTGAAATCGCTATTGCAAAACAAGTATAGACCACCAGACAAACAACGGTATACAAAACACATCATACATGTAGAAAACTAAAGATAAAGCAACACGAAACCCAACAAAAACCAGATGTGATATCATGTGCTCTGGAAGGGTAAGCAGATTGGGATCAACATGTGGCACTCGTCGGGCTGCTTATTCAAGTACAAACCCGATGATCAGTTTTATTCGGTAGGTCACTTTCGATTCGGGAAAAACTGGACGGTTACATCAATTTAAATATAAGCTGGAAATATCTGTGTAATTCCATTATCAGAGATAGACTGGAAACATAAAATTGAGAATGGAAAAGGGGAATGTGTCAAAGAGACACCAACCCGACCATAGAACAGACAACAGCAGAAGGTAACAGTTTATTTTAAGTTTAATGTTACGCTCATGTATTATATTGATTATAAATCATATGTATTTCTTATTGAAGCGTATAAAGACCATCCCTTTTCTTTTCTTTTTATTCAAACTGTCGAGTTTAATCTTAGAATTATCAACTTGAATCTTGGAATTTTCAATTTTAATCCCAGTATTATCAACTTTAATCTTGGTATTTCCAATTTTGATAGGTGAAGTATCAACTTTAAACTTGGAATTTCAAGCTTTAAACTTGAAATTATCCACTTTAATATGGGAAATGACTGATATTTTTACTTTTAGCACATTTATTTAATCTAATAATCATTATTTTCGCCGTTTATCGAAATCCTAGTATATACATTACGAAGCCTTATATTCACTAGTTGAGGGGTGGGGGATAACTTCATATTAATAGGTACATGTGGATATGCCAAGAATATGGGTCATTTTTATACCATATTGTAGACTTGTTACAGAGAAATAACATCTTTATTAACGAGTGGGTTTAACTTATTACTCAAAAAGTTGTTGAATTATATAAGACCGAATCATAACACTTTTCAACAATTGGGCGTACGTGTTTATTCTTTCTATTGTTCAAGTCTGTTTGTCTGATGTTTGTCCTTTTATTTTGATAACAAATTAAGACAACAGTTATGATTTCTTTTTTTTTATCACTTGACAAAAAGATAAAACGATTATCATACAGAAAAAATAAACAAATTTCAATATGAAAAAAATAATGTTTAAATGAAATGTATAGACATCGCGATGATAGGAGTCGACGGTTAAAATAAGTTAGACGTCGTTTTTGTGATTCATGATGTCACATTGGACGTTGATGAGAAGATAAACGTATTGAATACTGGTTTGAGAACGCTTCATCAGATTTGCACGTCGATTTGAGGAATAGACGTCGATCTAAATCCAGCATATATATCAATTATTTTAATGAGATTCTATATGCATTGTTCTTTCATAAATTTAAATTGATTTGGGGTATTTTATATTTATCTTATAACACAAGTATAAAAGGGTACACCATCACAAACAAATTAAAAAAATGAACAAATATAAAATATTTCAGATAACATATATCCTTCATCAGTATGATCACGAATGCATCGATCATATCAATCTGTTCTGATTATAAAATTATAATATACTTGAAATTTATGCAATAAAACAGTTTTGCCCAATCACCATAGAGACACTAGTAAAATTCAAAAATCTCCAAACATGACGCAGGTTATATAAAATTTTCAATTACAAACGCGTTTTGCAGAATCTCGATATTGACGACTTCAAGTCAAAACCTCCTGATTGCACTTGTGCTAGTTCCCAATTCATATATAATCCTGCTGGCCACGTTATTACCGGTGACCTTAACATTGTTAATAACACTTCTCTACGAAATGTGTTATCGAAAGGTCCGAAATATCGTGAGCCTAAATCCATCAATTGGAAATACAACTTTAACATTTTGATGGACTCAGTCGAGGATTATGCCAGGCAAAGGGCTAAACGTGAAATGGAAGACGTAGACACTTTATCTGAATGGATTAAAGCAGTGAGGTCGTTAATACAAATCAGAATCAAGAAACTGAATGGGTCCATCAATGCCCATGCTACGTCAATCTTTAAAGACCCAAATGGTGCTAAACATTTATCCGACCTCCATGATAAATATGTTGTTGTCCCCGCAGACAAAGCCCCAAATAACATCGTTTTTGTCTGCAAAAGTCACTACATTAATTGCTTGATAAACGAATTAGGTATAGACAATTCACTTGGAAACTCAACATATACCCTCACGACACTTACCAAAGAGGAAATCCTGGATAATCATAGGTCTGTTCTTTGTTCCTTTGGTATTTCAACCAAAGATGAAGAACTGGATCTTCCATGACTGTATTGGATACCTAAACTACACAAGTGTCCTTACAAACAACGGTATATTGCTGGGTCTTCCAAGTGCTCCACGAAACCTCTTTCTAAATTATTAACATCTATTTTATCAGCAATCAAAGACGGGCTTCAAAGTAGGTATTGTGAAAATGCCTATTCTAGAGGTGGCGTGAATCAGATGTGGATACTTAAAAATTCCAAAGATCTTTTAGAGTACATACAATCTAACTCTCTTTCATCTTGTAACAGTATTAAAACATTTGACTTTTCTACTCTTTACACAAGTATTCCACATTCCAAACTAAAAGACAAATTGAAAGAGTTGGTATTACTTTGCTTCATAAAAAAGAATGGCCAACGTAGATACAAGTATCTTGTCTTAGGGAGGGATAAATCATACTTTGTAAAGAATCACTCTGATTCAAACAAAAAAATTTCTGAAACCGATATTATCAAGATGTTTGATTTCTTGATTGACAACATATTTGTAACGTTCGGAGGACGTGTTTTTCAACAGACTGTCGGCATCCCTATGGGAACAAACTGTGCCCCTCTACTTGCCGACTTGTTTCTTTATTATTTTAGGCTGACTTCATGCAGGAACTTCTTAGGAAGAAAGATAAGAAGTTAGCAATATCCTTTAACTCTACTTTCCGCTTTATAGATGACGTTCTTTCACTAAACAATTCAAAATTTGGTGACTATGTGGAACGCATCTATCCCATCGAATTGGAGATAAAGGATACTACAGATACAGTTAAGTCGGCTTCATATCTTGACTTACATCTAGAAATTGACAATGAGGGTCGGTTGAAAACAAAACTTTACGACAAAAGAGATGATTTCAGCTTTCCAATTGTGAACTTTCCATTTCTAAGTAGCAACATTCCAGCAGCACCTGCATACGGGGTATATATCTCCCAATGGATACGATATTCACGTGCTTGCATTTCCTATCATGATTTTCTTGATAGAGGGTTACTGCTCACAAGGAAGCTATTAAAGCAAGAGTTCCAAATGGTGAAGTTGAAATCATCCCTTCGTAAATTTTACGGACGCCATCACGAGTTGGTTGACCGTTATGGAATAACCGTTTCACAAATGATATCGGATATGTTCCTTACGTAGTAACTACAATCCCCTTCCCTTTCATGAATGTGACCTACCGAATTAGACTATTTACCGGATTTGTAATCACATAAGCAACACGACGGGTGCCACATGTGGAGCAGGATCTGCTTACCCTTCCGGAGCACTTGAGATCACCCCTAGTTTTTGGTGGGGTTCGTGTTGTTTATTCTTTAGTTTTCTATGTTGTGTCATATGTACATGTACTATTGTTTTTCTGTTTGTCTTTTTCATTTTTAGCCATGGCGTTGTCAGTTTGTTTTAGATTTATGAGTTTGACTGTCCCTTTGGTATCTTTCGTCCCTCTTTTATATAGCTATTTGCAACAGAGACTGCAAAGATATGCCATAAAATGCTTGAAATGTTCATACTTTAAATATCCTTTTGTTTTTAAATGAATTATTTATTTTTTGAAAATAATCACAACAGTTAAAAAAACAGTATAAAATGAAGTAAGGTAGTTCTACTATACATTTACAGTTTAATTTAATATCTTAGTACATTGACTATATGTCTCAAGAAATGGCCATTGTCAAAGGTGTATCTATAATCAACCATGCAGAAAAATGCATTTATATAATAAACCAAAACTAATTGTCTCAAGACATTTGTCCATGTCTCAAATCATTTTCCCATGTCTCAAGACATTTTGCCATATCCCAAGCCATCTTTCCATATCTCAAGACATTAACAATATTATAAAAGTTCAGCTGTAACGTAGGGATACTAATTTTGTATACCCCTAGGATGACATGGTAATAGATATTAATCATCACTGCTTTTCTTTCGACCGGCAGTAAAACCCTTTGCAAAGTGGAACGTCCGTTCGCCGTGCGGGATCTTCATTGTGGCAGCTATGTCCGGTCAGAACGGAGACACGAAAACCGATGAAAAGTGTATAGAGAATATCACATTCTTTGTACGTTATGAATACTTGCAAAATTTCAATGACCGGCCTGTATTGTACCTTTTGCAAGGCTAAATGTGTGTCCCTAACCAATATACCCTCCTTTTAAAGCGAAAGTTCAAATTTCTTATATCTTCATCCCAGACGGTCTGTACTTTAGGACATGCTTATAGTATGTATATCTATTTCTTTCTCATTCCTAACATGTTTTATATATTTACCGCTGGACGTTAAGTGACCAGCGAACCAGCAATCAATCATTTTTCTTACATGCAAACCATGCAAACCGGTAGAAAGTATTTGATAAAGGGCATAACGTATGGACGGCGTGCACAAAGTTGACGGCAACTGTAAAATGCGCCTTTTAGATAGTTTTATACAACCGTGTTTAAAATATTTTTGAATAAGAATAGGAATAAGATTTTTTTTATGATAAAATGATGAACGCATGCCATTAAAATCCACGTTACTAGTAAGGTAAATTAAAATTTAATCTATAAAGCACGAAACGGGCATATAGAAAACGGCAAAAATACGATGTAACTTGTAACATTAAATAGGCATAAATTAGAGTTTTTGACCTAAAACTTATACAAATTCAACATATTTTCCTGCATTTTCGTATAATAGAATTGTTCGGATTAGGACTCGGACATCACACGAAATTCATCGCAAAAAACAATCAAAAACGATCATGGTAGATAAGTTTGGAATGGTCTTCTTTATGTGTAAGAAGTAGTAATTTGGAAGGATTAATAATCGAAATGAAAGAATCGTCAAGAACAATATGTAATTACCATCTTTTTATTTTCAAAATAACTTGGTATTCCAAATGTGCATAACCAGAGGTTTAAGATAATCTTCAAAATATGAACGATTCGATAGTCCAGACTGAACACCTGATTTTTTTTAATGTCCAGCTAGTATGTTACAATCTTAAGAAATGACGTTTTAACGCTATTTTCTGAAAAGGGTCCATGACATAATCGCTAATCATTTCCATTTCATTGCTCTTAGCATGTATCTATTTATATTTCCAGAATGTGCATTTCCAGCACTTTTTTGTTCGAAAGAAAAAAGAAATATGTTGAACGTAAATATTTAAAGTTATGTGATAAACTAAGTGTCCAGTGTTTTTGTTACGCGCTTGTTTTCTGAAGGAAAATGCCGACGTCGTAAATGGTTTTAGTAATTTGAAGACGTTACGTTTGTGGACTCAGCTTTGTGCACGCCGTCATGACGTTAGGCACGATATTTGTGGTACTTTTGGTAACGTCGTAAAGGATAACGTCGAAGTCGTGAACTATTTACGTTTTATAATATTGCCTTTCAGTATAGCCATTTAACACATTGTTTCTGTAAATAAAAGGATACACGGGTACAATGTATATACACCATGTTCTCTTATAAAAAAAGAAAATGTGAGGTATATGTATTGTGTTCTATGAAAGAAAGAAGATGTGGAATATACAGTACACTATTTTAATCAATATGGTGAAACTGTAATAACTTTCTATTAGATAGTTTACTAAAACTACAAAAAACGGGCAGCAACAATAATTTTATTTAGACGAATATGATTACATCAAACCATCTAGCGAATTATTTCACGAATGTAACATTGTGCCGATTACACAAAGAATACTTTATCAAAAATCATTACTGATGTTTATATACCTATATGGAGTTATTTTCTTTCATAACCATAGGTCATTCTTTCTCAGAATCAACCCGGACGGTACCATGATTTAATGTATTATGCTCCAAGGCATAAAATAATGACAAAATAATGCAATCTATAATAATTTACTTCAAAATGATATTCGTCTGATAGTTTTTTGTTGTCGATTTGGAAATTTATCTTTTAAAGTTCGATCAATGATAGGTGTAAAAGAAATCGTCATTGCCCACATTTTAATCTTAGAAACAAACATAACGTGAAGTTTTGTTAATTTATCGCTACAATACAGACACATTATCATATCATATATGTGAGATGAGTTTTAATGTAGACTTTCATAAAATAAAGCCAGATTTAACATATTAATGTGTAAGATTTTGAAAATCTTATTGAGTCCCATTGAAAAGGTTGATTGATTGTTAGATGTTTGCTTAACGTTCAGTGGCAAATATTTCATGCATGTTCAGAACGATACACACCGAATACTGTGACCTACATGTATCTATATTCGTCTTCGTGTCAGTTCTTAACTTTTATAATTTTAAGTATACCTTTTACTCTATCAAATGATCAACTAATAAGATGTTCTTATATTCTATTGAATAACATTCACGTAATACTCAATAGGGTCGGGTGGGGAGGTTATATAATTATATCCAAATTATGTGTTAAAATAAAATTGAGAATGGAAATGGGGAATGTGTCAAAGAGACAACAACCCGACCAAATAAAAAACAACAGCATAGGGTCACCAACAGGTCTTCAATGTAGCGAGAAATTCCCGCACCCGGAGGCGTCCCTCAGCATGTATTGCTTTTCAAAAGACAATCTTTCGGAATATTTCATTCGATTCAGATGAATGTTGAAAAAATAACCACTTTTCCGTGATAGGAATGTCATTACAAATAGAAAAGAAACATACCCCCTCTTTTCGATCAACTAAGTTGGTACAATAATTTACTTACAATATGTCTTGTATTTGTCATAAACTGTTATCGGATGGTAACAATTCATTTGTGTGTTTCTTCATGCAGTTCCAGTAATATTTTTTATTGTTTATGAATAATAAATTTTAAAAGGTTTATATCTAGATTAATAAGTGAGTTTTATTTCACATTCTAAATGAGCTGCAGGGCGTATTAAAACTTGACCGCATTAGAAAGGAATGTCCCACTTTAGTGTGGTCGGTAAAATAGGATACTTAATTTTGCAATTTTTTATAAAAATAATATTATTTTGACGGTATATAAGTCAGATAATGCATATTTTAAGGTTTTTCTTGTCGTAGAACACACTTATAGGTGTCAGGATTGCTCAAAGAAAACTGCTTTAAATATGCATTTTCTATATAATAAGGCAAACATGGCTTAGTCCAGAATATATGTCCAGTTTTATTTTATCAACTTCTGCAAACCAAAAATACAGTGGCATACCAGATTTTCGTCCTCAGATAATTTTGTAATTCCAAAACCAAATACAGAGTTGTATACGTCGAGTTTCTCGTACACTGGGCCAAAAGTTTTGAATGCTCTTCCTAATTAAATTTAAACATAAATACAAATCTATGTACTTTTAACATTACCAAGATATTTGTACTGTAATGCCATATCATAATTGTTTATTGTATTTTTAAATTGTATCTATTTTTCATTTATCATTATTATTGAATATGTTTAGTTTATTTCTAGTGTAAATATTATTGTATTAAGAGAGTCATCTTGAACATTGGTGTAATCCAAATGAGTTACTATCTCTAAAGAAAGATATTTTTATTATTTTATTATTGTTATTAAATGGTCAGACGGATTTGTATATATCTGTAATTAGGGGCTGATAGCTCGCATCAGTCCAGTCCATTATTCAAAATAAACAGATAAAGATTAAAATCATAGTGTTTCGATATTTTGTTCTTATGTAAATTTGAAAAATTGGTAGACCAAAATGTCGAATTTAGTAATGCGAGATATAGCGTCACAGTCAAAAAATAACTTTTCATTTTCATTATTCAATTTTTAACTTGAATATTGAAATATAAACTATTTCATTATTCATTATGCATCATTAAACTTTGAATGTTGTAGCCTTAAATACTAAAGGGATGTGAAAACGGTGAAAAAACTCTTGTTAAACTAATATAAATTACTGCTAGGGAAAATATGTTAGTTTTTTAACTTGGCACACGCTGAAACCGAAACCTGGGAAAATTAATTGATTGGGTGTTGGAGTTTTACTCCTCTTTCAGCAGTCTTTGTTAAAAGAGAAGAAAATGTTTATTTCCATGAAATGGGACCACAACGAGCATATTACATGTACAATATAAGACATTATTTAAAACACCAACATAAAAAACAAAAAAATGGCGTCCAATTTTATTTTTTTATTTACTGAGAAACCAACCGCAATTTGCCCGGAAACCGACACTTGCAATCCTAGTTGATAAGGATTGGGGTCGAATGCTCGTGGTTCGAGCGGGGTTCATCGAATTTACAACCTCGATGTTGACATCCTAGTGATTACTATACCTCTAAGATCGCTCAACAAACCAGGCCTCGGAAATTCTTTAAATATGTAATAAAAAATTCATGTGGTATGATTGCCGATGAGACGATTCTCTACCAGAGAATTTAACAACTATAGATCACCGTACGGCCCTCAACAATGAACAAAATCCATACCGTACAGGAAGGCCTCGAAATAAAAAAAAAAAGTAAAACAACTGAAACGAGAAAAGTAACGGCAAAAGTACATAACAATAAAAGACGACAAACATGATATACAGCAACAACAAAAAACGACAGCCACTGAGTTACAGGCTCCTGACTTGAAGACTTGTGTAAATATGTATGATAATTGTTGTTGAGTTGCTGTCTCATTGAAATGTAGTCAAATCAGGTTTTACTGGAAAAAAATATTTTATATTGAAAAGAAGAACGAATTTCAACGAAGTGAAACAACAAGTACAGTAAAGATTCATACCTTATGTATTCTTTATTAACATAATTACGTTTCAAAAACACCATAACGCCGCAAACATACGTTGCCTATAATAAAGTGAACGTCAAAAACGTCAAATTAGCCATGCTGTGACATTTTGGTAGACCACCCTGCGACTGCTTTATTTTGATGACTTGTACATTACTATGTATCAAAATGTTCCTTTTGCAAAGGAATTTGACATTATAGTGATGTTTTTCGAAACCCTGATGTTGTTTTTACTCTTTTTTGAAGATTTGTAACAACTTGTCCCTAATTATTCAAAGAAAAAAATGAAGACGTTTCCATTGTGACATTTTGGTAGACACCCTTTTTACGCATCGATATTCGATATTAATCGATAAAATATATTTGAAAGCATATGATATTTCCTTTTTTCTTTGAAATTTATCATACTGGCCTCATTTCTCCGTTCTAAGATGCACAACACATTTTTTTTTCGCTTTTTTCTATAATCAACACCGGAATTCCTAACGTAAAACGTTGGTAAAATGTTTTGTTGACAGGAGACCTTTGGGGATTCATTGACTTACTTTTTTTTGGTATAATGCTTTAAATGAGATAGCTGTCCGAATGAATGCCGATCAGATGTTATAGATTTAGAAGTATTTTTCATTTTCTGACTAAATGAAAAGTTTTACACATTTTTAATCAATGTTGATAATTTCTCTATTTTTTTAAACGTGTTGTGACCGTGTACTTCGGGCTAGGTTTTTGGTTATGATGTCGAAGGTTTCACGGGATTCGCTCATTTACAGTGAATTTTTCTCATTTTAAAGAGTTTTCCAAACTTCTTTTACAAAAGGATATGCGCTTTCACCAATTGGAGAACATATTCCTCTCGCTATATATGCTTTCTGCACTTTTGTGCCGTAAAGGAGTGATATTTTCCCTTGGTGTCTACAATCAAATTGACTTCTTTCAAGGCATTCTCGATCCGAAAATTGCGTTATTTGTGTTATATACAAATGTCATCTTAAAGTCCTAACGTTCCTCTTCGAAATGGGGTAGCATTATTGTATTTTATATACCTATATTGTACCCGAAAATAGAGGGAATACTCGAAGAACAACAATTGTATGTTACCCGTCTACACGAAAACTATCCGATATTTTTCGTTAGTATTCGGAAAACTGATTGACAAAACTGAATAAAAACCAATAAGCCATCTGTAACTTAATTTCTTGTGCCTTGAATATTTTTTACACAAAATAACACTTGATCTTTCCCGAATTTTTCTTATTTATAACTGATTTTTAGTGTCAGGTATGTTAAATCAGAAAAAGTCACCAACACTGTACGTCTATACATATTGATTATAACTCAACGTCACTTACAATGTAAGAATTTTTGAACAGAATGAATAAAATAGATAAATGAGTTTATATTCAATATCATGTATATGCCTTTTTAAATCGGAACACCTTAAAAAATAATAAAGTCGTCTAAATTGCATCATACGCGAAAACAAACGTTCAAACCATGCATTTATATGTTAAATATACTTACATTTCTTAAAGATCTGATTCAACGTGCATGTACACTTCTCATAAAATACAGTGCTTGGCTGTAAGTGAGAAAATAAACAAAAACATATGAATATAAATATAAATTTTTCCGAGATATTGTTTAACCATTATATATATCGTTAAATCAATAGAATAATAATGATAGTTTCCTGTCGTATTCTACTGATACCGTATTTTATTTCAAAATACAAATATTATATACCAATACAGCAAGTTCTTAAACATCAACAAAATAAAAAAATTTCCGTCTCCAGGCATAACATGTTTGTTAGACTAAGTTTTCTTCAAAATACAAATATGAAATACCAATAAACAAATCCGTAAACATCTACAATGTATCGACATGTTATCTTCTATCGAACCTGTAGATACAGCTGTTTGACAAACCACGTCCCTTTTGGGTAAACATATCATATTCATAGATATTCTGTTTTGTTTACGTACTGCTTCCAAGGTATGATCTATATATCGAAATCATAGAGTCGTTAATTAATAATTTATACGCCATCTACATTTTATTTTTCGCTCAATGACAATCTCCAAATCAGCCATGTGAGTATGTGCTGTGGGTACCATGCTAATTTTGTCGTATTTTTGTATTGCATGAGCTGTAAATCTGTTTGTCAAACAAAATGTCAACGCATCAACATGTAAATTCATTCAGAAAGTATTCTAATCTGTTTGTGAATGCTGTAGGCATAGAAAAACAAATAGACGGCCAAAATTAAAATACTTTTACAGTTTAATTAAATATCTGAGTATATTGATTATATGTCTGAAGACATAGCCAGTATCTATGGTGTATCTACAATCAACTATGCATACAAAAATGCACTGATATAATTAACTTAAACTAAATGTCTTAAAACTTTTTTCCATGTCTCAAACATTTTGTCATGTCTCAAGCTTAAGACATTTTGCAATGTCGCAAGACATGTTGCCATGTCTCAAGACATGTTGCCATGTCTCAAGACATGTTTCAATGTCTGAAAAGATACGCAATATTATGAAAGTTCAGAAGTAACGTAGGTATACTAATTTTTCATACCCCCCCTAGGATGACATGGTAATATATATTAATCATCACTGCTTTTCTTTCGACCGACATTAAAACCCTTGGCAAAGTAGACGAACGGACGGTTCGTCGTGCGGGATCTTCTTTTTTCGCAGCCATGTTTGGTCAGAACTAAGACATGAAAACCGATGAAAAGTGTATAGAAAATATCACGTTCTTTGTACGTTATTAACACTTGCAAATTTTTTATGACGGGTCCGTATTTGACCTTTTGCGAGGCTAAATGTGTGTCCCGTTCCAATATACTCTCAATTTACAGTGCAAGTTCAAATTTCTCAAACCTTCATTCCAGACGGCCTCTACTTTAGGACAAACCTATAGTATGTATATCTTTTTGTTTCTCATCCCTAATATGCATTATATATTTGCCGCTGGACGTTTAGCAACCATCAAACCAGCAATTAATCATTTTTCTTACATGTAAACCGGTAAAAGGGATTAAGTATAGGGCATAGTATAACGTATACACATTGATAACAACTCAACATCTCTTACAATGTACGACTTTTTGTACAGATTGAATAGAATAGATAACTGAGTTTATATTTGATATCATGAACATGCCGTTTTGAAGCGGAACACCTGTAAAATAATAAAGTCGTCTCAATTTCATCATGCGCGAAAATAAACGTTCAAAACATCCATTTATATGTTAAAATACACTTACATTTCTTACAGATCTGATTCACCGTACATGTACTTTTCTCAGGAAATGCAGTTGGGTCAACATTTTTTATTAATTCTCCATAGGCCGTAATGGTAACGTTTTCCTCCGTTGCTCAGTCCATATCGTTTACTTGAACATGTGTGATGGCTCATATTGAAGCTGATATATTTATACATGTCTGGTTAAATTTTTGGGGTGGCAAGTGAGATTACTTTTTTTGCAAATTGCTGGACCCCAGAAGATGGTGAAAAATGTCACTCTCCACATGAAATAATCCCAAAATTCTGATCATAAAATTCAATAACAAAATTGTCCTTTCTAATAATTTATTTCAGGTCAAATCTACATATTTCTTTTCTCATCACATCAGCTCTATAAAACAGTTCTGATTGTTCATTAATGTCCATTTTTAAAATCACAGCATCCACAATTGTATGGCGGACTAATATTGTTTTTTAATTACGTCATCTCAAGGTCATGATCTCAAGGTCTATTAGGGACCCTGACCCATATTAGATCAGCAAATGTCAGATTCCACTAGTATTGCAGTATGAATTTCTTCGGTACACCTTTTCGAACAATTCTGTGAAGTTTTTTTCCGCATCTGAAATAAAATAAGTTAATTTTTAGTATTTTTAAGTAAGCATGCTTATTACTGTTCCTTATATCTTTTAGTAGAAAGAAAGCACAAAATCCATATGTTATCAATTCACAATTTAGACATTGATTAAGACTTTTCATAGTTTAAAGTGCCATTCAACAAACCTTCATTACCTCACTGACTTTATAAAAATCATCATGTTTAGATGATAAATCATGAAAATATTGTGTTTTTTTACTGTAAATAAGGTACATTTAAGGATTTTTTCACTCAGAAAATAATGTTTTTGATATTTGTTTCTTTCATAGAAGGATTAGAACATTTTAATTTTTTTATAAATGTTAAGATCATTCACAGACCATTCTCAAACAGGTTTTAGTTTTAAAATCCATCAAGTAATAACCATTTTAGAGTTCTTTTTGTGTGAGTGTTTAAATGGGAAAAATAGTGCTTTTCTTTGGTGAAGATAACATTGTGACGTCATCGCTTTTGTGACGTCATGACTTTATGATGTCATAATTTAGAATTGTATTAACATAACAGAGTGTGTATTTTTTCAATAATGAAAGGGAAAAGGAAAAGAAACCAATATAAGCATTTTGTATCCCTAACAACAGATCAAGGTTGTGGTGTTATTAGTGGTGTTGCTCCATCTACAGCTCCATCTACATCTCCATCTACACCTCCATCTAAACAGGTTGAAAAAAAATTATCTATGCAAGTTTCACCTTCACCACCCAAACTTAAATTTTCTAATTCCACTACAGATTTGACACCTAAAAACACCACATAATCTGTCTGGTTACCCCGCCTTACAGAAAAGGAATTCAAGCTGTACTCAAAAGAGAGTTACGATAAAAAATCTTATATAGCCCCACAAACTGAAAAATGTGCGACTACAGTCAAACTTCTAAGACCGCATAAATTGTCAGATGATTATTTAGATGAATATCTAGAGGAGAAAGGTACTGAAAATAGAACAGTAGATAGAGATCTTAATATTTAGTGATCAATAGTCTTATAATTTGTAATTTAAAAAAAAGTCCAAAGTGTGTTGTTCCACATTTTGAACTGGTACTCAATGGGGTCTTTGTTGGATTTGAGAAATGAAGTGTACCAAGTGTAAATTTATTTCAGAAAAATATAAACTATTTAGAGAAATTAACACAGGACGTCCTGGTCGCAAGAGTGCTTCAATTAACTATGGGTTTCAGACTGGCGTGATAAACTGTTACAGTTGGGTGCAGACCAAGCATTACATGTAAACGGGCCTAAAAAGTGAACGCGGCGTTTACTCGCGTGCACTTCATGTAAACGTCACGTTAACTCTGCGTTAACTCCGAAATTTTAGTAGACATAAATAGTAAACGGGCGTTTACTTTCGCGTTTACCTCCGCGTTAACGCGAAAACCGCGCGTCTTCTAATCTTGTAAAGAGTAAACGGGCGTTTATTTTCGCGTTTACTTCGCGTTAACGCGAAAAAGGCGTGTCTTATATCTTTAAAAAAAAGTAAACGCCCGTTTACTGTTTGTAGTAAACGCGCGTTAACGCAGATTGTCCTCGTATCCTGGATACACTGACCTAATATATCACATTATAAGGTACATTAAAATATCCATCTGTCCATTTTCGATCAACATATTGGCAATTGCATTTAATGAAATGAGACCTCTTTAATTAATTTATTGAAAATTAATCATTGCATATAAGAACAAAATGGAAATTCTTCCTGGAACTGTAAAACCTACAAGACTTTCAGTTTACATTCGTGAGAGGATATTAAGTTTTGGAATATTCAATTTTGGCATATTTATTTTTAAATATGCCGGTTTAACTTTGAGTCGATATTTGTACATGTAAATTTTGAACAAAAAAAATAGAAAATCCGCTGTTGAAAGTTTTTGAAACTGACTATTTTTGCAATTAATAAATGTTTATATTTCTAATAAAAAGTGTTTTTTAATGTTAGGGTTCAAAACCCATATACGTAAAATATTAAGTCATTTTAACAACATAAATAAATGTACAAATGCACACGGCGATTATTTTATAATATACACAATTAGTTAACGCGAAAAGTAAACGCCTGTTTACTTTCAAGTGCGCATAAAAATACAATTGAGAAATCTGTAGTAAACGCCCGTTTACTTTTACGTGCACGTAAAATTAAACTTGTGAAATCTGAAGTAAATGGACGTTTACTACTGACTAAACGGACACATAGTAAACGCGCGTTTACTCGAGTAGACATTAGAAATTTCCGTTTTGACCGCGTTAACGTAAATGAAGTAAACGGGCGTTTACTAGTAAACGCGAAATTTATAGTTAACTAACGAAAAATGTGCACGCCGCGTTAACCTGCGTTTACTTTATGTAATGCGTGGTCTGCACCCAACTGTACATGGTCAAAGGTGCGTGTGTAGCTCAACTTTAACCTTGTATGTGCTGTTATTTATTAAAATGTGATGCTATTTAAGTGAAATATTACAAATGAGAAATATTCTGAATGGATTGAGTCTCAGAAACACATTTTTGAAATAGGACTATTCCATGCATATTAGTAGATATAGCAAGCCATACTTAGTGTTTTGGGAAGATTTTTACGACTTTTTCTCCTTATTTCTTACATTTTGTAATAATAGACAACTTTTTCCTAATATTTTGATGAATATACAGTTTCAATGTTCAAGTCGATGGAAATTTGGTTTCGTGTAAGCAATTATTAATTCGTTTCTTTAGCTACTGATAACAACCTTTTATAATTTCTATTAATGCAACCCGTTAAAGAAATGACACTTTAAATACAATAGTCGAAGTGCACTCACTGGTTATGTGTAAGAAGAATAAGCGTTAATATCATTATCTGTTATATTATTTAACTAATGAAGCATTATATTGTATACTTCTCTCGTGATCGAAACAGTCTATATATATTGGTGCATTGTGTTTTTCTTATCTAAACCCACTTTGTAAAGTTACACTTGTTCTACATTCATGTCGGTCAACATTTAATAAGCTGTTATTAAATTACTGGAACATTCAATCTGTAGAGTGGTTTGTATAAAAGTTCAATCTCTGGTCAAGACATCTTATAACGGCTACTCAAGTCCGTCTTGGAGTACAATTACAGACAATAGTACGTTTAAATGGTGTCATTGATACACACACTGACCTTTAAATAAAAGGTAAACAAATTTCCTATCACATTTATTTTGTCACTGTATCTAAATATCTGAGATCTTCCCAAAGAAAGTATTTATTTTATTTTACATTTTATTTGAACCAATGTACATAACATATTCAGAAAAGGAAAGCTAAAAAGCGATCATTACCTGTGTTCTTCGGTTATACCGAATAAAATTCCGACTAAATAAGTATGCCAACAATATTGAAAGGAGAATACCGTAGTACTGCAACCTGAGTTCATTTTTAAAACTTTAATGTTCCGGAAGAACACACAACTAAATTATATATCGATGGAAAGAGGACAACGTATACAATAAGAAAAGTTTGGTCATAAAAATCCAGAGTGGTAACATTTTTGTGAAACTGAGGTCAAAGGTCAGACCTAAAAATATCAATAATGACACAATGACAAAAAGGAGAAATTATCTGATATTTATTCATTAGAATGCTACAAAAATGGTTCAACCAAACGCATATGATATAAACGATGGTAAAACGACAAATTTGACTACTCATATGAAGAGCGTTGGTCTGGAACCTTCTGATTTTTTCAATTTATGACGTAGCAAAAGAAGAGATGGCCTTGACCTTTTCACATCCATAAACTTTCATATTGATTATATTTTTTCACTACAGTATATTAAAGAATTATTTTCTAAACTATAAAACACCAGTTAATCAAATTATTTCAATATGTTTTTCTTTCTTTTTATGTAGTGTAAAGAAATCAGAGATCTATATTTAAATGACATTGCAGTGTCTTCGTGTAGGTGACTATATTATCGGCACGTTTTTGTATGAAACATCCCCTTTGGTGTTTTGAAACAATACCGTCTTGATTTCACTACAGTATATTAAAGAATTATTTTCTAAACTATAAAACACCAGTTAATCAAATTATTTCAATATGTTTTTCTTTCTTTTTATGTAGTGTAAAGAAATCAGAGATCTATATTTAAATGACATTGCAGTGTCTTCGTGTAGGTGACTATATTATCGGCACGTTTTTGTATGAAACATCCCCTTTGGTGTTTTGAAACAATACCGTCTTGATTTGGTCAAACTCGTGAATGGCAATGCTTGTCTGCATAGGAAACACAAAAGCCCTATGAGTACAAAGTTTATATCAATGTTCGTGACCCATATTCCCATATTCATGCTATAACTGCACGGCAAATCCCAAATAAAATGGGGCAAATGTTGCTACAGAAACGATTTATTTTGCAATAGCCATACATTTACAATATTGTGTTATCTTTATGGACAATATACGGTTCAGAAGCGCCTTTTTGGGATTGTTCATCAATTAACTAACAAAATTAATGAACTTCAGAAGCGATACGGGCATCCTTTCCATAGAAACAACTAACAAGAACACAGCTCATAAAAGTGCTGGCGGCAGAATGAAGTAATTGTTCTTCTTTTAATGTATCCTTGATACCTTCAGACACATTTTGGTGTAGTTCTGAAAAACTTAACATAGATTCAATTTTCCTGTATCAGATATGGCATCCCTAATTTTGAGTTCAGAGTTAAACTCTATATTTGATATCCCTTGATCCCGCTGTGTCTGAATTGTAAGGTGTCATAATATCTAGTTAGTTTGTTTTGGAGTTTGGTAGTTTGGTATTCATCAGAGACAATTTTGGGGAAAAGTGATCGGTATTTGTCGAGGATGGGCTACATGAAAAAGGTTTTTTTTTATGAAAGAACAGATCAACACTAACAATCTTTATCAATAAATTGACAGAAAGTTCAAATTCTAATTTTTCAGTAATCTGTTTTATCTGATGCAAAGGTGATGACTTCAATAAGTACTTGATAATGCATGCTGAAAGGTAGACTGTATTTGAAAATAAATCTGTACTTGCGATTATCTTTACCATGCCATGCATGGATAAATGATTACTAATATTATCACACCTCAAAAGACTGTCAACACGTTCAGAAGACTCAGTTTTGTGTTGTTTTCAGTCATTTATAAAGGTTGTGCTTTTACATATCCTGTTTTCATATCCCAACTACTAGTAGTAAACTGAGCGCGAGATCGAATGAAAGTGTCATGTTGTGAGGATACATGCATGTGGATCAGTTTGATCACATATATGGCTTTCTGTTGTTTCTAATTTAAAGACGCAACACTTCTGCCTTCTTGTATAAGTCTTATAACATCACTGATGATTCACAACTCTTTCGCACAAGGAAAGCAGAATATCAAGAGAAGTTGGTTGCAGCATCACCTTGTACCATACCTAGTATCTGCGAATGTTCAATAGTACTTTTTCTCCGACCGCTTGCATGCATATTAATTGCTCTGAGGTTGAGCATTGACATACGATGTATTTTTCCACACAATTTTAACAAGTCATTATCCGGAAAACCATCTTATCCGAATGATTTGGTTAACTTTTATAAAAAGTCAAAATTTTATTGACTAAAATATAACTTATTTACAGAAAATATACAAAAGAACTACAATATTTTTTCAAATCTTTCAAAAATAAATTATCTTCATTATCCTAGAAAAAAGTAAATATTAACATCGAAACTATCAAATTCATTGTTTAGGAAAAAAATAAATGCTGGAGCTGATTGACGGTTAGGAAATTTCCGTAATTAAAAAAGGTACGTATACATATGATGTTTTTATTTTTGAGTTTTTGACAAAATTGTTTGGAATTTGCCCAACCAAATTTGCCTGCAGGATTGCAATACCATATTTTGTCCTCTCAAATGTCAAATACTGTTTTTGAATCATACGTTTTCTCGTTCTCAAAGAGAATAGCGTTAAATTTCCATCTGAAAAATAGCCAAATTTAAGTTTAAAAGTTTTACTCGGGGATGATATTATATTTATGTCTTCATCATTCAGATGATCCTTGACGATATGTGCATCGAAAATTTTACAAAAACATTTAGTTTTAGGATTTAAAAGTGACTACTCAAAACCGTTAATTGATGGGTACTCCTTTAAAGGGCTAAAATACAAAAATGTGATCATAGAATCTTTTTATGACCAGAAGGAAATTAAAATATAGATATTATTCTACCATTTTAAAACAATTTGCAGCCGCTTGTTATTCCGGAACATTAAACTCGTTAACTAAGCGTCTTTTTTCGAGGTCAGTTGCAGTACTACCATATTTTACAGTATTATTTACATACATACTTAATATCCACAAGGATACTTGATAATAAGGATAGCAAGCATTTTAAAACGTTTGTAATCATCCGTTTTTATACGCCCGTCAAAATTGTGACGGGGCGTATTATGGTATACAAATGGTCCGTCCGTCTGTCTGTCCGGCGTAAACATGTCGCACCGTAACTTGGGACGACATATTCAAAGTTCATAAAACTTTATATAGTTGTTTCTTATGATGGTAAAATGATCTGTATACTTTTTGTTGAAAATAAGATTAAACTTTATGAGTTACGGGACTTTAACTAAAACAGTTTTTTTTTTTTCACATGTCTCGCCGTATCTCAAAAACGATTTATGATTATTGCTTAAAACTTTACAAACTTCTTTTAAAATTATATCAATCTTGAGATTTGTATACTTTTTGGTGATGATTCAAAATTTCATTTTTGAGTAATTGAGTATTTTGTATAAAAAGGGGGAGTTTTTTTTTACATGTTGCGCCGTCTCTCAAAATCGATTAATGATTATTGCATAAAACTTTACACACTTCTTTGTTATATTTATCTTAAGATCTGTATACTTTTTGGTGATGATTCAACATTTTCTTTTTGAGTTATTGAATATTTTGTAGAAAAGGGAGAGAGGTTTTTTACATGTCGTGTCGTATCTCAAAAGCGATTTATGATTATTGCTTAAAACTTAACGCACTTATTTGTTATAATAATCTAAGGATCTGTATACTTTTTGGTTTTGATTTAAAATTTGATTTTAGTGATAATTAGTTTTTGTAAAAAAAAAAAGGGGTGTTTCACATGTCCCGCCGTATCTCAAAAACAATATATGATAATTGCTCAAAACTTTTCATTCTTCTTAATTATATTATCCTTAAGGTCTATATACTTTTTGGTGATGATTCAAAATTTTATTTAAGAGTTATTGAGTTTTGTGTCAAAAAAGGGGGTTTTCACATGTCACGCTGTATCTCAGAAACTATTTATGATAATTGCAAAAAACTAACACACAAGACGACGGGCGTATCATGTATCATTTTTATGTAATACTTTTATGATATATGTCGTGAATATAGACCAAGAGACATTAGAACGTTATGTAATGTAATTGTTTCCCGTACTTTTGCGCACACTATTGTTAATGTAACGTAACGTTATTGTTTCGTATCTATTTATCTTACGATCATAAAGCATCTCAACTAGCAAGACGTAATTTTCTTCCACAAGTCTCACAAAGTTAATAACCCTCAGGATATTGGTGCCGTGACGAAAACCACAACTAGAGATGAGTTCGAAACTCAAAACAGTACGAGCCGCACATCGACGAGCAGTAATAAAGCGACTGAAAAAAGGAGACATGACAGAAGAACCGCACCAAGATGTTGTCAACCTCAGATCCATGATGGAGCTTATCAAAACCAAGCAGAAGACATTGTCCGACCTCAATGAGAAGATTCTAGAATCTATGGAAGAAGAAGAAGACCTCGACGAAGAAATTGAAGAAGTTGACAGATACGAGTTAGAGATTCAAATTGGAATAACGAAAATTGAGAAATTCATCAAAGAAGTAAGTCAGTCTAAAAATCAATCAGCTCTTAACCCTAATGCATCAGATTTTATATGCAATAACCCCAGCGTGCAAGAACATTCTAACCAGATAATTTTCAATTCAGAGCAAACAAGCCTTAGCCAGTCAAGCATGCCCACCTCTACAATGTCAAGTCATCATAACAAATTGCCTAAACTTAACTTGCTAACTTTCAGCGGAAATCTACTAGAATGGTCAGCCTTTTGGGATTCCTATAATAATTCCGTACAAGAAAATCCTTCATTGAGTGACGTGCAACGATCTAATTATTTAAAATCGCAACTTTATGGAGAAGTTAGCCAGTGTATTTTGGGAGTGCAAATGACTAATACAAACTATAATCAAGCAATACAAAGTATACACGAGAGATTTGGCCAACAACACAAAATAGTAAGCGCATACATGCAAAATTTGCCAAATTTTCCTGCACCAATGCCCGGAATTAGGGGACTGAAATCGTTCAGTGACACGATTGAAAGTAATATACATGATATACGTGAGCTAGAAGGAATGGGTCGATATAAAATCGTACGGAATAGATATAGGAAGATGTGGTGTGAGTGCCAATGAGACAATTCTCAATCCAAATAACAATTTAAAAAAAAGTAAACCATTAAAGGTCAATGTACGGCCTTCAACACGGAGCCTTGGATCACACCGAACAACAAGCTATACAGGGCCCAAAAATTACTAGTGTAAAACCATTCAAACGTAAAAACCAACGGTCTAATCTATATAAAATAAAAAAAATAAACGAGAAACGAGAAACACGTATAAATTACATAAACAAACGACAACTACTGTACATCAGATTCCTGACTTAGGACAGTGCAAACATTTGCAGCGGGATTAAACGTTTTAATGGATCCAAACCTTCACCCTTTTTCTGAAACAATAACATAACATCACAACAAAGAAAAACACACGATAAAATATCAATTGGCAGGCTTAACTCAATCAAAAAACGTAAATTAATACACTATAAAGCCTATTAATACCGCTTATACTCAACAAACTTTCATGTTTTGTCAGACAAAATATTACTCGAGATATTTCAAGTTTACACAAAGCAATAAAGAAAGAAATGTGTATCCAAGAGGCCGCTAACGCCAATCCTTTTGAAACCGATATTATCCCCACCGCATCGTTCGTGACAGAAACTACAAATAAAAGATGGAGGACAACAGGGTCTAAAGATAGTAATAACAATAATTCAGTTAAGACTAAAAGGCCGTGTTTGTTTTGTCAAAACCCGCATCACCCAAATGAATGAAAAAAGATCACCGATATAAACACCCGCACCCAAATCGTAGAGGAAAAACGAGTTTGCTTTAACTGTTTTCTGAATTACAAGGTTTCGGAATGCAGGTAAGAAACATCACAGTAGCATCTGCCGTCATAATTTACTAAATGAAAATTCCACTTCAAATGAAAATAAAGCCGTAACAAAACCTGTCAACGAAGAGCTACAAAGTACCACAGAAACAAAGAGCGTCGCTATGCATTCTGCTGTTACAGCACATACCGAAATTCTATTGAAAACCGCCGTAGCGCCCGTGTGGTACCATGATGAAAGTGTTATGACTAACATTCTACTCGATGAAGGCGCCCAGAATTCATTTATTTCTCAAGAACTAGTAGAGAAATTCCATATCAAACCAACTGGTATAGTAAGCATGCAAATTTCTGCATTTGGCGGGAAAGTAGGTGATGTACGCAACCTGGAGAAAGCAACATTAACCATTGAGACCGAAAGAAAAGAAAGAATTCCAATGGAAGTAATTATTGTTCCACATATTGCCGAACCGATACATATGAAGAAACTGGTAAAGATTAACAGCTTCCCCTATTTACGAGGATTACAACTTGCCCACCCAGTCACGCAGGATGAAAAGTTTTCCATTTCACTTCTCATTGGAGCAGACTACTACTGGTCTTTAGTACAAGATGAATTTATTCGAGGTGACGGACCAATAACTGTTAAATCTAAAATAGGCTATTTGCTATCAGGACCACTGAACACAGATAGCAACACTCAACAATGGAATTCTACGATGATGAATGTCTTAGTGGCGCACAAACCCGAGGAGTGCGATTTACAGAAATTTTGGGATATTGAGTCGAGCGGATTAGAGGCGGATTCTGATGAAAACACAAAAAAATGTACAAAATCTAATGCTTGAGTACCAAAACTCTAGCATAACATTTAAGGAAAATAAATATGTCGCAAAACTACCATGGAAACCATATCATCCCGAGTTACCCACTAATGAATATATAACAAGAAGGAGGACCCAGAATGTTATAGATAGGTTGGCTAAAGATCCGGATATGTTAAATCTATACGACAAGATTATCAAAGAACAGGAGACGAAAGACTTCATAAAAAAGGTACCCATTACAGAAATAGATCGCGAGCATGAAAGAATCCACTACATACCACACAATCCCGTTAAGAAAGATTCAAACACGACCCCTATTAGGATTGTATATGACTGCAGTTGCCATGGAAATCCAGATTTACCAAGCCTTAATGACTGCCTATCTTCAGCACCACCTATTTTAAATAAATTGACAAGCATTCTGACAAGATTTAGATTAGGAAAATATGGCATCACAACAGTCATAGAAAAAGCATTTTTACAAGTAAGACTTGACAATGATGACCAAGACGCCACACGTTTCTTTTGGTTGTCCGATTCAACTCACCCAACAAGTGAGTTAGTTATGTACAGATTCAAAGTTGTTCTTTTTGGAGCAACGTGTTCGCCGTTTATTTTAAACGCAACATTACTGAAATATTTATTCATGAATCCGAGCAAAGTAGCTTCTATTCTACAAGAAGATCTATATGTTGACAATATACTATCTAGCATGGACTCGGAAGAAGCCACAGACTCACAGAAAAATTAGAATTAATGACTGCAGTGATTGGAGCACGACACTCAAAAGATGTAGTTGAAAACTTAGGAGTTAAAAGAGCAGTATTTTGGAGCGATAGCCAAATAGTTATACACTGGCTCACCTCATTGAAATCGTTAAACAAGTTTGTAAAAAATCGTGTTAGTGAAATTAAAGAATTAACTGAAACTCGTGAATGGAAATATGTACCCACAGAAATGAACCCAGCTGACCTACAAACACGTAGATTGATTGCATCGCAATTTGAAGATTCGACATTATGGATGAATGGACCCCAGTGGATAACAGACGAACGTAAATGGCCTACGTGGACAGGACATGTGGAAATAAGTACTCAGCTATCAGATATCACAGGATCAAAGACACACAGAATTGACGATAAAATACCAAGTGATCCGCAGCGAATATCAAAGATCATAGATATGCCAAGGTATTCTAATCTACATGAACTATTAACTGTAACTGGATATGTCTTAAAATTCGTTAAGAACTGTCAGGAAAAACGTCCATATCGACTAAAGAGTTCACAAGGTGACAGGAAGCTCAAGAAAATTCTAACAAAAGAGGAAATTTCATTAGCTATGAATTTATTGATCAAAGATAAACAGCAAGATAGGTTCGTGATAGAGCTAGAACATATTTCGTTAAATCCAAAAGTTAAATAACTACCGCTTGTACAATAGTTACGTTTATATTTGGATGAAAATGGAATCATACGATGTAAAGGGAGAATACGAAATTAATCTATAGAAGAAAACGCGAAGTTTCCTATTCTACTACCAAAGAACCACAAACTTACAGATGTTGTTATTATGGACGCACATCTAGGAAATCTACATGCAGGAGTCGGACAGACAATAACACATATAAGGCAATCATACTGGATACCGGCAATTCGACAATAAGTGAACAGTGTATTACGTAAATGCATACAGTGCCAAAAAATAATTGGTAAACCGTATAATAGCCCGGAACCACCACCACTACCAAAGGATCGAGTAAAAGACACCATACCATTTTGCACAACTGGGATAGATTCTGCCGGACCTCTACACATCAAGGATACATCAACACAACCGCGGAAGGTATATATATGTTTATTCACATGTGCATGTATACGAGCTATACATTTAGAACTTGTACCTGATTTGTCATTGAACACTTTTATCCTAGCATTTAGACGTTTTATCAATGGAAAAGGAACACCACAAACCATTTATTCTGATAACGCGCCTACATTTGTAGCCGCATCAAATGTCCTTCAAAGTCAGCTGAATTCACATATCAACTGGAAATTCATTCCGAAAGGAGCGCCGTGGTCTGGCGGATGGTGGGAACGTCTAATTGGCGTAACGAAAATGACATTAAAGAAATTATTTTGTAAAGCACTCGTCAGCGAACAATATTTGACAACAATACTCACTGAGATTGAAACTATTATAAACAATCGACCACTTACATATATATCTTCAGATATAAGAGATCCCGAACCCTTGACGCCATCTCATCTTTTACACGGAAGGATTATTACGACCACAGAGATGCACAACGCGAATATTCAAGAACTTGATACGTTCACAGCAAACAAACTATTTAAGAGAAAAGGACTTTTATTAGACCATTTCGCAAAACGCTAGTCTGATGAATATCTTACCAAATTACGTGAATATCATCGAGCTACTAGAACACATACTGGACAAGTTAACATCAGAGATGTAGTTCAATTAGGAAGTGAATCACCTTGACTTTTATGGAGATTAGGAACAATAGAAGACGTCATCAAAGGAGGAGATGGACTTATTCGAGCAGCAAAAGTACGGACTTTTCTTATGTATTTTGAGGCCCCCAGAATGTCGTGAATAAAGGCCAAGAGACATTAGAACGTTATGTAATGTAATTGTTTCCTGTACTTTCGCGCACACTATTGTTAATGTAACGTAACGTTATTGTTACGTATCTATTTATCTTACGATCATAAAGCATCTCAACTAGCAAGACGTTATTTTCTTCCACAAGTATCACAATATCAGGATAATATGACGGTTTATCAAACACTATTAACGTTTTAAATATAGTTCTTCCTAAGGACCATGCAGTCGTATAACAAAGGGTGGTAAAGTAAAAATTTCCAAATTTCTTTATTTTTGGTTATTGACTTCCTTTATTATTTTTAGAAATACAAACAATTTTTTTTTTCTTAAAAATGAGGTTTGTGAATTTTTTTGGTCTAAACTTCCCATTACTGTCCATTTCAGAGTACTATAAATGCATAGTAATGTGACCCACTTTTTTCATTTCCAATTTTTTTTGGCAAATGTTAATAAGAAAGTTATAATCTGTATATATAAGAAAAACAATATTTTTTTAAGTTTAAAGAAAAAAAAGTAATGATAATGATCGTGAAATATGAAATCTAAGACCTCAGAATATTGAATTAATCATCAGTGAAATTATCCCAATTACCTCCCTTAGAAGAATGTTTACATAGAGGGCGATGTTTTAATGGCTGCCAATGTTGATAAACAGACGACACACTGTCCATTGCAGAAGTTTGCTGGGGGGAGGTGTGGGTTTTCTGCTACATTTTCTAAAGATGAAGAACATGTGAAACTTTCTGAATGTACCAAAAACATTTCAAACCATTTAAAGTTTTGCAAGTTGCCAAGTGGCCACCAATCGAAATGGGAAGCAGACGTATCCAGTGAAGGACATCTCATATCATACAGATGTGGACTTTTTAGGTAAGAAAATAATAATTCTCACTTTGAAAAACGTTATAATTAATGTTTATTAATATCTCCCTTCAGTTAATGCTCTAAGGATTTTTTGAACTTCTCAAAAATAAAAAATGTGTCCCTTTTTTATAGATAGTAATATATATACTTTTGTTTATGCTGATAGTGATACCTGTTATAGGCTGTGTTACATGTATGAATAGTAAAAAAAATGTCGGTTTAGAATGGTTTAAATTTTGAACATAAATAATTAGCAGCTGATATATTGATAAGCATCTGCATATTGAGACAAGATAAAATCTGTATCATTTATTGTTTTAGTTCATCATAGTGATTTATCATCATTTCGGTGTTGACATGAATATCAAACATATGGAATTTTTTATGAATTTTAGTTTTCAAATGTATAAATAACTCGAAATACTAAGGATTTTTTTATCCAAAGGGCAGACAACATAAGCAGTATTTGGCACAGCATTTCGGAATTTTGGATCTTCAATGACCTTCAACTTTTACTTGTTTTGGTTTTCTAACTGTTTTGATATGAGCGTCACTAATGAGTCTTATGTAGAGGAAACGCACGACTGGGGTATCAAATAATAAGCCTGGTACCTTTGATAACTATTTCGTTATAAAGATGCTTTCAAATGATGTTATAAAATGGCTATAGACACATGGCACGCTATACTTATAGATTATCGTTGATCATCTCAACGAGAGTATTTTTCTTGCTTGGGCCGGTACGGCGAAAGCGAGAAAATTCAATCGAGTTGAGATTACCAATGATAATCTGTTTATCGCTATTTTACCTATGACGACGTTGTCAATTTCATGTCAATTTCGTTATCAACGCAACGTGCCTCATTAGTTTTTAGCGATAATTATCCAGTTTAAGCGAGTAGCATGACATGGAAAAAAAGATCAAAAGGAAAAATGCACAAAATAGAGTTATAAAAAGTATCCCCTTTCTTATTTGACATCCTAACCGTTAGCTAGAAAATGCAATATTAAAACAATGAAATTTGTCTAATCCTCCTAGCTTCCAGACAGAAATACCGCTGAAATTAAGAGTTGATTTCGTATGTTTAGTGACAATAAAACGAAAATGACAATATGATTGACTGTACATCGACTGACATTTGATAAATATACTATCAATGAAAAAAATACCCAAATATATAAGTTTATTTTAACATTGTGTCCTACATGTTTATTCAATAAGATGTTATGCTGTTTTAAATAGAAAAAGACAAAAAAGGAACATAATCATTCTATTAATTCATAGATTTGCATTATGGTTCAAAATTGTCACGTACAATGTATATTGGTAATGATAGCGCGCAACTACTTTTAATTAGTTCATGTATTCCTCCAATGTCAAAAGGAACAATGCAGAGATAACAAATAATGTTTGTAAAGGTTAAACTTGCTGAAAATGAAATCGAACAAGTGGTTGAGATTTTCAGAAAGTGAAATCAAACCTTAGGGTTAAATAAAAATAGTCCTGTAAAATTACAAATGGATGGTACCTATCAGAGTGTGCATATAAAAAGTAGGCATAAAATTGGACAAAATGCATCACAAGTTATTGGTATTGCCTGTAAAATTGAAACTGGCAATCATGATATCATTGGTTTTCACCTTGTAAACAAACTTTGCAGGGTTGGTGCATGGTTACGCGGTAAAGGTTATGACATTGAATGTCCTAATCACGAGTACTGCACATCAAATACAAATAGGTATGATACTTTGAGTGAGAAGGATCTTGGGCATGAAATAGGTAGAAAATTTGCTAAACTTGATTTACTATTGGACTATTGTACTACTGATCGGGATGCAAAAAGTGTACAAGGTTTACAAGAAGGAATGCAAGAAATATTTGACCCTTTATGGTCAGTAAATAGACTGGCAGATACTATACACCGGGGTCAAAGTCAGTTCGTGAGGTATTTCGAGCAAAATTTAGTGTCGGTATATTCCCTGGAGCTACAAAGGCCCAGAGGAATGATATTAAAATAGCTTTTGCCAATGATTTAGAATTACGTTCACATGGTATAATGAAATGTTTATTTGCAAAATATAATGGTGACCGACAACAAATTTCAAAATGTTTTCCACGCATTGTTAAGTCTGTCGTGAATTGTTATAGTGGTATTTGTAGCGATACGTGTAGATGGAGCATAACACTATGTAATGGTGGTATAAAAACTAGTTGGTGGTACAAATCTATTAACCTTAGCAGTCATGGTTTACAAAATGGGTCTTTGAAACCAAATAAGACTGAAAAAATTATTAATAGAATCATTGTTAGAAATGAAACTGTCTCAGACCGCATTAAATCAGATGCAATTTTTCAGCAATACTAATACGTGCGAGTCCGTCAATAGGACAATTTCTACATACCTATCTAAGAATAAGAATTTTTCCCGCAATGCCTTAGGCCGTGCATCTGCAGCAGTCTTGAAAGTCAATAATAAAAGGGATGTTGCATTGGCTAAGACCCTAAAAGCTGTAGGTTGTGGTCTAGGTAGAAAGTTTCGTGCTGATGTGGCTCTGAAAAAAATACGTAAACGTGAAATATGATTGTGCATATCAAAAAAGTTTACGTGTTAAATTAAACAGGTTAAAAGCTCGCAAAAAACAGGCTATCGATTTCTTGTTAAACAAGAGAGTGCGAAAAAGGTTGATTAGTGGATATAAAAAACATCAGTTAGAACCAAAGCTATGTCAGAATTCAAGTCCGAAAGAATTCGTTCCACAGCCAGGTTGCAGTTCTTGGCCAGATTAACATTTATATTAAAAGGTTACACAATATGGTTTTCTTTAAGCCTTTCAGGAAGCTATACTGCATATTTATTTATTTATTTATTTACAAGATTGATCGTTTATATAAATATACAGTGTTATTTTCCATTGTTAAACCCAAGCGTACATTTTAGATAAATAAATTGAATGAAAACTACGGTTCCGTATTTGATTAAAAATTCGATATGTATCATTACTTTCTTTTGTTTACAACTCTGTCTTGAATTGTTCTGGTCGTACTATTTCAAATATTCAATTTCATGACTGTATCATGTGTTTCCATAAGTTTACCATAGTACTATCATATGGTTGGGTTAAAAATTAATGGTAAACCCTAGTTTTTAGTGTTTTAATGTCTAATCTTACCGTTTTAATTTATTGACCTAACTGCACGACTCGATTCTAAATTGTATGTGGTAAGATAATCGTTGCAAAGAATCCTGCTCAAACTTTAGTGAAAGACGGGTTTAACTTTGCATTGTTGCGAGAGTTTATATTCTGTGTTGTAGTGACCTGGAATACAAGTACCATTCCATTGAGTTTAGTTATATGTCTTGTGTTTCTGTCTCTGCCCTAGGTTTTCTATATTTTGCATGTGTAGTGCATCATGACATAAGAAATTGTTACGTGTACCATGATGAGCTTTCGTGCAAGACTGCTGTGTGTATTTTTTACATGGAACATTTGATCAGACTTTGACTTTTTGACTCCTGACCTACATGTATGCATGTCGGGTGTGTCATCATGTTGCAGTGTGTTCCTCGGTATATTACCTTGACCTCAAAATATAATTTTCAATTGACCTTGCTTCTGAATATGTGGCATGTAGATGTGTTGTCATAAGATGATTAGTCTATTGGCACGAGAAACTTCATGTGAGCTTGACCTTTGCCCTCAATGTAAAACTTGTATATTTTGTTTGAATTAAATGGAGAATTAACTGTATGATTGGCACTCGTACTACATCTTCTTAGATATATTAGATATATAGATATATTGTTAGTTTTGTGTACCACGATGACACTTTTCTCAAAATCCGCTTTGTGGTTTTTTTTTGACAAGGATCTCTTGACCAGACTATGACTTTCTGAATCTTGACCTTTGCATATTGGATGTGTCTTCTGGTATGATTACCTTGACGGCAAGTCAGGAGTCTCTGGTTTTTGTTAGTCTTGTATGTTTTTAATTGTAAGTTTATTTTAATTATTTGGAGTTTGAACTGGAACACATTTTGTTAAGGGCCATCTGAATCCCGCCTCTGGGCGAGGGATTTTCTCGCTTTGTTGAAGATATAAAAAAGAAGATGTGGTATGATTGCCAATGAGACAACTATCCACAAAAGACCAAAATGACACAGACATTAACAACTATAGGTCACCGTACGGCCTTCAACAATGAGCAAATCCAATACCGCATAGTCAGCTATTAGGACTAATTAGTGGCCTTTGACTGCTTTCTGCTCTTTTGACATGGTAACTGTCTCTTTTACACATTCCTCAATTTGTAAGAATGTTTGGTTCAGATGAAACTAGATCCTTTAATTTCCGTGAATATCAAGTAAGAAAATTTACTGCTTCAGTAGCATCGTGTGCTGCCAGTTGTGATAGATAATGCAAAATGTTTCAATCATTTTACCTTAGATTTCATTTCATGGACATGTAGGTATGGATAATCTGCTTTTACATCATAAAAATTCACACAGACGATATACGCATATCAATAAACTGAACTCAATGCTAAGAACCTTTAAAGTACACTTAGACAGAGAGCTTAATCTAGTGAAACACTTTGTTAAGTTGGTCACATTTAACTTGACATATCAGTCTGTTACCAAACTGCACCGAGATCCTAAAAAAAATGTGCAAGTTAAGTCTATTTTTAAGAAGAATTCAATGGAAGTAAATAAGCTGATTACTGAAATAAATGTAGAATATGTCTATTAACCACAGATGCCCCTGCTTGTGAAAAAAATGAGTAAACTTCCACATATAGATGCAGGATTCGCGTAATTTTGACCGTTTTGTGACCATACGCATTGTGAATATTTTTCAAAACATTTGGTTGAGGCAAATTAAAGTTAAAGAACGGAAACAATAGATTTAGCAGTTTTCCTATCTCAAGGCTACGGGTTGACATTTGTATCATTGGTACTCAGACCACAGCTTTTTACATCTAAAAACTCATGAACAGTGACGCCATCGGGACCCAATATCGAACTTAATAGATCTGTGTTATGGGGTAATGTGAATCGCGTATAAGGTTCCTAACATTTTATTGAGTCATACTTATTTAAAAGAAAGGAAACGAAAGAGTCAGCAAATATGTTTTTAAAGGAACATGATAACTCTTGAACGGTAAAAGTGACACTTAAAAATTTCAAATTTGATTTTGTGTTGAGGTGGGGATCCCGCTTACATGTTCAACCCCGCCTTATTCGGTATATATGTGCCTGTGGTAAATCAGGAGCCTGTAATTCAATGAATGTCGTTTTTTTGACATATGCAGTATTGACTTTGCTCATTGTTGAAAGCTGTATATGACCTATAGTTGTTAGTGTTTGTGTCATCTGGTCTCTTGTGGAGAGTTCTCATTGGAACTCATGGCACATAAGGGGGAGGGTTGGGATCCCGCTAACATGTTTAACCCCGCCTTATTTTATATGCACGTGCCTATCTTGTTTTTCATTTATTTTTTGTACATAAATTAGACCGTTTGTTTTCTCGTTTGAATTGTTTTACATTGTCATGTCGCTGCCTTTAATAGATGACTTTGCGGTATGAATCTTGCTCATTGTTGAAGACCGTGTGGTGACCTAGGCTATATTGTATAATTGTTAATTTCTGTGTCATTTAGTCTCTTGTGGAGAGTTCTCATTGGCACTCATGCACCAGCTTCTTTTATTTATTGTGTATAAGTTTTGTAGTATTTGGTTGAGGCAAACTAAAGTTAGGAGAGCGGAACCCGTGTTTATGGGACGTTCGGGAGAGACGGACTAGTGTAACTCTTTATGCCCCTAAATCATGGCGCCAACACAGAAGTTCTGACTATTGTGCTGGTGATATACATCCCACTAGCACTGTCATTAACACATGTACACATAATTTTATTATAAAAATAACACATGTACACATAGTTTTATTATAAAAATATTCAATCTTAATTTGGTTTCTTTATTTTTGGCCGAATGATTATATGCATGCCCTTCACAATGACTGAATGAGTATCAAATTTGAAAAATTTATTGTGAATAATTATACATTATATTTTGTAAATTTTTTTCCAACTAATTAAAGCTTACCAACTTATTGATCATCCTTTCCGTTATATGTCTTTTATCATTCTGTTTTGAACAAAAAGATTTGTTACATATACTTCACATGTATTTCTTTCAAATCTGACATTATTAAAAAGCCATTAAATAAAATGATAATAAATGTGCAATCAAATATATATGCAAGTCGTCAACTTGTCAAGTGGCTAGATGCACATAACGTTAGCCATATAAACAACATGTCCTAATTGGGTGGTTTTAAAACTTCTAGCATATGTGGATCCAGGGGGGGGAGCCCCCCCCCCCTTTTCGTGGGAAAAATCGTGGTTGATTATATAGGGAATCATTGAAGCATGACTGAAGCGGGGCCCCCTTAGGAAAAGTTCTGGATCCGCCACTGTCTAGACATATTTACGTAAATAAGGGACGAGTAAAGGAAAAAAAACAACAACAAAAACGACAAATTAAATAAAAGGATGTTCGATGTACTGTATACTTCGGTTTGTTTTAAAATCTATACGATGCTTTATTTTTATCTAGTTTTCTTATCAAAATAATTAAAATGAGAAGATAAATACCTTATAGCTTCCTTTACCGTCGATGCTAAAATGTTTAATGTTATAAAATAATTGTAGCGTCTTTGACCTACTTTACCTTTTTATTCGGAGACTTGCGGTTATCTTCTGTTATGTTCAACGGGAACATTAGAATGATCTAGAATAGAACCCAGATGGAACCAAGAAGTTGGGTTGCCTTAACCAAACAACCCGTATGTTGAATCAGTTACCATGGTTTCGAACCAAAGAACCAAGGTTCAGAACCAGAAAACCCAGATGGAACCAAGGTTTAGAACCAGAGTGCCCGGATATAACCCAATTGCATTCGGAATTCTCATGACTTTTTATACCTTCAATGTATTTTCCAAGTCATTTATTTATTTAGTATATTTATATATAATTTACAAGATTGATCGTTTATCTAAATATACAGTGTTAATTTCCATTGTTTAACTCGAGAGTATATTTTAAATGAATTAATTGAATGAAAACTACGGTTCCTTATTTGTGCATTGTGATTAAAAATTCGTAGGTATAATTACAGTTCGAGATAAATTATGAATTTTGAATGCTTTTGTTAACCTTGGGATCGTTGATTTAGTTCGACTCAACCGAAATTTCGACTCATCAGGAGTCGAATTACATACATTTATATGGAACAAAGTTCGGGACAACGTGAAAACTTCGACTCATCCGAAATTGCGAGTCAACCGAGTTCGAGACAACGAGAATTAACTGTACTTTCATTTGTTTCCAACTCTGTCTTGTATTGTTCTGGTCGTACTATTCCATTTCATGACTGCACCATGTTCTTCTATCAGTTTACAATAGTGCTATCACATGATAAGGTTAGAAATTAATGGTAAACCCTAGTTTTAAGTATTCTAATGTCTTATCTTACCGTTTTAATTTATTGACATAACTGCACAACCCGATTTTCTATCAACAGTGGTAATGTAATCGTTGCAAAGAATCCAGCTCAAACTTTTGTGAAAGACGGTTTTAACTTTGAAGTGTTGCGAGAGTTTATTTCCTATGTTGAAGGCACTTGTATATAGTGACCTGTAATACAAGTACTGTTCCATTGAGTTTAGTTATATGTTATATTCTGTCCCTGACCCATGTTTTCTGTATTGGGCATGTGTAGTGCATCTTGACATCAGACATTGTTACGTGTACTGTGATGAACTTTCGTGCAGGACTGCTTTGTGTATTTGTGTATTTCTTGACCAGACTTTGACTTTTTAACTCTTGACCTATGCACTTAGTGTGTCTTCATGATACAGTGTGTTCCTTTGTATATTACCCTGACCTAAAAGTATAATTCTAAATTGACCTTGCTTCTGAATATGTAGCATAAAGATGTATTGTCATCAGATGGTGAGTCTTGTGGCACGAGAAACTTCATATGAGCTTGACCTTTGCCTTCATTGCACAACTTGTATATTTTGTTTAAATTATATTGTATATGGAGAATTGTCTGATTGCACTCATACCACATCTTCTCATATCTATAGATATATAGATATATTTGTTAGTTTTGTGTACCACGATGACCCTTTCCTCAAAATCTGCTTTTTTTGTCATAAAACTCTTGACTAGTCTATGACTTTTTGACTCTTGACCTATGCATATTAGGTGTGCCTCTTGGTATGATTACATTGACAAAGTCAGGAGAGGAATGTTCTCACTTTGTTAAAAACCCATTGGTGACCTTCGACTGCCTTTTTGCTCTTTGCATTCGGAATTCTCATGACTTGTTATACCTTCAACGTATTTTCTAAATCATTTATTTTTTTAGTATATTTATATATAATTTATTTATTTACAGAGAATACTAAATATCTTATAATATATTAAAACAAACACCTTTTTTCAGGAATGTATGAACATGATTTGAGTTAGTTGTGGGTTTTTTTAATTAAAAAGTTTGTTTATTTTAAGTTTGTTATGAAAATGGGACAATGGATCAAGACACTGAAATAAACTTTGTATCAGACAAAAAGACCACTTCATATATCCAAATGCATGCATGCATCCAGCCACAGTACATGCATTTATTGGAAAAGACATACAATGACATGAAATAAAATTATAAACAAAATAAAACCATGTCAAATGAATATTACAACATTAAGTCATTCACAGTTTGCCTTTGTAACTCGATGTTATATTTGTATATTTTTTTCATTCTGTTATTCTTTATTTTGTTTTTTGTTGTCTTATTTAAATAATGACTGTCATACTTTGTTCATTCATTTGTCTCTATGTTTCACTTTCAATTAGTTCTTTACGCATGTTTACTTCCTTTGATCAGCTGTTGATTGAATGACCCAGTTTTCTGACACAGTAAATGAAACCATCAAGAGTTACTCCCCTTGCACTGTAAAAATTAGTAAACACTGGTGAAAAAAACACATAAATGTTTGACTGAGCTTATAATCTTACATAAACATGTTGCCATGTTTGTTTCAGTGTCTTAGGGTAAGAGGGTGGACTTTTTTTCCCATTTTCGTTATTTACTTATGTTAAAAACTCGTATTTTCAGAAATGATTAATGTGGGGGTAAAATGTGCAAAGCATGTATACTACAAAATCATAACAAACCACAATTTCAGATTCATCATGCAGTTAGTATAGTTTGTGCCATGCACAATATTTGTAGTGCATTGGTGTGAAGCTACACATATTTTTCTTTGATTGTTAATCTCCCGAGGTTCTAAAACAATATGGTCTGTATTCACACACAATGCATTATGACAAAGGTGTGAAGCATCTAAATTTTTGGCTAAATCAGTAGATTTCAATTGCAAAAGTTTTGCTAAACGTGCAAAATTCATTTTAATACGTTTGGCATTTGGACATGTAACATTGATCATCCCTAGAATATAATTATTTCTCCTCTGAGTGGCCCCAGTCCAAATAATGCATGTCCCATTTTCTGCCTCTTCACTGTTTATAAGTATAAAATTGGTATACTTTTGATAAAAATCAAAATTTATTGGAAGCCATTTTTGTATTCTTTTTAATTAAAAAGCACTAAAAGGGTGTAACTGACCTCGATTTCAGCAGCTCCCATCCGAAATTGTGATCATTGAACTATGAAACACTCCAACACCTTTGAAATAATAGTTCACAAATTGTGTGAATTTTTAATTCATTCTCCATAGGCCGTAATGGTAACGTTTTCCTCCGTTGCTCAGTCCATATCGTTTACTTGAACATGTGTGATGTCGAAGCTGATACATTTATACATGTCTGGTTAAATTTTTGGGGTGGCAAGTGAAATTACTTTTTTCGCAAATTGCAGGACCCCGGAAGATGGTGAAAAATGTCACTCTCCACATGAAATAATCCCAAAATTTTGATCATAAACTTCAATAACAAAATTGTCCTTTCTAATAATTTATATCAGGTCAAATCTACATATTTCTTTTCTCATCACATCAGCTTTATAAAACAGTTCTTATTGTTCATTTATGTCAATTTTTAAAATCACAGCTTCCACAATTGTATGGCGGACTAATATTGTTTTTTAATTACGTCATCTGAGTTCCTCATCTCAAGGTCTATTAGGGATCCTGACCCAGTTCTTGGCTGTGAGTGAGAAAATAAACAAAAAAATATGTGTCCCTATCTAATATTCCCTCATTTTCCAGTCTGAGTGTATTTTATTTCTCATCCAGTACATATAATAATTATTTGCCGCTGGACGTTAAGCAACCATCAAACCAGCAATCAATCATTTTGTTTACATGTAGACCGCGAAAATAAACGTTCAAAACATCCATTTCTATGTTAAAATACACTTACATCTCTTAACGATCTGATTCACCGTACATGTACACTTCTTAGGAAATACAGTTCTTGGCCTTGAGTGAGAAAATAAACAAAAACATATGAATATAAATATATGAGACAATTTTTAACCATTATAAATATCTTCAAATAAATAGAATAATAATGATAATTTCCTGTCGTTTTCTATTTATACATTATTTTATTTCAACATACAAATAGATACCAATACAGCAAAACTCTAATACATCAACAAAGTATCAAGATATTAATTTTCTGTCTCAAGGCAAAACATTTTTGTAAGACTTAGTTTTCTTCAAAATACAAATATGACATACCATTAAAAAAACCAGTCCGTAGAAATCTACAATGTATCGATATTTTATCTTCTATCTAAAGATTGCACCTGGAAATACAGCTGTTTGACATACCACGCCTCTTTTGGTTAGATATATCATATTCATAGATATTTTGTTTTGTTTACGTACTGCTTCCAAGGGATGATCTGTATCTTTTAGTTCATTGAGTCTTTAATTATTAATTTATACACCATCTACATTGTGTGGGTATCGGACTAGTTTTTGTCGTATCTCTTTATTGCATCAGCTGTAAATCTGTTTGTCAAACAAAACTTCACCTCTTGAACATTTGAATTCAATCAGAAACCATTTTAATCTGTTTGTGAATGCTATAACAATTGAAAAACAAATAGACGGCCCCGTTGCACATACTTTTACAAATTAATTTGATATCTAATTATATTAACTATATGTCTCAAGACATGGCCATATTGTAAATGGTGTATCTGAAATCAACCATGTAGAAAAATGAACTTATATAATGAACTAAAACGAAACATCTTAAGACATTTTTCCATGTCTCAAGACATTTTGATATGTCTCAAGACATTTGGTATGTCTCAAGACATTTTCCAATGTCTCAAGACATTTTGCCATGTGTCAAGACATCTTTCCATGTCTCAAGACATAATGCATATTATAAAACTTCAGCTGTAACGTAGGAATACTAATTTTTTCATACCCCCTAGGATGACATTGTAATAGATATCAATCCATCACTGCTTTTCTCTCGACCGGCAGTAAATCCTTGGTTTAGTGGAGCGTCAGTTCGCGGTGCGGGATCTTTATGTTCGCAGCCAAGTCCGGTCAGAACGGAGACATGAAAACCGATGAAAAGTGTATAGAGAATATCACATTCTTTGTACGTCATAATTACGTGCAAAATTTCTATGACGGGTCCGTATTAAAATTTTCCAAGGCTAAATGTGGTTCCCGTTCCAATATACCCTAATTTTACAGTGCAAGGTCAAATTTCGCTACCTTCATCCCAGACGGCCTCTACTTTGATACATGCATATAGTATGTATATCTTATTCTTTCTCATCCCTTATATGCATTATATATTTGCCGCTGGACGTTTAGCAACCATCAAACCAGCAATCAATCATTTTTCTTACATGTAAACCGGTAAAAGGGATTAAGTAAAGGGCATAGTATAACGTATACACATTAATAAAAACTCAACATCTCTTGCAATGTACGACTTTTTGTACAGATTGAATAGAATAGATAACTGAGTTTATATTTGATATCATGAACATGCCTTTTTGAAGCGGAACACCTGTAAAATAATAAAGTCGTCTCAATTTCATCATGCGCGAAAATAAACGTTAAAAAAAACCATTTATATGTTAAAATACACTTACATTTCTTAAAGATCTGATTCACCGTACATGTACACTTATCAGGAAATACAGTTCTTGGCTGTGAGTGAGAAAATAAACAAAAACATATGAATATAAATATACGAGACAATTTTTAACCATTATAAATATCTTCAAATAAATAGAATAATAATGATATTTGCCCGTCGTTTTCTATTTATATAGTATTTTATTTAAACATATAAATAGATACCAATACAGCAAAACTCTTAAACATCAACAAAGTATCAAGATATTTATTTTCTGTCTCAAGGCAAATCATTTGTGGTAGACTTAGTTTTCTTCAAAATACAAATATGGCATACCAATAAAAAGAACACTCCGTAGACATCTACAATATATCGATATTTTATCTTCTATCTAAAGATTGCACCTGTAAATACAGCTGTTTGACAAACCCTGACTCTTTTGGGGAGACATTTCATATTCATAGATATTTTGTTTTGTTTACGTACTGCTTCCAAGGGATGATTTGTATCTTTTAGTTCATTGAGTCTTTAATTATTAATTTATACACCATCTACATTTTATTTTTCGCTCAACGATAATCTCCAAATTAGCCATATAAGTATGTTGTGTGGGTATCGGACTAGTTTTTGTCGTATCTCTTTATTGCATCAGCTGTAAATCTGTTTGTCAAACAAAACTTCACCTCTTGAACATTTGAATTCAATCAGAAACTATTTTAATCTGTTTGTGAATGCTATAACAATTGAAAAACAAATAGACGGCCCCATTGCACATACTTTTACAAATTAATTTGATATCTAATTATATTAACTATATGTCTCAAGACATGGCCATATTGTCAATGGTGTATCTGAAATCAACCATGTAGAAAAATGCACTTATATAATGAACTAAAACGAAACATCTTAAGACATTTTTCCATGTCTCAAGACATTTTGATATGTCTCAAGACATTTGGTATGTCTCAAGATATTTTCCAATGTCTCAAGACATTTTCCAATGTCTCAAGACATTTTCCAATGTCTCAAGACATTTTCCAATGTCTCAAGACATTTTGCCATGTGTCAAGACATCTTTTCCTGTCTCAAGACATAATGCATATTATAAAAGTTCAGCTGTAGCGTAGGAATACTAATTTTTTCATACCCCCTTGGATGACATTGTAATAGATATTAATCCATCACTGCTTTTCTCTCGACCGGCAGTAAATCCTTGGTTTAGTGGAGCGTCAGTTCGCGGTGCGGGATCTTTATGTTCGCAGCCAAGTCCGCTCAGAACGGAGACATGAAAACCGATGAAAAGTGTATAGAGAATATCACGTTCTTTGTACGTCATAATTACTTGCAAAATTTCTATGACGGGTCCGTATTAAAATTTTCCAAAGCTAAATGTGGTTCCCGTTCCAATATACCCTAATTTTACAGTGCAAGGTCAAATTTCGCTACCTTCATCCCAGACGGCCTCTACTTTGATACATGCATATAGTATGTATATCTTATGCTTTCTCATCCCTTATATGCATTATATATTTGCCGCTGGACGTTTAGCAACCTTTAAACCAGCAATCAATCATTTTTCTTACATGTAAACCGGTAAAAGGGATTAAGTAAAGGGCATAGTATAACGTATACACATTGATAACAACTCAACATCTCTTACAATGTACGACTTTTTGTACAGATTGAATAGAATAGATAACTGAGTTTATATTTAATATCATGTACATTAGTCCAGTCAATCTAGGATAAACCTTTAACAAATTGCAACAGAATATTTTTTTGCTCAGAATCGTCAATAATGTCATTATATCAAACATACTAAAAGTCCTAAAAAATCGGAATGGTCTAAAGTCTCTTTTTTTTGCGATTTAATATCATGGTCTTAAAACGTCTAAAATATGTTCAACAAAGGCAGTCATACATACAAAGGGGAATAATCGTAATAGATGAACATTTTGTTTTGATTGATTCTGAGCGATGTTCTGACGAATTTAGTGAATACAGACTGACTAAGAATATTTATTAAAAGGTAAGTTACTATATAAATACGAGAATTGGTACCAAAAAAAAACCCGTATGAGTAGTGAATGTTACGCATATTTATCAAAACAAGAAAAGATAAATGACGTCATTAAATTCACGTTTGAAAACGCCTACTTACGATTTACAGTATTGTTTACAGTTAAAAAGTTGATTAATTGTATTGATACATCGTAAATAATATTAGGCTGAACAAATTCTTCGTCAATGACTGCCCATGGTTAAATGAAACACATTTCTGTAAGACGTCTTGTAACAAAAAAATAAATCTATGGAAAGCCAATCGGGACATTAATCCAAGCATTTAACGTTTATCGATAAAAAAAAACAGAACGGCAACATTAAAAAGGAGTATTACTCTTAACAAAAAGAAAAGAAGTATTGTGTTATTACTATTTACACGAAATATAAGTATAAACTAAATGAATTTGAAGAAAATAAGATAAAATCCTATAATTATTACATAAAACAAATAATAAAAGTAACATTTTTTTTCTTTTTTCAGAATGTTCAACTTGAAGACTGCATTTGTCAAAGTGTACTCTGGAGAATTATATTGATTTATATTGATTTAAATCACCATAAAATGCTGATGATGATTGTTTAGGTAACTTCAATTCATAATTTTATACAATAATCAATTTAGGGGAATAAATTATAGTGTGGTCTTTTCAAAATGACCATTAAAATAATAGAAAATTACAACCATAAAAAAATAACCCGACGTACGATACATATCATCTGATGGGATGTTAAGAAACAAAAGAAAATAAAACAAACAAGATCTGAATCGAAATAAAATACTATTCACAACACGTACTATTAGTCCTAAGAAGAAGGATAGATTAAAACCCACTGAAAATGCAATTTAATAAAACATGTCATTGTATAATGTCTGCTTGAATATCTGGTGTTGGCGCTTAAAAGAACTATTAAACTAACCAATTTTAACTTTGATTTTATACTAAGCCCTTGGAATGTTCCGTTATTAAGAACAGCTTTTTCCTTTTCAGGTGATAACTGCTTTTAGTATGGAAAATTGAGGAATTTGTTTTAAAGATGAGAATCACTGGTCAAGTTGCGAGAAAAGGGGAGTCAATATATTGCTAAAGCAAGCAGCGAGAGAGGGGATGATTTGAATGTAGAGTCAGGTCAGTTTGTTCACCAATCTTGCAGAAGAACATATACAAATCCGACCGAAATTCTTAGATATAATAGACAGAAAAACATTCTGAAGGAAATTATAGTCAATGCTCCTTGTTTGCGTTCCAAGTCGCAATTCAATTTCCAAGATCACTGCTTTCTCTGTAGCATAGAAGCAACAAAAAATAAAAAGAAAGGTAGTGAAGTGTATCCTGTCCGAACAGATGACTTTCAGACTAGAATCATTCAAGTATGCAATGAACGTGACGATGAATGGGCATCAGAAATCCAAGGAAGACTTCAATCAATTAGTGATCTGCATGCCGCAGATGCGCTGTACCATCAAGCATGCAGCGTAAATTTCAGGACAAACAAAAAGATCCCTTTAGCCTTTTCACCTGCACCCAAGAAAAAAGAAAACAGCAGTAGGGGTAGGCCATCAGCTTATGAGGATTATTTCTTAAACATTGTTGAATACCTAAACAATCATGATGATGAACAAATCACAATTAAGGAACTCGTTGATAAGATGAATGATTCATGTGGAGAGCAGGCCTACAGTTCTGTTTATTTGAAGAGAAAACGTAAGAACCATTTTAAAGATGATATTCCTATCACAGATATATCCGGGAAAAGTAGTATTGTTACACTTAGAGATAATGCAACAAATTATTACAAAACTCTACAAAACTTTTACCATCGACCAAAGCATCAAAATTCTGAAGATGAGAAACAAGCTATTATTTTAGCAGCTGCAAAGCTAATCAAAAGTGACATTCGATCAGTAAAAACTTCAAAGGAGTATTATCCATTTCCCTCAGACATAGCATCGATAGATCAGAACTTGCAATATGTCCCAGATAGTTGAAGACTCCTAATGAAAACATTTTTTGTTGAAAAAGACTCAAAACTGAAGATAGCATCAATTGAACAGGCAGTTATGCAAGCGTCTAGACCTCGCATTCTTCTTACACCTTTACAGCTCGGGCTTGGCATACAGCTTCACCATATTTTTACCTCCCGTTTTTTCGTGTCGACCATACACAGTCACACTTATGAAAACTGATGCTATTCTTAGAAGGAATGTTTCTGCAGAAGATATCAAGTCAGCAGCGAGAATCAACATCCAATATTACAAACCCCAAAATGACTTTATGGCAAAAATGTCATATTCTGAGCTAGAAAAAATCAAAACTATAGATAAAACAGTCCGTCTAGATTTACTATCACTTGTAGTGTGGCCTTTGAAAAATCCTACTCCAGGATAGTCCAGAACGATGCAGATGGTACATAAAGGAGAATATCCAGGGAAATCTACAGTATCCTTTCTCCCAATGATAGACATGAGCGCAACAGATATGTCTTGTATCTACTCAACATTGACATTCGTTTGCAATCTAGCAACTCGATATGATGTATCACCTGTACTAACATTCGACCAACCACTATATTGGAAAGCACTGACCATTGTGCAGAATGAGAAACCAAACAGTCAACTGAAGTCATTAGTCTTGAGGTTAGGAGGTTTTCATACAGAAATGAGTTTTCTGGGAAGTATTGGTCATATTATGAGTAACTCTGGGATTCAAGAAATTCTTGAACTGATCTACGCTCCAAATGCTGTCTCACACATACTCAATGGCAAAGCTGTAGCACGTGCATTAAGAGCACATATGCTTATTGACACAGCTTTACACTGTATTCTGACATCCGATATTTTTGGCATTCAGATTCCTGGCCAAGAGGATGATGATTTAGATCAAGTTAACGAAAACAAAAGTGAAATAATGCATAAAGCAGCTGTTTTACATACAGAGTTATTTGAAGGAAACATTACAACATCCAACAACAGTACAATTTTGAAAACAATAGAGAATACTATGGTAACACAACTTGAGTCATAGAAGAAAAATAGAACATCAAAGCTTTGGATCCAGTACATAACAATGGTACAAATTCTGAGAAAATTCATCAAAGCTCAAAGGACAGGTGATTGGATCTTGCATTTGGACGCTATAAGTGCAATGTTACCTTATCTAGCCGCTTCAAGTCACAATTTGTACACAAAATCTGCTTATGTATATTTGATGAAAATGCAAAAACTACCAAAAGATCATCCAGAAGTATTTGCAGCATTTCATAAAGGGCATCACGTCATGCGCAGAAGCGAAAGGTATTGGGCTGGACTGTCCTCCGATTTAATGATCGAGCAAGTACTTATGCGAAGTGTAAAAAACTGCAAGGGGTCTAACAAGAGGTCGTGTTATGGTGGATGTTCAGAGGTCACAATGGTTGTTGTCGATGCCAGCATGTGGAGAAATGAACCAAGCTGTGCAAGATCTAACAGGTATAGGATATCACACAAGTGAGCAACACAAAGAAGAATCTCAGGCTAGACAAAAACGAGATAAGGATGACATACTAACTGTTCTTTCTTTCATAAAGGATCGGGACCCATTTAAAGGGGATGATTCCCTACGGAACATTGAAAATGGTATTACAGCAGACAGTTCTGTAAATGCAGATAGCACAGAAGAAGTTGGGAAAGGAATTATACAGTCTTTAGTAGGGAAAAACATAATGGACTATACCTTCCGTAAAAAACAACAGCTAATTACACTTGGCAACAAAACAAGCGTCAAAATAGATGGTGAACTTGTAGAGGTGGACCCACAATTATTGTTTCAACGATGCACGGCAGTTGCAAATACGCTTTTCGACGACATATCTGTCATCTTCCAATATGAGCTTTGTAGCGTTCCTTTTTCCCTTTTCGATAGCAACGGAGAAGCACATAAATCTGTTCTTTTTGACTCAATTTGGAACTTGGTAAAAAGTGAAACTACAGAAATAAACACAGAACATGTTAAGTATGTTTTAGATGGTGGATCGCTAATACACCGCAAACCATGGGTAAAGGGACAGACTTTCAGTAGCATTTGTGAGTCCTATGTTCAATATGTCATCAAACATTATGCAGATGCAACCATCGTTTTTGATGGTTACCCTGATACACCAACCTTGAAAGATGTAACACATGTGCGCCGTACAAAGGGAATCTTGGTTCCAAAGGTGGAATTCACTGCTGATATGCCATGTAGGTCGAAAAAGAAGTTTTTCTTGTCAAATTCATATAACAAACAGAGATTTATTAAAATGCTAAGCTTGAAATTAGAAGATTGTAATTATAAAGTAGTACATGCGCCAGATGATGCTGATGTAACCATCGTTCAGACACCTGTACAACATGCACAACATAGCCAGGTAATAGTAATTGGAGAAGACACCGATTTGCTAGTGATACTCTGTTCCAGGTCACAATCCGATCATCATAACATTTACTTCAAATCTGAGCCTAAACAAAGCACCCTTAGAATACGAATATGGGACATAAATAAAACAAAGGAAAAATTAGGGAAGACTATATGCAACATTTTGCCTGTAATTCATGCATTCACTGGCTGTGACACCGTGTCACATATATTTGGACACGGAAAGGGTGCTGTTTTGAAAAAAAATATGTCATCACAGTACCTGCAAGAGAAAGCTATGACATTTTTGAACGACTCAAATCATAACGAAATAGCAAAAGCGGGAGAGAAAATATTCCTTCATCTGTATGGAGGATTAGAGTTAGAAAGTTTGGATTTGCTCAGATATAGGAAATTTGCCTCAAAGGTTCTAGACCGGTAAAAGGGAGTAAGTAAAGGGCATAGTATAACGTATACACATTGATAACAACTCAACATCTCTTACAATGTACGACTTTTTGGACAGATTGAATAGAATAGATAACTGAGTTTATATTTAATATCATGTACATGCCTTTTTGAAACGGAACCCCGTCAATTAATAAAGTCGTCTCATTTTCATCATCCGCAAAAATAAACGATCAAAACATCCGTTATATGTTAAAATACACTTACATTTCTTAAAGATCTGATTCACCGTACATGTACACTTCTCAGCAAATACAGTGATTGGCTGTGAATGAGAAAATAAACAAAAACATATGAATATAAATATACGAGACAATTTTTAACCATTATAAATATCTTCAAATAAATAGAATAATAATGATAATTTCTGTCTTTTTCTATTTATATAGTATTTTATTTCAACATACAAATAGATACCAATACAGCAAAACTCTTAAACATCAACAAAGTATCAAGATATGTATTTTCTGTCTCAAGGCAAACCATTTTTGTAAGATTTAGTTTTCTTCAAAATACAAATATGATATAAAAATAAAAAAACAGTCCATAGACATCTACAATGTATCGATATTTTATCTTCTATCTAAAGATTGAACCTGTAAATACAGCTGTTTGACAAACCACGCCTCTTTTGGGGAGATATATCAAATTCATAGATATTGTGTTTTGTTTACGTACTGCTTCCAAGGTATGATCTGTATTTTTTTATATCGTAGAGTCTTTAATTAATAATTTATACACCATCTTCATTTTATTTTTCGCTCAATGATAATCTTAATCGTAATATTACGTTCTTTGTACGTCATAAATACTTGCAAAATTTCTATAACGGCCCCGTATTTGGCCTTTTGCAAGGTTAAATGTGGTTTCCGTTCCAATATACCCTCATTTGACAGTGCAAGTTCAGATTTCTTTACCTTCATCCCAGACGGCCTCTACTTTAATACATGCCTATAGTATGTATATCTAATTCTTTCTTATCCCTAAAATGCATTATATGTTTGCCGCTGGACATTTAGCAACCATCAAACCAGCAATCAATCATTTTTCTTACATATAAACAAGTAAAAGGGATTAAGTAAAGGGCATAGTATAACGTATACACATTGATAACAATTTAACATCTCTTACAATGTACGACTTTTTGGACAGATTGAATAGAATAGATAACTGAGTTTATATTTAATATCATGTACATGCCTTTTTGAAACGGAACACATGTAAAATAATACAGTCGTCTCATTTTCATCATCCGCAAAAATAAACGATCAAAACATCCATTGTATGTTAAAATACACTTACATTTCTTAAAGAACTGATTCACCGTACATGTACACTTCTCAGCAAATACAGTGCTTGGCTGTGAATGAGAAAATAAACAACAACATATGAATATAAATATGCGAGACAATTTTTAACCATTATAAATATCTTCAAATAAATAGAATAATAATGACAATTTCCTGTCTTTTTCTATTTATATAGTATTTTATTTCAACATACAAATAGATACCAATACAGCAAAACTCTTAAACATCAACAAAGTATCAAGATATGTATTTTCTGTCTCAAGGCAAACCATTTTTGTAAGATTTAGTTTTCTTCAAAATACAAATATGATATAAAAATAAAAAACAGTCCATAGACATCTACAATGTATCGATATTTTATCTTCTACCTAAAGATTGAACCTGTAATTACAGCTGTTTGACAAACCACGCCTCTTTTGGGGAGATATATCAAATTCATAGATATTTTGTTTTGTTTACGTACTGCTTCCAAGGTATGATCTGTATTTTTTTATATCGTAGAGTCTTTAATAAATAATTTATACACCATCTTCATTTTATTTTTCGCTCAATGATAATCTTAATCGTAATATTACGTTCTTTGTACGTCATAAATACTTTCAAAATTTCTATAACGGCCCCGTATTTGGCCTTTTGCAAGGTTAAATGTGGTTCCCGTTCCAATATACCCTCATTTGACAGTGCAAGTTCAGATTTCTGTACCTTCATCCCAGACGGACTCTACTTTAATACATGCCTATAGTATGTATATCTAATTCTTTCTTATCCCTAATATGCATTATATGTTTGCCGCTGGACATTTAGCAACCATCAAACCAGCAATCAATCATTTTTCTTACAAATAAACCGGAAAGGGATTAAGTAAAGGGCATAGTATAACGTATACACATTGATAACAACTCAACATCTCTTACAATGTACGACTTTTTGGACAGATTGAATAGAATAGATAACTGAGTTTATATTTAATATCATGTACATGCCTTTTTGAACGGAACACCTGTAAAATAAGAAAGTCGTCTCATTTTCATCATCCGCAAAAATAAACGATCAAAACATCCATTGTATGTTAAAATACACTTACATTTCTTAAAGAACTGATTCACCGTACATGTACACTTATGAGCAACTACAGTGCTTGGCTGTGAATGAGAAAATAAACAACAACATATGAATATAAATATACGAGACAATTTTTAACCATTATAAATATCTTCAAATAAATAGAATAATAATGATAATTTCCTGTCTTTTTCTATTTATATAGTATTTTATTTCAACATACAAATAGATACCAATACAGCAAAACTCTAAAACATCAACAAAGTATCAAGATATGTATTTTCTGTCTCAAGCCAAACCATTTTTGTAAGACTTAGTTTTCTTCAAAATACAAATATGATATAAAAATAAAAAACAGTCCGTAGACATCTACAATGTATCGATATTTTATCTTCTATCTAAAGATTGAACCTGTAAATACACATGTTTCACAAACCACGCCTCTTTTGGGGAGAATTATCAAATTCATAGATATTTTGTTTTGTTTACGTACTGCTTCCAAGGTATGATTTGTATTTTTCTTATATCATAGAGTCTTTAATTAATAATTTATACACCATCTTCATTTTATTTACGCTCAATTATAATCTCAATTATAATGAAAAAATTAAAGGAAATCAAATTAGATCACGCGTAAAATGGCTAGAAGAAGGGGAGAAAAACACATCTTTTTTTCTTGGTCTAGAAAAAACGCGACAAAGTAAAAAAAACTATAACTCAACTGTATGATGAAAATAATCAAGTAACATATGACCAAAACAAAATACTAAATTTGAAAGTCAATTATTATACTAAATTATATACTTCAACAAAACCTGATACAGAAAAGGTAAAACAATACTTTGAAACTATCAAAGAAAGTAAAATAATAAATGAATCTGAAAGTAATACATGCGAGGGAAAAATTACTATAAGTGAATGCACAGAGGCTATATTTAAGATGAAATTAAACAAGGCCCCAGGGCTCGATGGACTGAACGTGGAGGTTTATAGAAAATTTTGGGAACAGATTAAAGATTTCATAGTACAAGTTTTCAACTATTGCTATAAAAAAGGAGAATTAACAAATTCCCAAACAATTGGAGCCATATCTCTTTTGTTTAAAAAAAATGATCCCCTCTCCCTTGATAACTATAGACCTATTACATTATTAAACTATGACGTTAAATTACTAGCTTATGCATTAGCGCAACGATTAGAATCAGTACTAACAAAAATTATTCACTCTGATCAAAAAGGTTACATAAAAAACAGATACATAGGTTTTAACATAAGACAAATCAAAGACATTATTGAAAAATTTAATGTAGATGGTGCAATTTTATTTTTAGATTTTACTAAAGCTTTCGACTCACTTGAGTGGTGCTTTATGTTTGAATCTTTAAAAAAATTTGGTTTTAAAAAAGAATTCATAGAATAGGTTGAAACTATGTATACAGACATAAAAGGATGTATTTTAAATAATGGATTGGTGCCTGCCCCCTTCAATACATTTCGTGGGATTAGACAAGGATGTCCGTTATCCTCCTTAATTATTGTATTGTGTGTTGAAATAATGGCAATAAAATTAAGAGAAAATAAAGAATTAAAAGGATTTGAAATCAAATTAGATGGAAAATCTTGCTCACTAAAAATATGTCAACTGGCAGATGACACTCAATTGTTTTTAAAAACACGCAAAGATATAAGTATTGCCCTTAATATCATTGAAACTTTTGGAAGCCTTTCTGGGCTCAAACTGAATAGAAACAAAAGAGAAGGCTAATGGCTTGGCAAATTTAAAAAGTCAAAAGATAAATTTGAAAATATAAACTGGAAACAAGACCACATTAAAAGTCTAGGAATATACTTTGGATACAATTATCAGGAATGTCAAAAATTAAACACAGAGAAACAAATAGATAAATGTGAAAAATTGATTCAAGGATGGAACAAACGAAACTTAACATTAATAGGAAAAATTACTGTAGTAAAGTCACTAATTTTACCAAACCTAACATACACAGCATCATGTATGATAATAACACATGAAATAAAACAAAAGTTCAAAAATTTAATATATAATTTTATATGAAGCGGAAAAAAAGACAGAATTAAACGCTCTATATTATGTAAGCCATACCTTGACGGAGGATTAAAATTGATTGATTTAGACTCCTATATAAAATCCTTGCAAATTAGATGGGTTTCAAAACTAATAAAAAACGAAAATGATAACTGGAAAATTATTCCAAGATTTTATCTTAATAAATTTGGGAAAGATTTTCTTTTATTCAGAATGAATTTAACAAATGTAAATTTGCTTAATAAAATAGAGTATAAATATTTGCCAGAATTCTATAAACAATTAATTAAAACTTGGGTAGAAGTAAAAGGAGGTCAAACTATCACCCCTAAAAACTTTCTTGAAGTTAGAAAACAAATTATATGGGGAAATAATCTTATCAAAGAAAATGGGAAATGTCTGTTTTTTAAAAATTGGATTAGTAGTAATATTTTGTACATCAATAATATAATAGACGAAAACGGACACATCTCGTCAAAAACTGTATTAAAAAATCTTAAGAATAAACAAGATTGGATTAGAGAATTTTCTTTAGTTAAAAATGCTATACCAAAGCACTGGCAAAATATTTTAAAACAAGAAAGCTCTTATAAAACTGATGTCAATATAAAGAAATCAGTAAACTAAAATATCCTACTAAAACATGAAATTTCACCAGACTCGAGCAACAAAGAAATATACACGTTCCTACAAAGTCAATTTACAAATGATAAACCAACAGGAATTTTAATATGGGAAAGAATTCTGCATAAAAAAATGTCAACAAAATTTAAATCCACATTCAACTTTATTTTTAACTACCTTGAAAACAACAAATTTAAAATGTTTATATGGAAAATAATGCATCATATATTAGCCTGTAATGAATTACTTTATAAATGGAAAATAGTACCGAGTAGTTTGTGCTTCCATTGTAAACAACATGATGATTATGAACACTTCTTTTTTTCCTGTTCATATAATGTTCAGTATTGGCACAAAGTTGAACAGCTTTTAGCACTATTAAAAGTTGAAAAGCATATATTCAGTCTTGAAAGTTTAGTAACTGGCTATAAAATTGAAGATGAAGATTATTTTGATATGAACTATTCATTAACTATAATTTACTTTTCAATTTATAAAGCATATTACATGTCTGACAAGAAAGACAAGGTCATTGATATTTTTAAAATATTCCAAAATGAAATCAGGGACATAATTAACATAAATAAAATTAGAGGGAAAAAAAATAAGAGAATCATACTTAAAACTTTGGAATATTTCGAATTTCTATAATTGTGAATGAATTCAAGCTGTGACCTAGTTAGTTCATGACTGCACATGACATGCATGTGTCCGGTCAGGTGATACAATTTATGCATCAAATGAAATTCGCTATTCTACTCTTTTATTATGTTTATATATAATTTATCATATCTATTATAGCTACACTGAATTATTACTGTTATTAGTTTACACAATACAATGCTTGGATAATGCATTCATGTATCGTTAATTATACCACGTGTACTTTCGATCTTTTCTCTTGATCTTTGGTTTGATCGCAAAAAGTACCATTTACTGAAAAAAAATATGTTGTTCAAATAATGTGTGGAAAAAACAACGGTCTTACCTAATCATTTAAGACTCCTTTTCATAATTACACGGAGTAAACTAACAAAAAATTTCGAAATTCTACTCTCGGCTGAAAAGTCATGCTGTCAGTATCAAGGATCATCATCAATTTTACGGTTCAGTGAAGCTTCAATAAATAAATCATATACAGTTTAGGTTAAGAAACGTACCGTATTCCGATATAAAATTATACTATGTAGAACTGCTATTATGTATGTAATAAATACAACTAACTTTATAGATATACTTATTGAATATTTTCCCCTAAATATTCAATGACTAATTTAAGGGATACTTAATTGAAGCTGTAGATTGAGTAAATTGTTAACAGCAAAAGTGCAATAAAACTTTGATTAATCTACAAATTAGCCATATAAGTATGTTGTGTGGGTACCAGACTTTTTTTTATCGTATCTCTTTATTGCATGAGCTGTAAATCTGTTTGTCGAACAAAACTTCACCTCTTGAACATTTGAATTCAATCAGAAACCATTTTAATATGTTTGTGAATGCTATAACCATTGAAAAACAAATAGACGGCCCCATTGCAAATATTTTTACAGTTTAATTTGATATCTTAGTATATTAACTATATGTCTCAAGACATGGTCATTGTCAATGGTGTATCTGAAATCAACCATGTAGAAAATTGCATTTATATAATGAACTAAAACAAAACATCTTAAGACATTTTTCCATGTCTCAAGACATTTTGCCATGTCTCAAGACATTTTGCCATGTCTTAAGACATCTTTCCATGTCTCTAGACATAGGGAATATTATAAAAGTTCAGCTGTAACGTAGGGATACTAATTTGTTCCTACTCCCAAGGATGACATGGTAATAGATATCAATCATCACTGCTTTTTCTCTCGACCGGCAGTAAATCCTTGGTTAAGGGGAGCGTCAGTTCGCCGTGCGGGATCTTCATTTTCGCAGCAAAGTCCGGTCAGAACAGAGACATGAAAACCGATGAAAAGTTTATAGAGAATATTACGTTCTTTGAACGTCATAAATACTTGCAAAATTTCTATGACGGCCCCGTATTTGGCCTTTTACAAGGTTAAATGTGGTTTCCGTTCCAATATACCCTCATTTGACAGTGCAAGTTCAGATTTCTTTACCTTCATCCCAGACGGCCTCTACTTTAATACATGTCTATAGTATGTATATCTAATTCTTTCTTATCCCTAATATGCATTATATGTTTGCCGCTGGACATTTAGCAACCATCAAACCAGCAATCAATCATTTTTCTTACATATAAACCGGTAAAAGGGATTAAGTAAAGGGCATAGTATAACGTATACACATTGATAACAACTCAACATCTCTTACAATGTACGACTTTTTGGACAGATTGAATAGAATAGATAACTGAGTTTATATTTAATATCATGTACATGCCTTTTTGAAACGGAACCCCTGTAAAATAATAAAGTCGTCTCATTTTCATCATGCGCAAAAATAAACGATCAAAACATCCGTTATATGTTAAAATACACTTACATTTCTTAAAGATCTGATTCACCGTACATGTACACTTCTCAACAAATACAGTGCTTGGCTGTGAATGAGAAAATAAACAAAAACATATGAATATAAATATACGAGACAATTTTTAACCATTATAAATATCTTCAAATAAATAGAATAATAATGATAATTTCTGTCTTTTTCTATTTATAAAGTATTTCATTTCAACATACAAATAGATACCAATACAGCAAAACTCTTAAACATCAACAAAGTATCAAGATATGTATTTTCTGTCTCAAGGCAAACCATTTTTGTAAGACTTATTTTTCTTCAAAATACAAATATGATATAAAAATAAAAAACAGTCCGTAGACATCTACAATGTATCGATATTTTTTCTTCTATCTAAAGATTTAACCTGTAAATACAGCTGTTTGACAAACCACGTCTCTTTTGGGGAGATATATAAAATTCATAGATATTTTGTTTTGTTTATGTACTGCTTCCAAGGTATGATCTGTATTTTTTTATATCATAGAGTCTTTAATTAATAATTTATACACCATCTTCATTTTATTTTGCGCTCAATGATAATCTCCAAATTAGCCATATAAGTATGTTGTGTGGGTACCAGACTTTTTTTTTATCGTATCTCTTTATTGCATGAGCTGTAAATCTGTTTGTCTAACAAAACTTCACCTCTTGAACTTTTGACTTATCAGAAACCATTTTAATATGTTTGTGAATGCTATAACCATTGAAAAACAAATAGACGGCCCCATTGCAAATACTTTTACAGTTTAATTTGATATCTTAGTATATTAAATATATGTCTCAAGACATGGCCATTGTCAATGGTGTATCTGAAATCAACCATGTAGAAAATTGCATTTATATAATGAACTAAAACGAAACATCTTAAGACATTTTTCCATGTCTCAAGACATTTTGCTATGTCTCAAGACATTTTGCCATGTCTCAAGACATTTTGCTATGTCTCAAGACATCTTTCTATGTCTCTAGACATAGGGAATATTATAAAAGTTCAGCTGTAACGCAGGGATACTAATTTGTTCCTACCCCCAAGGATGACATGGTAATAGATATCAATCATCACTGCTTTTCTCTCGACCGGCAGTAAATCCTTGGTTAAGTGGAGCGTCAGTTCGCCGTGCGGGATCTTCATTTTCGCAGCAAAGTCCGGTCAGAACAATGACATGAAAACCGATGAAAAGTGTATAGAGAATATTACGTTCTTTGTACGTCATAAATACTTGCAAAATTTCTATGACGGGTCCGTATTTGGCCTTTTGCAAGGTTAAATGTGGTTCCCGTTCCAATATACCCTCATTTTACAGTGCAAGTTCAGATTTCTTTACCTTCATCCCAGACGGCCTCTACTTTAATACATGCCTATAGTATGTATATCTAATTCTTTCTTATCCCTAATATGCATTATATATTTGCCACTGGACGTTTAGCAACCATCAAACCAGCAATCAATCATTTTTCTTACATGTAAACCGGTAAAAAGGATTAAGTAAAGGGCATAGTATAACGTATACACATTGATAACAACTCAACATCTCTTACAATGTACGACTTTTTGGACAGATTGAATAGAATAGATAACTGAGTTTATATTTAATATCATCACCCTGTATAACCCCGATACAGATGAAATCGAACGTTGACGCGTTCGAAGCGAACACATCGTGTAACACTGAGTTTAGACAGTAAGAAATTAATACTTTTAAAGAAAATCCAATATCTATTCTTCAGATATTGTGCTTCAATATATTCTTTGCCATAATACTCATTAGTTACTAAAAGGTTTTTCAAATATGTGGAATTTTTATATACACACATCAAATAACGCACGACGATATCAATGATAAAACGTGCTTGGTTCTTTTAAATATTCAAAACTTAATGTTTCTTGTACCTCATAGTTTTTATAACATACATTTTTGAAACTTTCATAGTTAAAATTAACAAACTTATAAAGGTCGTATGTTTTTGTTGTGTCTAGAAACAAAAAAAATACACGTTTTAAAGTGTCTTTATTTTCATGTTGTGTACGCTTCGTTGTCATTTCACCTTTTTATACTGTACGCTTTGTTGACACAATATTGCGTTTGGCAATGAATTTTGCGTGTATGAAATAATGCTTTGATATGATTATAACCAATATGCATGTTTAAAAATAAATAATTTACCACCATAACATGCAGACAGCAACCCATAATATCCGTTGTACTGTCGAAACACTCTTGGAGGTATTTTGTACATGTAAAAAAAATACTTATGTTTTCGAAAGTTGAATTTGTAGAAATACATTAACTCGACAGATGCAAATATGACTAAGCATACAGATACACACGTCCGAATATGTAATTTGATAGCATTTTAGAAAATGTTTACCACACGACAGTCAATGTACGGTTAGGGGTGGGTTAGGTGCCCGCTAACATATTTAATATTGTATTAATATTGTAATCCCGCCATATTCTGTATGTGCCTGTTTAAAGCCAGGAGCATGTAATCAGTGGTTATATATATTTTTGCAAAAATTAGGCTGTTAGTTTTCTCTTATGAAATGTTTTACATTTGTCATTTCTGTGTAATTTTTTAGCTGACTATGCGGTATGGGCTTTGTTCATTGTTGAAGGTCGTACGGGGACCTATAGTTGTTCATTTTTGTGTCGTCTGGTCTCTTGCGAAGAGTTGTTTCAATACCACATCTTCTTTTTGATGTAGACGGCAATCAAAAACAATTAATGGATTATATGCTTTTGGCCTGAATCTCAGAGGCGGATCCAAGGGGGTCATAGATTACAATAGAGTTACATTAAGGCTAGAGAATATGTGTATACAATGAACATGTAACTTATAGCCGTCAGTAGTAATACAGTTTCTTTAATGTAAAGATATAAAGATGAAGAGATACTTTTAAATATTAACTGAATTGCTTTCTTCGATTATGTTTTTTTTTGTTTGTTTAATTTTTAAGGTATAAAGATTATGCTTAGTTTCCTCGAACATTACTGTCTTTCTACTGTGATGCCAAAATCGACATGATTGGTAATTCTGGTACTTTAAGCACCTTGAAGTCTATACCCACCCATATGCATTTCATTCAAATTTTGACTTATTTCGGAGATGACCAAAAGAACCATATTTATATTCCTCAGTTACCTTTGGCGTCATCGGTAAATTATGCAATTGAGGAAAGCATCAATCATCAACCATCAACCTAACCTTAGACATTCGCTTTGTTTCTTTTATCATGTCTTAATAGTTATCAATAAAAAATTGAAACGTTTCACAGTTGATACTTAACAATTTCTGGACCCCTTTATTTGTTAATGACACGCGTACGTAATAGCTGATTGTTTGCTGCTTAAACGTTCAAGATAAGCACAAAGTAGCAACACATACTACATGTAGGTCCTGGAAGGAGGCCCTCCGGAATTACGTCAGGGAAGTTGGGACTGCCACTGGATAAAATGAGGTATATTGAATAAGGACACAAATGTTGCCTTTCAACAGGCCATTTATGGACCTCTCAAAATGTTTTTCAAGGGTTCGTAAAGTACACGAGACATTGGATCGTATATTCCTAAAGTCCTTTGTCGATATTTTATGTATACTTCTTAATATTAGTCAGACCGTACGCGTACGGTTCAAATACTCATACGGTCTGGAACATAATCACTGACTAATACTTTTGATACACATGATTTACCTCTTAGTTTTAATTCGCTTTGAAATAACTATCAGTTACTACAATTACTCCTTTGTCCAATATTTTATGTATATGGTTTTTGTGCCTTGTACCGACATTTTGAGTCGAGCCAATTGCAACTGTACAGGTTTGTTTTATGTTTTTTTTATAAGTTGTGCTGTTACACCAGTGTTTCAGGTTAAAGAGAGGGTTGGGGGCTCACATGTTTAATCCCGCCGCATTTTTTTCGTGTCGGTCCTACGTCATGGGCTGGTATAACATAGGTTATATAGATCTTTCATATTTTTTTCTTTGATAAATAATCCATAAGTTATAAATAAATAACCGTTAGTTTTCCCGTTTTATAATTTTTTCACATTTTTTTTATATTGGTGTCTTTTATAGCCGACTATATGGTATAGGTTTTCCTCACTGTTAAATGTTGTACATTTGACTATAATAATTGCTTTATGCACCCACTTCATTTAAACTTTGGTGGAAAGTTGTATCACTGGCCATCACACCACATCTAAAAAGCTTTATATGTATAAAAAAAAAAAAAAAAAAAAAAACACCCATAGATAAAGCAGTTGGAATGCCATCTAAGACATTCGGCAAACTAAGTGCAACGAGCTCCTATGTCTACTTTCGTCTATGCGAATTTGGTCCAACATCAGCATTTTGAAGAGCCTCAAATTGTGAAAAGGAAGTCATTAATGTTTTTAATGACTGTTCTATACTTTTTGAAACTTTATTTCTTCTGGAATATATTTATTAACAAAATTAACGGTACCAATTTTCTTGCACCAGATGCGCATTTCGACAATGCATGTCTCTTCAGTGATGCTCGTGGCCAAAATATTTCAAATCCAAAGCTTATATAAAAGATGAAGAGCTATAATCCAAAAGGTCCGAAAGTATAGCCATGAGGGAGATACATTCCTTAATTTATAATAATTTCTATCATTTTGTAACAGTAAATTTTAATAACACAAAAAATCCGTATTTTCATGCCAGTAACGAAGTACTGGCTACTGGGGTGGTGATACCCTCGGGGACTTATAGTCCACCAGCAGAGGCATCGACCCAGTGGTACTGTTCATTTCATCTGGAAGAACGTTGTAAGTCCCAATTTTCAATAGAAACATTCCTATCAGATGTACGCTGGTTAAACACTGCAATTTTGGCTTTGGGTGACTGCTGATTTAAGTTCAACTATTTTGACTAATTTAACGGATAAACATTTACAATAAAATACAGAAAAAAGGGTCGCCGACATCTTCTCGAATACCTTGACAAGAAAGTGATTTGTGACGGTTTTTGTCAACGAACTGTACAGTGATTTTTTGTTTAAACGCACAACGAACGCGACACATTTAGTGGAACGAACAATACAGTAAGAGAAAACTTATTTACTATGATATTGCGTTTATTCTTAGTTCTAGTGAACATTTGAAGGCACGAAGTAATTCAAAGTATAGTTATTTGTTATTGGCTAAGGTATTAATACGCAAAGGTGTATGCACGAAAAGATATTCAGCATTGTTTATCTCATATAACGTATGAAATTGCACCATGTCTGTACGTTTTGCATCTAGCAGTTTTATCAAACGTTCTATGTACTATCTTAAACTAACAACAATTGTATAATTGAATAAATAAACTAGCACGCACATTGACATATTTATATATGCTCAAATAAGTTCTAGAGAGGCATTCCAAATTGTTGTCATCCTAAATATTGTCCTGATTATCGCTTCGAACGCGTCAACGTCCGGTTTCATTTGTTTTGGGGTTATACGGGGTGATCATGTACATGCCTTTTTGAAACGGAACACCTGTAAAATAATAAAGTCGTCTCATTTTCATCATGCGCAAAAATGAACGATCAAAACATCCATTATATGTTAAAATACACTTACATTTCTTAAAGATCTGATTCACCGTACATGTACACTTCTCAGCAAATACAGTCCTTGGCTGTGAATGAGAAAATAAACAAAAACATATGAATATAAATATAGGAGACAATTTTTAACCATTATAAATATCTTCAAATAAATAGAATAATAATGATAATTTCCTGTCGTTTTCTATTTATATAGTATTTTATTTCAACATACAAATTGATACCAATACAGCAAAACTCTTAAACATCAATAAAGTATCAAGATATGTATTCTCTGTCTCAAGGCAAAACATTTTTGTAAGACTTAGTTTTCTTCAAAATACAAATATGACATACCAATAAGAAACAGTCCGTAGACATCTTCAATGTATCGATATTTTATCTTCTATCTAAAGATTGAACCTGTAAATACAACTGTTTGACAAACCACACCTCTTTTTCGGGAGATATATCAAATTCATAGATATTTTGTTTTGTTAACGTACTGTTTCAAAGGTATGATCTGTATTTTTTTTATATCATAGAGTCTTTAAATAATAATTTATACACCATCTACATTTTACTTTTCGCTCAATGACAATCTCCAAATAACCATATAAGTATGTTGTGTGGGTACCAGACTAGTTTTTGTCGTATCGTTTTATTGCATGAGCGGTAAATCTGTTTGGCAAACAAAACTTTACCTCTTGAACATTTGAATTCAATCAGAAACCATTTTAATTTGTTTGTGAACGCTGTAACCATTGAAAAACAAATAGACGGCCCCATTACAAATACTTTTACAGTTTAATTTGATATCTTAGTATATTACCTATATGTCTCAAGACATGGCCATTGTCGATGGTGTATCTGAAATCAACGATGTAGAAAAATGCATTTATATAATGAAATAAAACGAAACATCTTAAGACATTTTTCCATGTCTCAAGACATTTTGCTATGTCTCAAGACATTTTGCTATGTCTCAAGACATTTTGCTATGTCTCAAGACATTTTGCCTTTTCTCAAGACATTTTGCCATGTCTCAAGACATCTTTCCATGTCTCAAGACATAATGAATATAATAAAAGTTCAGCTGTAACGTAGGGATACTAATTTGCTCATACCCCCTAGGATGACATGGTAATAGATATCAATCATTACTGTTTTTCTCTCGACCGGCAGTAAATCCTTGGTTAAGTGGAGCGTCAGTTCGCCGTGCGGGATCTTCATTTTCGCAGCCAATTCCGGTCAGAACGGAGACATGAAAACCGATGAAAAGTGTATAGAAAATATCACGTTCTTTGTACGTCATAAATACTTGCAAAATACCTATGACGAGTCCGTATTTGACCTTTTGCAAGGTTAAATGTGGTTCCCGTTCAAAAATACCCTCATTTTACAGTGCAAGTTCATATTTCTCTACCTTCATCCCAGACGGGCTCTTCTTTAATACATGCCTATTGTATGTATATCTAATTCTTTCTTATCCCTAATATGCATTATATATTTGCCGCTGGACGTTTAGCAACCATCAAACCAGCAATCAATCATTTTTCTTACATGTAAACCGGTAAAAGGGATTAAGTAAAGGGCATAGTATAACGTATACACATTGAAAACAACTCGATATCTCTTACAATGTACGACTTTTTGTACAGATTGAATAGAATAGATAACTGAGTTTATATTTGATATCATGAACATGCCGTTTTGAAGCGGAACACCTGTAAAATAATAAAGTCGTCTCAATTTCATCATGCGCGAAAATAAACGTTCAAAACATCCATTTATATGTTAAAAAACACTTACATTTCTTAAAGATCTGATTCACCGTACATGTACACTTCTCAGGAAATACAGTTCTTGGCTGTGAGTGAGAAAATAAACAAAAACATGTGAATATAAATATACGAGACAATTTTTAACCATTATAAATATCTTCAAATCAATAGAATAAAAGTGATAATTTCCTGTCGTTTTCTATTTATACAGTATTTTATTTCAACATACAAATAGATACCATTACAGTCAAACTCTTAAACATCAACAAAATATCAAGATATTTATTTTCTGTCTCAAGGCAAAACATTTTTGTAAGACTTAGTTTTCTTCAAAATTCAAATATGACATACCAATAAAAAAAACAGTCCGTAGACATCTACAATGTGTCGATATTTTATCTTCTATCTAAAGATTTCACCTGTAAATTTATACAGCTGTTTGACAAACCACGCCTCTTTTGGGGAGATATATCATATTCATAGATATTTTGTTTTGTTTACGTACTGCTTCCAAGGTATGATCTGTATTGTTTTATATCATAGAGTCTTTAATTAATAACTTATACACCATCTACATTTTATTTTTCGTTCAACGATAATCTCCAAATTAGCCATATAAGTATGTTGTGTGGGTACCAGACTAGTTTTTGTCGTATCGTTTTATTGCATGAGCGGTAAATCAGTTTGGCAAACAAAACTTTACCTCTTGAACATTTGAATTCAATCAGAAACCATTTTAATTTGTTTGTGAACGCTGTAACCATTGAAAAACAAATAGACGGCCCCATTACAAATACTTTTACAGTTTAATTTGATATCTTAGTATATTAACTATATGTCTCAAGACATGGCCATTGTCGATGGTGTATCTGAAATCAACCATGTAGAAAAATGCATTTATATAATGAAATAAAACGAAACATCTTAAGACATTTTTCCATGTCTCAAGACATTTTGCTATGTCTCAAGACATTTTGCTATGTCTCAAGACATTTTGCTATGTCTCAAGACATTTTGCCATGTCTCAAGACATCTTTCCATGTCTCAAGACATAATGAATATTATAAAAGTTCAGCTGTAACGTAGGGATACTAATTTGCTCATACCCCCTAGGATGACATGGTAATAGATATCAATCATTACTGTTTTTCTCTCGACCGGCAGTAAATCCTTGGTTAAGTGGAGCGTCAGTTCGCCGTGCGGGATCTTCATTTTCGCAGCCAATTCCGCTCAGAACGGAGACATGAAAACCGATGAAAAGTGTATAGAAAATATCACGTTCTTTGTACGTCATAAATACTTGCAAAATACCTATGACGAGTCCGTATTTGACCTTTTGCAAGGTTAAATGTGGTTCCCGTTCAAACATACCCTCATTTTACAGTGCAAGTTCATATTTCTCTACCTTCATCCCAGACGGGCTCTTCTTTAATACATGCCTATTGTATGTATATCTAATTCTTTCTTATCCCTAATATGCATTATATATTTGCCGCTGGACGTTTAGCAACCATTAAACCAGCAATCAATCATTTTTCTTACATGTAAACCGCTAAAAGGGATTAAGTAAAGGGCATAGTATAACGTATACACATTGAAAACAACTCGATATCTCTTACAATGTACGACTTTTTGTACAGATTGAATAGAATAGATAACTGAGTTTATATTTGATATCATGAACATGCCGTTTTGAAGCGGAACACCTGTAAAATAATAAAGTCGTCTCAATTTCATCATGCGCGAAAATAAACGTTCAAAACATCCATTTATATGTTAAAAAACACTTACATTTCTTAAAGATCTGATTCACCGTACATGTACACTTCTCAGGAAATACAGTTCTTGGCTGTGAGTGAGAAAATAAACAAAAACATGTGAATATACATATACGAGACAATTTTTAACCATTATAAATATCTTCAAATCAATAGAATAAAAGTGATAATTTCCTGTCGTTTTCTATTTATACAGTATTTTATTTCAACATACAAATAGATACCATTACAGTCAAACTCTTAAACATCAACAAAATATCAAGATATTTATTTTCTGTCTCAAGGCAAAACATTTTTGTAAGACTTAGTTTTCTTCAAAATTCAAATATGACATACCAATAAAAAAAACAGTCCGTAGACATCTACAATGTGTCGATATTTTATCTTCTATCTAAAGATTTCACCTGTAAATTTATACAGCTGTTTGACAAACCACGCCTCTTTTGGGGAGATATATCATATTCATAGATATTTTGTTTTGTTTACGTACTGCTTCCAAGGTATGATCTGTATTGTTTTATATCATAGAGTCTTTAATTAATAACTTATACACCATCTACATTTTATTTTTCGCTCAACGATAATCTCCAAATTAGCCATATAAGTATGTTGTGTGGGTACCAGACTAGTTTTTGTCGTATCGTTTTATTGCATGAGCGGTAAATCAGTTTGGCAAACAAAACTTTACCTCTTGAACATTTGAATTCAATCAGAAACCATTTTAATTTGTTTGTGAACGCTGTAACCATTGAAAAACAAATAGACGGCCCCATTACAAATACTTTTACAGTTTAATTTGATATCTTAGTATATTAACTATATGTCTCAAGACATGGCCATTGTCGATGGTGTATCTGAAATCAACCATGTAGAAAAATGCATTTATATAATGAAATAAAACGAAACATCTTAAGACATTTTTCCATGTCTCAAGACATTTTGCTATGTCTCAAGACATTTTGCTATGTCTCAAGACATTTTGCTATGTCTCAAGACATTTTGCTATGTCTCAAGACATTTTGCCATGTCTCAAGACATCTTTCCATGTCTCAAGACATAATGAATATTATAAAAGTTCAGCTGTATCGTAGGGATACTAATTTGCTCATACCCCCTAGGATGACATGGTAATAGATATCAATCATTACTGTTTTTCTCTCGACCGGCAGTAAATCCTTGGTTAAGTGGAGCGTCAGTTCGACGTGCGGGATCTTCATTTTCGCAGCCAATTCCGCTCAGAACGGAAACATGAAAACCGATGAAAAGTGTATAGAAAATATCACGTTCTTTGTACGTCATAAATACTTGCAAAATACCTATGACGAGTCCGTATTTGACCTTTTGCAAGGTTAAATGTGGTTCCCGTTCAAACATACCCTCATTTTACAGTGCAAGTTCATATTTCTCTACCTTCATCCCAGACGGGCTCTTCTTTAATACATGCCTATTGTATGTATATCTAATTCTTTCTTATCCCTAATATGCATTATATATTTGCCGCTGGACGTTTAGCAACCATTAAACCAGCAATCAATCATTTTTCTTACATGTAAACCGCTAAAAGGGATTAAGTAAAGGGCATAGTATAACGTATACACATTGAAAACAACTCGATATCTCTTACAATGTACGACTTTTTGTACAGATTGAATAGAATAGATAACTGAGTTTATATTTGATATCATGAACATGCCGTTTTGAAGCGGAACACCTGTAAAATAATAAAGTCGTCTCAATTTCATCATGCGCGAAAATAAACGTTCAAAATATCCATTTATATGTTAAAATACACTTACATTTCTTAAAGATCTGATTCACCGTACATGTACACTTCTCAGGAAATACAGTTCTTGGCTGTGAGTGAGAAAATAAACAAAAACATGTGAATATAAATATACGAGACACTTTTTAACCATTATAAATATCTTCAAATCAATAGAATAAAAGTGATAATTTCCTGTCGTTTTCTATTGATACAGAATTTTATTTCAACATACAAATAGATACCATTACAGTCAAACTCTTAAACATCAACAAAATATCAAGATATTTATTTTCTGTCTCAAGGCAAAACATTTTTGTAAGACTTAGTTTTCTTCAAAATACAAATATGACATACCAATAAAAAAAACAGTCCGTAGACATCTACAATGTGTCGATATTTTATCTTCTATCTAAAGATTTCACCTGTAAATTTATACAGCTGTTTGACTAACCACGCCTCTTTTGGGGAGATATATCATATTCATAGATATTTTGTTTTGTTTACGTACTGCTTCAAAGGTATGATCTGTATTTTTTATATCATAGAGTCTTTAATTAATAACTAATACACCATCTACATTTTATTTTTCGCTCAACGATAATCTCCAAATTAGCCATATAAGTATGTTGTGTGGGTACCAGACTAGTTTTTGTCGTATCGTTTTCTTGCATGAGCGGTAAATCAGTTTGGCAAACAAAACTTTACCACTTGAACATTTGAATTCAATCAGAAACCATTTTAATTTGTTTGTGAACGCTGTAACCATTGACAAACAAATAGACGGCCCCATTACAAATACTTTTACAGTTTAATTTGATATCTTAGTATATTAACTATATGTCTCAAGACATGGCCATTGTCGATGGTGTATCTGAAATCAACGATGTAGAAAAATGCATTTATATAATGAAATAAAACGATACATCTTAAGACATTTTTCCATGTCTCAAGACATTTTGCTATGTCTCAAGACATTTTGCTATGTCTCAAGACATTTTGCTATGTCTCAAGACATTTTACTATGTCTCAAGACATTTTGCTATGTCTCAAGACATTTTGCTATGTCTCAAGACATTTTGCCTTGTCTCAAGACATTTTGCCATGTCTCAAAACATCTTTCCATGTCTCAAGACATAATGAATATTATAAAAGTTCAGCTGTAACGTAGGGATACTAATTTGCTCATAACCCCTAGGATGACATGGTAATACATATCAATCATTACTGTTTTTCTCTCGACCGGCAGTAAATCTTTGGTTAAGTGGAGCGTCAGTTCGCCGTGCGGGATCTTCATTTTCGCAGCCAATTCCGCTCAGAACGGAGACATGAAAACCGATGAAAAGTGTATAGAGAATATCACGTTCTTTGTATGTCATAAATACTTGCAAAATACCTATGACGGGTCCGTATTTGACCTTTTGCAAGGTTAAATGTGGTTCCTGTTCCAATATACCCTCATTTTACAGTGCAAGTTCAAATTTTTCTACCTTCATCCCAGACGGGCTCTTCTTTAATACATGCCTATTGTATGTATATCTAATTCTTTTTTATCCCTAATATGCATTATATATTTGCCGCTGGACGTTTAGCAACCATCAAACCAGCAATCAATCATTTTTCTTACATGTTAACCGGTAAAAGGGATTAAGTCAAGGGCATAGTATATGTTATACACATTGATAACAACTCGATATATCTTACAATGTACGACTTTTTGTACAGATTGAATAGAATAGATAACTGAGCTTATATTTAATTTGATGTACATGCCTTTTTGAAACGGAACACCTGTAAAATAATAAAGTCGTCTCATTTTCATCATGCGCAAAAATAAACGATCAAAACATCCATTATATGTTAAAATACACTTACATTTCTTAAAGATCTGATTCACCGTACATGTACACTTCTCAGCAAATACAGTGCTTGGCTGTGAATGAGAAAATAAACAAAAACATATGAATATAAATATACGAGACAATTTTTAACCATTATAAATATCTTCAAATAAATAGAATAATAATGATAATTTCCTGTCGTTTTCTATTTATATAGTATTTTATTTCAACATACAAATTGATACCAATACAGCAAAACTCTTAAACATCAATAAAGTATCAAGATATTTATTCCTGTCTCAAGGCAAAACATTTTTGTAAGACTTAGTTTTCTTCAAAATACAAATATGACATACCAATAAGAAACAGTCCGTAGACATCTTCAATGTATCGATATTTTATCTTCTATCTAAAGATTGAACCTGTAAATACAACTGTTTGACAAACCACACCTCTTTTTCGGGAGATATATCAAATTCATAGATATTTTGTTTTGTTAACGTACTGTTTCCAAGGTATGATCTGTATTTTTTTTATATCATAGAGTCTTTAAATAATAATTTATACACCATCTACATTTTATTTTTCGCTCAATGATAATCTCCAAATAACCATATAAGTATGTTGTGTGGGTACCAGACTAGTTTTTGTCGTATCGTTTTATTGCATGAGCGGTAAATCAGTTTGGCAAACAAAACTTTACCTCTTGAACATTTGAATTCAATCAGAAACCATTTTAATTTGTTTGTGAACGCTGTAACCATTGAAAAACAAATAGACGGCCCCATTACAAATACTTTTACAGTTTAATTTGATATCTTAGTATATTAACTATATGTCTCAAGACATGGCCATTGTCGATGGTGTATCTGAAATCAACGATGTAGAAAAATGCATTTATATAATGAAATAAAACGAAACATCTTAAGACATTTTTCCATGTCTCAAGACATTTTGCTATGTCTCAAGACATTTTGCTATGTCTCAAGACATTTTGCTATGTCTCAAGACATTTTGCTATGTCTCAAGACATTTTGCCATGTCTCAAGACATCTTTCCATGTCTCAAGACATAATGAATATTATAAAAGTTCAGCTGTAACGTAGGGATACTAATTTGCTCATAACCCCTAGGATGACATGGTAATACATATCAATCATTACTGTTTTTCTCTCGACCGGCAGTAAATCTTTGGTTAAGTGGAGCGTCAGTTCGCCGTGCGGGATCTTCATTTTCGCAGCCAATTCCGCTTAGAACGGAGACATGAAAACCGATGAAAAGTGTATAGAGAATATCACGTTCTTTGTATGTCATAAATACTTGCAAAATACCTATGACGGGTCCGTATTTGACCTTTTGCAAGGTTAAATGTGGTTCCCGTTCCAATATACCCTCATTTTACAGTGCAAGTGCAAATTTTTCTACCTTCATCCCAGACGGGCTCTTCTTTAATACATGCCTATTGTATGTATATCTAATTCTTTCTTATCCCTAATATGCATTATATATTTGCCGCTGGACGTTTAGCAACCATCAAACCAGCAATCAATCATTTTTTTTACATGTTAACCGGTAAAAGGGATTAATTCAAGGGCATAGTATATGTTATACACATTGATAACAACTCGATATATCTTACAATGTACGACTTTTTGTACAGATTGAATAGAATAGATAACTGAGTTTATATTTAATATCATGTACATGCCTTTTTGAAACGGAACACCTGTAAAATAATAAAGTCGTCTCATTTTCATCATGCGCAAAAATAAACGATCAAAACATCCATTATATGTTAAAATACACTTACATTTCTTTAAGATCTGATTCACCGTTCATGTACACTTCTCAGCAAATAGAGTGCTTGGCTGGGAATGAGAAAATAAACAAAAACATATGAATATAAATATACGAGACAATTTTTAACCATTATAAATATCTTCAAATAAATAGAATAATAATGATAATTTCCTGTCGTTTTCTATTTATATAGTATTTTATTTCAACATACAAATTGATACCAATACAGCAAAACTCTTAAACATCAATAAAGTATCAAGATATTTATTCTCTGTCTCAAGGCAAAACATTTTTGTAAGACTTAGTTTTCTTCAAAATACAAATATGACATACCAATAAGAAACAGTCCGTAGACATCTTCAATGTATCGATATTTTATCTTCTATCTAAAGATTGAACCTGTAAATACAACTGTTTGACAAACCACACCTCTTTTTCGGGAGATATATCAAATTCATCGATATTTTGTTTTGTTAACGTACTGTTTCCAAGGTATGATCTGTATTTTTTTATATCATAGAGTCTTTAAATAATAATTTATACACCATCTACATTTTATTTTTCGCTCAATGATAATCTCCAAATAACCATATAAGTATGTTGTGTGGGTACCAGACTAGTTTTTGTCGTATCGTTTTATTGCATGAGCGGTAAATCTGTTTGGCAAACAAAACTGTACCTCTTGAACATTTGAATTCAATCAGAAACCATTTTAATTTGTTTGTGAACGCTGTAACCATTGAAAAACAGATAGACGGCCCCATTACAAATACTTTTACAGTTTAATTTGATATCTTAGTATATTAACTATATGTCTCAAGACATGGCCATTGTCGATGGTGTATCTGAAATCAACAATGTAGAAAAATGCATTTATATAATGAAATAAAACGAAACATCTTAAGACATTTTTCCATGTCTCAAGACATTTTGCTATGTCTCAAGACATTTTGCTATGTCTCAAGACATTTTGCTATGTCTCAAGACATTTTGCCTTGTCTCAAGACATTTTGCCATGTCTCAAGACATCTTTCCATGTCTCAAGACATAATGAATATTTAAAAAGTTCAGCTGTAACGTAGGGATACTGATTTGCTCATACCCCCTAGAATGACATGGTAATACATATCAATCATTACTGTTTTTCTCTCGACCGGCAGTAAATCCTTGGTTAAGTGGAGCGTCAGTTCGCCGTGCGGGATCTTCATTTTCGCAGCTAATTCCGCTCAGAACGGAGACATGAAAACCGATGAAAAGTGTATAGAAAATATCACGTTTTTTGTACGTCATAAATACTTGCAAAATACCTATGACGAGTCCGTATTTGACCTTTTGCAAGGTTAAATGTGGTTCCCGTTCAAAAATACCCTCATTTTACAGTGCAAGTTCATATTTCTCTACCTTCATCCCAGACGGGCTCTTCTTTAATACATGCCTATTGTATGTATATCTAATTCTTTCTTATCCCTAATATGCATTATATATTTGCCGCTGGACGTTTAGCAACCATCAAAAAAGCAATCAATCATTTTTCTTACATGTAAACCGGTAAAAGGGATTAAGTAAAGGGCATAGTATAACGTATACACATTGAAAACAACTCGATATATCTTACAATGTACGACTTTTTGTACAGATTGAATAGAATAGATAACTGAGTTTATATTTGATATCATGAACATGCCGTTTTGAAGCGGAACACCTGTAAAATAATAAAGTCGTCTCAATTTCATCATGCGCGAAAATAAACGTTCAAAACATCCATTTATATGTTAAAAAACACTTACATTTCTTAAAGATCTGATTCACCGTACATGTACACTTCTCAGGAAATACAGTTCTTGGCTGTGAGTGAGAAAATAAACAAAAACATGTGAATATAAATATACGAGACAATTTTTAACCATTATAAATATCTTCAAATCAATAGAATAAAAGTGATAATTTCCTGTCGTTTTCTTTTTATACAGTATTTTATTTCAACATACAAATAGATACCATTACAGTCAAACTCTTAAACATCAACAAAATATCAAGATATTTATTTTCTGTCTCAAGGCAAAACATTTTTGTAAGACTTAGTTTTCTTCAAAATACAAATATGACATACCAATAAAAAAAAACAGTCCGTAGACATCTACAATGTGTCGATATTTTATCTTCTATCTAAAGATTTCACCTGTAAATTTATACAGCTGTTTGACAAACCACGCCTCTTTTGGGGAGATATATCATATTCATAGATATTTTGTTTTGTTTACGTACTGCTTCCAAGGTATGATCTGTATTTTTTATATCATAGGGTCTTTAATTAATAACTTATACACCATCTACATTTTATTTTTCGCTCAACGATAATCTCCAAATTAGCCATATAAGTATGTTGTGTGGGTACCAGACTAGTTTTTGTCGTATCGTTTTATTGCATGAGCGGTAAATCAGTTTGGCAAACAAAACTTTACCTCTTGAACATTTGAATTCAATCAGAAACCATTTTAATTTGTTTGTGAACGCTGTAACCATTGAAAAACAAATAGACGGCCCCATTACAAATACTTTTACAGTTTAATTTGATATCTTAGTATATTAACTATATGTCTCAAGACATGGCCATTGTCGATGGTGTATCTGAAATCAACCATGTAGAAAAATGCATTTATATAATGAAATAAAACGATACATCTTAAGACATTTTTCCATGTCTCAAGACATTTTGCTATGTCTCAAGACATTTTGCTATGTCTCAAGACATTTTGCTATGTCTCAAGACATTTTGCCTTGTCTCAAGACATTTTGCCATGTCTCAAAACATCTTTCCATGTCTCAAGACATAATGAATATTATAAAAGTTCAGCTGTAACGTAGGGATACTAATTTGCTCATAACCCCTAGGATGACATGGTAATACATATCAATCATTACTGTTTTTCTCTCGACCGGCAGTAAATCTTTGGTTAAGTGGAGCGTCAGTTCGCCGTGCGGGATCTTCATTTTCGCAGCCAATTCCGCTCAGAACGGAGACATGAAAACCGATGAAAAGTGTATAGAGAATATCACGTTCTTTGTATGTCATAAATACTTGCAAAATACCTATGACGGGTCCGTATTTGACCTTTTGCAAGGTTAAATGTGGTTCCCGTTCCAATACACCCTCATTTTACAGTGCAAGTTCAAATTTTTCTACCTTCATCCTAGACGGGCTCTTCTTTCATACATGCCTATTGTATGTATATCTAATTCTTTCTAATCCCTAATATGCATTATATATTTGCCGCTGGACGTTTAGCAACCATCAAACCAGCAATCAATCATTTTTCTTACATGTTAACCGGTAAAAGGGATTAAGTCAAGGGCATAGTATAACTTATACACATTGATAACAACTCGATATATCTTACAATGTACGACTTTTTGTACAGATTGAATAGAATAGATAACTGAGTTTATATTTAATATCATGTACATGCCTTTTTGAAACGGAACACCTGAAAAATAATAAAGTCGTCTCATTTTCATCATGCGCAAAAACAAACGATCAAAACATCCATTATATGTTAAAATACACTTACATTTCTTTAAGATCTGATTCACCGTACATGTACACTTCTCAGCAAATACAGTGCTTGGCTGTGAATGAGAAAATAAACAAAAACATATGAATATAAATATACGAGACAATTTTTAACCATTATAAATATCTTCAAATAAATAGAATAATAATGATAATTTCCTGTCGTTTTCTATTTATATAGTATTTTATTTCAACATACAAATTGATACCAATACAGCAAAACTCTTAAACATCAATAAAGTATCAAGATATTTATTCTCTGTCTCAAGGCAAAACATTTTTGTAAGACTTAGTTTTCTTCAAAATACAAATATGACATACCAATAAGAAACAGTCCGTAGACATCTTCAATGTATCGATATTTTATCTTCTATCTAAAGATTGAACCTGTAAATACAACTGTTTGACAAACCACACCTCTTTTTCGGGAGATATATCAAATTCATAGATATTTTGTTTTGTTAACGTACTGTTTCCAAGGTATGATCTGTATTTTTCTATATCATAGAGTCTTGAAATAATAATTTATACACCATCTACATTTTATTTTTCGCTCAATGATAATCTCCAAATAACCATATAAGTATGTTGTGTGGGTACCAGACTAGTTTTTGTCGTATCGTTTTATTGCATGAGCGGTAAATCTGTTTGGCAAACAAAACTTTACCTCTTGAACATTTGAATTCAATCAGAAACCATTTTAATTTGTTTGTGAACGCTGTAACCATTGAAAAACAAATAGACGGCCCCATTACAAATACTTTTACAGTTTAATTTGATATCTTAGTATATTAACTATATGTCTCAAGACATGGCCATTGTCGATGGTGTATCTGAAATCAACAATGTAGAAAAATGCATTTATATAATGAAATAAAACGAAACATCTTAAGACATTTTTCCATGTCTCAAGACATTTTGCTATGTCTCAAGACATTTTGCTATGTCTCAAGACATTTTGCCTTGTCTCAAGACATTTTGCCATGTCTCAAGACATCTTTCCATGTCTCAAGACATAATGAATATTTAAAAAGTTCAGCTGTAACGTAGGGATATTGATTTGCTCATACCCCCTAGAATGACATGGTAATACATATCAATCATTACTGTTTTTCTCTCGACCGGCAGTAAATCCTTGGTTAAGTGGAGCGTCAGTTCGCCGTGCGGGATCTTCATTTTCGCAGCTAATTCCGCTCAGAACGGAGACATGAAAACCGATGAAAAGTGTATAGAAAATATCACGTTCTTTGTACGTCATAAATACTTGCAAAATACCTATGACGAGTCCGTATTTGACCTTTTGCAAGGTTAAATGTGGTTCCCGTTCAAAAATACCCTCATTTTACAGTGCAAGTTCATATTTCTCTACCTTCATCCCAGACGGGCTCTTCTTTAATACATGCCTATTGTATGTATATCTAATTCTTTCTTATCCCTAATATACATTATATATTTGCCGCTGGACGTTTAGCAACCATCAAACCAGCAATCAATCATTTTTCTTACATGTTAACCGGTAAAAGGGATTAAGTCAAGGGCATAGTATAACTTATACACATTGATAACAACTCGATATATCTTACAATGTACGACTTTTTGTACAGATTGAATAGAATAGATAACTGAGTTTATATTTAATATCATGTACATGCCTTTTTGAAACGGAACACCTGAAAAATAATAAAGTCGTCTCATTTTCATCATGCGCAAAAACAAACGATCAAAACATCCATTATATGTTAAAATACACTTACATTTCTTTAAGATCTGATTCACCGTACATGTACACTTCTCAGCAAATACAGTGCTTGGCTGTGAATGAGAAAATAAACAAAAACATATGAATATAAATATACGAGACAATTTTTAACCATTATAAATATCTTCAAATAAATAGAATAATAATGATAATTTCCTGTCGTTTTCTATTTATATAGTATTTTATTTCAACATACAAATTGATACCAATACAGCAAAACTCTTAAACATCAATAAAGTATCAAGATATTTATTCTCTGTCTCAAGGCAAAACATTTTTGTAAGACTTAGTTTTCTTCAAAATACAAATATGACATACCAATAAGAAACAGTCCGTAGACATCTTCAGTGTATCGATATTTTATCTTCTATCTAAAGATTGAACCTGTAAATACAACTGTTTGACAAACCACACCTCTTTTTCGGGAGATATATCAAATTCATAGATATTTTGTTTTGTTTACGTACTGTTTCCAAGGTATGATCTGTATTTTTTTATATCATAGAGTCTTTAAATAATAATTTATACACCATCTACATTTTATTTTTCGCTCAATGATAATCTCCAAATAACCATATAAGTATGTTGTGTGGGTACCAGACTAGTTTTTGTCGCATCGTTTTATTGCATGAGCGGTAAATCAGTTTGGCAAACAAAACTTTACCTCTTGAACATTTGAATTCAATCAGAAATCATTTTAATTTGTTTGTGAACGCTGTAACCATTGAAAAACAAATAGACGGCCCCATTACAAATACTTTTACAGTTTAATTTGATATATTAGTATATTAACTATATGTCTCAAGACATGGCCATTGTCGATGGTGTATCTGAAATCAACCATGTAGAAAAATGCATTTATATAATGAAATAAAACGAAACATCTTAAGACATTTTGCTATGTCTCAAGACATTTTGCTATGTCTCAAGACATTTTGCTATGTCTCAAGACATTTTGCTATGTCTCAAGACATTTTGCTATGTCCCAAGACATTTTGCCTTGTCTCAAGACATTTTGCCATGTCTCAAGACATCTTTCCATGTCTCAAGACATAATGAATATTATAAAAGTTCAGCTGTAACGTAGGGATACTAATTTGCTCATACCCCCTAGGATGACATGGTAATAGATATCAATCATTACTGTTTTTCTCTCGACCGGCAGTAAATTCTTGATAGTGGAGCGTCAGTTCGCCGTGCGGGATCTTCATTTTCGCAGCCAATTCCGCTCAGAACGGAGACATGAAAACCGATGAAAAGTGTATAGAAAATATCACGTTCTTTGTACGTCATAAATACTTGCAAAATACCTATGACGAGTCCGTATTTGACCTTTTGCAAGGTTAAATGTGGTTCCCGTTCAAAAATACCCTCATTTTACAGTGCAAGTTCATATTTCTCTACCTTCATCCCAGACGGGCTCTTCTTTAATACATGCCTATTGTATGTATATCTAATTCTTTCTTTTCCTTAATATGCATTATATATTTGCCGCTGGACGTTTAGCAACCATCAAACCAGCAATCAATCATTTTTCTTACATGTAAACCGGTAAAAGGGATTAAGTAAAGGGCATAGTATAACGTATACACATTGAAAACAACTCGATATCTCTTACAATGTACGACCTTTTGTACAGATTGAATTGAATAGATAACTGAGTTTATATTTGATATCATGAACATGCCGTTTTGAAGCGGAACACCTGTAAAATAATAAAGTCGTCTCAATTTCATCATGCGCGAAAATAAACGTTCAAAACATCCATTTATATGTTAAAATACACTTACATTTCTTAAAGATCTGATTCACCGTACATGTACACTTCTCAGGAAATACAGTTCTTGGCTGTGAGTGAGAAAATAAACAAAAACATGTGAATATAAATATACGAGACAATTTTTAACCATTATAAATATCTTCAAATCAATAGAATAAAAGTGATAATTTCCTGTCGTTTTCTATTTATACAGTATTTTATTTCAACATACAAATTGATACCATTACAGTCAAACTCTTAAACATCAACAAAATATCAAGATATTTATTTTCTGTCTCAAGGCAAAACATTTTTGTAAGACTTAGTTTTCTTCAAAATACAAATATGACATACCAATAAAAAAAACAGTCCGTAGACATCTACAATGTGTCGATATTTTATCTTCTATCTAAAGATTTCACCTGTAAATTTATACAGCTGTATGACAAACCACGCCTCTTTTGGGGAGATATATCATATTCATAGATATTTTGTTTTGTTTACGTACTGCTTCCAAGGTATGATCTGTATTTTTTATATCATAGAGTCTTTAATTAATAACTTATACACCATCTACATTTTATTTTTCGCTCAACGATAATCTCCAAATTAGCCATATAAGTATGTTGTGTGGGTACCAGACTAGTTTTTTGTCGTATCGTTTTATTGCATGAGCGGTAAATCAGTTTGGCAAACAAAACTTTACCTCTTGAACATTTGAATTCAATCAGAAACCATTTTAATTTGTTTGTGAACGCTGTAACCATTGAAAAACAAATAGACGGCCCCATTACAAATACTTTTACAGTTTAATTTGATATCTTAGTATATTAACTATATGTCTCAAGACATGGCCATTGTCGATGGTGTATCTGAAATCAACGGTGTAGAAAAATGCATTTATATAATGAAATAAAACGAAACATCTTAAGACATTTTTCCATGTCTCAAGACATTTTGCTATGTCTCAAGACATTTTGCTATGTCTCAAGACATTTTGCTATGTCTCAAGACATCTTTTCATGTCTCAAGACATAATGAATATTATAAAAGTTCAGCTGTAACGTAGGGATACTAATTTGCTCATACCCCCTAGAATGACATGGTAATAGATATCAATCATTACTGTTTTTCTCTCGACCGGCAGTTAATCCTTGGTTAAGTGGAGCGTCAGTTCGCCGTGCGGGATCTTCATTTTCGCAGCCAATTCCGCTCAGAACGGAGACATGAAAACCGATGAAAAGTGTATAGAAAATATCACGTTCTTTGTACGTCATAAATACTTGCAAAATACCTATGACGAGTCCGTATTTGACCTTTTGCAAGGTTAAATGTGGTTCCCGTTCAAAAATACCCTCATTTTACAGTGCAAGTTCATATTTCTCTACCTTCATCCCAGACGGGCTCTTCTTTAATACATGCCTATTGTATGTATATCTAATTCTTTCTTTTCCTTAATATGCATTATATATTTGCCGCTGGACGTTTAGCAACCATCAAACCAGCAATCAATCATTTTTCTTACATGTAAACCGGTAAAAGGGATTAAGTAAAGGGCATAGTATAACGTATACACATTGAAAACAACTCGATATCTCTTACAATGTACGACTTTTTGTACAGATTGAATTGAATAGATAACTGAGTTTATATTTGATATCATGAACATGCCGTTTTGAAGCGGAACACCTGTAAAATAATAAAGTCGTCTCAATTTCATCATGCGCGAAAATAAACGTTCAAAACATCCATTTATATGTTAAAAAACACTTACATTTCTTAAAGATCTGATTCACCGTACATGTACACTTCTCGGGAAATACAGTTCTTGGCTGTGAGTGAGAAAATAAACAAAAACATGTGAATATAAATATACGAGACAATTTTTAACCATTATAAATATCTTCAAATCAATAGAATAAAAGTGATAATTTCCTGTCGTTTTCTTTTTATACAGTATTTTATTTCAACATACAAATAGATACCATTACAGTCAAACTCTTAAACATCAACAAAATATCAAGATATTTATTTTCTGTCTCAAGGCAAAACATTTTTGTAAGACTTAGTTTTCTTCAAAATACAAATATGACATACCAATAAAAAAAACAGTCCGTAGACATCTACAATGTGTCGATATTTTATCTTCTATCTAAAGATTTCACCTGTAAATTTATACAGCTGTATGACAAACCACGCCTCTTTTGGGGAGATATATCATATTCATAGATATTTTGTTTTGTTTACGTACTGCTTCCAAGGTATGATCTGTATTTTTTATATCATAGAGTCTTTAATTAATAACTTATACACCATCTACATTTTATTTTTCGCTCAACGATAATCTCCAAATTAGCCATATAAGTATGTTGTGTGGGTACCAGACTAGTTTTTTGTCGTATCGTTTTATTGCATGAGCGGTAAATCAGTTTGGCAAACAAAACTTTACCTCTTGAACATTTGAATTCAATCAGAAACCATTTTAATTTGTTTGTGAACGCTGTAACAATTGAAAAACAAATAGACGGCCCCATTACAAATACTTTTACAGTTTAATTTGATATCTTAGTATATTAACTATATGTCTCAAGACATGGCCATTGTCGATGGTGTATCTGAAATCAACCATGTAGAAAAATGCATTTATATAATGAAATAAAACGATACATCTTAAGACATTTTTCCATGTCTCAAGACATTTTGCTATGTCTCAAGACATTTTGCTATGTCTCAAGACATTTTGCTATGTCTCAAGACATTTTGCTATGTCTCAAGACATTTTGCCTTGTCTCAAGACATTTTGCCATGTCTCAAAACATCTTTCCATGTCTCAAGACATAATGAATATTATAAAAGTTCAGCTGTAACGTAGGGATACTAATTTGCTCATAACCCCTAGGATGACATGGTAATACATATCAATCATTACTGTTTTTCTCTCGACCGGCAGTGAATCTTTGGTTAAGTGGAGCGTCAGTTCGCCGTGCGGGATCTTCATTTTCGCAGCCAATTCCGCTCAGAACGGAGACATGAAAACCGATGAAAAGTGTATAGAGAATATCACGTTCTTTGTATGTCATAAATACTTGCAAAATACCTATGACGGGTCCGTATTTGACCTTTTGCAAGGTTAAATGTAGTTCCCGTTCCAATATACCCTCATTTTACAGTGCAAGTTCATATTTCTCTACCTTCATCCCAGACGGACTCTTCTTTAATACATGCCTATTGTATGTATATCTAATTCTTTCTTATCCCTAATATGCATTATATATTTGCCGCTGGACGTTTAGCAACCATTAAACCAGCAATCAATCATTTTTCTTACATGTAAACTGGTAAAAGGGATTAAGTAAAGGGCATAGTATAACGTATACACATTGAAAACAACTCGATATCTCTTACAATGTACGACTTTTTGTGCAGATTGAATAGAACAGATAACTGAGTTTATATTTGATATCATGAACATGCCGTTTTGAAGCGGAACACCTGTAAAATAATAAAGTCGTCTCAATTTCATCATGCGCGAAAATAAACGTTCAAAACATCCATTTATATGTTAAAATACACTTACATTTCTTAAAGATCTGATTCACCGTACATGTACACTTCTCGGGAAATTAAGTTCTTGGCTGTGAGTGAGAAAATAAACAAAAACATGTGAATATAAATATACGAGACAATTTTTAACCATTATAAATATCTTCAAATCAATAGAATAAAAGTGATAATTTCCTGTCGTTTTCTATTTATACAGTATTTTATTTCAACATACAAATAGATACCATTACAGTCAAACTCTTAAACATCAACAAAATATCAAGATATTTATTTTCTGTCTCAAGGCAAAACATTTTTGTAAGACTTAGTTTTCTTCAAAATACAAATATGACATACCAATAAAAAAAACAGTCCGTAGACATCTACAATGTGTCGATATTTTATCTTCTATCTAAAGATTTCACCTGTAAATTTATACAGCTGTTTGACTAACCACGCCTCTTTTGGGGAGATATATCATATTCATAGATATTTTGTTTTGTTTACGTACTGCTTCCAAGGTATGATCTGTATTTTTTATATCATAGAGTCTTTAATTAATAACTTATACACCATCTACATTTTATTTTTCGCTCAACGATAATCTCCAAATTAGCCATATAAGTATGTTGTGTGGGTACCAGACTAGTTTTTGTCGTATCGTTTTATTGCATGAGCGGTAAATCAGTTTGGCAAACAAAACTTTACCTCTTGAACATTTGTATTCAATCAGAAACCATTTTAATTTGTTTGTAAACGCTGTAACCATTGAAAAACAAATAGACGGCCCCATTACAAATACTTTTACAGTTTAATTTGATATCTTAGTATATTAACTATATGTCTCAAGACATTTTGCTATGTCTCAAGACATTTTGCTATGTCTCAAGACATTTTGCTATGTCTCAAGACATTTTGCTATGTCTCAAGACATTTTGCCTTGTCTCAAGACATTTTGCCATGTCTCAAGACATCTTTCCATGTCTCAAGACATAATGAATATTATAAAAGTTCAGCTGTAACGTAGGGATACTAATTTGCTCATAACCCCTAGGATGACATGGTAATACATATCAATCATTACTGTTTTTCTCTCGACCGGCAGTAAATCTTTGGTTAAGTGGAGCGTCAGTTCGCCGTGCGGGATCTTTATTTTCGCAGCCAATTCCGCTCAGAACGGAGACATGAAAACCGATGAAAAGTGTATAGAGAATATCACGTTCTTTGTATGTCATAAATACTTGCAAAATACTTATGGCGGGTCCGTATTTGACCTTTTGCAAGGTTAAATGTGGTTCCCGTTCAAACATACCCTCATTTTACAGTGCAAGTTCATATTTCTCTACCTTCATCCCAGACGGGCTCTTCTTTAATACATGCCTATTGTATGTATATCTAATTCTTTCTTATCCCTAATATGCATTATATATTTGCCGCTGGACGTTTAGCAACCATCAAACCAGCAATCAATCATTTTTCTTACATGTAAACCGGTAAAAGGGATTAAGTAAAGGGCATAGTATAACGTATACACATTGAAAACAACTCGATATATCTTACAATGTACGACTTTTTGTACAGATTGAATAGAATAGATAACTGAGTTTATATTTAATATCATGTACATGCCTTTTTGAAACGGAACACCTGTAAAATAATAAAGTCGTCTCATTTTCATCATGCGCAAAAATAAACGATCAAAACATCCATTATATGTTAAAATACACTTACATTTCTTAAAGATCTGATTCACCGTACATGTACACTTCTCAGCAAATACAGTGCTTGACTGTGAATGAGAAAATAAACAAAAACATATGAATATAAATATACGAGACAATTGTTAACCATTATAAATATCTTCAAATAAATAGAATAATAATGATAATTTCCTGTCGTATTCTATTTATATAGTATTTTATTTCAACATACAAATTGATACCAATACAGCAAAACTCTCTAACTCAACAAAGTATCAAGATATCTATTCTCTGTCTCAAGGCAAAACATTTTTGTAAGACTTAGTTTTCTTCAAAATACACATATGACATACCAATAAGAAACAGTCCGTAGACATCTTCAATGTATCGATATTTTATCTTCTATCTAAAGATTGAACCTGTAAATACAGCTGTTTGACAAACCACACCTCTTTTTCGGGAGATATATCAAATTCATAGATATTTTGTTTTGTTAACGTACTGTTTCCAAGGTATGATCTGTATTTTTTTATATCATAGAGTCTTTAATTAATAATTTATACACCATCTACATTTTATTTTTCGCTCAATGATCATCTCCAAATAACCATATAAGTAAGTTGTGTGGGTACCAGGCTAGTTTTTGTCGTATCTCTTTATTGCATGAACTGTAAATCTGTTTGTCAAACAAAACTTCACCTCTTGAACATTTGAATTCAATCAGAAACCATTTTAATATGTTTGTGAATGCTATATCCATTGAAAAACAAATAGACGGCTGCATTGCAAATACTTTTACAGTTTAATTTGATATCTTAGTATATTAACTATATGTCTCAAGACATGGCCATTGCCAAAGGTGTATCTGAAATCAACCATGTAGAAAATTGCATTTATATAATGAACTAAAACGAAACATCTTAATAGTTATCAAAAGTACCAAGATTATAATTTAGTACGCCAGACGCGCGTTTTGTCTACATAAAACTCTTCAGTGACGCTCAAATCGAAATATTGATAAAGCCAAGACATTTTTCCATGTCTCAAGACATTTTGCTATGTCTCAAGACATTTTGCCATGTCTCAAGACATTTTGCCATGTCTCAAGACAACTTTCCATGTCTCTAGACATAGGGAATATTATAAAAGTTCAGCTGTAACGTAGGGATACTAATTTGTTCCTACCCCCAAGGATGACATGGTAATATATATCAATCATCACTGCTTTTCTGTCGACCGGCAGTAAATCCTTGGTTAAGTGGAGCGTCAGTTCGCCGTGCGGGATCTTCATTTTCGCAGCAAAGTCCGGTCAGAACAGAGACATGAAAACCGATGAAAAGTGTATAGAGAATATTACGTTCTTTGTACGTCATAAATACTTGCAAAATTTCTATGACGGGTCCGTATTTAACCTTTTGCAAGGTTAAATGTGGTTCCCGTTCCAATATACCCTCATTTTACAGTGCAAGTTCAGATTTCTTTACCTTCATCCCAGACGGACTCTACTTTAATACATGCCTATAGTATGTATATCTAATTCTTTCTTATCCCTAATATGCATTATATGTTTGCCGCTGGACGTTTAGCAACCATCAAACCAGCAATCAATCATTTTTCTTACATGTAAACCGGTAAAAGGAATTAAGTAAAGGGCATACTATAACGTATACACATTGATAACAACTCAACATCTCTTACAATGTACGACTTTTTGTACAGATTGAATAGAATAGATAACTGAGTTTATATTTAATATCATGTACATGCCTTTTTGAAACGGAACACCTGTAAAATAATAAAGTCGTCTCATTTTCATCATGCGCAAAAATAAACGATCAAAACATCCATTTATATGTTAAAATACACTTACATTTCTTAAAGATCTGATTCACCGTACATGTACACTTCTCAACAAATACAGTGCTTGGCTGTGAATGAGAAAATAAACAAAAACATATGAATATAAATATACGAGACAATTTTTAACCATTATAAATATCTTCAAATAAATAGAATAATAATGATAATTTCCTGTCTTTTTCTATTTATATAGTATTTTATTTCAACATACAAATTGATACCAATACAGCAAAACTCTTAAACATCAACAAAGTATCAAGATATTTATTCTCTGTCTCAAGGCAAAACATTTTTGTAAGACTTAGTTTTCTTCAAAATACAAATATGACATACCAATAAGAAACAGTCCGATGCTATAATGCATCTGTTTAATTCATGTTTGTCAACAATATTCAAAATCAATGCTAATTTTAAACAGCTTGCAAAATTTCTATGTTTATTTTTATTTACATATAAACACGTGGACTATGTCCTGAATTGTGACCCTATAATCAATGTAAAATTGACAAATATTTCGAAGAGTTGCTGTAAATTATGTATGTTCACCAACGTACACTATGAAATAAACAAATTATGTGTTATCAGATAGTAAAATATACAATATGTTTAATTATTATGTTGACCGTAGAAAACAAGTTTTCATGATTATTTGTAGTAACCAATGTGGGTTTCGGCCTAAATCACAAATTGGAAAAATGAATGAAGGTGTTTATTTAATAAAATTTAAAAGGCAGTTACGGGTGTATGCTCATCCCAGTGAATTGTGACGATGTCATAAGTATGCACGAGCAAAATGAAACGTTTGTAATTGTGAGATACTTTTTATATATTGTGTATAATTTTTTTTCACATATCTGTAGCACTTATGATTAATGAACAAAACAAAGCATTATTTTACCATAACTTTGTATTATGTCAATTTCAATTATTAGTATAAATGTCAATGGTATGGTAGATAATAAAAAACGAAATGCTGTTTTTTACTGGTGTAAAAAGAAAAATATTGACGTAATATGCTTGCAAGAAACACATAGCTCTAGCGAGGTCGAAACGAAATGGAAAAACGAATGGAAGGGGGACAGTTTTTGGAATCATGGATCAAGTAACTCAAAAGGGGTAGCGATTCTTTTTTCAGAAAAATTTAAATTTGAAATCTCTAAAAACGGACAAGATAGTAATGGTAGAACAATTTCTGCACATGTTAAAACACCAGGAAATAACGGGATTTTTATTTACAATATTTATGCTCCCAATTTGGCTGGTGACAGAAAATTATTTTTTGAAAAAAATATTCTTATTGATAACGGTAATAGAAATATCGTTCTTGGGGATTTTAACTGTGCTCTTATAAAAAACTTAGATCGAAAACCAGTGCCTTTTCGAGAAGACATTGGATCGTTTGAATTAAAAACATTTGTCGAGCATAACGAATTAATAGACGTGTGGAGAAAACGATACCCTAAAGACAAACAATATACTTTTTGTCGGGGTACCTCAAAGTCACGAATTGATTATATCTTTATAAGTAGTGAGCTTCAATATAAATCGCAACAGGCAAAGATAGTTTATTTTCCGTTCAGTGACCACGACGGTGTATTCATGAAATTAAAAACAAATGAACCAGAACGCGGTCCCTGAACGTGGAAAATGAACTCATCAGTTATTCAATCGGATTTATTTAGAAATACGTTCGAAAGCTTTTGGGAAAACTGGAAATTAAAAAAAAATAAGTTCGAAAATAGTCTTGAATGGTGGGAGGAAACTAAGATAAAAATAAAAAGTATTACTATAGAAGTGGCAAAGCAATATACGTTACAGAAAAACAAATAAGGGAGTGGGGAAAAAAATTGGATAAATTTACGGGATCCGATCTTACAAATAACATGAATAATGAAAACGAATTAAATGATTTAAAAGTTAAAATAAAAGACTATTATGACAAAAAAGCCGAGGCAGTCAAAATTAGGTCTAAGGTTAATTGGTACGAAAAAGGCAAAAAATCTACAGGGTACTTCTTTAATCTAGAAAAAAAGAGGGGCGCGGAAAAATTATGGTCTAGAATAAAAGGTGCAGACGGAAAGTATAAAGATGATATAGAATCTATTTTAGAAGAACAAGTATCTTTCTACAAAAAATTATTTACGTCCGAGGGGTGGGATAGGGAGGCTGCAGAAAATCATTACAGAATATAGACCATAAACTAACCGAAGAAAAAAAAAAAAATGTGAAATGGAAATAACTTTGGATGAAATAAGTAAGGCCATTACAATTTTAAAACTTGATAAATCCCCTGGGGAAGACGGAATTGTAAATGAATTTTATAAAATATATTGGTATTTGATAAAGGACGACTTCGTGGCGGTTATTAAGGAAATCTTTGAAAACAATTTGCTCTGTGAATCTCAATATAGAGGTATGATTACGCTTATGTTTAAGTCTGGGGAGAGAGAGGACATAAAAAATTGGCGTCCTATAACGCTCTTGAACACGGACTATAAAATTATTTCCAAAGTACTCGCGGAACGGTTAAAAAATGTATTACCGCAAATAATTGATTTCGATCAAAAAGAGTTTGTCAAAGGGCACAACATTTTTCAAGGCAATAGATTACTACAAGATGTTATAGATTTTTGTGAATTAGAAGATGAGGAGGGTGCAATATTATTTTTGGATCAACAAAAAGCATTTGATAGGGCGGAATGGGAATGGATCGATTTTTGCTTATTAAAATTTGGGTTTGGGGAAAAATTCAGGAGTTGGGTAAAAATGCTTTTCATTAACGCCAAGACGTGTACTCATACGAATGGGTTTACTTCCAGATTCGTAAGCATAACCCGTTCAATTCGTCAAGGATGCCCAATAGCCCCGATGTTATATATCCTGCAAGCAGAACCACTTGCAGCATCAATTAGAAATAATCCTAATATAGAAGGAAGAAAACTTCCTACTAGAACTGGGGACTATATTGAAACAAAGCTAAATATGTTTGCTGACGATACTCAACTCTTTAATAAAAGCGAAGAGTCTATCGAAGAAACATTTAAAACTTTAAAACTGTACGAAAATGCTTCGGAGGCTAAAATGAATATGGATAAGACTGTTGGCATGTATTTAGGCAAGTGGCGAAATAAAAAACCAAAATTTAACAAAATTAAATGGTCTAAGAGTCCTGTGAAAGCATTAGGGGTACAACATGGATATGGGGTGGACTTGGATCAAATTTGGTTAGAAAAAATAAATAAGATAAAAAACTGTATGGAAGTTTGGAAATCCAGAGATCTCACATTTACGGGAAAAGTTTTGATTATTAAATCTTTTGTACTGTCTGTCATTGGATACGAAATTGAAATGAGAGGTATCCCGGATATATACGAAAAACAATTAAATAATATTATATGGTCCTTTATATGGGATGGGGAAACAAACCAAATCGCTAGAACAGTGTGCTGTTTACCGAAAGAAAAAGGGGGGATAGGAATGATAAACTTAAGGGACTTTATTAAATCAAAACAGGTGAAAAGTATGTACAGTATTGTCAACTCAAAAACACAAAAATGGAATGCAATAGGAAAATACTGGTTAAAGTCACTTGACGAAAAATATGATACAGATTTTTGTATATGTTCTTGTTCGGACACTACATGTTTTAGGCAAATACAAATGTCCAAATATTATAAAGAACTTCTAATTTCCTGGACTGACTTACAGAAAATCCAAAAATCGGTCACGAAAGAAGACCTTTTTGAAGAAAATATATTCGGCAATTGTAAATTTAAGTTCAAGGGACATGCATTATATTATGCAAATTTTGCCTCCAGTGGAATAAAAAAAAAAGAAGGTATATGGGACTTAAACAATAAATCCTTTAAAACTTCTTTTGATATTTTTAAACAGTCTTAAAGATAAAAGAAATTGGATTGCACAATATAGCCGCATAGAATCTTCGTTAACACCTCAACAAATTGACGTTTTAAAAACAGACTCTATCATACAAAGTCATTCTGATAGACCTAAAAAAATTACAAATTCTTGTCAATTTATAAAAAATGGAGTTGTCGTTGATGCAAAAAATTATGCCTTAAAGATATTAGATACTTTTATGAGAATAAAACAGCTCCAAATAGCCAGCTTAAGTGGAATTTACATTTTGGGAATGAACTACCATGGGAATACATTTGGGAAACTTTAAATAAGAATTTAGCTAACAGAAAAACTAAACAACTTCAATGGAAGTTACTACATAATATAATTTACACTGAAGAAAAATTACAAAAAATGAATCGCTCAAACGGGAAGTGTCACTTTTGCAATGAAAACGACTCACTTTTTCATCTTTTTGTTTATTGTAAACTGGTGGAAGACGTTTGGCGGGAAATTTTTGAGAAAATATGGGAATTTTGTTCAAAATTAAATATAGAAAAATTACAAAAATCGGAAACAAGTATAATTTTTGGGGTCATTAATGCAGATGCATCTTATACCCAAATTTTACACACGGTGCTTCTAATCACGAAATGGGTTATCTGGAAAACTAGAAATATCGCAAAATATCAAAAGAAAGGGATAAGTAAATCGGTGATTTTAAATATGATAAAACATGAAATGCAATTTTTGCTCAAATGTCTTAAACCAAATACGAAAAACGAAGAATTTTCTACTATGTGTGACATTTTTTGTATATAAATATATACTTTGTGTGGTCAAGGCAGTGCAGTGACCTCTTTACTACCGATTGAATAATAATATGTACACTGCTCGCAACTCCCTGCATGTAATTTCTATTGTGTATGTAATTCATGTATATCATTTAATTGTAACAAGTCATGTTGGATCAACAGGTTCATTTTATAAACAAATATTTACTCACCATATCTTTGAAATAAATCCTTTTTGAAAATCAAAATCATTAATCCATTTTTTTATGAATGAACTACACACCCCTTTAACAAATCGCACGTGGTAAATGATCACTCGACCAGAAATTAAATGTAATTTAAATTAACATAACAAAAGACTTGATGTGTACGATAAAATTGAAACTGCCTAATAAATACAGGTAGCCTTTGTGAGAAATAAATAAAGATAAAAACATACTTTATTCAAAAAATTATATTTGGTGAGAGCTGGTAAAGATATATAGATCGATAATGATTGCAGGTACATGTACATTTGTACAAGGATAGATAAGATTTATAAAGGTGATGTTAATAATTCATAGTGGGAGGTTTTTTTTCTCGTTTGCTTTTTTCCCGACAAATGAGACTGAAAAAATTGGGGCCCCCTTAGTTGCTCCCCTGGGCAACTGAGGGTTGATGTAACAGGTGATTGTTAATAAAATATGTTTAATATCAAAAAAAAATAAATAAAAGAAACAGTCCGTAGACATCTTCAATGTATCGATATTTTATCTTCTATCTAAAGATTGAACCTGTAAATACAGCTGTTTGACAAACCACACCTCTTTTTCGGGAGATATATCAAATTCATAGATATTTTGTTTTGTTAACGTACTGTTTCCAAGGTATGATCTGTATTTTTTATATCATAGAGTTTTTAATTAATAATTTATACACCATCTACATTTTATTTTTCGCTCACTGATAATCTCCAAATAACCAAATAAGTATGTTGTGTGGGTACCAGACTAGTTTTTGTCGCATCTCTTTATTGCATGAACTGTAAATATGTTTGTCAAACAAAACTTCACCTCTTGAACATTTGAATTCAATCAGAAACCATTTTAATATGTTTGTGAATGCTATATCCATTGAAAAACAAATAGACGGCCGCATTGCAAATACTTTTACAGTTTAATTTGATATCTTAGTATATTAACTATATGTCTCAACACATGGCCATTGTCGATGGTGTATCTGAAATCAACCATGTAGAAAAATGCATTTATATAATGAAATAAAACGAAACATCTTAAGACATTTTTCCATGTCTCAAGACATTTTGCTATGTCTCAAGACATTTTGCTATGTCTCAAGACATTTTGCTATGTCTCAAGACATTTTGCCTTGTCTCAAGACATTTTGCCATGTCTCAAGACATCTTTCCATGTCTCAAGACATAATGAATATTATAAAAGTTCAGCTGTAACGTAGGGATACTAATTTGCTCATACCCCCTAGGATGACATGGGTATAAATATCAATCATTACTGTTTTTCTCCCGACCGGCAGTAAATCTTTGGTTAAGTGGAGCGTCAGTTCGCCGTGCGGGATCTTCATTTTCGCAGCCAATTCCGCTCAGAACGGAGACATGAAAATCGATGAAAAGTGTGTAGAGAATATCACGTTCTTTGTACGTCATAAATACTTGCAAAATACCTATGACGGGTCTGTATTTGACCTTTTGCAAGGTTAAATGTGGTTCCCGTTCCAATATACCCTCATTTTACAGTGCAAGTTCATATTTCTCTACCTTCATCCCAGACGGGCTCTTCTTTAATACATGCCTATTGTATGTATATCTAATTCTTTCTTATCCCTAATATGCATTATATATTTGCCGCTGGACGTTTAGCAACCATCAAACCAGCAATCAATCATTTTTCTTACATGTAAACCGGTAAAAGGGATTAAGTAAAGGGCATAGTATAACGTATACACATTGAAAACAACTCGATATCTCTTACAATGTACGACTTTTTGTACAGATTGAATAGAATAGATAACTGAGTTTATATTTGATATCATGAACATGCCGTTTTGAAGCGGAACACCTGTAAAATAATAAAGTCGTCTCAATTTCATCATGCGCGAAAATAAACGTTCAAAACATCCATTTATATGTTAAAATACACTTACATTTCTTAAAGATCTGATTCACCGTACATGTACACTTCTCAGGAAATACAGTTCTTGGCTGTGAGTGAGAAAATAAACAAAAACATGTGAATATAAATATACGAGACAATTTTTAACCATTATAAATATCTTCAAATCAATAGAATAAAAGTGATAATTTCCTGTCGTTTTCTATTTATACAGTATTTTATTTCAACATACAAATAGATACCATTACAGTCAAACTCTTAAACATCAACAAAATATCAAGATATTTATTTTCTGTCTCAAGGCCCAAAATTTTGTAAGACTTAGTTTTCTTCAAAATACAAATATGACATACCAATAAAAAAAACAGTCCGTAGACATCTACAATGTGTCAATATTTTATCTTATATCTAAAGATTTCACCTGTAAATTTATACAGCTGTTTGACAAACCACGCCTCTTTTGGGGAGATATATCATATTCATAGATATTTTGTTTTGTTTACGTACTGTTTCCAAGGTATGATCTGTATTTTTTTATATCATAGAGTCTTTAATTAATAACTTATACACCATCTACATTTTATTTTTCGCTCAACGATAATCTCCAAATTAGCCATATAAGTATGTTGTGTGGGTACCAGACTAGTTTTTGTCGTATCGTTTTATTGCATGAGCGGTAAATCAGTTTGGCAAACAAAACTTTACCTCTTGAACATTTGAATTCAATCAGAAACCATTTTAATTTGTTTGTGAACGCTGTAACCATTGAAAAACAAATAGACGGCCCCATTACAAATACTTTTACAGTTTAATTTGATATCTTAGTATATTAACTATATGTCTCAAGACATGGCCATTGTCGATGGTGTATCTGAAATCAACCATGTAGAAAAATGCATTTATATAATGAAATAAAACGAAACATCTTAAGACATTTTTCCATGTCTCAAGACATTTTGCTATGTCTCAAGACATTTTGCTATGTCTCAAGACATTTTGCTATGTCTCAAGACATTTTGCTATGTCTCAAGACATTTTGCCTTGTCTCAAGACATTTTGCCATGTCTCAAGACATCTTTCCATGTCTCAAGACATAATGAATATTATAAAAGTTCAGCTGTAACGTAGGGAAACTAATTTGCTCATAACCCCTAGGATGACATGGTAATACATATCAATCATTACTGTTTTTCTCTCGACCGGCAGTAAATCTTTGGTTAAGTGGAGCGTCAGTTCGCCGTGCGGGATCTTCATTTTCGCGGCCAATTCCGCTCAGACATGAAAACCGATGAAAAGTGTATAGAGAATATCACGTTCTTTGTATGTCATAAATACTTGCAAAATACCTATGACGGGTCCGTATTTGACCTTTTGCAAGGTTAAATGTGGTTCCCGTTCCAATATACCCTCATTTTACAGTGCAAGTTCAAATTTTTCTACCTTCATCCCAGACGGGCTCTTCTTTAATACATGCCTATTGTATGTATATCTAATTCTTTCTTATCCCTAATATGCATTATATATTTGCCGCTGGACGTTTAGCAACCATCAAACCAGCAATCAATCATTTTTCTTACATGTTAACCGGTAAAAGGGATTAAGTCAAGGGCATAGTATAACTTATACACATTGATAACAACTCGATATATCTTACAATGTACGACTTTTTGTACAGATTGAATAGAATAGATAACTGAGTTTATATTTAATATCATGTACATGCCTTTTTGAAACGGAACACCTGTAAAATAATAAAGTCGTCTCATTTTCATCATGCGCAAAAATAAACGATCAAAACATCCATTATATGTTAAAATACACTTACATCTCTTAAAGATCTGATTCACCGTACATGTACACTTCTCAGCAAATACAGTGCTTGGCTGTGAATGAGAAAATAAACAAAAACATATGAATATAAATATACGAGACAATTTTTAACCATTATAAATATCTTCAAATAAATAGAATAATAATGATAATTTCCTGTCGTTTTCTATTTATATAGTATTTTATTTCAACATACAAATTGATACCAATACAGCAAAACTCTTAAACATCAATAAAGTATCAAGATATTTATTCTCTGTCTCAAGGCAAAACATTTTTGTAAGACTTAGTTTCTTCAAAATACAAATATGACATACCAATAAGAAACAGTCCGTAGACATCTTCAATGTATCGATATTTTATCTTCTATTTAAAGATTTCACCTGTAAATACAACTGTTTGACAAACCACACCTCTTTTTCGGGAGATATATCAAATTCATAGATATTTTGTTTTGTTAACGTACTGTTTACAAGGTATGATCTGTATTATTTTATATCATAGAGTCTTTAAATAATAATTTATACACCATCTACATTTTATTTTTCGCTCAATGATAATCTCCAAATAACTATATAAGTATGTTGTGTGGGTACCAGACTAGTTTTTGTCGTATCGTTTTATTGCATGAGCGGTAAATCAGTTTGGCAAACAAAACTTTACCTCTTGAACATTTGAATTCAATCAGAAACCATTTTAATTTGTTTGTGAACTCTGTAACCATTGAAAAACAAATAGACGGCCCCATTACAAATACTTTTACAGTTTAATTTGATATCTTAGTATATTAAGTATATGTCTCAAGACATGGCCATTGTCGATGGTGTATCTGAAATCAACGATGTAGAAAAATGCATTTATATAATGAAATAAAACGAAACATCTTAAGACATTTTTCCATGTCTCAAGACATTTTGCTATGTCTCAAGACATTTTGCTATGTCTCAAGACATTTTGCCTTGTCTCAAGACATTTTGCCATGTCTCAAGACATCTTTCCATGTCTCAAGACATAATGAATATTATAAAAGTTCAGCTGTAACGTAGGGATACTAATTTGCTCATACCCCCTAGGATGACATGGTAATAGATATCAATCATTACTGTTTTTCTCTCGACCAGCAGTAAATCCTTGGTTAAGTGGAGCCTCAGTTCGCCGTGCGGGATCTTCATTTTCGCAGCCAATTCCACTCAGAACGGAGACATGAAAACCGGTAAAAAATGTATAGAAAATATCACGTTCTTTGTACGTCATAAATACTTGCAAAATACATATGACGAGTCCGTATTTGACCTTTTGCAAGGTTAAATGTGGTTCCCGTTCAAACATACCCTCATTTTACAGTGCAAGTTCATATTTATCTACCTTCATCCCAGACGGGCTCTTCTTTAATACATGCCTATTGTATGTATATCTAATTCTTTCTTATCCCTAATATGCATTGTATATTTGCCGCTGGACGTTTAGCAACCATCAAACCAGCAATCAATCATTTTTCTTACATGTAAACCGGTAAAAGGGATTAAGTAAAGGGCATAGTATAACGTATACACATTGAAACCAACTCGATATCTCTTACAATGTACGACTTTTTGTACAGATTGAATAGAATAGATAACTGAGTTTATATTTGATATCATGAACATGCCGTTTTGAAGCGGAACACCTGTAAAATAATAAAGTCGTCTCAATTTCATCATGCGCGAAAATAAACGTTCAAAACATCCATTTATATGTTAAAATACACTTACATTTCTTAAAGATCTGATTCACCGTACATGTACACTTCTCAGGAAATACAGTTCTTGGCTGTGAGTGAGAAAATAAACAAAAACATGTGAATATAAATATACGAGACAATTTTTAACCATTATAAATATCTTCAAATCAATAGAATAAAAGTGATAATTTCCTGTCGTTTTCTATTTATACAGTATTTTATTTCAACATACAAATTGATACCATTACAGTCAAACTCTTAAACATCAACAAAATATCAAGATATTTATTTTTGTCTCTCAAGGCAAAACATTTTTGTAAGACTAAGTTTTCTTCAAAATAAAAATATGACATACCAATAAAAAAAAACAGTCCGTAGACATCTACAATGTGTTGATATTTTATCTTCTATCTAAAGATTTCACCTGTAAATTTATACAGCTGTTTGACAAACCACGCCTCTTTTGGGGAGATATATCATATTCATAGATATTTTGTTTTGTTTACGTACTGCTTCCAAGGTATGATCTGTATTTTTTATATCATAGAGTCTTTAATTAATAACTTATACACCATCTACATTTTATTTTTCGCTCAACGATAATCTCCAAATTAGCCATATAAGTATGTTGTGTGGGTACCAGACTAGTTTTTGTCGTATCGTTTTATTGCATGAGCGGTAAATCAGTTTGGCAAACAAAACTTTACCTCTTGAACATTTGAATTCAATCAGAAACCATTTTAATTTGTTTGTGAACGCTGTAACCATTGAAAAACAAATAGACGGCCCCATTACAAATACTTTTACAGTTTAATTTGATATCTTAGTATATTAACTATATGTCTCAAGACATGGCCATTGTCGATGGTGTATCTGAAATCAACCATGTAGAAAAATGCATTTATATAATGAAATAAAACGAAACATCTTAAGACATTTTTCCATGTCTCAAGACATTTTGCTCTGTCTCAAGACATTTTGCTATGTCTCAAGACATTTTGCTATGTCTCAAGACATTTTGCCATGTCTCAAGACATTTTGCCTTGTCTCAAGACATTTTGCCATGTCTCAAGACATCTTTCCATGTCTCAAGACATAATGAATATTATAAAAGTTCAGCTGTAACGTAGGGAAACTAATTTGCTCATAACCCCTAGGATGACATGGTAATACATATCAATCATTACTGTTTTTCTCTCGACCGGCAGTAAATCTTTGGTTAAGTGGAGCGTCAGTTCGCCGTGCGGGATCTTCATTTTCGCAGCCAATTCCGCTCAGAACGGAGACATGAAAACCGATGAAAAGTGTATAGAGAATATCACGTTCTTTGTATGTCATAAATACTTGCAAAATACCTATGACGGGTCCATATTTGACCTTTTGCAAGGTTAAATGTGGTTCCCGTTCCAATATACCCTCATTTTACAGTGCAAGTTCAAATTTTTCTACCTTCATCCCAGACGGGCTGTTCTTTAATACATGCCTGTTGTATGTATATCTAATTCTTTCTTATCCCTAATATGCATTATATATTTGCCGCTGGACGTTTAGCAACCATCAAACCAGCAATCAATCATTTTTCTTACATGTAAACCGGTAAAAGGGATTAAGTAAAGGGCATAGTATAACGTATACACATTGAAAACAACTCGATATCTCTTACAATGTACGACTTTTTGTACAGATTGAATAGAATAGATAACTGAGTTTATATTTGATATCATGAACATGCCGTTTTGAAGCGGAACACCTGTAAAATAATAAAGTCGTCTCAATTTCATCATGCGCGAAAATAAACGTTCAAAACATCCATTTATATGTTAAAATACACTTACATTTCTTAAAGATCTGATTCACCGTACATGTACACTTCTCAGGAAATACAGTTCTTGGCTGTGAGTGAGAAAATAAACAAAAACATGTGAATATAAATATACGAGACAATTTTTAACTATTATAAATATCTTCAAATCAATAGAATAAAAGTGATAATTTCCTGTCGTTTTCTATTGATACAGTATTTTATTTCAACATACAAATTGATACCATTACAGTCAAACTCTTAAACATCAACAAAATATCAAGATATTTATTTTCTGTCTCAAGGCAAAACATTTTTGTAAGACTAAGTTTTCTTCAAAATACAAATATGACATACCAATAAAAAAAAACAGTCCGTAGACATCTACAATGTGTTGATATTTTATCTTCTATCTAAAGATTTCACCTGTAAATTTATACAGCTGTTTGACAAACCACGCCTCTTTTGGGGAGATATATCATATTCATAGATATTTTGTTTTGTTTACGTACTGCTTCCAAGGTATGATCTGTATTTTTTATATCACAGAGTCTTTATTAATAACTTATACACCATCTACATTTTATTTTTCGCTCAACGATAATCTCCAAATTAGCCATATAAGTATGTTGTGTGGGTACCAGACTAGTTTTTGTCGTATCGTTTTATTGCATGAGCGGTAAATCAGTTGGGCAAACAAAACTTTACCTCTTGAACATTTGAATTCAATCAGAAACCATTTTAATTTGTTTGTGAACGCTGTAACCATTGAAAAACAAATAGACGGCCCCATTACAAATACTTTTACAGTTTAATTTGATATCTTAGTATATTAACTATATGTCTCAAGACATGGCCATTGTCGATGGTGTATCTGAAATCAACCATGTAGAAACATGCATTTATATAATGAAATAAAACGAAACATCTTAAGACATTTTTCCATGTCTCAAGACATTTTGCTATGTCTCAAGACATTTTGCTATGTCTCAAGACATTTTGCTATGTCTCAAGACATTTTGCCTTGTCTCAAGACATTTTGCCATGTCTCTAGACATCTTTCCATGTCTCAAGATATAATGAATATTATAAAAGTTCAGCTGTAACGTAGGGATACTAATTTGCTCATAACCCCTAGGATGACATGGTAATACATATCAATCATTACTGTTTTTCTCTCGACCGGCAGTAAATCTTTGGTTAAGTGGAGCGTCAGTTCGCCGTGCGGGATCTTCATTTTCGCAGCCAATTCCGCTCAGACATGAAAACCGATGAAAAGTGTATAGAGAATATCACGTTCTTTGTATGTCATAAATACTTGCAAAATACCTATGACGGGTCCGTATTTGACCTTTTGCAAGGTTAAATGTGGTTCCCGTTCCAATATACCCTCATTTTACAGTGCAAGTTCAAATTTTTCTACCTTCATCCTAGACGGGCTCTTCTTTCATACATGCCTATTGTATGTATATCTAATTCTTTCTAATCCCTAATATGCATTATATATTTGCCGCTGGACGTTTAGCAACCATCAAACCAGCAATCAATCATTTTTCTTACATGTTAACCGGTAAAAGGGATTAAGTCAAGGGCATAGTATAACTTATACACATTGATAACAACTCGATATATCTTACAATGTACGACTTTTTGTACAGATTGAATAGAATAGATAACTGAGTTTATATTTAATATCATGTACATGCCTTTTTGAAACGGAACACCTGAAAAATAATAAAGTCGTCTCATTTTCATCATGCGCAAAAACAAACGATCAAAACATCAATTATATGTTAAAATACACTTACATTTCTTTAAGATCTGATTCACCGTACATGTACACTTCTCAGCAAATACAGTGCTTGGCTGTGAATGAGAAAATAAACAAAAACATATGAATATAAATATACGAGACAATTTTTAACCATTATAAATATCTTCAAATAAATAGAATAATAATGATAATTTCCTGTCGTTTTCTATTTATATAGTATTTTATTTCAACATACAAATTGATACCAATACAGCAAAACTCTTAAACATCAATAAAGTATCAAGATATGTATTCTCTGTCTCAAGGCAAAACATTTTTGTAAGACTTAGTTTTCTTCAAAATACAAATATGACATACCAATAAGAAACAGTCCGTAGACATCTTCAATGTATCGATATTTTATCTTCTATCTAAAGATTGAACCTGTAAATACAACTGTTTGACAAACCACACCTCTTTTTCGGGAGATATATCAAATTCATAGATATTTTGTTTTGTTAACGTACTGTTTCAAAGGTATGATCTGTATTTTTCTATATCATAGAGTCTTTAAATAATAATTTATACACCATCTACATTTTATTTTTTGCTCAACGATAATCTCCAAATTAGCCATATAAGTATGTTGTGTGGGTACCAGACTAGTTTTTGTCGTATCGTTTTATTGCATGAGCGGTAAATCAGTTTGGCAAACAAAACTTTACCTCTTGAACATTTGAATTCAATCAGAAACCATTTTAATTTGTTTGTGAACGCTGTAACCATTGAAAAACAAATAGACGGCCCCATTACAAATACTTTTACAGTTTAATTTGATATCTTAGTATATTAACTATATGTCTCAAGACATGGCCATTGTCGATGGTGTATCTGAAATCAACCATGTAGAAAAATGCATTTATATAATGAAATAAAACGAAACATCTTAAGACATTTTTCCATGTCTCAAGACATTTTGCTATGTCTCAAGACATTTTGCTATGTTTCAAGACATTTTGCTATGTCTCAAGACATTTTGCCATGTCTCAAGACATCTTTCCATGTCTCAAGACATAATGAATATTATAAAAGTTCAGCTGTAACGTAGGGATACTAATTTGCTCATACCCCTTAGGATGACATGGTAATAGATATCAATCATTACTGTTTTTCTCTCGACCGGCAGTAAATCCTTGGTTAAGTGGAGCGTCAGTTCGCCGTGCGGGATCTTCATTTTCGCAGCCAATTCCGCTCAGAACGGAGACATGAAAACCGATGAAAAGTGTATAGAAAATATCACGTTCTTTGTACGTCATAAATACTTGCAAAATACCTATGACGAGTCCGTATTTGACCTTTTGCAAGGTTAAATGTGGTTCCCGTTCAAACATACCCTCATTTTACAGTGCAAGTTCATATTTCTCTACCTTCATCCCAGACGGGCTCTTCTTTAATACATGCCTATTGTATGTATATCTAATTCTTTCTTATCCCTAATATGCATTATATATTTGCCGCTGGACGTTTAGCAACCATCAAACCAGCAATCAATCATTTTTCTTACATGTAAACCGGTAAAAGGGATTAAGTAAAGGGCATAGTATAACGTATACACATTGAAAACAACTCGATATCTCTTACAATGTACGACTTTTTGTACAGATTGAATAGAATAGATAACTGAGTTTATATTTGATATCATGAACATGCCGTTTTGAAGCGGAACACCTGTAAAATAATAAAGTCGTCTCAATTTCATCATGCGCGAAAATAAACGTTCAAAACATCCATTTATATGTTAAAATACACTTACATTTCTTAAAGATCTGATTCACCGTACATGTACACTTCTCAGGAAATACAGTTCTTGGCTGTGAGTGAGAAAATAAACAAAAACATTTGAATATAAATATACGAGACAATTTTTAACCATTATAAATATCTTCAAATCAATAGAATAAAAGTGATAATTTCCTGTCGTTTTCTATTTATACAGTATTTTATTTCAACATACAAATAGATACCATTACAGTCAAACTCTTAAACATCAACAAAATATCAAGATATTTATTTTCTGTCTCAAGACAAAACATTTTTGTAAGACTTAGTTTTCTTCAAAATACAAATATGACATACCAATAAAAAAAACAGTCCGTAGACATCTACAATGTGTCGATATTTTATCTTCTATCTAAAGATTTCACCTGTAAATTTATACAGCTGTTTGACTAACCACGCCTCTTTTGGGGAGATATATCATATTCATAGATATTTTGTTTTGTTTACGTACTGCTTCCAAGGTATGATCTGTATTTTTTATATCATAGAGTCTTTAATTAATAACTTATACACCATCTACATTTTATTTTTCGCTCAACGATAATCTCCAAATTAGCCATATAAGTATGTTGTGTGGGTACCAGACTAGTTTTTGTCGTATCGTTTTATTGCATGAGCGGTAAATCAGTTTGGCAAACAAAACTTTACCTCTTGAACATTTGAATTCAATCAGAAACCATTTTAATTTGTTTGTGAACGCTGTAACCATTGAAAAACAAATAGACGGCCCCATTACAAATACTTTTACAGTTTAATTTGATATCTTAGTATATTAACTATATGTCTCAAGACATGGCCATTGTCGATGGTGTATCTGAAATCAACCATGTAGAAAAATGCATTTATATAATGAAATAAAACGAAACATCTTAAGACATTTTTCCATGTCTCAAGACATTTTGCTATGTCTCAAGACATTTTGCTATGTTTCAAGACATTTTGCTATGTCTCAAGACATTTTGCCATGTCTCAAGACATCTTTCCATGTCTCAAGACATAATGAATATTATAAAAGTTCAGCTGTAACGTAGGGATACTAATTTGCTCATACCCCTTAGGATGACATGGTAATAGATATCAATCATTACTGTTTTTCTCTCGACCGGCAGTAAATCCTTGGTTAAGTGGAGCGTCAGTTTGCCGTGCGGGATCTTCATTTTCGCAGCCAATTCCGCTCAGAACGGAGACATGAAAACCGATGAAAAGTGTATAGAAAATATCACGTTCTTTGTACGTCATAAATACTTGCAAAATACCTATGACGAGTCCGTATTTGACCTTTTGCAAGGTTAAATGTGGTTCCCGTTCAAACATACCCTCATTTTACAGTGCAAGTTCATATTTCTCTACCTTCATCCCAGACGGGCTCTTCTTTAATACATGCCTATTGTATGTATATCTAATTCTTTCTTATCCCTAATATGCATTATATATTTGCCGCTGGACGTTTAGCAACCATCAAACCAGCAATCAATCATTTTTCTTACATGTAAACCGGTAAAAGGGATTAAGTAAAGGGCATAGTATAACGTATAAACATTGAAAACAACTCGATATCTCTTACAATGTACGACTTTTTGTACAGATTGAATAGAATAGATAACTGAGTTTATATTTGATATCATGAACATGCCGTTTTGAAGCGGAACACCTGTAAAATAATAAAGTCGTCTCAATTTCATCATGCGCGAAAATAAACGTTCAAAACATCCATTTATATGTTAAAATACACTTACATTTCTTAAAGATCTGATTCACCGTACATGTACACTTCTCAGGAAATACAGTTCTTGGCTGTGAGTGAGAAAATAAACAAAAACATGTGAATATAAATATACGAGACAATTTTTAACCATTATAAATATCTTCAAATCAATAGAATAAAAGTGATAATTTCCTATCGTTTTCTATTTATACAGTATTTTATTTCAACATACAAATAGATACCATTACAGTCAAACTCTTAAACATCAACAAAATATCAAGATATTTATTTTCTGTCTCAAGACAAAACATTTTTGTAAGACTTAGTTTTCTTCAAAATACAAATATGACATACCAATAAAAAAAACAGTCCGTAGACATCTACAATGTGTCGATATTTTATCTTCTATCTAAAGATTTCACCTGTAAATTTATACAGCTGTTTGACTAACCACGCCTCTTTTGGGGAGATATATCATATTCATAGATATTTTGTTTTGTTTACGTACTGCTTCCAAGGTATGATCTGTATTTTTTATATCATAGAGTCTTTAATTAATAACTTATACACCATCTACATTTTATTTTTCGCTCAACGATAATCTCCAAATTAGCCATATAAGTATGTTGTGTGGGTACCAGACTAGTTTTTGTCGTATCGTTTTATTGCATGAGCGGTAAATCAGTTTGGCAAACAAAACTTTACCTCTTGAACATTTGAATTCAATCAGAAACCATTTTAATTTGTTTGTGAACGCTGTAACCATTGAAAAACAAATAGACGGCCCCATTACAAATACTTTTACAGTTTAATTTGATATCTTAGTATATTAACTATATGTCTCAAGACATGGCCGTTGTCGATGGTGTATCTGATATCAACCATGTAGAAAAATGCATTTATATAATGAAATAAAACGAAACATCTTAAGACATTTTTCCATGTCTCAAGACATTTTGCTATGTCTCAAGACATTTTGCTATGTCTCAAGACATTTTGCTATGTCTCAAGACATTTTGCCATGTCTCAAGACATCTTTCCATGTCTCAAGACATAATGAATATTATAAAAGTTCAGCTGTAACGTAGGTATACTAATTTGCTCATACCCCCTAGGATGACATGGTAATAGATATCAATCATTACTGTTTTTCTCTCGACCGGCAGTAAATCCTTGGTTAAGTGGAGCGTCAGTTCGCCGTGCGGGATCTTCATTTTCGCAGCCAATTCCGCTCAGAACGGAGACATGAAAACCGATGAAAAGTGTATAGAAAATATCACGTTCTTTGTACGTCATAAATACTTGCAAAATACCTATGACGAGTCCGTATTTGACCTTTTGCAAGGTTAAATGTGGTTCCCGTTCAAACATACCCTCATTTTACAGTGCAAGTTCATATTTCTCTACCTTCATCCCAGACGGGCTCTTCTTTAATACATGCCTATTGTATGTATATCTAATTCTTTCTTATCCCTAATATGCATTATATATTTGCCGCTGGACGTTTAGCAACCATCAAACCAGCAATCAATCATTTTTCTTACATGTTAACCGGTAAAAGGGATTAAGTCAAGGGCATAGTATAACTTATACACATTGATAACAACTCGATATATCTTACAATGTACGACTTTTTGTACAGATTGAATAGAATAGATAACTGAGTTTATATTTAATATCATGTACATGCCTTTTTGAAACGGAACACCTGTAAAATAATAAAGTCGTCTCATTTTCATCATGCGCAAAAATAAACGATCAAAACATCCATTATATGTTAAAATACACTTACATTTCTTAAAGATCTGATTCACCGTACATGTACACTTCTCAGCAAATACAGTGCTTGGCTGTGAATGAGAAAATAAACAAAAACATATGAATATAAATATACGAGACAATTTTTAACCATTATAAATATCTTCAAATAAATAGAATAATAATGATAATTTCCTGTCGTTTTCTCTTTATATAGTATTTTATTTCAACATACATTTACAAATTGATACCAATACAGCAAAACTCTTAAACATCAATAAAGTATCAAGATATTTATTCTCTGTCTCAAGGCAAAACATTTTTGTAAGACTTAGTTTTCTTCAAAATACAAATATGACATACCAATAAGAAACAGTCCGTAGACATCTTCAATGTATCGATATTTTATCTTCTATCTAAAGATTGAACCTGTAAATACAACTGTTTGACAAACCACACCTCTTTTTCGGGAGATATATCAAATTCATAGATATTTTGTTTTGTTAACGTACTGTTTCCAAGGTATGATCTGTATTTTTTTATATCATAGAGTCTTTAAATAATAATTTATACACCATCTACATTTTATTTTTCGCTCAATGATAATCTCCAAATAACCATATAAGTAAGTTGTGTGGGTACCAGGCTAGTTTTTGTCGTATCTCTTTATTGAATGAGCGGTAAATCTGTTTGGCAAACAAAAACTTCACCTCTTGAACATTTGAATTCAATCAGAAACCATTTTAATATGTTTGTGAACGCTGTAACCATTGAAAAACAAATAGACGGCGCCATTACAAATACTTTTACAGTTTAATTTGATATCTTAGTATATTAACTATATGTCTCAAGACATGGCCATTGCCAAAGGTGTATCTGAAATCAACCATGTAGAAAATTGCATTTATATAATGAACTAAAACGAAACATCTTAATAGTTATCAAAAGTACCAGGATTATAATTTAGTACGCCAGACGCGCGTTTTGTCTACATAAAACTCTTCAGTGACGCTCAAATCGAAATATTGATAAAGCCAAGACATTTTTCCATGTCTCAAGACATTTTGCTATGTCCCAAGACATTTTGCCATGTCTCAAGACATTTTGCCATGTCTCAAGACATTTTGCCATGTCTCAAGACAACTTTCCATGTCTCTAGACATAGGGAATATTATAAAAGTTCAGCTGTAACGTAGGGATACTAATTTGTTCCTACCCCCAAGGATGACATGGTAATAGATATCAATCATCACTGCTTTTCTGTCGACCGGCAGTAAATCCTTGGTTAAGTGGAGCGTCAGTTCGCCGTGCGGGATCTTCATTTTCGCAGCAAAGTCCGGTCAGAACAGAGACATGAAAACCGATGAAAAGTGTATAGAGAATATTACATTCTTTGTACGTCATAAATACTTGCAAAATTTCTATCACGGGTCCGTATTTAACCTTTTGCAAGGTTAAATGTGGTTCCCGTTCCAATATACCCTCATTTTACAGTGCAAGTTCAGATTTCTTTACCTTCATCCCAGACGGCCTCTACTTTAATACATGCCTATAGTATGTATATCTTGTTATAAAGTTCACCTCACTTTATTACCGTATCATCTGTTACAGTAATTATAATTGACAGATCAGCAACTCTCACATGTCTGCCCGTTCTTAAATAAACATGCAATTAAATAGATCAATTGAAGTTCTTATACACATGTTGTCATTCTGTAGTCTGACCATCAAACGATGTACTTGTTAATAAATTAGTTATAGAAACTGTTTTGGTTCGAGTAGATGATATACTGATAACGGGTAAAACAAGGGAGGAACATCTTAATACTCTTTCTGAAGTATTGTCTAGATTTAAGAGAATCGGAATTCGGTTAAAGAAACAGAAGTGTGTGTTCATGGCCGAAGAAGTTGTTTATTTGGGATTTAAAATAAACAAACACGGAATATATCCAGTGGAAAGTAAAGTTGAGGCGATCGATAAAGCACCAAGTCCGACAAACGTGACAGAACTGAAAGCTTATCTTGGAATGCTGAACTATTACAATAGATTCTTAGCGAATTTGTCTCACTTGTTAAAGCCGCTACATGTACTTCTACAGAAAGACACAAAATGGAGTTGGGGAAAAGAACAGGAAAAAGCGTTCATAGAGTCAAAACAGCTGTTGAAATCCGCATCAGTACTTGTACATTTCGATCCGAAAAAGAAATTAATCTTAGCATGTGATGCATCTCCGTATGGATTAGGCGCCGTACTTTCGCATAAAATGGACGACGGCAGTGACAAACCAATAGCTTATACATCTCGAACACTTACATCAGCAGAGAAGAATTATTCCGTTCTTGAAAAGGAGAGTCTGGCCATAATATTTGGTATCAAGAAATTTCATCAATATTTGTATGGACACCCCGTTTCAATCATAACCGATCACAAGCCGCTCATAGGTTTATTTCGAGAAGATAAACCTATACCTACAATGGCCGCATCTCGAATTCAAAGGTGAATAGATCAATTGAAGTTCTTATACACATGTTGTCATTCTGTAGTCTGACCATCAAACGATGTACTTGTTAATAAATTAGTTATAGAAACTGGATTGTATTATTACATAGCAAATATATTACACATTTTGGCGACGAGGAAAAAAAAAAAACTGAATATTAAAATAAATGTGAATTTCTACAAGTGAGAATGCCGACTTACGGGAAATTAGACTCTTTTGATGAATCCGAAGATTGGACACAATATGTAGAACGTATGGAACATTATTTTAATGCTAATGAGATAGACGAAGAAGACCAGAAATGAGTTTGAATGGTAATGCGGATGGACTAAGTAGACTACCGCTGAAAACAAACATTGAAAAGACACCAACGCCAGGTGATACTATATTATTAATAGAACATTTAGCCACTACGCCAGTTGATGCTAAACAAATTCAAAAGTGGACACGCAAGGACACAATACTATCTATGGTGCTTAGATACATTTTGAATGGATGGCCGTCAAAATGTCCAAATGAAGAAATAAGACCGTATCATAGTAGGAAAAATGAACTCAGTAGTCAGGACGGATGCATATTGTGGGGAGGAAGAGTAATTATACCACAACCGGGACGTGAAGCCATGTTAAATGAATTACACCAAGGACATCAAGGGATTACTAGAATGAAAAGTCTAGCAAGAAGCTACATATGGTGGCCGGGAATGGACAATGACTTGGAATTAACTGTAGTTAATTGTTATAGTTGTCAGGAAAACCGCAAGTTACCAGCAGAAGCACCGTTACATCCGTGGGAATATCCGAGCCATCCGTGGTCAAGAATACACATAGACTTTGCAGGACCATTCATGAACAAATCATTTCTAATTATGGTTGATGCGTATTCAAAATGGATAGACATACACGTAATGAATTCTACAACATCCGAAGCTACGATTGCAAAACTTGAACAAACGTTTGCAACACATGGATTATGTGATCTCATTATTAGTGATAATGGAGCCGCATTTACTAGCAAGGAATTCGCCGATTATGTGAAATCAAATGGAATTGAACATCGTACTTCCGCGCCGTGGCATCCAGCTAGTAATGGTTGTGCTGAACGAGCAGTTCAGAGTTTCAAAGAAGGTATGAAGAAAATCAAAGAAGGAACTGTCCAGGAAAAGTTGAACCGTTTTTTTTTTAACTACCGTATAACGCCACAAACAACGACAGGATTGGCACCATCAGAATTGCTTATGAAAAGGAAACTCAAGTCGCTTCTAGATTTAGTTTTTCCAAATATTGAGAAGCGAGTTCAGGAAAGACAACAAAAACAAAAACATTATCACGATAAGAAATCTGTGAACAGACAAATTAATGTAGGACAAGGAGTATTTGCCCGAAATTTCGCAATTGGTTCAAAGATTAAATGGATTCCAGGAGAAGTTATAAAACAATCAGGACCACTTTCATTTCATATTAAATTGCAAGATGGACGTGTCATTCGGAGACATATTGACCACATCGGAGTACGAAACTTCGATTGCACAAACAACGAAAATGAAGAAAAATGTGACAATGACAGTGATTTGTTTGAACCAGAAATAACTATACCGATAAGTACTCCTGAGACCGAACAACCGCAAATCGAGAAAACGTCAAACATGACTGAACAAATGGAACCACGCTATCCGAAGAGAATAAGAAAAGAACCATCGCATTTAAAGGATTTTGTGTTGAAATAAATGGTTGATTTATAAAGAGGCATAATAATCCTCACAACCGTTTGAAGTGCATTAAGTACTTCGCAGTGCATGTGTGTACATATCAATTAGTGTAAGAAATAACAACAAGACCAGTGCGAACATTTTTATTTTTATTTTCATAGTAGGACATTATAGTTTCAGTGCAGACAAACTTTACGTGACGAATGAATCGTTGTGATCTGACATTTTTATTTGTTTCAAACTGATATGGACTTATCAATCAGTAGCCGTGAAAAGACATTAATTTTCTGTAATTGAGTTAATTTGTTTTTAATTTGTTTTTATCTAAGGCCGGAGAAGTGTTATAAAGTTCACCTCACTTTATTACCGTATCATCTGTTACAGTAATTATAATTGACAGATCAGCAACTCTCACATGTCTGCCCGTTCTTAAATAAACATGCAATTAAATAGATCAATTGAAGTTCTTATACACATGTTGTCATTCTGTAGTCTGACCATCAAACGATGTACTTGTTAATAAATTAGTTATAGAAACTGGATTGTATTATTACATAGCAAATATATTACACATCTAATTCTTTCTTATCCCTAATATGCATTATATATTTGCCGCTTGACGTTTAGCAACCATCAAACCAGCAATCAATCATTTTTCTTACATGTAAACCGGTAAAAGGGATTAAGTAAAGGGCATACTATAACGTATACACATTGATAACAACTCAACATCTCTTACAATGTACGACTTTTTGTACAGATTGAATAGAATAGATAACTGAGTTTATATTTAATATCATGTACATGCCTTTTTGAAACGGAACACCTGTAAAATAATAAAGTCGTCTCATTTTCATCATGCGCAAAAATAAACGATCAAAACATCCATTATATGTTAAAATACACTGATATTTCTTAAAGATCTGATTCACCGTACATGTACACTTCTCAGGAAATACAGTTCTTGGCTGTGAATGAGAAAATAAACAAAAACATATAAATATAAATATACGAGACAATTTTTAACCATTATAAATATCTTCAAATAAATAGAATAATAATGATAATTTCCTGTCTTTTTCTATTTATATAGTATTTTATTTCAACATACAAATTGATACCAATACAGCAAAACTCTTAAACATCAACAAAGTATCAAGATATTTATTCTCTGTCTCAAGGCAAACCATTTTTGTAAGACTTAGTTTTCTTCAAAATACAAATATGATATAAAAATAAAAAACAGTCCGTAGACATCTACAATGTATCGATATTTTATCTTCTATCTAAAGATTTAACCTGTAAATACAGCTGTTTGACAAACCACGTCTTTTTTGGGGAGATATATCAAATTCATAGATATTTTGTTTTGTTTATGTACTGCTTCCAAGGTATGATCTGTATTTTTTTATATCATAGAGTCTTTAATTAATAATTTATACACCATCTTCATTTTATTTTGCGCTCAATGATAATCTCCAAATTAGCCATATAAGTATGTTGTGTGGGTACCAGACATTTTTTTTTTCGTATCTCTTTATTGCATGAGCTGTAAATCTGTTTGTCTAACAAAACTTCACCTCTTGAACTTTTGAATTCAATCAGAAACCATTTTAATATGTTTGTGAATGCTATAACCATTGAAAAACAAATAGACGGCCCCATTGCAAATACTTTTACAGTTTAATTTGATATCTTAGTATATTCAATATATGTCTCAAGACATGACCATTGTCAATGGTGTATCTGAAATCAACCATGTAGAAAATTGCATTTATATATTGAACTAAAACGAAACATCTTAAGACATTTTTCCATGTCTCAAGACAATTTGCTATGTCTCAAGACATTTTGCCATGTCTCAAGACATTTTGCCATGTCTCAAGACATTTTGTCATGTCTCAAGACATCTTTCCATGTCTCTAGACATAGGGAATATTATAAAAGTTCAGCTGTAACGTAGGGATACTAATTTGTTCCTACCCTCGAAGATGACATGGTAATAGATATCAATCATCACTGCTTTTCTCTCGACCGGCAATATCCTTGGTTAAGTGGAGCGTCAGTTCGCCGTGCGGGATCTTCATTTTCGCAGCAAAGTCCGGTCAGAACAGAGACATGAAAATCGATGAAAAGTGTATAGAGAATATTACGTTCTTTGTACGTCATAAATACTTGCAAACTTTCTATGACGGGTCCGTATTTGGCCTTTTGCAAGGTTAAATGTGGTTCCCGTTCCAATATACCCTCATTTTACAGTGCAAGTTCAGATTTCTTTACCTTCATCCCAGACGACCTCTACTTTAATACATGCCTATAGTATGTATATCTAATTCTTTCTTATCCCTAATATGCATTATATGATTGCCGCTGGACATTTAGCAACCATCAAACCAGCAATCAATCATTTTTCTTACATATAAACCGGTAAAAGGGATTAAGTAAAGGGCATAGTATAACGTATACACATTGATAACAACTCAACATCTCTTACAATGTACGACTTTTTGTACAGATTGAATAGAATAGATAACTGAGTTTATATTTAATATCATGTACATGACTTTTTGAAACGGAACCCCTGTAAAATAATAAAGTCGTCTCATTTTCATCATGCGCAAAAATAAACGATCAAAACATCCATTATATGTTAAAATACACTTACATTTCTTAAAGATCTGATATACCGTACATGTACACTTCTCAGCAAATACAGTGCTTGGCTGTGAATGAGAAAATAAACAAAAACATATGAATATAAATATACGAGACAATTTTTAACCATTATAAATATCTTCAAATAAATAGAATAATAATGATAATTTCCTGTCTTTTTCTATTTATATAGTATTTTATTTCAACATACAAATTGATATCAATTCAGCAAAACTCTTAAATATCAACAAAGTCTCAAGATATTTATGTTCTGTCTCAAGTCAAAACATTTTTGTAAGACTTAGTTTTCTTCATAATACAAATATGACATACCAATAAAAAACAGTCCGTAGACATCTACAATGTATCGATATTTTATCTTCTTTCTAAAGATTGAACCTGTAAATACAGCTGTTTGACAAACCACGCCTCTAATGGGGAGATATATCAAATTCATAGATATTTTGTTTTGTTTACGTACTGCTTCCAAGGTATGATCTGTATTTTTTTATGTCATAGAGTCTTTAATTAATACTTTATACACCATCTTCATTTTTTTTTTCGCTCAATGATAATCTCCAAATTAGCCATATAAGTATGTTGTGTGGGTACCAGACTTTTTTTTCGTATCTCTTTATTGCATGAGCTGTAAATCTGTTTGTCAAACAAAACTTCACCTCTTGAACATTTGAATTCAATCAGAAACCATTTTAATATGTTTGTGAATGCTATAACCTTTGAAAAACAAATAGACGGCCCCATTGCAAATATTTTTACAGTTTAATTTGATATCTTAGTATATTAACTATATGTCTCAAGACATGGCCATTGTCAATGGTGTATCTGAAATCAACCATGTAGAAAATTGCATTTATATAATGAACTAAAACGAAACATCGTAAGACATTTTTCCATGTCTCAAGACATTTTGCTATGTCTCAAGACATTTTGCCATGTCTCAAGACATTTTGCCATGTCTCAAGACATTTTGCCATGTCTCAAGACATCTTTCCATGTCTCTAGACATAGGGAATATTATAAAAGTTCAGCTGTAACATAGGGATACTAATGTGTTCCTACCCCCAAGGATGACATGGTAATAGATATCAATCATCACTGCTTTTCTCTCGACCGACAGTAGATCTTTAGTTAATTGGAGTGTCAGTTCGCCGTGCGGGATCTTCATTTTCCGGTCAGAACAGAGACATGAAAACCGAGGAAAGTGTATAGAGAATATTACGTTCTTTGTACGTCATAAATACTTGCAAAATTTCTATGACGAGTCCGTATTTGACCTTTGGCAAGGTTAAATGTGGTTCCCGTTCCAATATACCCTCATTTTACAGTGCAAGTTCAGATTTATTTACCTTCATCCCAGACGGCCTCTACTTTAATACATGCCTATAGTATGTATATCTAATTCTTTCTTATCCCTAATATGCATTATATATTTGCCGCTGGACGTTTAGCAACCATCAAACCAGCAATCAATCATTTTTCTTACATGTAAACCGGTAAAAGGGATTAAGTAAAGGTCATAGTATAACGTATACACATTGATAACAACTCAACATCTCTCACAATGTACGACTTTTTGTACAGATTGAATAGAATAGATAACTGAGTTTATATTTAATATCATGTACATGCCTTTTTGAAACGGAACACCTGTAAAATAATAAAGTCGTCTCATTTTCATCATGCGCGAAAATAAACGATCAAAACATCCATTATATGTTAAAATACACTTACATTTCTTAAAGATCTGATTCACCGTACATGTACACTTCTCAGCAAATACAGTGTTTGGCTGTGAATGAGAAAATAAACAAAAACATATGAATATAAATATACGAGACAATTTTTAACCATTATAAATATCTTCAAATAAATAGAATAATAATGATAATTTCCTGTCTTTTTCTATTTATATAGTATTTTATTTCAACATACAAATTGATATCAATTCAGCAAAACTCTTAAATATCAACAAAGTCTCAAGATATTTATGTTCTGTCTCAAGTCAAAACATTTTTGTAAGACTTAGTTTTCTTCAAAATACAAATATGACATACCAATAAAAAACAGTCCGTAGACATCTACAATGTATCGATATTTTATCTTCTATCTAAAGATTACACCTGTAAATACAGCTGTTTGACAAACCACGCCTCTTTTGGGGAGATAAATCATATTCATAGATATTTTGTTTTGTTTACGTACTGCTTCCAAGGTATGATCTGTATTTTTTTATATCATAGAGTCTTTAATTAATAATTTATACACCATCTTCATTTTATTTTTCGCTCAATAATAATCTCCAAATTAGCCATATAAGTATGTTGTGTGGGTACCAGACTAGTTTTTGTCGTATCTCTTTATTGCATGAGCTGTAAATCTGTTTGTCAAACAAAACTTCACCTCTTGAACATTTGAATTCAATCAGAAACCCTTTTAATATGTTTGTGAATGCTATAACCATTTAAAAACAAATAGACGGCCCCATTGCAAATACTTTTACAGTTTAATTTGATATCGTAGTATACTAACTATATGTCTCAAGACATGGCTATTGTCAATGGTGTATCTGAAATCAACCATGTAGAAAATTGCATTTATATAATGAACTAAAACGAAACATCTTAAGACATTTTTCCATGTCTTAAAACATTTCGCTATGTCTCAAGACATGTTGCCATGTCTCAAGACATGTTGCCATGTCTCAAGACATTTTTCCATGTCTCAAGACATCTTTCCATGTCTCTAGACATAAGGAATATTATAAAAGTTCAGCTGTAACGTAGGGATACTAATTTGTTCCTACCCCCAAAGGATGACATGGTAATAGATATCAATCATCACTGCTTTTCTCTCGACCGGCAGTAAATCCTTGGTTAAGTGGAGCGTCAGTTCGACGTGCGGGATCTTCATTTTCGCAGCAAAGTCCGGTCAAAACAGAGACATGAAAACCGATGAAAAGTGTATAGAGAATATAACGTTCTTTGTACGTCATAAATACTTGCAAAATTTCTATGACGAGTCCGTATTTGACCTTTTGCAAGGTTAAATGTGGTTCCCGTTCCAATATACCCTCATTTTACAGTGCAAGTTCAGGTTTCTTTACCTACATCCCAGACGGCCTCTACTTTAATACATGCCTATAGTATAAAATTGAGAATGGAAATGGGGAATGTGTCAAAGAGACAACAACCCGACCAAATAAAAAACAACAGCAGAGGGTCACCAACAAGTCTTCAATGTAGCGAAAAATTCCCGAACCCGGAGGCGTCCTTCAGCTGGCCCCTAAACAAATATATACTAGTCCAGTGATAATGAACGCCATACTAATTTCCAAATTGTACACAAGAAACTAAAATTAAAAAAATACAAGACTAACAAAGGCCGGAGGCTCCTGACTTGGGACAGGCGCAAAAATGCGGCGGGGTTAAACATGTTTGTGAGATCTCAACCCTCCCCCTATACCTCTAACCAATGTAGAAAAGTAAACGCATAACAATACGCACATTAAAATTCAGCTCAAGAGAAGTCCGAGTCTGATGTCAGAAGATGTAACCAAAGAAAATAAACAAAATGACAATAATACATAAATAACAACAGACTACTAGTAGTTAACTGACATGCCAGCTCCATACTTCAATTAAACTGACTGAAAGATTATGATTTCATCATATGAACATCAGGCACAATCCTTCCCATTAGGGGTTTAGTATCATATCATCATAACATATAAGAGAAGAACATAACCCGTGTCATGCCAACAACTGTTTTTAGAATAAAAGTGTTTAGTTCCGATGCAAAGACCTTATCAGTGACTCAATATTCACGCCAAAATATGCAATCTTTAATGACTTGACAACAGTATCGTAATTATATCCCTTCTTAATAAGTCTATTCAAAGGTTTTGTAAGTTTCTGAGGTGAATACTGACACCTTTGTGCTTTATAAAGAATATTTCCATTTATTTTTGTCATAAATTGTAACTCATAACAATACAAAAACAGGTCCGCAATAAGTGGTGCACAATAAGTCCCCATTGGAACAAAACAAAACAATGTATATCTAATTCTTTCTTATCCCTAATATGCATTATATATTTGCCGCTGGACGTTTAGAAACCATCAAACCAGCAATCAATCATTTTTCTTACATGTAAACCGGTAAAAGGGATTAAGTAAAGGGCATAGTATAACGTATACACATTGAAAACAACTCGATATCTATTACAATGTACGACTTTTTGTACAGATTGAATAGAATAGATAACTGAGTTTATATTTAATATCATGTACATGCCGTTTTGAAGCGGAACACCTGTAAAATAATAAAGTCGTCTCAATTTCATCATGCGCGAAAATAAACGTTCAAAACATCCATTTATATGTTAAAATACACTTACATGTCTTAAAGATCTGATTCACCGTACATGTACACTACTCAGGAAATACAGTTCTTGGCTGTGAGTGAGAAAATAAACAAAAACATGTGAATATAAATATACGAGACAATTTTTAACCATTATAAATATCTTCAAATCAATAGAATAAAAGTGATAATTTCCTGTCGTTTTCTATTTATACAGTATTTTATTTCAACATACAAATAGATACCACTACAGTCAAACTCTTAAACATCAACAAAATATTAAAATATTTATTTTCTGTCTCAAGGCAAAACATTTTTGTAAGACTTAGTTTTCTTCAAAATTCAAATATGACATATCAATCAAAAAAACAGTCCGTAGACATCTACAATGTGTCGATATTTTATCTTCTATCTAAAGATTTCACCTGTAAATTTATACAGCTGTTTGACAAACCACGCCTCTTTTGGGGAGATATATCATATTCATAGATATTTTGTTTTATTTACGTACTGCTTCCAAGGTATGATCTGTATTTTTTTATATCATAGAGTCTTTAATTAATAACTTATACACCATCTACATTTTATTTTTCGCTCAACGATAATCTCCAAATTAGCCATATAAGTATGTTGTGTGGGTACCAGACTAGTTTTTGTCGTATCGTTTTATTGCATGAGCGGTAAATCAGTTTGGCAAACTAAACTTTACCTCTTGAACATTTGAATTCAATCAGAAACCATTTTAATTTGTTTGTGAACGCTGTAACCATTGAAAAACAAATAGACGGCCCCATTACAAATACTTTTACAGTTTAATTTGATATCTTAGTATATTAACTATATGTCTCAAGACATGGCCATTGTCGATGGTGTATCTGAAATCAACCATGTAGAAAAATGCATTTATATAATGAAATAAAACGAAACATCTTAAGACATTTTTCCATGTCTCAAGACATTTTGCTATGTCTCAAGACATTTTGCTATGTCTCAAGACATTTTGCTATGTCTCAAGACATTTTGCCATGTCTCAAGACATCTTTCCATGTCTCAAGACATAATGAATATTATAAAAGTTCAGCTGTAAGGTAGGGATACTAATTTGCTCATGCCCCCTAGGATGACATTGTAATAGATATCAATCATTACTGTTTTTCTCTCGACCGGCAGTAAACCCTTTTTAAGTGGAGCGTCAGTTCGCCGTGCGGGATCTTCATTTTCGCAGCCAATTCCGCACAGAACGGAGACATGAAAACCGATGAAAAGTGTATAGAAAATATCACGTTCTTTGTACGTCATAAATACTTGCAAAATACCTATGACGAGTCCGTATTTGACCTTTTGCAAGGTTAAATGTGGTTCCCGTTCAAACATACCCTCATTTTACAGTGCAAGTTCATATTTCTCTACCTTCATCCCAGACGGGCTCTTCTTTAATACATGCCTATTGTATGTATATCTAATTCTTTCTTATCCCTAATATGCATTATATATTTGCCGCTGGACGTTTAGCAACCATTAAACCATGAATCAATCATTTTTCTTACATGTAAACCGGTAAAAGGGATTAAGTAAAGGGCATAGTATAACGTATACACATTGAAAACAACTCGATATCTCTTACAATGTACGACGTTTTGTACAGATTGAATAGAATAGATAACTGAGTTTATATTTGATATCATGAACATGCCGTTTTGAAGCGGAACACCTGTAAAATAATAAAGTCGTCTCAATTTCATCATGCGCGAAAATAAACGTTCAAAACATCCATTTATATGTTAAAATACACTTACATTTCTTAAAGATCTGATTCACCGTACATGTACACTTCTCAGGAAATACAGTTCTTGGCTTTGAGTGAGAAAATAAACAAAAACATGTGAATATAAATATACGAGACACTTTTTAACCATTATAAATATCTTCAAATCAATAGAATAAAAGTGATAATTTCCTGTCGTTTTCTATTGATACAGTATTTTATTTCAACATACAAAAGACCATTACAGTCAAACTCTTAAACATCAACAAAATATCAAGATATTTATTTTCTGTCTCAAGGCAAAACATTTTTGTAATACTTAGTTTTCTTCAAAATACAAATATGACATACCAATAAAAAAAACAGTCCGTAGACATCTACAATGTGTCGATATTTTATCTTCTATCTAAAGATTTCACCTGTAAATTTATACAGCTGTTTGACTAACCACGCCTCTTTTGGGGAGATATATCATATTCATAGATATTTTGTTTTGTTTACGTACTGCTTCCAAGGTATGATCTGTATTTTTTATATCATAGAGTATTTAATTAATAACTAATACACCATCTACATTTTATTTTTCGCTCAACGATAATCTCCAAATTAGCCATATAAGTATGTTGTGTGGGTACCAGACTAGTTTTTGTCGTATCGTTTTATTGCATTAGTGGTAAATCAGTTTGGCAAACAAAACTTTACCTCTTGAACATTTGAATTCAATCAGAAACCATTTTAATTTGTTTGTGAACGCTGTAACCATTGAAAAACAAATAGACGGCCCCATTACAAATACTTTTACAGTTTAATTTGATATCTTAGTATATTAACTATATGTCTCAAGACATGGCCATTGTCGATGGTGTATCTGAAATCAACGATGTAGAAAAATGCAATTATATAATGAAATAAAACGAAACATCTTAAGACATTTTTCCATGTCTCAAGACATTTTGCTATGTCTCAAGACATTTTGCTATGTCTCAAGACATTTTGCTATGTCTCAAGACATTTAGCTATGTCTCAAGACATTTTGCTATGTCTCAAGACATTTTGCTATGTCTCAAGACATTTTGCTATGTCTCAAGACATTTTGCTATGTCTCAAGACATTTTGCCATGTCTCAAGACATCTTTCCATGTCTCAAGAAATCTTTCCATGTCTCAAGACATAATGAATATTATAAAAGTTCAGCTGTAACGTAGGGATACTAATTTGCTCATAACCCCTAGGATGACATGGTAATACATATCAATCATTACTGTTTTTCTCTCGACCGGCAGTAAATCTTTGGTTAATTGGAGCGTCAGTTCGCCGTGCGGGATCTTCATTTTCGCAGCCAATTCCGCTCAGAACAGAGACATGAAAACCGATGAAAAGTGTATAGAGAATATCACGTTCTTTGTATGTCATAAACACTTGCAAAATACCTATGACGGGTCCGTATTTGAACTTTTTCAAGGTTACATGTGGTTCCCGTTCCAATATACCCTCATTTTACACTGCAAGTTCAAATTTTTCTACCTTCATCCCAGACGGGCTCTTCTTTAATACATGCCTATTGTATGTATATCTAATTTTTTCTTATCCCTAATATGCATTATATATTTGCCGCTGGACGTTTAGCAACCATCAAACCAGCAATCAATCATTTTTCTTACATGTTAACCGGTAAAAGGGATTAAGTCAAGGGCATAGTATAACTTATACACATTGATAACAACTCGATATATCTTACAATGTACGACTTTTTGTACAGATTGAATAGAATAGATAACTGAGTTTATATTTAATATCATGTACATGCCTTTTTGAAACGGAACACCTGTAAAATAATAAAGTCGTCTCATTTTCGTCATGCGCAAAAATAAACGATCAAAACATCCATTATATGTTAAAATGCATTTACATTTCTTAAAGATCTGATTCACCGTACATGTACACTTCTCAGCAAATACAGTGCTTGGCTGTGAATGAGAAAATAAATAAAAACATATAAATATAAATATACGAGACAATTTTTAACCATTATAAATATCTTTAAATAAATAGAATAATAAGGATAATTTCCTGTCGTTTTCTATATATATATAGTATTTTATTTCAACATACACATTGATACCAATACAGCAAAACTCTTAAACATCAATAACAATGAATAAAGTATCAAGATATTTATTCTCTGTCTCAAGGCAAAACTTTTTTGTAAGACTTAGTTTTCTTCAAAATACAAATATGACATACCAATAAGAAACAGTCCGTAGACATCTTCAATGTATCGATATTTTATCTTCTATCTAAAGATTGAACCTGTAAATACAACTGTTTGACAAACCACACCTCTTTTTCGGGAGATATATCAAATTCATAGATATTTTGTTTTGTTAACGTACTGTTTCCAAGGTATGATCTGTATTTTTTTATATCATAGAGTCTTTAAATAATAATTTATACACCATCTACATTTTATTTTTCGCTCAATGATAATCTCCAAATAACCATATAAGTATGTTGTGTGGGTACCAGACTAGTTTTTGTCGTATCGTTTTATTGCATGAGCGGTAAATCTGTTTGGCAAACGAAACTTTACCTCTTGAACATTTGAATTCAATCAGAAACCATTTTAATTTGTTTGTGAACGCTGTAACCATTGAAAAACAAATAGACGGCCCCATTACAAATACCTTTACAGTTTAATTTGATATCTTAGTATATTAACTATATGTCTCAAGACATGGCCATTGTCGATGGTGTATCTGAAATCAACCATGTAGAAAAATGCATTTATATAATGAAATAAAACGAAACATCTTAAGACATTTTTCCATGTCTCAAGACATTTTGCTATGTCTCAAGACATTTTGCTATGTCTCAAGATATTTTGCCTTGTCTGAAGACATCTTTCCATGTCTCAAGAAATCTTTCCATGTCTCAAGACATAATGAATATTATAAAAGTTCAGCTGTAACGTAGGGATACTAATTTGCTCATAACCCCTAGGATGACATGGTAATACATATCAATCATTACTGTTTTTCTCTCGACCGGCAGTAAATCTTTGGTTAATTGGAGCGTCAGTTCGCCGTGCGGGATCTTCATTTTCGCAGCCAATTCCGCTCAGAACAGAGACATGAAAACCGATGAAAAGTGTATAGAGAATATCACGTTCTTTGTATGTCATAAACACTTGCAAAATACCTATGACGGGTCCGTATTTGAACTTTTTCAAGGTTACATGTGGTTCCCGTTCCAATATACCCTCATTTTACACTGCAAGTTCAAATTTTTCTACCTTCATCCCAGACGGGCTCTTCTTTAATACATGCCTATTGTATGTATATCTAATTTTTTCTTATCCCTAATATGCATTATATATTTGCCGCTGGACGTTTAGCAACCATCAAACCAGCAATCAATCATTTTTCTTACATGTTAACCGGTAAAAGGGATTAAGTCAAGGGCATAGTATAACTTATACACATTGATAACAACTCGATATATCTTACAATGTACGACTTTTTGTACAGATTGAATAGAATAGATAACTGAGTTTATATTTAATATCATGTACATGCCTTTTTGAAACGGAACACCTGTAAAATAATAAAGTCGTCTCATTTTCGTCATGCGCAAAAATAAACGATCAAAACATCCATTATATGTTAAAATGCATTTACATTTCTTAAAGATCTGATTCACCGTACATGTACACTTCTCAGCAAATACAGTGCTTGGCTGTGAATGAGAAAATAAATAAAAACATATAAATATAAATATACGAGACAATTTTTAACCATTATAAATATCTTTAAATAAATAGAATAATAAGGATAATTTCCTGTCGTTTTCTATATATATAGTATTTTATTTCAACATACACATTGATACCAATACAGCAAAACTCTTAAACATCAATAACAATGAATAAAGTATCAAGATATTTATTCTCTGTCTCAAGGCAAAACTTTTTTGTAAGACTTAGTTTTCTTCAAAATACAAATATGACATACCAATAAGAAACAGTCCGTAGACATCTTCAATGTATCGATATTTTATCTTCTATCTAAAGATTGAACCTGTAAATACAACTGTTTGACAAACCACACCTCTTTTTCGGGAGATATATCAAATTCATAGATATTTTGTTTTGTTAACGTACTGTTTCCAAGGTATGATCTGTATTTTTTTATATCATAGAGTCTTTAAATAATAATTTATACACCATCTACATTTTATTTTTCGCTCAATGATAATCTCCAAATAACCATATAAGTATGTTGTGTGGGTACCAGACTAGTTTTTGTCGTATCGTTTTATTGCATGAGCGGTAAATCTGTTTGGCAAACGAAACTTTACCTCTTGAACATTTGAATTCAATCAGAAACCATTTTAATTTGTTTCTGAACGCTGTAACCATTGAAAAATAAATAGACGGCCCCATTACAAATACTTTTACAGTTTAATTTGATATCTTAATATATTAACTATATGTCTCAAGACATGGCCATTGTCGATGGTGTATCTGAAATCAACGGTGTAGAAAAATGCATTTATATAATGAAATAAAACGAAACATCTTAAGACATTTTTCCATGTCTCAAGACATTTTGCTATGTCTCAAGACATTTTGCTATGTCTCAAGACATTTTGCTATGTCTCAAGACATCTTTCCATGTCTCAAGACATAATGAATATTATAAAAGTTCAGCTGTAACGTAGGGATACTAATTTGCTCATACCCCCTAGAATGACATGGTAATAGATATCAATCATTACTGTTTTTCTCTCGACCGGCAGTAAATCCTTGGTTAAGTGGAGCGTCAGTTCGCCGTGCGGGATCTTCATTTTCGCAGCCAATTCCGCTCAGAACGGAGACATGAAAACCGATGAAAAGTGTATAGAAAATATCACGTTCTTTGTACGTCATAAATACTTGCAAAATACCTATGACGAGTCCGTATTTGACCTTTTGCAAGGTTAAATGTGGTTCCCGTTCAAAAATACCCTCATTTTACAGTGCAAGTTCATATTTCTCTACCTTCATCCCAGACGGGCTCTTCTTTAATACATGCCTATTGTATGTATATCTAATTCTTTCTTTTCCTTAATATGCATTATATATTTGATGCTGGACGTTTAGCAACCATCAAACCAGCAATCAATCATTTTTCTTACATGTAAACCGGTAAAAGGGATTAAGTAAAGGGCATAGTATAACGTATACACATTGAAAACAACTCGATATCTCTTACAATGTACGACTTTTTGTACAGATTGAATAGAAAAAAGTAAAATCACAAAAATACTGAACTTAGAGGAAGATCAATTGGGAAAGTCCATAATCACATGGCAAAATCAAATAACAAAACGCATCAAAAACGAATGGACAAGAACTGTCATATTCCTGACTTGGTACAGGCATTTTCAAATGTAGAAAATGGTGGATTAAACCTTGTTCTATAGCGCTAACCCTCTCACTTTTGTAATGACAGTCTCATCAATTTCCGATATTTTTACATTGATGCGTTAAATAAACAGACACAATAAATATAATAGTCAAAATATGGGTACATAGAATATAGATAACTGAGTTTATATTTGATATCATGAACATGCCGTTTTGAAGCGGAACACCTGTAAAATAATAAAGTCGTCTCAATTTCATCATGCGCGAAAATAAACGTTCAAAACATCCATTTATATGTTAAAAAACACTTACATTTCTTAAAGATCTGATTCACCGTACATGTACACTTCTCAGGAAATACAGTTCTTGGCTGTGAGTGAGAAAATAAACAAAAACATGTGAATATAAATATACGAGACAATTTTTAACCATTATAAATATCTTCAAATCAATAGAATAAAAGTGATAATTTCCTGTCGTTTTCTTTTTATACAGTATTTTATTTCAACATACAAATAGATACCATAACAGTCAAACTCTTAAACATCAACAAAATATCAAGATATTTATTTTCTGTCTCAAGGCAAAACATTTTTGTAAGACTTAGTTTTCTTCAAAATACAAATATGACATACCAATAAAAAAAAAAACAGTCCGTAGACATCTACAATGTGTCGATATTTTATCTTCTATCTAAAGATTTCACCTGTAAATTTATACAGCTGTATGACAAACCACGCCTCTTTTGGGGAGATATATCATATTCATAGATATTTTGTTTTGTTTACGTACTGCTTCCAAGGTATGATCTGTATTTTTTATATCATAGAGTCTTTAATTAATAACTTATACACCATCTACATTTTATTTTTCGCTCAACGATAATCTCCAAATTAGCCATATAAGTATGTTGTGTGGGTACCAGACTAGTTTTTTGTCGTATCGTTTTATTGCATGAGCGGTAAATCAGTTTGGCAAACAAAACTTTACCTCTTGAACATTTGAATTCAATCAGAAACCATTTTAATTTGTTTGTGAACGCTGTAACCATTGAAAAACAAATAGACGGCCCCATTACAAATACTTTTACAGTTTAATTTGATATCTTAGTATATTAACTATATGTCTCAAGACATGGCCATTGTCGATGGTGTATCTGAAATCAACCATGTAGAAAAATGCATTTATATAATGAAATAAAACGATACATCTAAAGACATTTTTCCATGTCTCAAGACATTTTGCTATGTCTCAAGACATTTTGCTATGTCTCAAGACATTTTGCTATGTCTCAAGACATTTTGCTATGTCTCAAGACATTTTGCTATGTCTCAAGACATTTTGCTATGTCTCAAGACATTTTGCCTTGTCTCAAGACATTTTGTCATGTCTCAAAACATCTTTCCATGTCTCAAGACATAATGAATATTATAAAAGTTCAGCTGTAACGTAGGGATACTAATTTGCTCATAACCCCTAGGATGACATGGTAATACATATCAATCATTACTGTTTTTCTCTCGACCGGCAGTAAATCTTTGGTTAAGTGGAGCGTCAGTTCGCCGTGCGGGATCTTCATTTTCGCAGCCAATTCCGCTCAGAACGGAGACATGAAAACCGATGAAAAGTGTATAGAGAATATCACGTTCTTTGTATGTCATAAATACTTGCAAAATACCTATGACGGGTCCGTATTTGACCTTTTGCAAGATTAAATGTAGTTCCCGTTCCAATATACCCTCATTTTACAGTGCAAGTTCAAATTTTTCAACCTACATCCTAGACGGGCTCTTCTTTAATACATGCCTATTGTATGTATATCTAATTCTTTCTTATCCCTAATATGCATTATATATTTGCCGCTGGACGTTTAGCAACCATCAAACCAGCAATCAATCATTTTTCTTACATGTTAACCGGTAAAAGGGATTAAGTCAAGGGCATAGTATAACTTATACACATTGAAAACAACTCGATATATCTTACAATGTACGACTTTTTGTACAGATTGAATAGAATAGATAACTGAGTTTATATTTAATATCATGTACATGCCTTTTTGAAACGGAACACCTGAAAAATAATAAAGTCGTCTCATTTTCATCATGCGCAAAAACAAACGATCAAAACATCCATTATATGTTAAAATAAACTTACATTTCTTTAAGATCTGATTCACCGTACATGTACACTTCTCAGCAAATACAGTGCTTGGCTGTGAATGAGAAAATAAACAAAAACATGTGAATATAAATATACGAGACAATTTTTAACCATTATAAATATCTTCAAATAAATAGAATAATAATGATAATTTCCTGTCGTTTTCTATTTATATAGTATTTTATTTCAACATACAAATTGATACCAATACAGCAAAACTCTTAAACATCAATAAAGTATCAAGATATTTATTCTCTGTCTCAAGGCAAAACATTTTTGTAAGACTTAGTTTTCTTCAAAATACAAATATGACATACCAATAAAAAAAACAGTCCGTAGACATCTACAATGTGTCGATATTTTATCTTCTATCTAAAGATTTCACCTGTAAATTTATACAGCTGTTTGACAAACCACGCCTCTTTTGGGGAGATATATCATATTCATAGATATTTAGTTTTGTTTACGTACTGCTTCCAAGGTATGATCTGTATTTTTTATATCATAGAGTCTTTAATTAATAACTTATACACCATCTACATTTTATTTTTCGCTCAACGATAATCTCCAAATTAGCCATATAAGTATGTTGTGTGGGTACCAGACTAGTTTTTGTCGTATCGTTTTATTGCATGAGCGGTAAATCAGTTTGGCAAACAAAACTTTACCTCTTGAACATTTGAATTCAATCAGAAACCATTTTAATTTGTTTGTGAACGCTGTAACCATTGAAAAACAAATAGACGGCCCCATTACAAATACTTTTACAGTTTAATTTGATATCTTAGTATATTAACTATATGTCTCAAGACATGGCCATTGTCGATGGTGTATCTGAAATCAACCATGTAGAAAAATGCATTTATATAATGAAATAAAACGAAACATCTTAAGACATTTTGCTATGTCTCAAGACATTTTGCTATGTCTCAAGACATTTTGCTATGTCTCAAGACATTTTGCTATGTCCCAAGACATTTTGCCTTGTCTCAAGACATTTTGCCATGTCTCAAGACATCTTTCCATGTCTCAAGACATAACGAATATTATAAAAGTTCAGCTGTAACGTAGGGATACTAATTTGCTCATACCCCCTAGGATGACATGGTAATAGATATCAATCATTACTGTTTTTCTCTCGACCGGCAGTAAATTCTTGATAGTGGAGCGTCAGTTCGCCGTGTGGGATCTTCATTTTCGCAGCCAATTCCGCTCAGAACGGAGACATGAAAACCGATGAAAAGTGTATAGAAAATATCACGTTCTTTGTACGTCATAAATACTTGCAAAATACCTATGACGAGTCCGTATTTGACCTTTTGCAAGGTTAAATGTGGTTCCCGTTCAAACATACCCTCATTTTACAGTGCAAGTTCATATTTCTCTACCTTCATCCCAGACGGGCTCTTCTTTAATACATGCCTATTGTATGTATATCTAATTCTTTCTTATCCCTAATATGCATTATATATTTGCCGCTTGACGTTTAGCAACCATCAAGCCAGCAATCAATCATTTTTCTTACATGTAAACCGGTAAAAGGGATTAAGTAAAGGGCATAGTATAACGTATACACATTGAAAACAACTCGATATCTCTTACAGTGTACCACTTTTTGTACAGATTGAATAGAATAGATAACTGAGTTTATATTTGATATCATGAACATGCCGTTTTGAAGCGGAACACCTGTAAAATAATAAAGTCGTCTTAATTTCATCATGCGCGAAAATAAACGTTCAAAACATCCATTTATATGTTAAAATACACTTACATTTCTTAAAGATCTGATTCACCGTACATGTACACTTCTCAGGAAATACAGTTCTTGGCTGTGAGTGAGAAAATAAACAAAAACATGTGAATATAAATATACGAGACAATTTTTAACCATTATAAATATCTTCAAATCAATAGAATAAAAGTGATAATTTCCTGTCGTTTTCTATTTATACAGTATTTTATTTCAACATACAAATAGATACCATTACAGTCAAACTCTTAAACATCAACAAAATATCAAGATATTTATTTTCTGTCTCAAGGCAAAACATTTTTGTAAGACTTAGTTTTCTCCAAAATACAAATATGACATACCAATAAAAAAAACAGTCCGTAGACATCTACAATGTGTCGATATTTTATCTTCTATCTAAAGATTTCACCTGTAAATTTATACAGCTGTTTGACAAACCACGCCTCTTTTGGGGAGATATATCATATTCATAGATATTTTGTTTTGTTTACGTACTGCTTCCAAGGTATGATCTGTATTTTTTATATCATAGAGTCTTTAATTAATAACTTATACACCATCTACATTTTATTTTTCGCTCAACGATAATCTCCAAATTAGCCATATAAGTATGTTGTGTGGGTACCAGACTAGTTTTTGTCGTATCGTTTTATTGCATGAGCGGTAAATCAGTTTGGCAAACAAAACTTTACCTCTTGAACATTTGAATTCAATCAGAAACCATTTTAATTTGTTTGTGAACGCTGTAACCATTGAAAAAAAAATAGACGGCCCCATTACAAATACTTTTACAGTTTAATTTGATATCTTAGTATATTAACTATATGTCTCAAGACATGGCCATTGTCGATGGTGTATCTGAAATCAACCATGTAGAAAAATGCATTTATATAATGAAATAAAACGAAACATCTTAAGACATTTTTCCATGTCTCAAGACATTTTGCTATGTCTCAAGACATTTTGCTATGTCTCAAGACATTTTGCTATGTCTCAAGACATTTTGCCTTGTCTCAAGACATTTTGCCATGTCTCAAGACATCTTTCCATGTCTCAATACATAATGAATATTATAAAAGTTCAGCTGTAACGTAGGGATACTAATTTGCTCATAACCCCTAGGATGACATGGTAATACATATCAATCATTACTGTTTTTCTCTCGACCTGCAGTAAATCTTTGGTTAAGTGGAGCGTCAGTTCGCCGTGCGGGATCTTCATTTTCGCAGCCAATTCCGCTCAGAACGGAGACATGAAAACCGATGAAAAGTGTATAGAAAATATCACGTTCTTTGTACGTCATAAATACTTGCAAAATACCTATGACGAGTCCGTATTTGACCTTTTGCAAGGTTAAATGTGGTTCCCGTTCAAACATACCCTCATTTTACAGTGCAAGTTTATATTTCTCTACCTTCATCCCAGACGGGCTCTTCTTTAATACATGCCTATTGTATGTATATCTAATTCTTTCTTATCCCTAATATGCATTATATATTTGCCGCTTGACGTTTAGCAACCATCAAGCCAGCAATCAATCATTTTTCTTACATGTAAACCGGTAAAAGGGATTAAGTAAAGGGCATAGTATAACGTATACACATTGAAAACAACTCGATATCTCTTACAGTGTACCACTTTTTGTACAGATTGAATAGAATAGATAACTGAGTTTATATTTGATATCATGAACATGCCGTTTTGAAGCGGAACACCTGTAAAATAATAAAGTCGTCTTAATTTCATCATGCGCGAAAATAAACGTTCAAAACATCCATTTATATGTTAAAATACACTTACATTTCTTTAAGATCTGATTCACCGTACATGTACACTTCTCAGGAAATACAGTTCTTGGCTGTGAGTGAGAAAATAAACAAAAACATGTGAATATAAATATACGAGACAATTTTTAACCATTATAAATATCTTCAAATCAATAGAATAAAAGTGATAATTTCCTGTCGTTTTCTATTTATGCAGTATTTTATTTCAACATACAAATAGATACCATTACAGTCAAACTCTTAAACATCAACAAAATATCAAGATATTTATTTTCTGTCTCAAGGCAAAACATTTTTGTAAGACTTAGTTTTCTCCAAAATACAAATATGACATACCAATAAAAAAAACAGTCCGTAGACATCTACAATGTGTCGATATTTTATCTTCTATCTAAAGATTTCACCTGTAAATTTATACAGCTGTTTGACAAACCACGCCTCTTTTGGGGAGATATATCATATTCATAGATATTTTGTTTTGTTTACGTACTGCTTCCAAGGTATGATCTGTATTTTTTATATCATAGAGTCTTTAATTAATAACTTATACACCATCTACATTTTATTTTTCGCTCAACGATAATCTCCAAATTAGCCATATAAGTATGTTGTGTGGGTACCAGACTAGTTTTTGTCGTATCGTTTTATTGCATGAGCGGTAAATCAGTTTGGCAAACAAAACTTTACCTCTTGAACATTTGAATTCAATCAGAAACCATTTTAATTTGTTTGTGAACGCTGTAACCATTGAAAAAAAAATAGACGGCCCCATTACAAATACTTTTACAGTTTAATTTGATATCTTAGTATATTAACTATATGTCTCAAGACATGGCCATTGTCGATGGTGTATCTGAAATCAACCATGTAGAAAAATGCATTTATATAATGAAATAAAACGAAACATCTTAAGACATTTTTCCATGTCTCAAGACATTTTGCTATGTCTCAAGACATTTTGCTATGTCTCAAGACATTTTGCCTTGTCTCAAGACATTTTGCCATGTCTCAAGACATCTTTCCATGTCTCAATACATAATGAATATTATAAAAGTTCAGCTGTAACGTAGGGATACTAATTTGCTCATAACCCCTAGGATGACATGGTAATACATATCAATCATTACTGTTTTTCTCTCGACCTGCAGTAAATCTTTGGTTAAGTGGAGCGTCAGTTCGCCGTGCGGGATCTTCATTTTCGCAGCCAATTCCGCTCAGAACGGAGACATGAAAACCGATGAAAAGTGTATAGAGAATATCACGTTCTTTGTATGTCATAAATACTTGCAAAATACCTATGACGGGTCCGTATTTGACCTTTTGCAAGGTTAAATGTGGTTCCCGTTCCAATATACCCTCATTTTAAAGTGCAAGTTCAAATTTTTCTACCTTCATCCCAGACGGGCTCTTCTTTAATACATGCCTATTGTATGTATATCTAATTCTTTCTTATCCCTAATATGCATTATATATTTGCCGCTGGACGTTTAGCAACCATCAAACCAGCAATCAATCATTTTTCTTACATGTTAACCGGTAAAAGGGATTAAGTCAAGGGCATAGTATAACTTATACACATTGATAACAACTCGATATATCTTACAATGTACGACTTTTTGTACAGATTGAATAGAATAGATAACTGAGTTTATATTTAATATCATGTACATGCCTTTTTGAAACGGAACACCTGAAAAATAATAAAGTCGTCTCATTTTCATCATGCGCAAAAATAAACGATCAAAACATCCATTATATGTTAAAATACACTTACATTTCTTAAAGATCTGATTCACCGTACATGTACACTTCTCAGCAAATACAGTGCTTGGCTGTGAATGAGAAAATAAACAAAAACATATGAATATAAATATACGAGACAATTTTTAACCATTATAAATATCTTCAAATAAATAGAATAATAATGATAATTTCCTGTCGTTTTCTATTTATATAGTATTTTATTTCAACATACAAATTGATACCAATACAGCAAAACTCTTAAACATCAATAAAGTATCAAGATATTTATTCTCTGTCTCAAGGCAAAACATTTTTGTAAGACTTAGTTTTCTTCAAAATACAAATATGACATACCAATAAGAAACAGTCCGTAGACATCTTCAATGTATCGATATTTTATCTTCTATCTAAAGATTGAACCTGTAAATACAACTGTTTGACAAACCACACCTTGTTTTCGGGAGATATATCAAATTCATAGATATTTTGTTTTGTTAACGTACTGTTTCCAAGGTATGATCTGTATTTTTTTATATCATAGAGTCTTTAAATAATAATCTATACACCATCTACATTTTATTTTTCGCTCAATGATAATCTCCAAATAACCATATAAGTATGTTGTGTGGGTACCAGACTAGTTTTTGTCGTATCGTTTTATTGCATGAGCGGTAAATCTGTGTGTCAAACAAAACTTTACCTCTTGAACATTTGAATTCAATCAGAAACCATTTTAATTTGTTTGTGAACGCTGTAACCATTGAAAAACAAATAGACGGCCCCATTACAAATACTTTTACAGTTTAATTTGATATCTTAGTATATTAACTATATGTCTCAAGACATGGCCATTGTCGATGGTGTATCTGAAATCAACCATGTAGAAAAATGCATTTATATAATGAAATAAAACGAAACATCTTAAGACATTTTTCCATGTCTCAAGACATTTTGCTATGTCTCAAGACATTTTGCTATGTCTCAAGACATTTTGCCTTGTCTCAAGACATTTTGCCATGTCTCAAGACATCTTTCCATGTCTCAAGACATAATGAATATTATAAAAGTTCAGCTGTAACGTAGGGATACTAATTTGCTCATAACCCCTAGGATGACATGGTAATACATATCAATCATTACTGTTTTTCTCTCGACCTGCAGTAAATCTTTGGTTAAGTGGAACGTCAGTTCGACGTGCGGGATCTTTATTTTCGCAGCCAATTCCGCTCAGAACGGAGACATGAAAACCGATGAAAAGTGTATAGAGAATATCACGTTCTTTGTATGTCATAAATACTTGCAAAATACCTATGACGGGTCCGTATTTGACCTTTTGCAAGGTTAAATGTGGTTCCCGTTCCAATATACCCTCATTTTACAGTGCAAGTTCAAATTTTTCTACCTTCATCCCAGACGAGCTCTTCTTTAATACATGCCTATTGTATGTATATCTAATTCTTTCTTATCCCTAATATGCATTATATATTTGCCGCTGGACGTTTAGCAACCATCAAACCAGCAATCCATCATTTTTCTTACATGTTAACCGGTAAAAGGGATTAAGTCAAGGGCATAGTATAACTTATACACATTGATAACAACTCGATATATCTTACAATGTACGACTTTTTGTACAGATTGAATAGAATAGATAACTGAGTTTATATTTAATATCATGTACATGCCTTTTTGAAACGGAACACCTGAAAAATAATAAAGTCGTCTCATTTTCATCATGCGCAAAAATAAACGATCAAAACATCCATTATATGTTAAAATACACTTACATTTCTTAAAGATCTGATTCACCGTACATGTACACTTCTCAGCAAATACAGTGCTTGGCTGTGAATGAGAAAATAAACAAAAACATATGAATATAAATATACGAGACAATTTTTAACCATTATAAATATCTTCAAATAAATAGAATAATAATGATAATTTCCTGTCGTTTTCTATTTATATAGTATTTTATTTCAACATACAAATTGATACCAATACAGCAAAACTCTTAAACATCAATAAAGTATCAAGATATTTATTCTCTGTCTCAAGGCAAAACATTTTTGTAAGACTTAGTTTTCTTCAAAATACAAATATGACATACCAATAAGAAACAGTCCGTAGACATCTTCAATGTATCGATATTTTATCTTCTATCTAAAGATTGAACCTGTAAATACAACTGTTTGACAAACCACACCTTGTTTTCGGGAGATATATCAAATTCATAGATATTTTGTTTTGTTAACGTACTGTTTCCAAGGTATGATCTGTATTTTTTTATATCATAGAGTCTTTAAATAATAATCTATACACCATCTACATTTTATTTTTCGCTCAATGATAATCTCCAAATAACCATATAAGTATGTTGTGTGGGTACCAGACTAGTTTTTGTCGTATCGTTTTCTTGCATGAGCGGTAAATCTGTTTGTCAAACAAAACTTTACCTCTTGAACATTTGAATTCAATCAGAAACCATTTTAATTTGTTTGTGAACGCTGTAACCATTGAAAAACAAATAGACGGCCCCATTACAAATACTTTTACAGTTTAATTTGATATCTTAGTATATTAACTATATGTCTCAAGATATGGCCATTGTCGATGGTGTATCTGAAATCAACCATGTAGAAAAATGCATTTATATAATGAAATAAAACGAAACATCTTAAGACATTTTTCCATGTCTCAAGACATTTTGCTATGTCTCAAGACATTTTGCTATGTCTCAAGACATTTTGCTATGTCTCAAGACATTTTGCCTTGTCTCAAGACATTTTGCCATGTCTCAAGACATCTTTCCATGTCTCAAGACATAATGAATATTATAAAAGTTCAGCTGTAACGTAGGGATACTAATTTGCTCATAACCCCTAGGATGACATGGTAATACATATCAATCATTACTGTTTTTCTCTCGACCTGCAGTAAATCTTTGGTTAAGTGGAGCGTCAGTTCGCCGTGCGGGATCTTCATTTTCGCAGCCAATTCCGCTCAGAACGGAGACATGAAAACCGATGAAAAGTGTATAGAGAATATCACGTTCTTTGTATGTCATAAATACTTGCAAAATACCTATGACGGGTCCGTATTTGACCTTTTGCAAGGTTAAATGTGGTTCCCGTTCCAATATACCCTCATTTTACAGTGCAAGTTCAAATTTTTCTACCTTCATCCCAGACGGGCTCTTCTTTAATACATGCCTATTGTATGTATATCTAATTCTTTCTTATCCCTAATATGCATTATATATTTGCCGCTGGACGTTTAGCAACCATCAAACCAGCAATCAATCATTTTTCTTACATGTTAACCGGTAAAAGGGATTAAGTCAAGGGCATAGTATAACTTATACACATTGATAACAACTCGATATATCTTACAATGTACGACTTTTTGTACAGATTGAATAGAATAGATAACTGAGTTTATATTTAATATCATGTACATGCCTTTTTGAAACGGAACACCTGTAAAATAATAAAGTCGTCTCATTTTCATCATGCGCAAAAATAAACGATCAAAACATCCATTATATGTTAAAATACACTTACATTTCTTAAAGATCTGATTCACCGTACATGTACACTTCTCAGCAAATACAGTGCTTGGCTGTGAATGAGAAAATAAACAAAAACATATGAATATAAATATACGAGACAATTTTTAACCATTATAAATATCTTCAAATAAATAGAATAATAATGATAATTTCCTGTCGTTTTCTATTTATATAGTATTTTATTTCAACATACAAATTGATACCAATACAGCAAAACTCTTAAACATCAATAAAGTATCAAGATATTTATTCTCTGTCTCAAGGCAAAACATTTTTGTAAGACTTAGTTTTCTTCAAAATACAAATATGACATACCAATAAGAAACAGTCCGTAGACATCTTCAATGTATCGATATTTTATCTTCTATCTAAAGATTGAACCTGTAAATACAACTGTTTGACAAACCACACCTTGTTTTCGGGAGATATATCAAATTCATAGATATTTTGTTTTGTTAACGTACTGTTTCCAAGGTATGATCTGTATTTTTTTATATCATAGAGTCTTTAAATAATAATTTATACACCATCTACATTTTATTTTTCGCTCAATGATAATCTCCAAATAACCATATAAGTATGTTGTGTGGGTACCAGACTAGTTTTTGTCGTATCGTTTTATTGCATGAGCGGTAAATCTGTTTGTCAAACAAAACTTTACCTCTTGAACATTTGAATTCAATCAGAAACCATTTTAATTTGTTTGTGAACGCTGTAACCATTGAAAAACAAATAGACGGCTCCATTACAAATACTTTTACAGTTTAATTTGATATCTTAGTATATTAACTATATGTCTCAAGACATGGCCATTGTCGATGGTGTATCTGAAATCAACCATGTAGAAAAATGCATTTATATAATGAAATAAAACGAAACATCTTAAGACATTTTTCCATGTCTCAAGACATTTTGCTATGTCTCAAGACATTTTGCTATGTCTCAAGACATTTTGCCTTGTCTCAAGACATTTTGCCATGTCTAAAGACATCTTTCCATGTCTCAAGACATAATGAATATTATAAAAGTTCAGCTGTAACGTAGGGATACTAATTTGCTCATAACCCCTAGGATGACATGGTAATACATATCAATCATTACTGTTTTTCTCTCGACCTGCAGTAAATCTTTGGTTAAGTGGAGCGTCAGTTCACCGTGCGGGATCTTCATTTTCGCAGCCAATTCCGCTCAGAACGGAGACATGAAAACCGATGAAAAGTGTATAGAGAATATCACGTTCTTTGTATGTCATAAATACTTGCAAAATACCTATGACGGGTCCGTATTTGACCTTTTGCAAGGTTAAATGTGGTTCCCGTTCCAATATACCCTCATTTTACAGTGCAAGTTCAAATTTTTCTACCTTCATCCCAGACGGGCTCTTCTTTAATACATGCCTATTGTATGTATATCTAATTCTTTCTTATCCCTAATATGCATTATATATTTGCCGCTGGACGTTTAGCAACCATCAAACCAGCAATCAATCATTTTTCTTACATGTTAACCGGTAAAAGGGATTAAGTCAAGGGCATAGTATAACTTATACACATTGATAACAACTCGATATATCTTACAATGTACGACTTTTTGTACAGATTGAATAAAATAGATAACTGAGTTTATATTTAATATCATGTACATGCCTTTTTGAAACGGAACACCTGTAAAATAATAAAGTCGTCTCATTTTCATCATGCGCAAAAATAAACGATCAAAACATCCATTATATGTTAAAATACACTTACATTTCTTAAAGATCTGATTCACCGTACATGTACACTTCTCAGCAAATACAGTGCTTGGCTGTGAATGAGAAAATAAACAAAAACATATGAATATAAATATACGAGACAATTTTTAACCATTATAAATATCTTCAAATAAATAGAATAATAATGATAATTTCCTGTCGTTTTCTATTTATATAGTATTTTATTTCAACATACAAATTGATACCAATACAGCAAAACTCTTAAACATCAATAAAGTATCAAGATATTTATTCTCTGTCTCAAGGCAAAACATTTTTGTAAGACTTAGTTTTCTTCAAAATACAAATATGACATACCAATAAGAAACAGTCCGTAGACATCTTCAATGTATCGATATTTTATCTTCTATCTAAAGATTGAACCTGTAAATACAACTGTTTGACAAACCACACCTTGTTTTCGGGAGATATATCAAATTCATAGATATTTTGTTTTGTTAACGTACTGTTTCCAAGGTATGATCTGTATTTTTTTATATCATAGTCTTTAAATAATAATTTATACACCATCTACATTTTATTTTTCGGTCAATGATAATCTCCAAATAACCATATAAGTATGTTGTGTGGGTACCAGACTAGTTTTTGTCGCATCGTTTTATTGCATGAGCGGTAAATCTGTTTGTCAAACAAAACTTTACCTCTTGAACATTTGAATTCAATCAGAAACCATTTTAATTTGTTTGTGAACGCTGTAACCATTGAAAAACAAATAGACGGCCCCATTACAAATACTTTTACAGTTTAATTTGATATCTTAGTATATTAACTATATGACTCAAGACATGGCCATTGTCGATGGTGTATCTGAAATCAACGATGTAGAAAAATGCATTTATATAATGAAATAAAACGAAACATCTTAAGACATTTTTCCATGTCTCAAGACATTTTGCTATGTCTCAAGACATTTTGCTATGTCTCAAGACATTTTGCTATGTCTCAAGACATTTTGCTATGTCTCAAGACCTTTTGCCTTGTCTCAAGACATTTTGCCATGTCTCAAGACATCTTTCCATGTCTCAAGACATAATGAATATTATAAAAGTTCAGCTGTAACGTAGGGATACTAATTTGCTCATAACCCCTAGGATGACATGGTAATACATATCAATCATTACTGTTTTTCTCTCGACCTGCAGTAAATCTTTGGTTAAGTGGAGCGTCAGTTCGCCGTGTGGGATCTTCATTTTCGCAGCCAATTCCGCTCAGAACGGAGACATGAAAATTGATGAAAAGTGTATAGAGAATATCACGTTCTTTGAATGTCATAAATACTTGAAAACTACCTATGACGGGTCCGTATTTGACCTTTTGCAAGGTTAAATGTGGTTCCCGTTCCAATATACCCTCATTTTACAGTGCAAGTTCAAATTTTTCTCCTTCATCCCAGACGGGCTCTTCTTTAATACATGCCTATTGTATGTATATCTAATTCTTTCTTATCCCTAATATGCATTATATATTTGCCGCTGGACGTTTAGCAACCATCAAACCAGCAATCAATCATTTTTCTTACATGTTAACCGGTAAAAGGGATTAAGTCAAGGGCATAGTATAACTTATACACATTGATAACAACTCGATATATCTTACAATGTACGACTTTTTGTACAGATTGAATAGAATAGATAACTGAGTTTATATTTAATATCATGTACATGCCTTTTTGAAACGGAACACCTGTAAAATAATAAAGTCGTCTCATTTTCATCATGCGCAAAAATAAACGATCAAAACATCCATTATATGTTAAAATACACTTACATTTCTTAAAGATCTGATTCACCGTACATGTACACTTCTCAGCAAATACAGTGCTTGGCTGTGAATGAGAAAATTAACAAAAACATATGAATATAAATATACGAGACAATTTTTAACCATTATAAATATCTTCAAATAAATAGAATAATAATGATAATTTCCTGTCGTTTTCTATTTATATAGTATTTTATTTCAACATACAAATTGATACCAATACAGCAAAACTCTTAAACATCAATAAAGTATCAAGATATTTATTCTCTGTCTCAAGGCAAAACATTTTTGTAAGACTTAGTTTTCTTCAAAATACAAATATGACATACCAATAAGAAACAGTCCGTAGACATCTTCAATGTATCGATATTTTATCTTCTATCTAAAGATTGAACCTGTAAATACAACTGTTTGACAAACCACACCTTGTTTTCGGGAGATATATCAAATTCATAGATATTTTGTTTTGTTAACGTACTGTTTCCAAGGTATGATCTGTATTTTTTTATATCATAGAGTCTTTAAATAATAATTTATACACCATCTACATTTTATTTTTCGCTCAATGATAATCTCCAAATAACCATATAAGTATGTTGTGTGGGTACCAGACTAGTTTTTGTCGTATCGTTTTATTGCATGAGCGGTAAATCTGTTTGTCAAACAAAACTTTACCTCTTGAACATTTGAATTCAATCAGAAACCATTTTAATTTGTTTGTGAACGCTGTAACCATTGAAAAACAAATAGACGGCCCCATTACAAATACTTTTACAGTTTAATTTGATATCTTAGTATATTAACTATATGTCTCAAGACATGGCCATTGTCGATGGTGTATCTGAAATCAACCATGTAGAAAAATGCATTTATATAATGAAATAAAACGAAACATCTTAAGACATTTTTCCATGTCTCAAGACATTTTGCTATGTCTCAAGACATTTTGCTATGTCTCAAGATATTTTGCCTTGTCTGAAGACATTTTGCCATGTCTCAAGACATCTTTCCATGTCTCAAGACATAATGAATATTATAAAAGTTCAGCTGTAACGTAGGGATACTAATTTGCTCATAACCCCTAGGATGACATGGTAATACATATCAATCATTACTGTTTTTCTCTCGACCTGCAGTAAATCTTTGGTTAAGTGGAGCGTCAGTTCACCGTGCGGGATCTTCATTTTCGCAGCCAATTCCGCTCAGAACGGAGACATGAAAACCGATGAAAAGTGTATAGAGAATATCACGTTCTTTGTATGTCATAAATACTTGCAAAATACCTATGACGGGTCCGTATTTGACCTTTTGCAAGGTTAAATGTGGTTCCCGTTCCAATATACCCTCATTTTACAGTGCAAGTTCAAATTTTTCTACCTTCATCCCAGACGGGCTCTTCTTTAATACATGCCTATTGTATGTATATCTAATTCTTTCTTATCCCTAATATGCATTATATATTTGCCGCTGGACGTTTAGCAACCATCAAACCAGCAATCAATCATTTTTCTTACATGTTAACCGGTAAAAGGAATTAAGTCAAGGGCATAGTATAACTTATACACATTGATAACAACTCGATATATCTTACAATGTACGACTTTTTGTACAGATTGAATAAAATAGATAACTGAGTTTATATTTAATATCATGTACATGCCTTTTTGAAACGGAACACCTGTAAAATAATAAAGTCGTCTCATTTTCATCATGCGCAAAAATAAACGATCAAAACATCCATTATATGTTAAAATACACTTACATTTCTTAAAGATCTGATTCACCGTACATGTACACTTCTCAGCAAATACAGTGCTTGGCTGTGAATGAGAAAATAAACAAAAACATATGAATATAAATATACGAGACAATTTTTAACCATTATAAATATCTTCAAATAAATAGAATAATAATGATAATTTCCTGTCGTTTTCTATTTATATAGTATTTTATTTCAACATACAAATTGATACCAATACAGCAAAACTCTTAAACATCAATAAAGTATCAAGATATTTATTCTCTGTCTCAAGGCAAAACATTTTTGTAAGACTTAGTTTTCTTCAAAATACAAATATGACATACCAATAAGAAACAGTCCGTAGACATCTTCAATGTATCGATATTTTATCTTCTATCTAAAGATTGAACCTGTAAATACAACTGTTTGACAAACCACACCTTGTTTTCGGGAGATATATCAAATTCATAGATATTTTGTTTTGTTAACGTACTGTTTCCAAGGTATGATCTGTATTTTTTTATATCATAGTCTTTAAATAATAATTTATACACCATCTACATTTTATTTTTCGCTCAATGATAATCTCCAAATAACCATATAAGTATGTTGTGTGGGTACCAGACTAGTTTTTGTCGCATCGTTTTATTGCATGAGCGGTAAATCTGTTTGTCAAACAAAACTTTACCTCTTGAACATTTGAATTCAATCAGAAACCATTTTAATTTGTTTGTGAACGCTGTAACCATTGAAAAACAAATAGACGGCCCCATTACAAATACTTTTACAGTTTAATTTGATATCTTAGTATATTAACTATATGACTCAAGACATGGCCATTGTCGATGGTGTATCTGAAATCAACGATGTAGAAAAATGCATTTATATAATGAAATAAAACGAAACATCTTAAGACATTTTTCCATGTCTCAAGACATTTTGCTATGTCTCAAGACATTTTGCTATGTCTCAAGACATTTTGCTATGTCTCAAGACCTTTTGCCTTGTCTCAAGACATTTTGCCATGTCTCAAGACATCTTTCCATGTCTCAAGACATAATGAATATTATAAAAGTTCAGCTGTAACGTAGGGATACTAATTTGCTCATAACCCCTAGGATGACATGGTAATACATATCAATCATTACTGTTTTTCTCTCGACCTGCAGTAAATCTTTGGTTAAGTGGAGCGTCAGTTCGCCGTGTGGGATCTTCATTTTCGCAGCCAATTCCGCTCAGAACGGAGACATGAAAACCGATGAAAAGTGTATAGAGAATATCACGTTCTTTGAATGTCATAAATACTTGAAAACTACCTATGACGAGTCCGTATTTGACCTTTTGCAAGGTTAAATGTGGTTCCCGTTCCAATATACCCTCATTTTACAGTGCAAGTTCAAATTTTTCTCCTTCATCCCAGACGGGCTCTTCTTTAATACATGCCTATTGTATGTATATCTAATTCTTTCTTATCCCTAATATGCATTATATATTTGCCGCTGGACGTTTAGCAACCATCAAACCAGCAATCAATCATTTTTCTTACATGTTAACCGGTAAAAGGGATTAAGTCAAGGGCATAGTATAACTTATACACATTGATAACAACTCGATATATCTTACAATGTACGACTTTTTGTACAGATTGAATAGAATAGATAACTGAGTTTATATTTAATATCATGTACATGCCTTTTTGAAACGGAACACCTGTAAAATAATAAAGTCGTCTCATTTTCATCATGCGCAAAAATAAACGATCAAAACATCCATTATATGTTAAAATACACTTACATTTCTTAAAGATCTGATTCACCGTACATGTACACTTCTCAGCAAATACAGTGCTTGGCTGTGAATGAGAAAATTAACAAAAACATATGAATATAAATATACGAGACAATTTTTAACCATTATAAATATCTTCAAATAAATAGAATAATAATGATAATTTCCTGTCGTTTTCTATTTATATAGTATTTTATTTCAACATACAAATTGATACCAATACAGCAAAACTCTTAAACATCAATAAAGTATCAAGATATTTATTCTCTGTCTCAAGGCAAAACATTTTTGTAAGACTTAGTTTTCTTCAAAATACAAATATGACATACCAATAAGAAACAGTCCGTAGACATCTTCAGTGTATCGATATTTTATCTTCTATCTAAAGATTGAACCTGTAAATACAACTGTTTGACAAACCACACCTCTTTTTCGGGAGATATATCAAATTCATAGATATTTTGTTTTGTTAACGTACTGTTTCCAAGGTATGATCTGTATTTTTTTATATCATAGAGTCTTTAAATAATAATTTATACACCATCTACATTTTATTTTTCGCTCAATGATAATCTCCAAATAACCATATAAGTATGTTGTGTGGGTACCAGACTAGTTTTTGTCGTATCGTTTTATTGCATGAGCGGTAAATCTGTTTGTCAAACAAAACTTTACCTCTTGAACATTTGAATTCAATCAGAAACCATTTTAATTTGTTTGTGAACGCTGTAACCATTGAAAAACAAATAGACGGCCCCATTACAAATACTTTTACAGTTTAATTTGATATCTTAGTATATTAACTATATGTCTCAAGACATGGCCATTGTCGATGGTGTATCTGAAATCAACCATGTAGAAAAATGCATTTATATAATGAAATAAAACGAAACATCTTAAGACATTTTTCCATGTCTCAAGACATTTTGCTATGTCTCAAGACATTTTGCTATGTCTCAAGATATTTTGCCTTGTCTGAAGACATTTTGCCATGTCTCAAGACATCTTTCCATGTCTCAAGACATAATGAATATTATAAAAGTTCAGCTGTAACGTAGGGATACTAATTTGCTCATAACCCCTAGGATGACATGGTAATACATATCAATCATTACTGTTTTTCTCTCGACCTGCAGTAAATCTTTGGTTAAGTGGAGCGCCAGTTCGCCGTGCGGGATCTTCATTTTCGCAGCCAATTCCGCTCAGAACGGAGACATGAAAACCGATGAAAAGTGTATAGAGAATATCACGTTCTTTGTATGTCATAAATACTTGCAAAATACCTATGACGGGTCCGTATTTGACCTTTTGCAAGGTTAAATGTGGTTCCCGTTCCAATATACCCTCATTTTACAGTGCAAGTTCAAATTTTTCTACCTTCATCCCAGACGGGCTCTTCTTTAATACATGCCTATTGTATGTATATCTAATTCTTTCTTATCCCTAATATGCATTATATATTTGCCGCTGGACGTTTAGCAACCATCAAACCAGCAATCAATCATTTTTCTTACATGTTAACCGGTAAAAGGGATTAAGTCAAGGGCATAGTATAACTTATACACATTGATAACAACTCGATATATCTTACAATGTACGACTTTTTGTACAGATTGAATAAAATAGATAACTGAGTTTATATTTAATATCATGTACATGCCTTTCTGAAACGGAACACCTGTAAAATAATAAAGTCGTCTCATTTTCATCATGCGCAAAAATAAACGATCAAAACATCCATTATATGTTAAAATACACTTACATTTCTTAAAGATCTGATTCACCGTACATGTACACTTCTCAGCAAATACAGTGCTTGGCTGTGAATGAGAAAATAAACAAAAACATATGAATATAAATATACGAGACAATTTTTAACCATTATAAATATCTTCAAATAAATAGAATAATAATGATAATTTCCTGTCGTTTTCTATTTATATAGTATTTTATTTCAACATACAAATTGATACCAATACAGCAAAACTCTTAAACATCAATAAAGTATCAAGATATTTATTCTCTGTCTCAAGGCAAAACATTTTTGTAAGACTTAGTTTTCTTCAAAATACAAATATGACATACCAATAAGAAACAGTCCGTAGACATCTTCAATGTATCGATATTTTATCTTCTATCTAAAGATTGAACCTGTAAATACAACTGTTTGACAAACCACACCTTGTTTTCGGGAGATATATCAAATTCATAGATATTTTGTTTTGTTAACGTACTGTTTCCAAGGTATGATCTGTATTTTTTTATATCATAGTCTTTAAATAATAATTTATACACCATCTACATTTTATTTTTCGCTCAATGATAATCTCCAAATAACCATATAAGTATGTTGTGTGGGTACCAGACTAGTTTTTGTCGCATCGTTTTATTGCATGAGCGGTAAATCTGTTTGTCAAACAAAACTTTACCTCTTGAACATTTGAATTCAATCAGAAACCATTTTAATTTGTTTGTGAACGCTGTAACCATTGAAAAACAAATAGACGGCCCCATTACAAATACTTTTACAGTTTAATTTGATATCTTAGTATATTAACTATATGACTCAAGACATGGCCATTGTCGATGGTGTATCTGAAATCAACGATGTAGAAAAATGCATTTATATAATGAAATAAAACGAAACATCTTAAGACATTTTTCCATGTCTCAAGACATTTTGCTATGTCTCAAGACATTTTGCTATGTCTCAAGACATTTTGCTATGTCTCAAGACCTTTTGCCTTGTCTCAAGACATTTTGCCATGTCTCAAGACATCTTTCCATGTCTCAAGACATAATGAATATTATAAAAGTTCAGCTGTAACGTAGGGATACTAATTTGCTCATAACCCCTAGGATGACATGGTAATACATATCAATCATTACTGTTTTTCTCTCGACCTGCAGTAAATCTTTGGTTAAGTGGAGCGTCAGTTCGCCGTGTGGGATCTTCATTTTCGCAGCCAATTCCGCTCAGAACGGAGACATGAAAACCGATGAAAAGTGTATAGAGAATATCACGTTCTTTGAATGTCATAAATACTTGAAAACTACCTATGACGGGTCCGTATTTGACCTTTTGCAAGGTTAAATGTGGTTCCCGTTCCAATATACCCTCATTTTACAGTGCAAGTTCAAATTTTTCTCCTTCATCCCAGACGGGCTCTTCTTTAATACATGCCTATTGTATGTATATCTAATTCTTTCTTATCCCTAATATGCATTATATATTTGCCGCTGGACGTTTAGCAACCATCAAACCAGCAATCAATCATTTTTCTTACATGTTAACCGGTAAAAGGGATTAAGTCAAGGGCATAGTATAACTTATACACATTGATAACAACTCGATATATCTTACAATGTACGACTTTTTGTACAGATTGAATAGAATAGATAACTGAGTTTATATTTAATATCATGTACATGCCTTTTTGAAACGGAACACCTGTAAAATAATAAAGTCGTCTCATTTTCATCATGCGCAAAAATAAACGATCAAAACATCCATTATATGTTAAAATACACTTACATTTCTTAAAGATCTGATTCACCGTACATGTACACTTCTCAGCAAATACAGTGCTTGGCTGTGAATGAGAAAATTAACAAAAACATATGAATATAAATATACGAGACAATTTTTAACCATTATAAATATCTTCAAATAAATAGAATAATAATGATAATTTCCTGTCGTTTTCTATTTATATAGTATTTTATTTCAACATACAAATTGATACCAATACAGCAAAACTCTTAAACATCAATAAAGTATCAAGATATTTATTCTCTGTCTCAAGGCAAAACATTTTTGTAAGACTTAGTTTTCTTCAAAATACAAATATGACATACCAATAAGAAACAGTCCGTAGACATCTTCAGTGTATCGATATTTTATCTTCTATCTAAAGATTGAACCTGTAAATACAACTGTTTGACAAACCACACCTCTTTTTCGGGAGATATATCAAATTCATAGATATTTTGTTTTGTTAACGTACTGTTTCCAAGGTATGATCTGTATTTTTTTATATCATAGAGTCTTTAAATAATAATTTATACACCATCTACATTTTATTTTTCGCTCAATGATAATCTCCAAATTAGCCATATAAGTATGTTGTGTGGGTACCAGACTAGTTTTTGTCGTATCGTTTTATTGCATGAGCGGTAAATCTGTTTGGCAAACAAAACTTTACCTCTTGAACATTTGAATTCAATCAGAAACCATTTTAATTTGTTTGTGAACGCTGTAACCATTGAAAAACAAATAGACGGCCCCATTACAAATACTTTTACAGTTTAATTTGATATCTTAGTATATTAACTATATGTCTCAAGACATGGCCATTGTCGATGGTGTATCTGAAATCAACGATGTAGAAAATTGCATTTATATAATAAAATAAAACGAAACATCTTAAGACATTTTTCCATGTCTCAAGACATTTTGCTATGTCTCAAGACATTTTGCTATGTCTCAAGACATTTTGCCATGTCTCAAGACATAATGAATATTATAAAAGTTCAGCTGTAACGTAGGGATACTAATTTGCTCATACCCCCTAGGATGACATGGTAATAGATATCAATCATTACTGTTTTTCTCTCGACCGGCAGTAAATCCTTGGTTAAGTGGAGCGTCAGTTCGCCGTGCGGGATCTTCATTTTCGCAGCCAATTCCGCTCAGAACGGAGACATGAAAACCGATGAAAAGTGTATAGAAAATATCACGTTCTTTGTACGTCATAAATACTTGCAAAATACCTATGACGAGTCCGTATTTGACCTTTTGCAAGGTTAAATGTGGTTCCCGTTCAAACATACCCTCATTTTACAGTGCAAGTTCATATTTCTCTACCTTCATCCCAGACGGACTCTTCTTTAATACATGCCTATTGTATGTATATCTAATTCTTTCTTATCCCTAATATGCATTATATATTTGCCGCTGGACGTTTAGCAACCATTAAACCAGCAATCAATCATTTTTCTTACATGTAAACTGGTAAAAGGGATTAAGTAAAGGGCATAGTATAACGTATACACATTGAAAACAACTCGATATCTCTTACAATGTACGACTTTTTGTGCAGATTGAATAGAACAGATAACTGAGTTTATATTTGATATCATGAACATGCCGTTTTGAAGCGGAACACCTGTAAAATAATAAAGTCGTCTCATTTTCATCATGCACGAAAATAAACGTTCAAAACATCCATTTATATGTTAAAAAACACTTACATTTCTTAAAGATCTGATTCACCGTACATGTACACTTCTCAGGAAATACAGTTCTTGGCTGTGAGTGAGAAAATAAACAAAAACATGTGAATATAAATATACGAGACAATTTTTAACCATTATAAATATCTTCAAATCAATAGAATAAAAGTGATAATTTCCTGTCGTTTTCTATTTATACAGTATTTTATTTCAACATACAAATAGATACCATTACAGTCAAACTCTTAAACATCAACAAAATATCAAGATATTTTTTTTCTGTCTCAAGGCAAAACATTTTTGTAAGACTTAGTTTTCTTCAAAATACAAATATGACATACCAATAAAAAAAACAGTCCGTAGACATCTACAATGTGTCGATATTTTATCTTCTATCTAAAGATTTCACCTGTAAATTTATACAGCTGTTTGACTAACCACGCCTCTTTTGGGGAGATATATCATATTCATAGATATTTTGTTTTGTTTACGTACTGCTTCCAAGGTATGATCTGTATTTTTTATATCATAGAGTCTTTAATTAATAACTTATACACCATCTACATTTTATTTTTCGCTCAACGATAATCTCCAAATTAGCCATATAAGTATGTTGTGTGGGTACCAGACTAGTTTTTGTCGTATCGTTTTATTGCATGAGCGGTAAATCAGTTTGGCAAACAAAACTTTACCTCTTGAACATTTGTATTCAATCAGAAACCATTTTAATTTGTTTGTGAACGCTGTAACCATTGAAAAACAAATAGACGGCCCCATTACAAATACTTTTACAGTTTAATTTGATATCTTAGTATATTAACTATATGTCTCAAGACATTTTGCTATGTCTCAAGACATTTTGCTATGTCTCAAGACATTTTGCTATGTCTCGAGACATTTTGCCTTGTCTCAAGACATTTTGCCATGTCTCAAGACATCTTTCCATGTCTCAAGACATAATGAATATTATAAAAGTTCAGCTGTAACGTAGGGATACTAATTTGCTCATAACCCCTAGGATGACATGGTAATACATATCAATCATTACTGTTTTTCTCTCGACCGGCAGTAAATCTTTGGTTAAGTGGAACGTCAGTTCGACGTGCGGGATCTTTATTTTCGCAGCCAATTCCGCTCAGAACGGAGACATGAAAACCGATGAAAAGTGTATAGAGAATATCACGTTCTTTGTATGTCATAAATACTTGCAAAATACTTATGGCGGGTCCGTATTTGACCTTTTGCAAGGTTAAATGTGGTTCCCGTTCAAACATACCCTCATTTTACAGTGCAAGTTCATATTTCTCTACCTTCATCCCAGACGGGCTCTTCTTTAATACATGCCTATTGTATGTATATCTAATTCTTTCTCATCCCTAATATGCATTATATATTTGCCGCTGGACGTTTAGCAACCATCAAACCAGCAATCAATCATTTTTCTTACATGTAAACCGGTAAAAGGGATTAAGTAAAGGGCATAGTATAACGTATACACATTGAAAACAACTCGATATATCTTACAATGTACGACTTTTTGTACAGATTGAATAGAATAGATAACTGAGTTTATATTTAATATCATGTACATGCCTTTTTGAAACGGAACACCTGTAAAATAATAAAGTCGTCTCATTTTCATCATGCGCAAAAATAAACGATCAAAACATCCATTATATGTTAAAATACACTTACATTTCTTAAAGATCTGATTCACCGTACATGTACACTTCTCAGCAAATACAGTGCTTGGCTGTGAATGAGAAAATAAACAAAAACATATGAATATAAATATACGAGACAATTTTTAACCATTATAAATATCTTCAAATAAATAGAATAATAATGATAATTTCCTGTCGTATTCTATTTATATAGTATTTTATTTCAACATACAAATTGATACCAATACAGCAAAACTCTTTAACTCAACAAAGTATCAAGATATCTATTCTCTGTCTCAAGGCAAAACATTTTTGTAAGACTTAGTTTTCTTCAAAATACACATATGACATACAAATAAGAAACAGTCCGTAGACATCTTCAATGTATCGATATTTTATCTTCTATCTAAAGATTGAACCTGTAAATACAGCTGTTTGACAAACCACACCTCTTTTTCGGGAGATATATCAAATTCATAGATATTTTGTTTTGTTAACGTACTGTTTCCAAGGTATGATCTGTATTTTTTTATATCATAGAGTCTTTAATTAATAATTTATACACCATCTACATTTTATTTTTCGCTCAATGATCATCTCCAAATAACCATATAAGTAAGTTGTGTGGGTACCAGCTAGTTTTTGTCGTATCTCTTTATTGCATGAACTGTAAATCTGTTTGTCAAACAAAACTTCACCTTTTGAACATTTGAATTCAATCAGAAACCATTTTAATATGTTTGTGAATGCTATATCCATTGAAAAACAAATAGACGGCTGCATTGCAAATACTTTTACAGTTTAATTTGATATCTTAGTATATTAACTATATGTCTCAAGACATGGCCATTGCCAAAGGTGTATCTGAAATCAACCATGTAGAAAATTGCATTTATATAATGAACTAAAACGAAACATCTTAATAGTTATCAAAAGTACCAAGATTATAATTTAGTACGCCAGACGCGCGTTTTGTCTACATAAAACTCTTCAGTGACGCTCAAATCGAAATATTGATAAAGCCAAGACATTTTTCCATGTCTCAAGACATTTTGCTATGTCTCAAGACATTTTGCCATGTCTCAAGACATTTTGCCATGTCTCAAGACAACTTTCCATGTCTCTAGACATAGGGAATATAATAAAAGTTCAGCTGTAACGTAGGGATACTAATTTGTTCCTACCCCCAAGGATGACATGGTAATATATATCAATCATCACTGCTTTTCTGTCGACCGGCAGTAAATCCTTGGTTAAGTGGAGCGTCAGTTCGCCGTGCGGGATCTTCATTTTCGCAGCAAAGTCCGGTCAGAACAGAGACATGAAAACCGATGAAAAGTGTATAGAGAATATTACGTTCTTTGTACGTCATAAATACTTGCAAAATTTCTATGACGGGTCCGTATTTAACCTTTTGCAAGGTTAAATGTGGTTCCCGTTCCAATATACCCTCATTTTACAGTGCAAGTTCAGATTTCTTTACCTTCATCCCAGACGGACTCTACTTTAATACATGCCTATAGTATGTATATCTAATTCTTTCTTATCCCTAATATGCATTATATATTTGCCGCTGGACGTTTAGCAACCATCAAACCAGCAATCAATCATTTTTCTTACATGTAAACCGGTAAAAGGGATTAAGTAAAGGGCATACTATAACGTATACACATTGATAACAACTCAACATCTCTTACAATGTACGACTTTTTGTACAGATTGAATAGAATAGATAACTGAGTTTATATTTAATATCATGTACATGCCTTTTTGAAACGGAACACCTGTAAAATAATAAAGTCGTCTCATTTTCATCATGCGCAAAAATAAACGATCAAAACATCCATTATATGTTAAAATACACTTACATTTCTTAAAGATCTGATGCACCGTACATGTACACTTCTCAACAAATACAGTGCTTGGCTGTGAATGAGAAAATAAACAAAAACATATGAATATAAATATACGAGACAATTTTTAACCATTATAAATATCTTCAAATAAATAGAATAATAATGATAATTTCCTGTCTTTTTCTATTTATATAGTATTTTATTTCAACATACAAATTGATACCAATACAGCAAAACTCTTAAACATCAACAAAGTATCAAGATATTTATTCTCTGTCTCAAGGCAAAACATTTTTGTAAGACTTAGTTTTCTTCAAAATACAAATATGACATACCAATAAGAAACAGTCCGATGCTATAATGCATCTGTTTAATTCATGTTTGTCAACAATATTCAAAATCAATGCTAATTTTAAACAGCTTGCAAAATTTCTATGTTTATTTTTATTTACATATAAACACGTGGACTATGTCCTGAATTGTGACCCTATAATCAATGTAAAATTGACAAATATTTCGAAGAGTTGCTGTAAATTATGTATGTTCACCAACGTACACTATGAAATAAACAAATTATGTGTTATCAGATAGTAAAATATACAATATGTTTAATTATTATGTTGACCGTAGAAAACAAGTTTTCATGATTATTTGTAGTAACCAATGTGGGTTTCGGCCTAAATCACAAATTGGAAAAATGAATGAAGGTGTTTATTTAATAAAATTTAAAAGGCAGTTACGGGTGTATGCTCATCCCAGTGAATTGTGACGATGTCATAAGTATGCACGAGCAAAATGAAACGTTTGTAATTGTGAGATACTTTTTATATATTGTGTATAATTTTTTTTCACATATCTGTAGCACTTACAATGTATGATTAATGAACAAAACAAAGCATTATTTTACCATAACTTTGTATTATGTCAATTTCAATTATTAGTATAAATGTCAATGGTATGGTAGATAATAAAAAACGAAATGCTGTTTTTTACTGGTGTAAAAAGAAAAATATTGACGTAATATGCTTGCAAGAAACACATAGCTCTAGCGAGGTCGAAACGAAATGGAAAAACGAATGGAAGGGGGACAGTTTTTGGAATCATGGATCAAGTAACTCACAAGGGGTAGCGATTCTTTTTTCAGAAAAATTTAAATTTGAAATCTCTAAAAACGGACAAGATAGTAATGGTAGAACAATTTCTGCACATGTTAAAACACCAGGAAATAACGGGATTTTTATTTACAATATTTATGCTCCCAATTTGGCTGGTGACAGAAAATTATTTTTTGAAAAAAATATTCTTATTGATAACGGTAATAGAAATATCGTTCTTGGGGATTTTAACTGTGCTCTTATAAAAAACTTAGATCGAAAACCAGTGCCTTTTCGAGAAGACACTGGATCGCTTGAATTAAAAACATTTGTCGAGCATAACGAATTAATAGACGTGTGGAGAAAACGATACCCTAAAGACAAACAATATACTTTTTGTCGGGGTACCTCAAAGTCACGAATTGATTATATCTTTATAAGTAGTGAGCTTCAATATAAATCGCAACAGCAAAGATAGTTTATTTTCCGTTCAGTGACCACGACGGTGTATTCATGAAATTAAAAACAAATGAACCAGAACGCGGTCCCTGAACGTGGAAAATGAACTCATCAGTTATTCAATCGGATTTATTTAGAAATACGTTTGAAAGCTTTTGGGAAAACTGGAAATTAAAAAAAAATAAGTTCGAAAATAGTCTTGAATGGTGGGAGGAAACTAAGATAAAAATAAAAAGTATTACTATAGAAGTGGCAAAGCAATATACGTTACAGAAAAACAAATAAGGGAGTGGGGAAAAAAATTGGATAAATTTACGGGATCCGATCTTACAAATAACATGAATAATGAAAACGAATTAAATGATTTAAAAGTTAAAATAAAAGACTATTATGACAAAAAAGCCGAGGCAGTCAGAATTAGGTCTAAGGTTAATTGGTACGAAAAAGGCAAAAAATCTACAGGGTACTTCTTTAATCTAGAAAAAAAGAGGGGCGCGGAAAAATTATGGTCTAGAATAAAAGGTGCAGACGGAAAGTATAAAGATGATATAGAATCTATTTTAGAAGAACAAGTATCTTTCTACAAAAAATTATTTACGTCCGAGGGGTGGGATAGGGAGGCTGCAGAAAATCATTACAGAATATAGACCATAAACTAACCGAAGAAAATAAAAAAAAATGTGAAATGGAAATAACTTTGGATGAAATAAGTAAGGCCATTACAATTTTAAAACTTGATAAATCCCCTGGGGAAGACGGAATTGTAAATGAATTTTATAAAATATATTGGTATTTGATAAAGGACGACTTCGTGGCGGCTATTAAGGAAATCTTTGAAAACAATTTGCTCTGTGAATCTCAATATAGAGGTATGATTACGCTTATGTTTAAGTCTGGGGAGAGAGAGGACATAAAAAATTGGCGTCCTATAACGCTCTTGAACACGGACTATAAAATTATTTCCAAAGTACTCGCGGAACGGTTAAAAAATGTATTACCGCAAATAATTGATTTCGATCAAAAAGGGTTTGTCAAAGGGCACAACATTTTTCAAGGCAATAGATTACTACAAGATGTTATAGATTTTTGTGAATTAGAAGATGAGGAGGGTGCAATATTATTTTTGGATCAACAAAAAGCATTTGATAGGGCGGAATGGGAATGAATCGATTTTTGCTTATTAAAATTTGGGTTTGGGGAAAAATTCAGGAGTTGGGTAAAAATGCTTTTCATTAACGCCAAGACGTGTACTCATACGAATGGGTTTACTTCCAGATTCGTAAGCATAACCCGTTCAATTCGTCAAGGATGCCCAATAGCCCCGATGTTATATATCCTGCAAGCAGAACCACTTGCAGCATCAATTAGAAATAATCCTAATATAGAAGGAAGAAAACTTCCTACTAGAACTGGGGACTATATTGAAACAAAGCTAAATATGTTTGCTGACGATACTCAACTCTTTAATAAAAGCGAAGAGTCTATCGAAGAAACATTTAAAACTTTAAAACTGTACGAAAATGCTTCGGAGGCTAAAATGAATATGGATAAGACTGTTGGCATGTATTTAGGCAAGTGGCGAAATAAAAAACCAAAATTTAACAAAATTAAATGGTCTAAGTGTCCTGTGAAAGCATTAGGGGTACAACATGGATATGGGGTGGACTTGGATCAAATTTGGTTAGAAAAAATAAATAAGATAAAAAACTGTATGGAAGTTTGGAAATCCAGAGATCTCACATTTACGGGAAAAGTTTTGATTATTAAATCTTTTGTACTGTCTGTCATTGGATACGAAATTGAAATGAGAGGTATCCCGGATATATACGAAAAACAATTAAATAATATTATATGGTCCTTTATATGGGATGGGGAAACAAACCAAATCGCTAGAACAGTGTGCTGTTTACCGAAAGAAAAAGGGGGGATAGGAATGATAAACTTAAGGGACTTTATTAAATCAAAACAGGTGAAAAGTATGTACAGTATTGTCAACTCAAAAACACAAAAATGGAATGCAATAGGAAAATACTGGTTAAAGTCACTTGACGAAAAATATGATACAGATTTTTGTATATGTTCTTGTTCGGACACTACATGTTTTAGGCAAATACAAATGTCCAAATATTATAAAGAACTTCTAATTTCCTGGACTGACTTACAGAAAATCCAAAAATCGGTCACGAAAGAAGACCTTTTTGAAGAAAATATATTCGGCAATTGTAAATTTAAGTTCAAGGGACATGCATTATATTATGCAAATTTTGCCTCCAGTGGAATAAAAAAAAAAAAAGGTATATGGGACTTAAACAATAAATCCTTTAAAACTTCTTTTGATATTTTTAAACAGTCTTAAAGATAAAAGAAATTGGATTGCACAATATAGCCGCATAGAATCTTCGTTAACACCTCAACAAATTGACGTTTTAAAAACAGACTCTATCATACAAAGTCATTCTGATAGACCTAAAAAAAATTACAAATTCTTGTCAATTTATAAAAAATGGAGTTGTCGTTGATGCAAAAACTTATGCCTTAAAGATATTAGATACTTTTATGAGAATAAAACAGCTCCAAATAGCCAGCTTAAGTGGAATTTACATTTTGGGAATGAACTACCATGGGAATACATTTGGGAAACTTTAAATAAGAATTTAGCTAACAGAAAAACTAAACAACTTCAATGGAAGTTACTACATAATATAATTTACACTGAAGAAAAATTACAAAAAATGAATCGCTCAAACGGGAAGTGTCACTTTTGCAATGAAAACGACTCACTTTTTCATCTTTTTATTTATTGTAAACTGGTGGAAGACGTTTGGCGGGAAATTTTTGAGAAAATATGGGAATTTTGTTCAAAATTAAATATAGAAAAATTACAAAAATCGGAAACAAGTATAATTTTTGGGGTCATTAATGCAGATGCATCTTATACCCAAATTTTAGACACGGTGCTTCTAATCACGAAATGGGTTATCTGGAAAACTAGAAATATCGCAAAATATCAAAAGAAAGGGATAAGTAAATCGGTGATTTTAAATATGATAAAACATGAAATGCAATTTTTGCTCAAATGTCTTAAACCAAATACGAAAAACGAAGAATTTTCTACTATGTGTGACATTTTTTGTATATAAATATATACTTTGTGTGGTCAAGGCAGTGCAGTGACCTCTTTACTACCGATTGAATAATAATATGTACACTGCTCGCAACTCCCTGCATGTAATTTCTATTGTGTATGTAATTCATGTATATCATTTAGTTGTAACAAGTCATGTTGGATCAACAGGTTCATTTTATAAACAAATATTTACTCACCATATCTTTGAAATAAATCCTTTTTGAAAATCAAAATCATTAATCCATTTTTTTATGAATGAACTACACACCCCAGAATTTTCTACTATGTGTGACATTTTTTGTATATAAATATATACTTTGTGTGGTCAAGGCAGTGCAGTGACCTCTTTACTACCGATTGAATAATAATATGTACACTGCTCGCAACTCCCTGCATGTAATTTCTATTGTGTATGTAATTCATGTATATCATTTAATTGTAACAAGTCATGTTGGATCAACAGGTTCATTTTATAAACAAATATTTACTCACCATATCTTTGAAATAAATCCTTTTTGAAAATCAAAATCATTAATCCATTTTTTTATGAATGAACTACACACCCCTTTAACAAATCGCACGTGGTAAATGATCACTCGACCAGAAATTAAATGTAATTTAAATTAACATAACAAAAGACTTGATGTGTACGATAAAATTGAAACTGCCTAATAAATACAGGTAGCCTTTGTGAGAAATAAATAAAGATAAAAACATACTTTATTCAAAAAATTATATTTGGTGAGAGCTGGTAAAGATATATAGATCGAAAATGATTGCAGGTACATGTACATTTGTACAAGGATAGATAAGATTTATAAAGGTGATGTTAATAATTCATAGTGGGAGTTTTTTTTTCTCATTTGCTTTTTTCCCGACAAATGAGACTGTAAAAATTGGGGCCCCCTTAGTTGCTCCCCTGGGCAACTGAGGGTTGATGTAACAGGTGATTGTTAATAAAATATGTTTAATATAAAAAAAAATAAAATAAAAGAAACAGTCCGTAGACATCTTCAATGTATCGATATTTTATCTTCTATCTAAAGATTGAACCTGTAAATACAGCTGTTTGACAAACCACACCTCTTTTTCGGGAGATATATCAAATTCATAGATATTTTGTTTTGTTAACGTACTGTTTCCAAGGTATGATCTGTATTTTTTATATCATAGAGTTTTTAATTAATAATTTATACACCATCTACATTTTATTTTTCGCTCACTGATAATCTCCAAATAACCAAATAAGTATGTTGTGTGGGTACCAGACTAGTTTTTGTCGAATCTCTTTATTGCATGAACTGTAAATATGTTTGTCAAACTAAACTTCACCTCTTGAACATTTGAATTCAATCAGAAACCATTTTAATATGTTTGTGAATGCTATATCCATTGAAAAACAAATAGACGGCCGCATTGCAAATACTTTTACAGTTTAATTTGATATCTTAGTATATTAACTATATGTCTCAACACATGGCCATTGTCGATGGTGTATCTGAAATCAACCATGTAGAAAAATGCATTTATATAATGAAATAAAACGAAACATCTTAAGACATTTTTCCATGTCTCAAGACATTTTGCTATGTCTCAAGACATTTTGCTATGTCTCAAGACATTTTGCTATGTCTCAAGACATTTTGCTATGTCTCACGACATTTTGCCTTGTCTCAAGACATTTTGCCATGTCTCAAGACATCTTTCCATGTCTCAAGACATAATGAATATTATAAAAGTTCAGCTGTAACGTAGGGATACTAATTTGCTCATACCCCCTAGGATGACATGGTAATAAATATCAATCATTACTGTTTTTCTCCCGACCGGCAGTAAATCTTTGGTTAAGTGGAGCGTCATTTCGCCGTGTGGGATCTTCATTTTCGCAGCCAATTCCGCTCAGAACGGAGACATGAAAATCGATGAAAAGTGTGTAGAGAATATCACGTTCTTTGTACGTCATAAATACTTGCAAAATACCTATGACGGGTCTGTATTTGACCTTTTGCAAGGTTAAATGTGGTTCCCGTTCCAATATACATGTACCCTCATTTTACAGTGCAAGTTCATATTTCTCTACCTTCATCCCAGACGGGCTCTTCTTTAATACATGCCTATTGTATGTATATCTAATTCTTTCTTATCCCTAATATGCATTATATATTTGCCGCTGGACGTTTAGCAACCATCAAACCAGCAATCAATCATTTTTCTTACATGTAAACCGGTAAAAGGGATTAAGTAAAGGGCATAGTATAACGTATACACATTGAAAACAACTCGATATCTCTTACAATGTACGACTTTTTGTACAGATTGAATAGAATAGATAACTGAGTTTATATTTGATATCATGAACATGCCGTTTTGAAGCGGAACACCTGTAAAATAATAAAGTCGTCTCAATTTCATCATGCGCGAAAATAAACGTTCAAAACATCCATTTATATGTTAAAAAACACTTACATTTCTTAAAGATCTGATTCACCGTACATGTACACTTCTCAGGAAATACAGTTCTTGGCTGTGAGTGAGAAAATAAACAAAAACATGTGAATATAAATATACGAGACAATTTTTAACCATTATAAATATCTTCAAATCAATAGAATAAAAATGATAATTTCCTGTCGTTTTCTATTTATACAGTATTTTATTTCAACATACAAATAGATACCATAACAGTCAAACTCTTAAACATCAACAAAATATCAAGATATTTATTTTCTGTCTCAAGGCAAAACATTTTTGTAAGACTTAGTTTTCTTCAAAATACAAATATGACATACCAATAAAAAAAACAGTCCGTAGACATCTACAATGTGTCAATATTTTATCTTATATCTAAAGATTTCACCTGTAAATTTATACAGCTGTTTGACAAACCACGCCTCTTTTGGGGAGATATATCATATTCATAGATATTTTGTTTTGTTTACGTACTGTTTCCAAGGTATGATCTGTATTTTTTTATATCATAGAGTCTTTAATTAATAACTTATACACCATCTACATTTTATTTTTCGCTCAACGATAATCTCCAAATTAGCCATATAAGTATGTTGTGTGGGTACCAGACTAGTTTTTGTCGTATCGTTGTATTGCATGAGCGGTAAATCAGTTTGGCAAACAAAACTTTACCTCTTGAACATTTGAATTCAATCAGAAACCATTTTAATTTGTTTGTGAACGCTGTAACCATTGAAAAACAAATAGACGGCCCCATTACAAATACTTTTACAGTTTAATTTGATATCTTAGTATATTAACTATATGTCTCAAGACATGGCCATTGTCGATGGTGTATCTGAAATCAACCATGTAGAAAAATGCATTTATATAATGAAATAAAACGAAACATCTTAAGACATTTTTCCATGTCTCAAGACATTTTGCTATGTCTCAAGACATTTTGCTATGTCTCAAGACATTTTGCTATGTCTCAAGACATTTTGCCTTGTCTCAAGACATTTTGCCATGTCTCAAGACATCTTTCCATGTCTCAAGACATAATGAATATTATAAAAGTTCAGCTGTAACGTAGGGAAACTAATTTGCTCATAACCCCTAGGATGACATGGTAATACATATCAATCATTACTGTTTTTCTCTCGACCGGCAGTAAATCTTTGGATAAGTGGAGCGTCAGTTCGCCGTGCGGGATCTTCATTTTCGCAGCCAATTCCGCTCAGAACGGAGACATGAAGACCGATGAAAAGTGTATAGAGAATATCACGTTCTTTGTATGTCATAAATACTTGCAAAATACCTATGACGGGTCCATATTTGACCTTTTGCAAGGTTAAATGTGGTTCCCGTTCCAATATACCCTCATTTTACAGTGCAAGTTCAAATTTTTCTACCTTCATCCCAGACGGGCTATTCTTTAATACATGCCTGTTGTATGTATATCTAATTCTTTCTTATCCCTAATATGCATTATATATTTGCCGCTGGACGTTTAGCAACCATCAAACCAGCAATCAATCATTTTTCTTACATGTAAACCGGTAAAAGGGATTAAGTAAAGGGCATAGTATAACGTATACACATTGAAAACAACTCGATATCTCTTACAATGTACGACTTTTTGTACAGATTGAATAGAATAGATAACTGAGTTTATATTTGATATCATGAACATGCCGTTTTGAAGCGGAACATCTGTAAAATAATAAAGTCGTCTCAATTTCATCATGCGCGAAAATAAACGTTCAAAACATCCATTTATATGTTAAAATACACTTACATTTCTTAAAGATCTGATTCACCGTACATGTACACTTCTCAGGAAATACAGTTCTTGGCTGTGAGTGAGAAAATAAACAAAAACATGTGAATATAAATATACGAGACAATTTTTAACCATTATAAATATCTTCAAATCAATAGAATAAAAGTGATAATTTCCTGTCGTTTTCTATTTATACAGTATTTTATTTCAACATACAAATTGATACCATTACAGTCAAACTCTTAAACATCAACAAAATATCAAGATATTTATTTTCTGTCTCAAGGCAAAACATTTTTGTAAGACTTAGTTTCTTCAAAATACAAATATGACATACCAATAAGAAACAGTCCGTAGACATCTTCAATGTATCGATATTTTATCTTCTATCTAAAGATTTCACCTGTAAATACAACTGTTTGACAAACCACACCTCTTTTTCGGGAGATATATCATATTCATAGATATTTTGTTTTGTTTACGTACTGCTTCCAAGGTATGATCTGTATTTTTTATATCATAGAGTCTTTAATTAATAACTTATACACCATCTACATTTTATTTTTCGCTCAACGATAATCTCCAAATTAGCCATATAAGTATGTTGTGTGGGTACCAGACTAGTTTTTGTCGTATCGTTTTATTGCATGAGCGGTAAATCAGTTTGGCAAACAAAACTTTACCTCTTGAACATTTGAATTCAATCAGAAACCATTTTAATTTGTTTGTGAACGCTGTAACCATTGAAAAACAAATAGACGGCCCCATTACAAATACTTTTACAGTTTAATTTGATATCTTAGTATATTAACTATATGTCTCAAGACATGGCCATTATCGATGGTGTACTGTAAATTCAGAAATTATTGCGAGGTTTTTATTATTGCGAATAATGCGACTGAGTTGTAAACGCAATAATTAAAACTCGCATTTTGTAATATTTGAACTGACTTAAGCATGACTTTTCTCAAAATCGTAAAAATTAAAATCGCATTCAAGTGTAAAATGACAAAATCGCAATAATAAATGCACGCAATAATTTCTGAATTTACAGTATCTGAAATCAACCATGTAGAAAAATGCATTTATATAATGAAATAAAACGAAACATCTTAAGACATTTTTCCATGTCTCAAGACATTTTGCTATGTCTCAAGACATTTTGCTATGTCTCAAGACATTTTGCTATGTCTCAAGACATTTTGCCTTGTCTCAAGACATTTTGCCATGTCTCTAGACATCTTTTCATGTCTCAAGATATAATGAATATTATAAAAGTTCAGCTGTAACGTAGGGATACTAATTTGCTCATAACCCCTAGGATGACATGGTAATACATATCAATCATTACTGTTTTTCTCTCGACCGGCAGTAAATCTTTGGTTAAGTGGAGCGTCAGTTCGCCGTGCGGGATCTTCATTTTCGCAGCCAATTCCGCTCAGACATGAAAACCGATGAAAAGTGTATAGAGAATATCACGTTCTTTGTATGTCATAAATACTTGCAAAATACCTATGAGGAGTCCGTATTTGACCTTTTGCAAGGTTAAATGTGGTTCCCGTTCCAATATACCCTCATTTTACAGTGCAAGTTCAAATTTTTCTACCTTCATCCCAGACGGGCTCTTCTTTAATACATGCCTATTGTATGTATATCTAATTCTTTCTTATCCCTAATATGCATTATATATTTGCCGCTGGACGTTTAGCATCCATCAAACCAGCAATCAATCATTTTTCTTACATGTTAACCGGTAAAAGGGATTAAGTCAAGGGCATAGAATAACTTATACACATTGATAACAACTCGATATATCTTACAATGTACGACTTTTTGTACAGATTGAATAGAATAGATAACTGAGTTTATATTTAATATCATGTACATGCCTTTTTGAAACGGAACACCTGTAAAATAATAAAGTCGTCTCATTTTCATCATTCGCAAAAATAAACGATCAAAACATCCATTATATGTTAAAATACACTTACATCTCTTAAAGATCTGATTCACCGTACATGTACACTTCTCAGCAAATACAGTGCTTGGCTGTGAATGAGAAAATAAACAAAAACATATGAATATAAATATACGAGACAATTTTTAACCATTATAAATATCTTCAAATAAATAGAATAATAATGATAATTTCCTGTCGTTTTCTATTTATATAGTATTTTATTTCAACATACAAATTGATACCAATACAGCAAAACTCTTAAACATCAATAAAGTATCAAGATATTTATTTTCTGTCTCAAGGCAAAACATTTTTGTAAGACTTAGTTTCTTCAAAATACAAATATGACATACCAATAAGAAACAGTCCGTAGACATCTTCAATGTATCGATATTTTATCTTCTATCTAAAGATTTCACCTGTAAATACAACTGTTTGACAAACCACACCTCTTTTTCGGGAGATATATCAAATTCATAGATATTTTGTTTTGTTAACGTACTGTTTCCAAGGTATGATCTGTATTATTTTATATCATAGAGTCTTTAAATAATAATTTATACACCATCTACATTTTATTTTTCGCTCAATGATAATCTCCAAATAACCATATAAGTATGTTGTGTGGGTACCAGACTAGTTTTTGTCGTATCGTTTTATTGCATGAGCGGTAAATCAGTTTGGCAAACAAAACTTTACCTCTTGAACATTTGAATTCAATCAGAAACCATTTTAATTTGTTTGTGAACGCTGTAACCATTGAAAAACAAATAGACGGCCCCATTACAAATACTTTTACAGTTTATTTTGATATCTTAGTATATTAAGTATATGTCTCAAGACATGGCCATTGTCGATGGTGTATCTGAAATCAACGATGTAGAAAAATGCATTTATATAATGAAATAAAACGAAACATCTTAAGACATTTTTCCATGTCTCAAGACATTTTGCTATGTCTCAAGACATTTTGCTATGTCTCAAGACATTTTGCCTTGTCTCAAGACATTTTGCCATGTCTCAAGACATCTTTCCATGTCTCAAGACATAATGAATATTATAAAAGTTCAGCTGTAACGTAGGGATACTAATTTGCTCATACCCCCTAGGATGACATGGTAATAAATATCAATCATTACTGTTTTTCTCCCGACCGGCAGTAAATCTTTGGTTAAGTGGAGCGTCATTTCGCCGTGTGGGATCTTCATTTTCGCAGCCAATTCCGCTCAGAACGGAGACATGAAAATCGATGAAAAGTGTGTAGAGAATATCACGTTCTTTGTACGTCATAAATACTTGCAAAATACCTATGACGGGTCTGTATTTGACCTTTTGCAAGGTTAAATGTGGTTCCCGTTCCAATATACATGTACCCTCATTTTACAGTGCAAGTTCATATTTCTCTACCTTCATCCCAGACGGGCTCTTCTTTAATACATGCCTATTGTATGTATATCTAATTCTTTCTTATCCCTAATATGCATTATATATTTGCCGCTGGACGTTTAGCAACCATCAAACCAGCAATCAATCATTTTTCTTACATGTAAACCGGTAAAAGGGATTAAGTAAAGGGCATAGTATAACGTATACACATTGAAAACAACTCGATATCTCTTACAATGTACGACTTTTTGTACAGATTGAATAGAATAGATAACTGAGTTTATATTTGATATCATGAACATGCCGTTTTGAAGCGGAACACCTGTAAAATAATAAAGTCGTCTCAATTTCATCATGCGCGAAAATAAACGTTCAAAACATCCATTTATATGTTAAAAAACACTTACATTTCTTAAAGATCTGATTCACCGTACATGTACACTTCTCAGGAAATACAGTTCTTGGCTGTGAGTGAGAAAATAAACAAAAACATGTGAATATAAATATACGAGACAATTTTTAACCATTATAAATATCTTCAAATCAATAGAATAAAAATGATAATTTCCTGTCGTTTTCTATTTATACAGTATTTTATTTCAACATACAAATAGATACCATAACAGTCAAACTCTTAAACATCAACAAAATATCAAGATATTTATTTTCTGTCTCAAGGCAAAACATTTTTGTAAGACTTAGTTTTCTTCAAAATACAAATATGACATACCAATAAAAAAAACAGTCCGTAGACATCTACAATGTGTCAATATTTTATCTTATATCTAAAGATTTCACCTGTAAATTTATACAGCTGTTTGACAAACCACGCCTCTTTTTCGGGAGATATATCATATTCATAGATATTTTGTTTTGTTTACGTACTGTTTCCAAGGTATGATCTGTATTTTTTTATATCATAGAGTCTTTAATTAATAACTTATACACCATCTACATTTTATTTTTCGCTCAACGATAATCTCCAAATTAGCCATATAAGTATGTTGTGTGGGTACCAGACTAGTTTTTGTCGTATCGTTGTATTGCATGAGCGGTAAATCAGTTTGGCAAACAAAACTTTACCTCTTGAACATTTGAATTCAATCAGAAACCATTTTAATTTGTTTGTGAACGCTGTAACCATTGAAAAACAAATAGACGGCCCCATTACAAATACTTTTACAGTTTAATTTGATATCTTAGTATATTAACTATATGTCTCAAGACATGGCCATTGTCGATGGTGTATCTGAAATCAACCATGTAGAAAAATGCATTTATATAATGAAATAAAACGAAACATCTTAAGACATTTTTCCATGTCTCAAGACATTTTGCTATGTCTCAAGACATTTTGCTATGTCTCAAGACATTTTGCTATGTCTCAAGACATTTTGCCTTGTCTCAAGACATTTTGCCATGTCTCAAGACATCTTTCCATGTCTCAAGACATAATGAATATTATAAAAGTTCAGCTGTAACGTAGGGAAACTAATTTGCTCATAACCCCTAGGATGACATGGTAATACATATCAATCATTACTGTTTTTCTCTCGACCGGCAGTAAATCTTTGGATAAGTGGAGCGTCAGTTCGCCGTGCGGGATCTTCATTTTCGCAGCCAATTCCGCTCAGAACGGAGACATGAAGACCGATGAAAAGTGTATAGAGAATATCACGTTCTTTGTATGTCATAAATACTTGCAAAATACCTATGACGGGTCCATATTTGACCTTTTGCAAGGTTAAATGTGGTTCCCGTTCCAATATACCCTCATTTTACAGTGCAAGTTCAAATTTTTCTACCTTCATCCCAGACGGGCTATTCTTTAATACATGCCTGTTGTATGTATATCTAATTCTTTCTTATCCCTAATATGCATTATATATTTGCCGCTGGACGTTTAGCAACCATCAAACCAGCAATCAATCATTTTTCTTACATGTAAACCGGTAAAAGGGATTAAGTAAAGGGCATAGTATAACGTATACACATTGAAAACAACTCGATATCTCTTACAATGTACGACTTTTTGTACAGATTGAATAGAATAGATAACTGAGTTTATATTTGATATCATGAACATGCCGTTTTGAAGCGGAACATCTGTAAAATAATAAAGTCGTCTCAATTTCATCATGCGCGAAAATAAACGTTCAAAACATCCATTTATATGTTAAAATACACTTACATTTCTTAAAGATCTGATTCACCGTACATGTACACTTCTCAGGAAATACAGTTCTTGGCTGTGAGTGAGAAAATAAACAAAAACATGTGAATATAAATATACGAGACAATTTTTAACCATTATAAATATCTTCAAATCAATAGAATAAAAGTGATAATTTCCTGTCGTTTTCTATTTATACAGTATTTTATTTCAACATACAAATTGATACCATTACAGTCAAACTCTTAAACATCAACAAAATATCAAGATATTTATTTTCTGTCTCAAGGCAAAACATTTTTGTAAGACTTAGTTTCTTCAAAATACAAATATGACATACCAATAAGAAACAGTCCGTAGACATCTTCAATGTATCGATATTTTATCTTCTATCTAAAGATTTCACCTGTAAATACAACTGTTTGACAAACCACACCTCTTTTTCGGGAGATATATCATATTCATAGATATTTTGTTTTGTTTACGTACTGCTTCCAAGGTATGATCTGTATTTTTTATATCATAGAGTCTTTAATTAATAACTTATACACCATCTACATTTTATTTTTCGCTCAACGATAATCTCCAAATTAGCCATATAAGTATGTTGTGTGGGTACCAGACTAGTTTTTGTCGTATCGTTTTATTGCATGAGCGGTAAATCAGTTTGGCAAACAAAACTTTACCTCTTGAACATTTGAATTCAATCAGAAACCATTTTAATTTGTTTGTGAACGCTGTAACCATTGAAAAACAAATAGACGGCCCCATTACAAATACTTTTACAGTTTAATTTGATATCTTAGTATATTAACTATATGTCTCAAGACATGGCCATTGTCGATGGTGTACTAGTATCTGAAATCAACCATGTAGAAAAATGCATTTATATAATGAAATAAAACGAAACATCTTAAGACATTTTTCCATGTCTCAAGACATTTTGCTATGTCTCAAGACATTTTGCTATGTCTCAAGACATTTTGCTATGTCTCAAGACATTTTGCCTTGTCTCAAGACATTTTGCCATGTCTCTAGACATCTTTTCATGTCTCAAGATATAATGAATATTATAAAAGTTCAGCTGTAACGTAGGGATACTAATTTGCTCATAACCCCTAGGATGACATGGTAATACATATCAATCATTACTGTTTTTCTCTCGACCGGCAGTAAATCTTTGGTTAAGTGGAGCGTCAGTTCGCCGTGCGGGATCTTCATTTTCGCAGCCAATTCCGCTCAGACATGAAAACCGATGAAAAGTGTATAGAGAATATCACGTTCTTTGTATGTCATAAATACTTGCAAAATACCTATGAGGAGTCCGTATTTGACCTTTTGCAAGGTTAAATGTGGTTCCCGTTCCAATATACCCTCATTTTACAGTGCAAGTTCAAATTTTTCTACCTTCATCCCAGACGGGCTCTTCTTTAATACATGCCTATTGTATGTATATCTAATTCTTTCTTATCCCTAATATGCATTATATATTTGCCGCTGGACGTTTAGCATCCATCAAACCAGCAATCAATCATTTTTCTTACATGTTAACCGGTAAAAGGGATTAAGTCAAGGGCATAGAATAACTTATACACATTGATAACAACTCGATATATCTTACAATGTACGACTTTTTGTACAGATTGAATAGAATAGATAACTGAGTTTATATTTAATATCATGTACATGCCTTTTTGAAACGGAACACCTGTAAAATAATAAAGTCGTCTCATTTTCATCATGCGCAAAAATAAACGATCAAAACATCCATTATATGTTAAAATACACTTACATCTCTTAAAGATCTGATTCACCGTACATGTACACTTCTCAGCAAATACAGTGCTTGGCTGTGAATGAGAAAATAAACAAAAACATATGAATATAAATATACGAGACAATTTTTAACCATTATAAATATCTTCAAATAAATAGAATAATAATGATAATTTCCTGTCGTTTTCTATTTATATAGTATTTTATTTCAACATACAAATTGATACCAATACAGCAAAACTCTTAAACATCAATAAAGTATCAAGATATTTATTTTCTGTCTCAAGGCAAAACATTTTTGTAAGACTTAGTTTCTTCAAAATACAAATATGACATACCAATAAGAAACAGTCCGTAGACATCTTCAATGTATCGATATTTTATCTTCTATCTAAAGATTTCACCTGTAAATACAACTGTTTGACAAACCACACCTCTTTTTCGGGAGATATATCAAATTCATAGATATTTTGTTTTGTTAACGTACTGTTTCCAAGGTATGATCTGTATTATTTTATATCATAGAGTCTTTAAATAATAATTTATACACCATCTACATTTTATTTTTCGCTCAATGATAATCTCCAAATAACCATATAAGTATGTTGTGTGGGTACCAGACTAGTTTTTGTCGTATCGTTTTATTGCATGAGCGGTAAATCAGTTTGGCAAACAAAACTTTACCTCTTGAACATTTGAATTCAATCAGAAACCATTTTAATTTGTTTGTGAACGCTGTAACCATTGAAAAACAAATAGACGGCCCCATTACAAATACTTTTACAGTTTATTTTGATATCTTAGTATATTAAGTATATGTCTCAAGACATGGCCATTGTCGATGGTGTATCTGAAATCAACGATGTAGAAAAATGCATTTATATAATGAAATAAAACGAAACATCTTAAGACATTTTTCCATGTCTCAAGACATTTTGCTATGTCTCAAGACATTTTGCTATGTCTCAAGACATTTTGCCTTGTCTCAAGACATTTTGCCATGTCTCAAGACATCTTTCCATGTCTCAAGACATAATGAATATTATAAAAGTTCAGCTGTAACGTAGGGATACTAATTTGCTCATACCCCCTAGGATGACATGGTAATAGATATCAATCATTACTGTTTTTCTCTCGACCGGCAGTAAATCCTTGGTTAAGTGGAGCCTCAGTTCGCCGTGCGGGATCTTCATTTTCGCAGCCAATTCCGCTCAGAACGGAGACATGAAAACCGGTGAAAAGTGTATAGAAAATATCACGTTCTTTGTACGTCATAAATACTTGCAAAATACCTATGACGAGTCCGTATTTGACCTTTTGCAAGGTTAAATGTGGTTCCCGTTCAAACATACCCTCATTTTACAGTGCAAGTTCATATTTATCTACCTTCATCCCAGACGGGCTCTTTTTTAATACATGCCTATTGTATGTATATCTAATTCTTTCTTATCCCTAATATGCATTATATATTTGCCGCTGGACGTTTAGCAACCATCAAACCAGCAATCAATCATTTTTCTTACATGTAAACCGGTAAAAGGGATTAAGTAAAGGGCATAGTATAACGTATACACATTGAAAACAACTCGATATCTCTTACAATGTACGACTTTTTGTACAGATTGAATAGAATAGATAACTGAGTTTATATTTGATATCATGAACATGCCGTTTTGAAGCGGAACACCTGTAAAATAATAAAGTCGGCTCAATTTCATCATGCGCGAAAATAAACGTTCAAAACATCCATTTATATGTTAAAATACACTTACATTTCTTAAAGATCTGATTCACCGTACATGTACACTTCTCAGGAAATACAGTTCTTGGCTGTGAGTGAGAAAATAAACAAAAACATGTGAATATAAATATACGAGACAATTTTTAACCATTATAAATATCTTCAAATCAATAGAATAAAAGTGATAATTTCCTGTCGTTTTCTATTTATACAGTATTTTATTTCAACATACAAATTGATACCATTACAGTCAAACTCTTAAACATCAACAAAATATCAAGATATTTATTTTTGTCTCTCAAGGCAAAACATTTTTGTAAGACTAAGTTTTCTTCAAAATACAAATATGACATACCAATAAAAAAAAAAACAGTCCGTAGACATCTACAATGTGTTGATATTTTATCTTCTATCTAAAGATTTCACCTGTAAATTTATACAGCTGTTTGACAAACCACGCCTCTTTTGGGGAGATATATCATATTCATAGATATTTTGTTTTGTTTACGTACTGCTTCCAAGGTATGATCTGTATTTTTTATATCATAGAGTCTTTAATTAATAACTTATACACCATCTACATTTTATTTTTCGCTCAACGATAATCTCCAAATTAGCCATATAAGTATGTTGTGTGGGTACCAGACTAGTTTTTGTCGTATCGTTTTATTGCATGAGCGGTAAATCAGTTTGGCAAACAAAACTTTACCTCTTGAACATTTGAGTTCAATCAGAAACCATTTTAATTTGTTTGTGAACGCTGTAACCATTGAAAAACAAATAGACGGCCCCATTACAAATACTTTTACAGTTTAATTTGATATCTTAGTATATTAACTATATGTCTCAAGACATGGCCATTGTCGATGGTGTATCTGAAATCAACCATGTAGAAAAATGCATTTATATAATGAAATAAAACGAAACATCTTAAGACATTTTTCCATGTCTCAAGACATTTTGCTATGTCTCAAGACATTTTGCTATGTCTCAAGACATTTTGCCTTGTCTCAAGACATTTTGCCATGTCTCTAGACATCTTTCCATGTCTCAAGATATAATGAATATTATAAAAGTTCAGCTGTAACGTAGGGATACTAATTTGCTCATAACCCCTAGGATGACATGGTAATACATATCAATCATTACTGTTTTTCTCTCGACCGGCAGTAAATCTTTGGTTAAGTGGAGCGTCAGTTCGCCGTGCGGGATCTTCATTTTCGCAGCCAATTCCGCTCAGACATGAAAACCGATGAAAAGTGTATAGAGAATATCACGTTCTTTGTATGTCATAAATACTTGCAAAATACCTATGACGGGTCCGTATTTGACCTTTTGCAAGGTTAAATGTGGTTCCCGTTCCAATATACCCTCATTTTACAGTGCAAGTTCAAATTTTTCTACCTTCATCCCAGACGGGCTCTTCTTTAATACATGCCTATTGTATGTATATCTAATTCTTTCTTATCCCTAATATGCATTATATATTTGCCGCTGGACGTTTAGCAACCATCAAACCAGCAATCAATCATTTTTCTTACATGTTAACCGGTAAAAGGGATTAAGTCAAGGGCATAGTATAACTTATACACATTGATAACAACTCGATATATCTTACAATGTACGACTTTTTGTACAGATTGAATAGAATAGATAACTGAGTTTATATTTAATATCATGTACATGCCTTTTTGAAACGGAACACCTGTAAAATAATAAAGTCGCCTCATTTTCATCATGCGCAAAAATAAACGATCAAAACATCCATTATATGTTAAAATACACTTACATCTCTTAAAGATCTGATTCACCGTACATGTACACTTCTCAGCAAATACAGTGCTTGGCTGTGAATGAGAAAATAAACAAAAACATATGAATATAAATATACGAGACAATTTTTAACCATTATAAATATCTTCAAATAAATAGAATAATAATGATAATTTCCTGTCGTTTTCTATTTATACAGTATTTTATTTCAACATACAAATTGATACCAATACAGCAAAACTCTTAAACATCAATAAAGTATCAAGATATTTATTCTCTGTCTCAAGGCAAAACATTTTTGTAAGACTTAGTTTCTTCAAAATACAAATATGACATACCAATAAGAAACAGTCCGTAGACATCTTCAATGTATCGATATTTTATCTTCTATCTAAAGATTTCACCTGTAAATACAACTGTTTGACAAACCACACCTCTTTTTCGGGAGATATATCATATTCATAGATATTTTGTTTTGTTTACGTACTGCTTCCAAGGTATGATCTGTATTTTTTATATCATAGAGTCTTTAATTAATAACTTATACACCATCTACATTTTATTTTTCGCTCAACGATAATCTCCAAATTAGCCATATAAGTATGTTGTGTGGGTACCAGACTAGTTTTTGTCGTATCGTTTTATTGCATGAGCGGTAAATCAGTTTGGCAAACAAAACTTTACCTCTTGAACATTTGAATTCAATCAGAAACCATTTTAATTTGTTTGTGAACGCTGTAACCATTGAAAAACAAATAGACGGCCCCATTACAAATACTTTTACAGTTTAATTTGATATCTTAGTATATTAAGTATATGTCTCAAGACATGGCCATTGTCGATGGTGTATCTGAAATCAACGATGTAGAAAAATGCATTTATATAATGAAATAAAACGAAACATCTTAAGACATTTTTCCATGTCTCAAGACATTTTGCTATGTCTCAAGACATTTTGCTATGTCTCAAGACATTTTGCCTTGTCTCAAGACATTTTGCCATGTCTCAAGACATCTTTCCATGTCTCAAGACATAATGAATATTATAAAAGTTCAGCTGTAACGTAGGGATACTAATTTGCTCATACCCCCTAGGATGACATGGTAATAGATATCAATCATTACTGTTTTTCTCTCGACCGGCAGTAAATCCTTGGTTAAGTGGAGCCTCAGTTCGCCGTGCGGGATCTTCATTTTCGCAGCCAATTCCGCTCAGAACGGAGACATGAAAACCGGTGAAAAGTGTATAGAAAATATCACGTTCTTTGTACGTCATAAATACTTGCAAAATACCTATGACGAGTCCGTATTTGACCTTTTGCAAGGTTAAATGTGGTTCCCGTTCAAACATACCCTCATTTTACAGTGCAAGTTCATATTTATCTACCTTCATCCCAGACGGGCTCTTCTTTAATACATGCCTATTGTATGTATATCTAATTCTTTCTTATCCCTAATATGCATTATATATTTGCCGCTGGACGTTTAGCAACCATCAAACCAGCAATCAATCATTTTTCTTACATGTAAACCGGTAAAAGGGATTAAGTAAAGGGCATACATGTAGTATAACGTATACACATTGAAACCAACTCGATATCTCTTACAATGTACGACTTTTTGTACAGATTGAATAGAATAGATAACTGAGTTTATATTTGATATCATGAACATGCCGTTTTGAAGCGGAACACCTGTAAAATAATAAAGTCGTCTCAATTTCATCATGCGCGAAAATAAACGTTCAAAACATCCATTTATATGTTAAAATACACTTACATTTCTTAAAGATCTGATTCACCGTACATGTACACTTCTCAGGAAATACAGTTCTTGGCTGTGAGTGAGAAAATAAACAAAAACATGTGAATATAAATATACGAGACAATTTTTAACCATTATAAATATCTTCAAATCAATAGAATAAAAGTGATAACTCTTAAACATCAACAAAATATCAAGATATTTATTTTTGTCTCTCAAGGCAAAACATTTTTGTAAGACTAAGTTTTCTTCAAAATAAAAATATGACATACCAATAAAAAAAAAACAGTCCGTAGACATCTACAATGTGTTGATATTTTATCTTCTATCTAAAGACTTCACCTGTAAATTTATACAGCTGTTTGACAAACCACGCCTCTTTTGGGGAGATATATCATATTCATAGATATTTTGTTTTGTTTACGTACTGCTTCCAAGGTATGATCTGTATTTTTTATATCATAGAGTCTTTAATTAATAACTTATACACCATCTACATTTTATTTTTCGCTCAACGATAATCTCCAAATTAGCCATATAAGTATGTTGTGTGGGTACCAGACTAGTTTTTGTCGTATCGTTTTATTGCATGAGCGGTAAATCAGTTTGGCAAACAAAACTTTACCTCTTGAACATTTGAATTCAATCAGAAACCATTTTAATTTGTTTGTGAACGCTGTAACCATTGAAAAACAAATAGACGGCCCCATTACAAATACTTTTACAGTTTAATTTGATATCTTAGTATATTAACTATATGTCTCAAGACATGGCCATTGTCGATGGTGTATCTGAAATCAACCATGTAGAAAAATGCATTTATATAAAGAAATAAAACGAAACATCTTAAGACATTTTTCCATGTCTCAAGACATTTTGCTATGTCTCAAGACATTCTGCTATGTCTCAAGACATTTTGCTATGTCTCAAGACATTTTGCCTTGTCTCAAGACATTTTGCCATGTCTCTAGACATCTTTCCATGTCTCTAGACATCTTTCCATGTCTCAAGATATAATGAATATTATAAAAGTTCAGCTGTAACGTAGGGATACTAATTTGCTCATACCCCCTAGGATGACATGGTAATAGATATCAATCATTACTGTTTTTCTCTCGACCGGCAGTAAATCCTTGGTTAAGTGGAGCGTCAGTTCGCCGTGCGGGATCTTCATTTTCGCAGCCAATTCCGCTCAGAACGGAGACATGAAAACCGATGAAAAGTGTATAGAAAATATCACGTTCTTTGTACGTCATAAATACTTGCAAAATACCTATGACGAGTCCGTATTTGACCTTTTGCAAGGTTAAATGTGGTTCCCGTTCAAACATACCCTCATTTTACAGTGCAAGTTCATATTTCTCTACCTTCATCCCAGACGGGCTCTTCTTTAATACATGCCTATTGTATGTATATCTAATTCTTTCTTATCCCTAATATGCATTATATATTTGCCGCTGGACGTTTAGCAACCATCAAACCAGCAATCAATCATTTTTCTTACATGTAAACCGGTAAAAGGGATTAAGTAAAGGGCATAGTATAACGTATACACATTGAAAACAACTCGATATCTCTTACAATGTACGACTTTTTGTACAGATTGAATAGAATAGATAACTGAGTTTATATTTGATATCATGAACATGCCGTTTTGAAGCGGAACACCTGTAAAATAATAAAGTCGTCTCAATTTCATCATGCGCGAAAATAAACGTTCAAAACATCCATTTATATGTTAAAATACACTTACATTTCTTAAAGATCTGATTCACCGTACATGTACACTTCTCAGGAAATGCAGTTCTTGGCTGTGAGTGAGAAAATAAACAAAAACATGTGAATATAAATATACGAGACAATTTTTAACCATTATAAATATCTTCAAATCAATAGAATAAAAGTGATAATTTCCTGTCGTTTTCTATTTATACAGTATTTTATTTCAACATACAAATAGATACCATTACAGTCAAACTCTTAAACATCAACAAAATATCAAGATATTTATTTTCTGTCTCAAGACAAAACATTTTTGTAAGACTTAGTTTTCTTCAAAATACAAATATGACATACCAATAAAAAAAAACAGTCCGTAGACATCTACAATGTGTCGATATTTTATCTTCTATCTAAAGATTTCACCTGTAAATTTATACAGCTGTTTGACTAACCACGCCTCTTTTGGGGAGATATATCATATTCATAGATATTTTGTTTTGTTTACGTACTGCTTCCAAGGTATGATCTGTATTTTTTATATCATAGAGTCTTTAATTAATAACTTATACACCATCTACATTTTATTTTTCGCTCAACGATAATCTCCAAATTAGCCATATAAGTATGTTGTGTGGGTACCAGACTAGTTTTTGTCGTATCGTTTTATTGCATGAGCGGTAAATCAGTTTGGCAAACAAAACTTTACCTCTTGAACATTTGAATTCAATCAGAAACCATTTTAATTTGTTTGTGAACGCTGTAACCATTGAAAAACTAATAGACGGCCCCATTACAAATACTTTTACAGTTTAATTTGATATCTTAGTATATTAACTATATGTCTCAAGACATGGCCGTTGTCGATGGTGTATCTGATATCAACCATGTAGAAAAATGCATTTATATAATGAAATAAAACGAAACATCTTAAGACATTTTTCCATGTCTCAAGACATTTTGCCATGTCTCAAGACATTTTGCCATGTCTCAAGACATTTTGCCATGTCTCAAGACATTTTGCCATGTCTCAAGACAACTTTCCATGTCTCTAGACATAGGGAATATTATAAAAGTTCAGCTGTAACGTAGGGATACTAATTTGTTCCTACCCCCAAGGATGACATGGTAATAGATATCAATCATCACTGCTTTTTTGTCGACCGGCAGTAAATCCTTGGTTAAGTGGAGCGTCAGTTCGCCGTGCGGGATCTTCATTTTCGCAGCAAAGTCCAGTCAGAACAGAGACATGAAAACCGATGAAAAGTGTATAGAGAATATTACATTCTTTGTACGTCATAAATACTTGCAAAATTTCTATCACGGGTCCGTATTTAACCTTTTGCAAGGTTAAATGTGGTTCCCGTTCCAATATACCCTCATTTTACAGTGCAAGTTCAGATTTCTTTACCTTCATCCCAGACGGCCTCTACTTTAATACATGCCTATAGTATGTATATCTAATTCTTTCTTATCCCTAATATGCATTATATATTTGCCGCTTGACGTTTAGCAACCATCAAACCAGCAATCAATCATTTTTCTTACATGTAAACCGGTAAAAGGGATTAAGTAAAGGGCATCACTAGTAACCCGAATTTAACTTGATCGGACAAAAACGTGTTAACGCTATTTAAATGAGATTGATCGTTATTTGATAAAGATTGACAAAAATTAAAAATTATATTTATTCATTTCAATTCATATCAATTCATTTTAACGCCAGTCAAATAAATTTCTCTGCAGTCGATCAATTGAAATCAAATTAGTGGTTAGTTGTGTCAAACTAATAGGCCACGCCCCTGTTAAGCTATTTCAAACATGCATTAATTCGTTTTAAACATGGATAAGACCCGGGCTTTTTACAGGTAAATCACTCAAGCAAAACGACCTCGATGTATCTATCGTAAGTAACGTGTGGTCCTTTGCAACTATTTACGAAACTTTATGTATTCCTGTATATTTACCGTTTCTCTTTTTTTCTGTTTACTATATTGTACTCGTAAATCAAATGTAGACACGGAAAACTACACAGAAATTATTTATTGTGTACATAATTTAAATCGATGTGTCTTATATTTCCGGGAAGCAACATATATTCATTCTCTTGCTGTATATTGATATTTGGAAAAGCTTGTAATGAAAAACAAGATATTGTTGAATAATAAAATTGACGAAGATATTGTTGACGTTGAATATGATAAACAGAAAGGCATGCTCAAAATTCTAAATGAAGTAGCAGCCCACTGAACCTTTAAAACTGTGTTAAATTGTAATACCGGTCACTGGCCAAATCGGGCGTTAATTGTGGAAGAGAAACAAATATCAAACAAAAATATTGTTCTTACGATTCTGTAAAAAGATTATTGTGCTATCATGCACCCTGACGTACTTGTAATAAATGAACATGTATTCTGTATATATGAGATAAATTTTAGTCTGCGATAAAGATGGGTAAGTTGATTTAAGTTTAACGACCTTGACAGGCTATTTGTCGGCATACTCTTACGTTTTTTAATGTTTTAAAAGAAAACATAAATTTACGTGTTGGGCATTTAATATAAGTCTAGACTACTTACCAAATTGAAATGAACATAAACATTGTTAAAAAAACAAAAAATGGAAAAGAAACATTCTGCATTGTTGCTTTCATATATTTTTATTTCCTATATATTTGAGCGGAAATTTCTAAGTTAAAACTGATTGTAGTATAGATAAAATATTTCATCTAGTTGCTCTCGTTACATATTAAAATGAATTTCATTGGTCGGAACGTTTGCAAACTTTCAATCCAGGTGTTCTCATCGAGGTCCGCGTTCATGTTTCAAATCAATACACAATATGAAGTCCAGTTCGGCAAAAAGAAATCAAATTAAAACTCTACGATGTCCGAGTAAACAAACAGAATTTAGAAAAATAACACTTTTACGATTCTTCCAATCACGACAAAAATATCTATCTTTTTCTCCGATGAAAATCATTACTATTTATATTAGAACAAGTCAAAAGTTGCCGGAGCTTGATTTATGATGCATACGAAACTTTAATAAATAATTATCCGGTTTGTATTTTTCAAAATAACTATTATATCCGATAAAAATCGAAAAATAGATTATCGGTAAAAAATACCGATTTTTCTATGAGACAAACATTATCCTTATTGCAGTCAAATTTGTAATAAAGGACAAACCATATCCTCATGTTTTTTTATGCAGCACTAGTAAGCATAGTTCGTCTGTTCTCGCTTCAAACCAAGCCATCATAAATACACCAGAGATTACTAAAATGAAAGTCTTCTCGCTCATGGAGATTTTTTGTAGGTATTAAGCTTCAATTCGACCATTGAATTTTTCAGAATTACGAAAAATATGTTATAATCCTTGACCTTCCCGAAGCTTATACCTTGTTCAGTCGATTGTATAAAAGTTTTTTGAAAGAAACCGGTCTTTTACTGCAAAAAAAGAAGATTAAAGCGATCTTTGTTTGAAGTAACGAATGTCATTCTTAAAAAAAAAAAAGTTTTCGTGTTTTAGGTCGTCCTGATGCAAACGTAAAAGTTGAAATAAAAATTACACTCCGAGATTACACTAAAGACATGTCGCTAGCACACATGGGACTAGATTTATTAATCGTTCATTTGCAAGTCAAAAATAATAATTATGCATCACTAATGATAAAACTTTCCAATTTAAAATTGAGAAAAATCCGACAGGAAACCAAAGTACAAAGGTACGGCATTTATTTAAAAACAATCTCCATCCAACTTCAAAATGTGAGGTAAATCGATTAGCTTACGCTAGCCAAGCAACCAACAGACAAAATAAATCTTGCCTCCCCGATGAAGACTATCTATAGACACGGAATAAAAAATAAGGAAATAATAGCATGTTAGATTGGTTACAAACACATGTATGCAAACATGATACAGCTGTTTCTTTACTGAACTGGTCAGTGGTAATACAAAACCAGGGTTTCAAAAAGATGAAGAAAAAGAAAAAGACATTTAAACATGTAAAAATTTATTTAAAAGCAAATCAGATATAGTGTTTAACTGATATTGAAAAAAAAGAATCATAATAGTCTATAATATGTAAAAATTTATTTCAGAAAGCTAACAACAAAATGAAAGGAAAATATGTGTTGCTTAAGGACATTGACCTAGGCCGTAACAGCCTCATGTTTGAAATTTTAAAACAAAGTTGAAACAAAGGCTTGTCTTCCTATCAAATTGTTTTCACGGCGAATGTCTTGCAAGAAGCAAACTCCCATTACTCCGGTGTCGCCCTTGCATAATTTTGCGTGATCCATGCATGTTTCTGAATTACTTGTCTTTTGTGCATTTACTTTCCTACTAAATGGCTATAGTATAAGTATTAATTTTCATTTGTAAATGTCTGGTTTCGCAATGATGCATGTCCACCAATATCCAGACATTGTGCGAAAAAAATATAGTTTAGAAGATATGATTTTATGCTGAATACAGAAAACATATAGTCGTTTCTTCATGAAGAATTGAACTCTAACATTACAGAATACCAAACTGGCTCTCCTTTTTTAGTATTTCCATCTGGTGTCTTACATTTATGGGTTTAACTTGTATTAAGTCGTGCCTACTTACTGTCAAGACAGATAGAAAATAAAGGAATATGGAGTAAAAGTCCACGGGACCTTATCGAACACAAAGTCAGAGCTTAACAAAAATACAAATTATCAATGGTCAGCGTTTTATTCCTGTTCATCTTTATAGTCGCTAGAGAGTCTTCAACAATGAAAGAATCACTTGTTTACCAGGAGAACAAAACGACAATAGCAAGAAAAGATCTGAGAGTACTAAGTTTCTGACAGCTAGTTCACACTGTTACGTTTGAAGTCTTCCTGTCCGTCATCCCGCAATCGTTATTTTTGAAGACCATAAGTGAATGAATAATTTGATTTTCTGTCTCAGGACCTGCGCATATATAAAATACTTGCCACTGAACATTGAACCAAGTAAAATCAATACACATCGTTTCATTTATAAAAATCAATCTACAGATGATAAAGCATTTATTTGTTGGTTAGACTCCCTTTTTTGGGAGTTGAACACTGTGCGGGACAAATTTCTTCTCATGGGAAGATATATTTTCCCATGGGAATATTAGATTTTTTTTTTTTTTTCAGAATTTGTAAAAGTGCTATGAAATATCGAAATGGATTGACAATCACTAGTAACCAATGACTGGGAAAATTTAACAGGCATTTCAATAAATTAAAAGTATTTCTATCATACTTTTACACTCAATAGTTTGTTTTTTTTTTATCGTTGAATGATTGATAGAAATTCTACGGTTCAGCGGCTGATTTTACAATTTGAATCTTTTACCTTTGTTTTCGGTCAATATCATCGTGCATTTCATGTAATAGTGTTCGCTGAACTGTCAAGTATCAGAAACATTCCTTTTGAATTTCAGAATTTAATTTAAGAATTAAAATTATAATTCTGTTTTAATCTATATACATGGGGAATGACGAATCGTGTTTAACATTGTTTTCTAATTATAACCTTATAATTTCGTGAATTTACATCATAATCATTATGAATGTACTTATTCTTTTTCGTCTACGTAACTCGATATGCGTGTTTTTCGCCACTAGAAAGATGTGCACTTACATTTTTTGTTCAAATTTCCTAATCATGCTTATGCAATGTTGTAACTCGTCTACACAAAAATCTTTTGTTTCAATTCATTTTTGGCAAACACCTTTTGAAGGCTTTTCTAGATCTTTTATAACCTCTCGGGTAATTATCAAAGAAAATCCAGAGTTTTGCATTTACAAGGACGCGTACGGATGATCTTTGTGATATATTCACTTGTACTTTACCCGTAGGCGGTCTTCGTGTACTGTAATTTATGGTTTAAAGGAATACGAATACTTTATTTCTCATAAAACTTCAATTGCTAGTTATCAAGAACATGCATAAACATAACTATAAAGTAAAATTATTACATGCATGTGTAAACGATACAATTAAATAAACTTGGAGGACTGACTTTCACATTTATAACTTTTACATAGTTTTTCTAATATTACAATATTTGATGAGTTTAACTGTTGAACAGCTTTAAAGATATAAGGGTTTGACTAACAGTAGTTCCTTAAACATTTCCTTCTTTTTCTATAGTTTAAATGTTTTACAATTCATAATGTAATGGTACTCGTCATCAATGTTGTTTGTGTCACAGATACGGCATTTTCTGTCTTCTCTGTGTAAATCCTGACACCTTCTAGACTCAATCGGCAACTACCACATCTATATCTGCGTAATATATGAATTTAGAAAGGAAAAAAGGAAAAGTAGTTTTCAAATTGATAATTCTTTTTGAAAATACGACAACATTATGTTTTATGCGATTCTGCAATAAAAGCAGAGAATTCTTCTTGAAACTGGTCTTTGGGTTTTTGTTTAATACATTTTGACACCCATTTATCACAAACTATGCAGACGGACGGATAACTAATATACGTCCTTGCTGTGCATTATAATTTAAAATAGTTGTAATTTGCAATTGTTTTAAATTTGTATTTTTCCCTCACTAGATAGGTGAAAGTATGTTTAAAATTTAATGTAAATTGCGAAATTACATTACGAGCATTAATATATACTTTTAAGTTAGAATTTAGAGTCTCAACTTTTTTCAAAATCTCTGTAATATTACCCATGTATTATTTATGTTTATGTCAAAGGCGTTTGATTGGATAATAGTAAAAGGTAGGCGTGGTTTTTGGTAACTTTCCTCCAATCAACTGGCCTATTCGACAAACATGTGTGCGCTGATGCGTGTAAACTAGGTATTGTAACGGTACGTGTCTTACATCAGAATCTATCGTGCGTGACCAATGTTTATTGTATAATTTCTTGTCATGTGGTCAAATTATCTGAAAAAATTCCAAAGGTTACAACTTTTTGAAAGATTTTTTTCGGCAGAAACCAACAGCACTATTTGACGAAGACGAAATAAAGGATTAAATTTTTACGTCCAGTTACATATATTATAATGATGTCGAAACTGAACTTGAAATTGACAATAGGTTTTCATAGAACCGTCGCTTTTCCAAAGAATTCACGATTAGTTGCTTTTTCACAACTTCGGGTTCGCATTATAGTTATACATGTACACATAACTAACAATAAACAAATTTTGATGATTTCTGCAACTGTTCTAGGACCTTTTAGTTGTAATATAAATCTGTGATTTTTCTATATTCGTACTTTCGACGAAGCAAAGCAAGTTCGATCTAGATCTGGACATTTATGCATTAAACATTTACAATATTTTTAATTGTTGTACAAATTTTTTGTAGAACATGTAGAAAAATCCGTCTTTTCGGATAAAATTTTAATTTACGTACCATTGTAATATTGAGAATGGACATGGGGAATGTGTCAAAGAGACAACAACCCGACCAAAGAAAAAACCCAACACTGAGCAGAAGGTCACCAACAGGTCTTCAATGTATCGAGAAATTCCCGCACCCGGAGGCGTCCTTCAGCTGGCCCCTAAACAAATATATACTATATAGTCCAGTGATAATGAACGCCATACTAATTTCCAAATTGTACACAATAAACCAAAATTAAAATAATACAAGACCAAAAAAGGCCAGAGGCTCCTGACTTGTGACTGGCGCAAAAATGCGGCGGGGTTAAACATGTTTATGAGATCTCAACCCCCCCCCTTATACCTCTAGCCAATGTAGAAACGCGAATGCATAACAATACGCACATTAAGATTCAGTTCAAGAGAAGTCTGAGTCTGATGTCAGAAGATGCATATACGGACCCTGGATTTAAATCAGATATGATCTGGCGGTTTTTGTCTTTTTTTCAAAATACATATTTTTAGTTGTGACTATCTTTAGTTCCGAATCTTTCTATCATTCTATATAATTGATTTAGTTTAAATGAAAATAAGGAACTTGGAATTAAAACACTGTTGAAGAGAAACTACATATTCGGGTTAAATTCACCTCAGTTTGTTAATTCAAGTTTGACATCTAACATCTTAATCTGTAATCCACATTTACCTGACGACCTTAAATTGTTTATTGTTTTTTGTATCAATCGAATATCTTCACACAGGAGACTGAGACAAATATGTAATTTGTAATGGTATTTATCAAAACTAAAATGATTGAAAATATCTTTGTAGAATATGAATTTGCCTAATAAGCGAATAATTATAATACATATAGATTTCAACATCTTCAATAGAGAGATTACTAATAAGATTTCCAAAATATATGTACATGTATATTGCGATTAGTGCTATATAGTATGTCAATGATATTGAATGCCGCTGAGTGTAAAATATTTGTCAGCTTAAAAAAATATTTTTGACACTGCTGGTTTTAATTTTCTGACTCAAGTATAAATTTAAGAAAAGTTTATAGTTTCTGAATATTTTTAGATTCAATATTTTATCATTATTATTATTTCAAAGTCTCACCACATACAAACATAAAATGAGAATCACAGAACTAAACAATTATCTAAAAAGATAAATGAGAGCCGTATAAGAAACAATATATAAATATAAACAAATTTTTACTCATTTAAATTCAAAATTTACAGTGTCCGTATACTAAATGAAATTAAACATCTTTTTCTTTAAGAACAAGTGAAATAAAATGCCGTTTCTTTTCAATAAAATATTGTTGATGTTTTTGGCACCTATTGCAGCAACATTGTCGTTATTGAATAAATATATAAATTGTTCGCTATTTGATATTTATAGATTAAAATTTTAAGCTTAATGTATCATGATATGTCTATAATGGGCATTTTAAAAGCACAGGAATATGAAAAAGAAGATGTGGTATGATTTCCAATTAGACAACAGTCCACAAGAGACCAAAATGACAGAGACATTAACAAATATAGGTCACCGTACGGCCTTCAACAATGAGCAATGCCAAATCCGCATGGTCAGCTATAAAAGGCCCCGATATGACAATGTAAAACAATTCAAACAAGAAAACTAACCGCCTTATTTATATAACAAACAAAAAAAAATGAACGAAAAATAAATATGTAACACATAAACAAACGACAACTACTGAATTGCAGGCTCATGACTTGACAGGCACATACATAAATAATGTGGCGGGGTTAAAATTGTAAGCGGGCTCCCTATCCTCCCCCTAGTCTCGGTCAGTGGTATAAAAGTACATGTACAACATAAAAACGAACTATAAGAATCAGTTTAAATAACTCATCAGATGGACAAAAACATGGAGGGGTATAGGGTGTAATATTTGTAACTGGTCGTTAAGCAACCATGAATCATTTAATCTATTCTTTATATTTTCATCTCTTTATTCTGTAATTTGAAGTGCTTATCCCATTATCATCTTTATTTCTGTAAACTCCATTTATTTACTTTCATAGCCTCATATATGTACATGTACATGGTATTTGTTACAGGAACAATTTTGACATAAAAAAAATTACAAAGTTAGTGTCCATATTTTCAGGTCACGATAAATGACTTGAATTTAGCTAGAAGGTTTTTTTTCTAAGAAAATCCAGTTTTTAACACACTTATGCTTAATACTCACACTATCAGCCCACTTGTGAACTTTTGCATTTAACCGATTTGAGCTCATGTTATTTAATCTACACCACAAACGAATAATACTTTTCCACTGTTTATATCAAAAATAGGTGGTATTCCTAAGTCTCTAGTAACTGCAGCATTTGGTGCATATT